>NC_063181.1:20283941-20898565 GCF_023159225.1 Perognathus longimembris pacificus | reverse complement strand
TGTAGTCATTTTAGGTTCATCTGATAGATCATAGTCTTACCAGGACATTATTTCTAAAATTCTCAAAGCAGTAAAAAATAGGAAAACAGGCAAATGCTAAACATATGAACAATGTGATTCTGAGTCTCCTGAAAATATTCTCATGTTCTTTTTACTTCACCATCCTGGCTTTTTCCTCTCATTTTAACTTCAAGATCTATAAGTAATACAACATCACCAATGAAACTCTGAGATGATTTTGTATCCTCTTGAGAAGATATAATATAAATTTCTGATCTATCAAGACTTTAAGAAATAACATATACACTCACAAATAAAATAAATAACAAACATGCTAATAATGTAAAAGTTCATGAAGGTTCCAAGTAAGAAACCTTAGAAATTATAGGAAAGGGAAGATAACCCAGTGCCATGATAAACCTATGTTATCATTAAGATGTGTATCTACCTAATTTATTCCCTCAGACCACTAATGCAGCTCTTGAAAGGGAATAAATACAACTGTTTGTTATGATACCACATTCAGAATTCTTCCTATCCTATAGACGAATACTTTCTCTATTAGCTGGAGTCTTTATACTCAGATTTTTTTTTGCCAGTCCCAGAACTTGAACTCGGCCTGGGCACTGTCCCTGGATTCTTTTTGCTCTAGGCTAGGAATCTACCTCTTTAGCCACAGCACTGCTTCCAGTCTTTAATGTTTATATGGTACTGAGGAATAGAACCCAGAGATTCATGCATGCTAGGCAAGCACCGTACCACTAAGCCCCATTCCCAGCCCGATGCTAGGAATTTTATTCCTGTGTAGTAATTTATCCAGTGAATAAATTCTCAGTTTTCTTGCAAACAATTATTGTTGGCCCATCCTACTTTTGTATTACACATGTTCAGATGCAACAAAATCTAACCTACATTGAGGAGAGACACTACATAGAGATTTGTTTTTTTAGCTAAAGTAGAATATATGTAAGAAAGTTATATAATTTCTTAAGTGAGTTTTGGTAAATATTAGCAATGACCAAATGAACATCAAACATCTACTGGGTCTTATATTTCAGTTTGATTTTTGTGGCCCAAGGTCAATGCAAAAGGACTTGGAACTTACTCAGTCAAATTACATTCTAATTTAACTTGGTTGTTAGCATACTGTTCTAAATTATTCCCACTCTCTAGCTGATCATCTATCTAATGAATGGGTATTGTTATAAACTGTCAGGTTAATTCCACGTTCCTGTTTCTATAGTCTTTTTCAGAGTTCCCTAGCTGGTTATTTAGAAAGTGCTATACTCTCAATAAATTGCCACCTACTAAATACTAGATTACTCAGAACAAATAGACAACTGGACTATACAATTGAAAAATTCTCATTAATGAATTTATGATTTATTTCATTCAGTAGTGCTCAAACATCCAGCTTTAACCACACTGTCCACACATTAAATGAATAGCTGCTTTAAAAAAATCTTGTCTTGCAGATATTCTACAATGCAGTGTGGCTTTTATTTTTTGATGATATGGGCAAAATGAAATAAAATGTCACCAATTTCTGCTTCATTAAGTTCGTGATTTGTGATCATTTAAAATGTTCCTGCCTAAAGGCCATCTTTAACAGTATGACAAACAAAATGAGTAGTTTACAATATAAAACAGGAGAAAAGTTATACCATTCAGAGAAAATGTAGACTATTTGCCAGCTGATCTTACTAATTACAGATACATTTGAGCTATGTACCTACTATGAAGCAAGTTCTCTTTAATAATTAAAAAAATAAAACAAAAGTGATGAATTTCTTTTCAAATTAGACTTTCTCTTCATTCATTGTGTATATTTCATTTACTCCTAATAGCCACTTATTACAATGATAAAAGTTATAAACTAGATGAGTGATAACTAACAATGTAATACAAGTTTTATTTTCTGAATGTGGAGATTGACAACATGTCAGGTAATTTATGTGACATGTTTTGTCAAAGAATATATTTTTACATCATGTTTACACTGTTGTCCTTAATTATGACTACTTATAAATACAATATATTATTTAAAATGAGCAAAATTTGACTATCAAGTTGACAGAAAATAAGTTTTATAGGTTTACAAACTATATTCAGTAAAATACATTTGCTTTGGTATTTCCCAAACAGCATTACTATTTCTTTAGTAAATCAGCTATAATGAAAATGAAATATTTGCTTTTTTAGGACATCAACTGGTATGTATCTTTGAGGATATTCCAAAGAAATAAACTTTTATTTGTGTTTATTATTTTCATTTCATTACTCTATCCTTAATTTTAGAAGTACAATCATGTGTATCTTAATGTTAGGAGCTACATTCTGAGAAATGAATTGTTAGTCTATCTCATTATCATGTATATATGTTACAGTTTTACACAGACCTGAACCACTTGGGTCAGTTATTCAGTGTGGCAGGTTTAGATGTATGGTAATTGTTAGATGTGAGACATATACTTTTACAGTAAAAACTTCTTATTTCTAAGTAGAAGGACAGAGATGTAAAACAGCAATCAAAAAGGATAGTTTAATACATATCCTACTAGTAACATATTGTCAAGTATTAGGTGCAACAAATAATTTAAGGACCACACATTTTTACAACTGGCAGCACAATAGGGTTGTTTGCACCACCATCATCAGGTACACATGAGTGATGTCTTTCATTGCTACCATTTTGACATCACTAGGAAATGGGAAATTTCTGCCTAACATTCACTCTTATGAGACCAAGACACTTGATGTAGACTGGCCTTGACTAAATGTCTTTACTGGGAGCATAACCACAATTTCTTTCTGTCTGACAGAAAATCTTTTGCAATACTACATTCTTTTTATTCCTTTGAATTGAATCATTCTGTGAATATGAGCTACGGGTTGGCACAAAAGATATTTATTTTCTTGGAAAAAGAATAAAAACATCACACACACACACACACACACACACACACACACACACACACACAAAGTGCCTCTGAAACTGTGATGTATCGACCAAAACATTCATAGTTAAATTTAAGCTACCTTTGTAAACATTTTATTCTGAAGCTCTTAAAAGTCATGGCACCAATGAGAGAGCTTGCCAGAGCTACAATTTCCTACTTCTTGGCTACCCACAATTGCAATGGCATCAAGGTCAAGTCTGTGGTTGACAGAACATGGTTGAGGGTTCTCAAATCTCTCATTTAATCTCAGTGCATTGGTGTATTTCTGGAAAAGAAAAAAAAATAAACTGCTTTATTGAACTGTCTCCAGACATGAGTCAAAGTGCTCTATATGGTGCCAGCTATTTTCTGGAAACCTCCTCCTGCTAGTACTTTGAGTAGGAGAACAATGGAGACAACTGCCTCTCTGCTCTTGGCAGGATTCTTGTCACTCTGTTGGTCCTAAATTAACACAAATATGTGCTGCACCCTCTCTAGTCTTCTTAATCCTTTTTCTTTGCAATCTATTCCTTTATGGTTTGTCTCTGCCCTAGCATTTCCCCCACCCCATTTTCTTGATGCGCCCTGCCCTCTAGGCTCCTTCTGTTTCTTAAACCACAGAGAAGGTTTCACAATTCATATGTGTTGTATTTCATTTTCTCCACCAAAATGTATATTGCTCTGCTAGTGTAAAGTATGAATCAGAACCAAAGGAGATATTTATATAAGTTTAAACTCATACAACCAATTAGCTTTTAAAGGAGTCATTTTATTGATTTTTCCCTTTATTATAGAATGCACTGACATATTGAGGCTAAATGTTGCCAGGAAGGAAATGGAAAAAAAAATGCCTTTCAATGGGTCAAGTGGTCCCATTGGAAGGAACGATTCAAATCCTCACACTTCTCCCTAAATTGTTACAGTTAATGGATGATATTCTTGATTGTTGCGGTAAGAACAGTATGGCAACTAAACTAAATTAAATATTAATTATATAAGAAATAATCCACATCTATTATTGAATATTTAACCATGTTGAATGCTAGAAATATGGGGCAGTGATTTGTTTAAGAGATTTAATTATTGCACCAACATTCCTAAGGCAGAGAGACAGAGAAGACTACGGAAAAAAAAAAACTGTTGTGTTTATTTTTCACTGAAATTTTGAGAATCCAGGTCACATTTCCAGAGATATGTTGGAATAAAAGAACATTCAGGAACCAATCCAAATGTGTGAGAACCACTTCAGGGAAAAACTGTTTCTTGGGCTACAGTCTTAAGAGTCACCTAGGGTATTTCTGGGGGGCCTGTGACAAGCAAATCTAGTATGGAAGTAGATAGCATAGTTTACCACAGGCCAAAATGTACGTGCCCACCATGGTGTAAGGCACATAGAAGGCATTCCACAACTAAGTATTGAACACAACAAAACATTTTTAAGAAATTAAAAGAAATGAAAACTCAGGTCATCTTAGAGTGCACATACATGTGCTGTACATATACACTGCTACACAATCTATTGTATATAGGGAAACAAAATTCCTAATGTATCTTTAACATGAAGTGTATATTGGTTGTAATGTTTTTACTTATGGATACAAAATTACAATATTTTAAAGAGGGGCCACTGTATTATTAGATTTCCAAGCATAACTTTTGGTCTTGATCTAGTTTATATTAGCCTCCTATTACCTATAATTATGAAATAAATTGAATAACATTCAAGTATGAACACATGGAAGAAAAAGAGGCTGTTTCAGCTTGAAAATTCTTTAGAAAAAACACCATTGATTTAAGCGATTACCTTTATGATTATTAGTTTCAAACTTGTTTTTTGTTTATATAGGGGAGATTTTTATTTCAAGTAAAAAAATATTTTAAATGGCAAAGACTTTAGATGTTGAGATTTGAAAAATATTTTAGTCTTATTTATTTACAAATGTGAAAATGTAAAATAAAGAAACTTACATAAACTATTATAGACTCCAGTGGAAGATTTAGTTGAGAAACTAGACAAAAAACTGGGGGAAATGAAGACCAGTTTATCAAGAAACCACTCAAAATGTTCATAATCAATAGATTCTTAGTTGTTTTTTCTCTATTTTGGTGTATTGTTTGCAATTATTTATTTTGTCTTTTGTTTTTATTTTCCCCCTCTGGTTTATTTCCTGTAGTGACTTTCTGATTTTGGTATCATTTGTCATGTATATAATATATTTATCTCATTTAGGGAAGGGAAGTTACAGAAAGAGTGAGACCAAGAGTGAATCAGTGCAACAGCAATACTCACTAGACACTATGTAGGAAATGAACTTTACAGTTTTGGGGAGAAGGGAATCAAGCAGGAGGGAAAGCAGGAGAAAATGAGAGAGATGGTAACAGTATTCGAAAAGGAAAGTGCTAATTGCCTTACTTGTGTTACAGTAACATCTCTCTATATCTTTACAATAAAATTTTTAAAATTTTTAAAAAGATGTTATTGGAAAGAAGAAATTATTATTTAGATATTAAAGTATTGGAGGTATGAATTGAAAATTGAATGTGTAAGTAATTTAAGTAACCCAAAAATAAAGAAAACAAAAAATATTGCTTCATGAAAGGTTATGTATGATGGCTGTCAGTTGTGTATTATTCGTATCCTTGTTCATGGTGCAGTTTCTTAAAATTTTTATATATTAATATTGAAATCATTAACATGCGTCATTAGGGTAATTGTAATAATCTTACGTCTTTTTGTTGAACAAAAGGCATCCAACAGCGTGGCCAATATATTTTTTCAATGAAAGAATATATTTTGTTAAATTCCTTGAGTGAAAATAAGGGTTTTACAATTAATATTTTATCATTATTCTAGGCAACTGAGAATGCTACCAGTGCATTCACTAATAATGTATTTAGAGAAGAAACTGGATTTAATAAATGCCAAATTAAATTTTGAATTAAAAGCCAATAACGCTTTACTGAAAGCTTAAATTTTACCTTAATTCCTTTTAAAAAGAACATATGTCACATCTTTGGAATAATGTGCAGTTACATTTTATGTTTCTTTACCTTCACACATTAATTTTTTTTGTCAAACTGATGTACAGGGAAGTTACAGTTTCGTACATTAGGCACTGGATACATTAATTGTTTGTTACCTCCTCCCATTTAAATGGAACAAAAAGAGGCAGCTCTACCACAGAATGGTAAGCACATAGAGAAGGCCACAGAAGAGCATTGTGGAGAGTACATAGATGTACTTGCTTCAGCATCCCTGACAATAAATGCCTTAGAAAAGTTGTGATAACCTAATCTCTGTAACATACACAAGGGGTTAAAAAGGTTTAGTGCAACATTTGTACTTAGCTAAAGAATCCACATGATCTGACTCTAGTAGCTGGAAGAAGCTTAGAAAAATTGTGAAAATGTTCACCTCAAGTTGATCAGATATAGACATATAGGCTGTAGCTAAGGAGTTCTAATTTTGAAACAAAAGATACCAGTTAACAATCTGCAGTCCATATTTAAAAATATTTAGCTTGTTATGAGAGCCATAGAAAATGATAGACAATTTGTCTATATAAAGCTACTGATCAAGAAAATGTGGATTAGTTAATGAAGACAGGTGGTCAAGGACTTCTTATATGCTCTACTATTACATCAGAGAATAAATTGTTGAACTTTGGGGATCTTAAGTGTCAGATGGAACATGGCCAGATAACAAAGAAAAATAAATCCACTAGAACAAAGAGGGTACCACCATAGCTAACAAATCAATGAGTTTTGGCATCTTTAGTATTCTATGTTTGCTTGCAATGAGTACAATGGCAAAGACTGAATTCTCTACATGGAAAATATATTTATTTTGGCTCATAGTTCCATACATCCAAAGATGAGGAGCCACAGCTGGTGATAGCCTTCTTGCTTGAAGAGTCTTGAAGGTGTTTGGGGCATCACACAGTACGAGACAGTCTGAGTAGATGTTCTCTTTGTTACTTTACTCTAATGAAGTCACCAGAATTCCTGTCAAAGCCACAGTACTGACTTTACCTAATCCTAGTCCCATACTAAAGTCCTCACCCTTAAATGTCTTAGCTAAATTAAGTTTCAGCAGACTTAAAATCTCAAAATACGCATTGCATTTCAATACTAAACAATGAGGGACGTACTGAACCTATATTCAAACCAGAGTATATGGTGAAAGAGTTGCTCTGGAAAAAAATGTTTTATAGTGGAAAGGATGATAGGTAAGTACATGAAAGGAATTAGATCATCAAAAGTGGGAAATGAGCGAACACAAGTTACTTTGGTATAAAGTTGATGGTTCTGAAATCAGTAAAAGTGACATAGAAGGGGTCCAATTTTTATACTAAAAAATTCTCTAGTGATTATTTCAGAGGCAAAGGTAAGAAATCCTACAGAATTTTCTTAGGTGTAAAAGTGTGAGCTCCCTTGGAGAAGGAATGCTGGCACTAATGTAAATATCAAGACTGAACTATACAAGATCAAGAACCTTGTTTATCACATTACTGCTTGGTTCACAAAACCAATGCGATTTTCACAACAGATGTTAAAACATGGCCCGAGAAAAGTTGAGGATGGAAGTTCTTGGTCTGCAGAAAGATGATGCGTTTGTTTTTGTGTATATTTGGTTGGGAAAGCTGTGCATCCCCACGCAAAGAAGAAACAAGATTCCTCATAGGAGTCAACGACATACCTATATAAAAAATGGCTTGTTGAATCCATTGTCATGTACATAATTCTCAGATTGGCAGAATGAGAAAGATAATAGTTGACAAAGGTTTGAGCCATTTAAACTTAAAGCACACAAATTAAGAGAATATAAAGATGCATATAAAAAGCCTTCCTGAAGATAATCACTTGGACACGAGTGGTAGGAATAGGAAATACGTTTGTGGTAAATTTAATTTCCCCTGAGATGTTGAAGTTGTCATAGAAATTTGGTACATACTAACTGATAGATGTGAGCACAATTTCAATAAAATTTTGCATTAGCTTCAGTAGAACTTAATTATACTTGAATTGATTTTGCAGTAATAACTCAAACCATTATTTTCCCTTTATCTTGTCATTTGAATATCAATATCTACATATAAATATCTTCAAAAATTGATGATAACCTCAAATATGTGAAAATATAAATTGTAAGTGTATGAATTGTTTAAAATCTCATAATATTTTTATTAAGGAATAAAGATGGAAATGAGTTGACTACTAATTTTCTGAAGAGTAGACTGAGCTAGCTAAAAAGTATTGGAATTGTAAAATATTTCATAAATGTATCATTGAATAGACTAATACTTATGAATAATATTTGAAATAATATTTATTATAATATGTTACCTAGTGAAAATCGTCTGACGAACTATACATTTTCATTAAATTATACTATAAGTTGTGATTTATTGTATCCAATATTATTTGTGCTTTCAAGTCTAGTATGAAATTAATTCTTGAAGTTAACCATTTTTGTTGTTGTTGTTGTTGTTGCTGTTGTTTTGCTTTTTGTCTGTTATGGGGCTTGAATTAGGGTCCTGCTTAAGTCTCTACTGCTTGAGCCACTGTGCCCCTTGGAGTTTTTGAGTGGTTAATTGGAGTTAAGTGTCTTATGGGGATTTTTCTGCTCTGTCTGCCTTCAAACTACACACAGTCTTCAGATCTCAGCCTCCTGAGGAGCTAGGATTACAGGCATGAGTCACTGGCACTCAGCTTGAAGTTTCCTTATAAGTTTATAAAATTTAAATTTTTTTCCTATGCCATTTTTTAAATTAGGTAATGAATCAGACTTATCTAAAATATTTGAATATGTATGTATATGTATGTATGTATGTATAGACTGGAAAATTTGGAGCTATTCATGTTCATACCAACAGTAAGGAATTTATTGACTCTCCTTGCTTGTATTTAAATTACAAAGTAAATAATATTAGAATAGAGAAACGAATTCTTTTTGTTTACCAGCTTCTCTTAGATGAATGCGATTTACCAGTACACAGAATGTGTACATAATAGAGGTTTGTAGTGTTTGAGTGGACAAGCATTGGTTAAAAAAATAAACTTCATAAGCCCTTTAAGGGGTTGAAATAGCTCCAGAATAGCTACAATGACAAGAACATAAATTCTATTTGTCTCATAACTAGAGAAATAAGGTTGAGAAAGTCATTTGTTTTTCTGTTGCTGTTTTATTTTGTTTTGACTCAATGAACCTCTTCAACAGAGCCAGATCTTAGTACACACATACTTGAATGTCCTCCCTCTAAGGACATTGTCTATTGATTTTATTTTTACTTTTTTTTCCCAGGGAAATTCCATTTCTGTAGAAGTAGCAGCACCTTCTCCTCCAATCAGTTTGTTTCTGGCTACAATTCTTTTTTTTCTTATTACACTGTGGTAGTTTCTTCTGGCACTGAAAGCAATAAGAAATATTCTTAACATTTTTCTTTGCTCACAAGCTACATCTGATAAAATAATACTATTAATAATTCCGAGGGATATTAGAAAATAACAAGAAGATTTTTATGTATTCTAATCAATTTAAATGTATAAACCACATGGATTTTTCAATTAAAAATGTTTAATTGTAAAACTATTCCTTAAAAAAGGAATAGCTTAAGAAAAACAAAATATTTAAGTTAAAAAATAATATCTAGGGCTGGGGATATGGCCTAGTGGCAAGAGCATTTGCCTTGTATACTTGAAGCCCTGGGCTCGATTCCCCAGCACCACATATAGAGAAAATGGCCAGAAGTGGCGCTGTGACTCAAGTGGCAGAGTGCTATCCTTGAGCAAAAAGAAGCCAGGGACAGTGCTCAGGCCCTGAGTCCAAGGCCCAGGACTGGCAAAACAAAAAATAAATAAATAAATAAATAAAAATAATAATATCTACAGGAAAATCCTAAAATGCTATAAAAAGTTCAATCTATTAAAAGTTAATGTGGTAATAAATATAATTATGTGAAATGCATTTCATCTTCAAAGAAGAGCAGTGTTTTGTATTTAAAAAGTGATCATTTTTCTCTCTTCTTTTTTTCCCTTTGTTTCATCCAAGACTAGGACTAGAATTTAATACCTGATGTTTTCACTCACTGGCTGCTTTTCTATCAACTGAGCCACAACTCCAACCCTGGCCTTTCTCAATGATGAATTTCTTCTTCCCTGCTTTGCTTATTGCCAACATTTTCCCCAATCTACACTATTGCAACACAAATGCAATTTTAATCATTAATCGATCAATCCTTCAGTATCCTTTGAGAAAAATATATGAAAATATTATATTCCAAATCTGTCATTTTCAAGAATGAACTTTGATTATAGCCAGGTTCAAAGGACAGAACATTGGTTTCTATGAGAAATATAGGATTTTATGTGGGTATATACACAATCATGCTTTAAAAATGGTCCTAAACTGCTAGCAATTATTATAATCCATGTGAAAGTTCACTGGACCGAGTAATTATCAGAGAACTAAATATAAATGAAGAAAAATTTTAAAAGGGGAAAGCAATAGTTACTAAGATCTTGTATTTTTCTAGAATTTTTAATTGTATAATTCTCACATTATTTCTATTAAAATATCTAAAATGATGATCACCAAAGGAAATACATTGTTTCAATGTTGTTTGACTCAGATAAATAATGGGCAGATAAATTATTGTTATTTGAAATGAGTATGTGCCTGGAGGTTGTGTGATGTTGCTTAATCTTATTACTGCTTTTTAAAGAAGCATTTCCTACCCTTAAATTATGTTTTTTTTAATTGGGTTTTAAATTTTTAAAGGTCTTTAATAATAAATTATCCACAGCATGTCTATTGCCAACCACAGATGCCATCTCACCCAGTGCTGTTTTTAAGTACTTTATAATTAATCACAAAATTAACTGATTTTCTGAAACAATTTTGTCTCCTTCTCCAATCAAGTACTTCACTTTCCAGATCTGTACATGGTTTCTAAACATTATATTTTCCTATACAATGCATGGTGTGTATAGTTATGGGTATTTTAAATGCAAATATGAGATTTAATTTTATTAACCGTAACCAACAATAGGTTTAAGCATGTCTTTCTCCTTTGTTTCATCAATTTTGAAGCTCATTTTAAGCCTGAAATAGATGTAGTGAATTTCTATTTGGAAGTGTCACTCTATGAAATAATATTATCTCTTGAAGAGAATACATGTAATGGAAGCAGCAAACATCTAGACAGTAGGAATGCAGAAAGAATATAAAGCGCGATTTCAACAAATTCTGTCCTGATAAAAATTGATAACTCCAAAAAATGTTCATGTTTGTCAAAGTGAGTACACAAAATGTAATATGTTCTAGAAATCAAGGAACAGCATTCTGGAGGTAGTAGATATTACAAACCAGTGTTCAACAGGGAAGTAAATTGCAGAGGAGAGTTAGAAGCTGGGCTGAAACATAAAGAGGTGATAATAGAAAAACAAAAGCATACACATGAGCATCATGGTTTATGGAGGAACAAGTAGCGTATATTACTAAGAGAAAAAGTGAAAACCTGCAACAAAGAAACTCTAAAAGGTAATGCTGAAGACACAGGTGATTGAGCATCAATGTGACATGGAAAATCATATTTAGGATGGTGGAAATAGATAAGAAGCAATAGAAATCACCAAAAGGTTTAGATCAGTGTGAGCATTACATTTGTGCTTTTTGTTGTACATATATTCTCCTAATCTAAAGGCTATAGAAAAATATCCTAGGAAATAAAACTCATAAGAAGGGCAGGACATATTTGTATACTTGTACTGTCTCTACAGATAAGGAAAACACAAATAATAATTATTTGTTGGAATGAAGACATTTTGTGAAGACACGAAGAAATAATAAGGAAGGAAAATGATAAAATATGTTTATACTTGGAACAGGATAAACACAAAGATTACATATGAAGGATTAAACAGGTTTCCAGACTTGCATGTCCAAAATCTATACTTCCTAATTACTTAATGTTTAGCTTTTCAAAGTATGTAGTTAGTTATAATTAGTGACACACACTTTATAGGATTAAAAAAATGTTTGTTGAGGTGATTCATGTAGACTAGCAGAATGTTAACAATATACCTGGACAACACAAATGATGATTAAATATTATCATTACAATAATCTCTTGGTACCACTAAATGAAACAAAGTACCATAGAAGAAATTACTATTTTATGGGGAAAAGGGATACAGTTTGGACAATTCTAGGCAGCTTTAGAAGAAAGCATTATGCTGGATTAGTCATGATAATTTGTTTACTGTCTCACAAAAGGAAGAATATGGTGACTGAGAAGATCAATAGGACAGTAATAAAACCACAAAACATAAAGTTATAATACATTAGGAGCAATTTAAAATGATGAGTCGTAAAAGAACAAAGCAGACATGAAAGAGGCTCCAGTGTATGTTGGAAAATGTGGTATGAGAGCAGCCATAAGGATGAGAAATATCAAGACAGTGACTAGCAGAAATAACAATGCAAAGTAAAGTCAATTTCTTAAAAAAAAACAAAAACATTAAATTTCTCAGTGAGTTTAGCAAATCAGGCATTTGTTACAATCCTACTGAAACAATGTGTAAATACATAGTGAACCCAGAAAAAGTGAAAACCTGCAAACTTGTGTGGGGATCAAGATTGCAAGATTAAAAATGGAAAGATTAAATGAGTGGGAGAAAAATGAGGCAGAGGGCAACAAGTTTGAGAGGAAATGTACTCACTACCTTACGTATGGAACTGTAACCTCTCTGTATATCACTTTGAAAATTAAATTAAATTAAATAAGAACCCAAATTTCTTCTCATTAAAAAATCTTGAATAATCAGAGGAGAAGGTCTAAAGAAGGCAGCATGGGTCAAAGGTCACTCTGTGTGTAGGGAAAAAAGGTAAATAAACACAGTGAATGCTACAATATTGTGATCACATTTAATTTTAAATACCATACACTGAGATTATATAGAGAACAGAATGTTCTTAGAATGAGAAGTGACCCATGACACAATGCATAAAATGGTTTAGGCATAGTCTGGAAGGATATAAATGAGATTTGAATTAACGTTGTGCACAAGTGATTTGCCTTTCAAAAAGGTCTTAGCAGCTATATAGAAGTATACTTTACAAATTGGTAAAGGATCCATAACATATGCTTGAAATTGTCTCAATTGAGAAAAAAGAAACTCTTCTAGATTCCAGAGATCTTATGGTGAGAGGAGTAGTGACAGTTCCAGGTTAATTTAGGGAATAGAACATGAGCTGACAGGACTGTTAGCACCTTGCACAGAACTTGGAAATAATGAGGAATGTGAAAGGATAACAGAGGAAGGGGGAAAGTGAGAAGACAAAAAGAATATAGAGAATAGGGATGGTAATAGAATTATGTATAATACTGAATTTTATAAGTCTTAATAATAAGGAAAGAGGCAGAGAATCTCTCTGGTTTATTGTAATGCATTTTTGTGTAATCAGGTGGCTTTTCCTGTGTTTTCTCTTTTTTTGGCAAAGTGAAATCTTTATTTGCAGCTGAATCAAAATAAGTGATGAAATAGGTAGTTAATTTAACCTATATAGTTCAAACACTGGCAAATAAAAGAAGGCAGAATATAAGGAAGGGAATGAAGAAGACAAAGAAGATGAGTAAAGAATGAGAACAAGAGGAAGAGAAGGAGTGAAGAGAAGGAGGAGAGAACACATCACCTTCCAAATAAAAACAACTTTAACTAAATGATTTTATTTATTGGCTTTGTCAACATGATTTTAAAGTTGTGTAAAAGAATATTAGACTAAAATAAAATTAATCAAATTCTAAAGATTGATTTCCTGATCTAATTATTTGGATTAATGTTAGGAATGCTTCATGATTGATAGTGTTGCAAGGAGATAAAACATAATTCCCAAATGAATTCATCAAGGACAGTCCAAAAAAGATCAATTCTTGCTTTTCACTATAATATTACTTCCCAGTACATTTTGGCACTTAATCTTAAACAGATTATTCTACAAGAGTTCAATGTAGAAACTGTAAGAATAAAATTCTTACATACAGGCACAATTAATGCATCAAGCACATCAGAGAATATTCAAGTATATATCTGATGCTTGTTTCAGGGTTTAACCAATCTAATCTCCTCAACATATCTGTCTTGTTCCTTGCTGAGGCTGAAGTATGTCTCATTTCACTTTTGACCAAATAAATTTCTTATCCCACGAACAACATTCTCTATGCACAATTTCAATCAACGGAATGAATATTGTTGAATAATTGAATGTTATTAGGTAATGAAAATATTCTGCTGTGTTTATTTTGCTATTAAAATATAGTTATATAATTAAAGAAATTTTTGTTAAACTATTTCAGTCAATTATTTTGTTCAACTAAATATAAAAGGATACAAATAGTGACAGTTGTTATCATAAAATAGAAAAAATAAATAAATAAATTGTCTTTCCTTAGGCAGCTTCATTTAAACCCCCGTTTCAAACTGCTCTTAACGTCCAGATATTTTTTTCTCTTTGTCTAGTGTTTTTCTTGAGATTTAGAATGATTCTCCTAAAGATTAAATCATTAGAAGTATTCCTTTAGTTTTTAAGGCTATATATTGCCCAGGACAGTAATTTTTCTTTAATTGGTTTTTCCTTTTCCATTTCCTAGCATAGGCATTTTACATATGATTTTAAATTCAGAGTCACTAATGGCTCAGATCGTAGGCTTGGAGTCAGTCTGGTCAGGATCTCATGCAAATAAGAGTAGAGACATTGGCTAATGATAGAATATGACTCACAGACCTTTCCTCATGAAGAAGTGGATGCAGAAATTTTTATTCTACTTTGTAATACTTGCTGAATTTTAATCACTAGTTTTTGACAAACTCCACGTGACATGTTCCTCAGACCCTTTTTTTCTCACAATACCTTAACACATGCAACTATCCCCCAAGCCTTTTTTTCAGGTTCTAATTGTGAAAACAACATTATATACAATTCACCCAGCAAATATAAACATGGGAATACAATCATAACTCCTTACCACTGACTAAGAAAATATTCATAGACATCATAGTTTTCAACCTCAAATATTTTGAGTTTGTATACTATCATGTTTTATCACATGATATATATGTAGGAAATTCCATATCTATCTATCTATCTATCTATCTATCTATCTATCTATCTACATATATATCTCTATCTAGCTAGCTAGCTAGCTGGCTAGCTATCTGTTGGTCTGTTGATTGATCTATCTAAATATTATATATATGTATATATAATGTAACTCAATCTTCTGAAATCTAATATTATTTTCATATATCTTCTTAATATTTTCATTTTTAAATTCAGTCTGAAACAGTCATACCATTTTACTAAACTGTCAGTTTGGGTACTCTTTTTTTTTTTTTGAACTTGACTTTTACTTAGCTAACTTTTTTTTTCAAATTTTGATTATCAAACTGATGTACAGAAAGGTAACTTTTTGAGATTAATAAGATAGTGATTCTACTTCCACAAAATCACCATGAAGCTTTTCCTTCCTAAAAGTAGGTTATAAGCTCTTTAGCCAATAAAACTTTACCTTATTCTTTAGATCATTGTATACATCCTGCAATATGGTGTTTGATAGTTATAGATAGATAGATAGATCTCCTCATTGCACATTTTTTAAGTCATGGGATTTTATACAAACAGACATGTCAACAAATACTAAGTAGAAATACATAATTATTTCAATATCATTATTGCATATAAATTTGAAATCAAATTTAATGTTAATAAAGTATAAGAGTTGAGATTTCTTTATAAACAATCTTGGAGACTTAATTCAAAGTTTCATTTAGTAGCTATGATTCATTCACCTACACAAATATTATATTACATTTTGATTAAGTTAGCTAAGATTTACATATAAAAATGTAAGTAAGGAATAACCCTGACAATAGACTGAACACATTTTATTACAATATTGCTTTAACTTACAGCATGCAGGAGAGGTTACTGGCTTTACTTAGAAATCACAACTATCTATGATAATATTCTCCAAAGTAGCAATAAGTTATAGATTATTGCATGGTATATGACCTCTCTTCTCACCATTTTCTGCTAAAATGAGTAGATATCCTATTTATAATTGGGGGTAGGAGGGGAAAGAAAATATTGTTAGACAAATAAATGAATATTCACACAAGTAAAAGTTAATTGGAGGTCCAATATATGACCCCTGTAATACTTTTTCTACATATCTTCTGTAATTACACTAACCAATTAATATCTTATTAGCTTTTAAATCTTAAAACCCTTATTAATCATAGTATATATTTGTGAAATCATTTAGATTATGTTATTTCATACAAATCAAATGATGCCATGAGATAATTAATAATTTAGAAAAGACAAGTATTTCCAGGTTCACATGAATGGAACAACATAGAAACAGAACAAATGAGAAAACATTCGTAGCTGCAACTACCGAAGGGCTGAGTGAGAGTCATTAGTCATGTTTTAGTTCATTAGATCTTTAAATACCAATGTATACATCAGGGTTTAAGAAGATGCTATTTTATAATCATAGAGTAATGGTAATTGTTTAATTTCCTTTTTAGAATTCAAGATTTCTAATTTAAGATACAATGTTATATTACAAAAATGCAAAGTATCAAAAGCAGACATATTATTTCTCCTCAATATTGATTGTTTCTTAGAAACAGAAAGTATTTACTTACAGATTCTTAATTTTATGCTTGCTCATTTTTATTTTTATAAATCTGTCAAATCATTTCTTAATTTAAAATTTGTACAGATCAGCCTCAGTCAAATTTCATGTAGATGAAAGCAATAATGCTTGCACACATTAAAATTTGGAATACATTTATTATTAAAATAGATCATGTCTCATGAAAGAAATTGCTAAATGGATAGGCTCTCTACCTCTTAATGATAATTTAGTTTTGAGGAAAAACAAATGTGTGTCCTGAGGATATAACTCCAAGCTCAGATTAGAGGGATTGCATGCAATTATTTATGAATGGTTTGTAATCACTGTAATAAAAGCATTAACTTTTTTGCAGTTGTAAATAATATGTTCTTCCTTAGAAGACAAATACATAAAATTATTTCAGACAAAACGTGATTACAATACAAACAATTCAAAGAATAGCATAATGAGTTAAGTGAACACGTGGAGAAATATCTTTATATTTTTGCTGGACAGATGTTGTCATTTGAAATCACATTAAAAAGTGAATTAATTTACCCACTTCTGTCAGAGTTAAACAATAATTAAATTCATCTTGTGATTGTTATAACAAAATATTGATGTCTATAGTTGTTTCCTCCCTAACACTGAGGAAGTTAAAAGTATGCATGATGAAAAACTAATTGAAACAGTTCACATAATCAATAAAGTCTAGGATAGCAGGCTCTTGCATATTTTGATTCTATAAGTATAAAGAGAAAAACATAAAGACAAAGAATAAGAGCCACATCTCTAGTTTTACATAAAGTATATGATACATGACATGACTAATGTGGCAAGTATTCAGTATTCTCCCTAATATGGTAAGTTTTAAGGCCAGATAATATGTAATAGACAATAGCAATGCTGGATATAGAATCTGTACAGGTCAGTAAATTAGTCTTCAAGTTATTATTAACAATATGAAATGGAAACTGATGTGACATATTATCAGTAAAGATGTAATTATATGAGTAGGTAGAAAATATTTCATTTTATTATCTATGTAAAGCAATAAGCTATGAAAAAATATCAGGCAGTTAAAATAAATAAGCTTAAAACAAGCAGTTTTGCATTGCCTCCATTAAAGCAGACCTAAATATCTGGTAAAATGAGTAGATAGCTTATTTATAATTGTGGTTAGGAGGGGAAAGTAAATATTGTTAGACAAGTGAATATTCACACAAGTAAAAGTTAACTGGAGGTATTTACATATATGCATACATTATATATATATACATATATATATATACATATATATGGGTTTTGTGTGGCCCAGAAATCTCATATGGGTTACAATGATGAATGTTGTTGTTTCACAAACCTTCAAGATTAAGTGTGAAACCAATTTCCTCATTTTATTATGCATAGCCTATGGAATATCCCAGTATTGGCCATCAGTCTTTCAATGATGTCTTTTATCTTTTTTAAATATATTTTTCTAGTGTAGCAGCTATCTGAGAATATTCATGTGGGGAAAAGATGAACAAACTGAAAGAATAAAGCAGGAAAAAATGACAATTTTAGTGAAGATACTGCATTAATGGACTTTGAGAAATATTTTAGAGAGCAGGATTCAGAGAATATCAACTTCCCTTAGAATTTATTTTGTTAAAGTCTTATATTTCTATTGTTCAAAGGAACTGTAATCTATTGTAAGTTTGAATATCACTTGAGGGGAAAGCTAGGCAGAGGAAATACTTGAATGTTCTGGGTACATTTCAACATCAGAGGAGAGCTTCTGAGCTAGTGAGTGTGATACTGTGTCTTCCTCTCAATACAGCCATAGGCTTTATTTTTATCTATAATGTGATGGAGGAAAGAATCCTATTCAAGAATCCTGTATAAGTAAGTCTCTCATTCTGTGGCTTAATCAGAGTCAAGCAATAGAAGTTGTTTTTCCCCAAATACTTAAAACATAGATTCTTTAAAAGTTACTTTAAAATAGGCCAGCAAGGGCTGGGACTATGGCTCAGTGGTAGAGTGCTTGCTGCCTTGCATGCATGAAGCCTTGGGTTCAATTCCTCAGTACCACATAAAAAGAAAAAGCCAGAAGTGGCTCTGTGACTCAAGTGGTAATGTGTTAGCCTTGGACAAAAAGAAGCCAGGGACAGTGCTAGTACTCAGGCCCCTGAGTCCAAGCCTCATGACTGGCAAAAAAAGAAAGAAAGAACAGCAATACTTACAAGAAAATATGGTATAAACCAACTATACATCACTGGGGAGGGTGGGGAGAAAACCAGGGAGTGGGGAAGGTGGGAGAAAACAAAGGAGGTAAAAAGTTTGATAAGAAATCTACTCACTGCCTTAAGTATGCCTTATGTTACTGTAACCCCTCTGTACATCACTTTGACAATTAAAAATGCAACAAGAATAAAAAATAGAATTTGCACAATGTTAAAAGTCCATTAAGGACATATTTTGCCTGTTTCAACTGTATGTGTGTGTGCGTGTGTGTGTGTGTTTGTAAGTGTGTGTGTTTTGTTCCATTCCTGAAGCTTGAGCTAAGGGTCTGCCATCTGTTCCCTGTATTCCTGTGGTCAAGTCTACTGCTTGACCACTTGACCTACAATTCATATATTTGGCAGTTAAACATTCACCCTGTGAAAATAAAGGAGGATTTTCTTAGGAAAGGATTTCAGTGGCTCAACAGCTATGTACAAAAGATCATATACAATGGTACCTATTGAAATGAACCTCAAGAAATAGAAATAGCAGTAAAATGTATTATTATTATACTTAGTGGTTATTTTCTCTTTTGTTTTCTTTTGTGGGGAGGGGTTATTCCTTTCTGTCCTTCATTTTGACTTGTGTGTTTTAATCTTATACAGAAGTTTTTGTCTCATTTGGGAAAGGAAAAGGAAAATAGAGAGGAAATGAGAAATGGGGTGAACCAATTTGACAGTGATACCCATTAGACAGTATGTTGGAAATGAACTATACAACACTGGGGAGGAGGGAAGTCAGGAGGGGAAAAATTGGGAGCAAATGAGAGGGGAAGTGACACCATTCAAAAAGAAATATACTCATTACCTGACTCACATAACTGTAACCTCTCTGTATATCACCTTTATGATATTTTTTTTAGTCTCACTGACTTTCCTCCTTTGTCTGGCTTTGAACTATGATCCTTAGATTTCAGCCTTCTGATTATCAAAGACTACAGGTGTGAGTAATCAACTAGTATAATTTCATGAATTTTTAATGAATTTAGTTTCTCATAACAGTATGTAAGTATATATGTAGCACATAATTGCCTGTTTGTTTTTAATAAGAATCTGTTTTTATAACAATGAGTCTTTCAGTACATATAGATCATCAAACTACAGAAACATTATAGGAAGTAATTAAGTGTAATGTAATTTCTGTAGTTTGTAAAGACTCTAGAATGCAACTCTTTGCAATGACCACAATTATTGAATTCAAATTAAATGCCCAAAAATGTATGGTTTAATAAACTAAATGTTATATGCGAATGACATAAGTATACACAGTATACTTTTTATGAGGGATATCTGACTTGCCATATATGTAGCCATAAATAATGTATTACTTTTCTTACTTAATCATTCAAAGGCTGTCAATGCAACATTTCAGGAAAATTCCTCAATAATATGAGAACCTATAAAGGCAAATGGAAACATATCACAATTTAAAAAATAAAAGTAGAGAACATTAAAATTTGGAAAGACCACAAAATAAATAAGTTTAATATTGTACCAAGTGTTGGGAAATGTCTAGCAATTATTTTCACAAACATTTAAAATTCAACCTGGGTGTTTATGTCACTGAAATTTTCTCAATTAATTCCATTAAGTAAGTAAAATTATTGTATGTGTGTAGGATCCAAATAATGAATAAGGAAATTAGTGGGTTTGTTAAAGCTGTCAGAGCCAAAATAAAATAAATTATTTCAGTGATGGGAAGCATAGGGTATCTTCCACGTCAAGAACATTGTTAATAAATTTTTCTCAGTTATTTTTGGAAGGAAAACAAAATCTATTTAATACTGCAGTTTTCAGCTGCTGTCAATTAAGTGTTGGTATAAAGAAAGAGTTCCATTTCAAGGGTTCAGAAAAACTCATATTAAAAACATTCAGTATCAAATAAAATATACTTTGCCACCTCTACCCTTCCAAAACCAGGGGTAAGGTTTTCTATTTTAAGGGGCTAGTTCCACGTGGCTGTTGGACATCACAATTCCTCAGCTCATTGGATAAACTCAAAGTCAAATTCCTATGAGTCAGGCCTTTTCCTTTCATTGGCACAAGATGAAGGACAAAATGTTTAGAAAAAAATTTAACGGCCATGTAGTAACCACCCTGCCCATGATCAAAAAGACACTTGTTCCACTCAACAATTTGGTTTTGACCTAGAAGGAGGGAAAAAGAAATTCATTATCAAGTGGAATCTTGAAATGGCAACCTAGTATCTGTGGCTTCCTTCCAAAGTTAGCACATACAGAAGAACTTCATCCACTATAATTCTGAAGAAGAAATGCAAGTAGGATTTTCCTGTTGGTTCTCACAAATCGTTTGTGTGCGGTGTGTGTGCTGTGTGCATTTGTGTTTAGAAGAACTTTGTGTAAATTTTATTTGCTATGAACACAAATTGCTTGTCTCTGTTTGATCCTGGTAAATCTTTTTTTTTTTTTTTTTTTTTTTTTTTTTTTGGCCAGTCCTGGGCCTTGGACTCACTTGGACTCAGGGCCTGAGCACTGTCCCTGGCTTCTTCCCGCTCAAGGCTAGCACTCTGCCACTTGAGCCACAGCGCCGCTTCTGGCCGTTTTCTGTATATGTGGTGCTGGGGAATCGAACCTAGGGCCTCGTGTATCCGAGGCAGGCACCCTTGCCACTAGGCTATATCCCCAGCCCCTGGTAAATCTTTTAAATACTTGGCTCACAGTTACTGTTTGATGGATGACTGAATGATTGTTTCAGCAAATACATGTATTGCATGTTTAACAACTATTCCAGAAACAGTCTCCAATATGGTAACCAAGTGTCGATATTAAGTTGAAACATGTCTTTGACAAAGGCAGACTAGAATATTTGGTAAACTTTGAAATTAAAAACAAAGGGCATATTGCACAATCCAGTTAAACTGTTATTGCGAATACTAACAATACTGTCTTTGGTGGGTTTTGGTTTGTTTGTTTTGTTTTACTTTTCATTTTTACAAGAGTAATCCCAAAGTTACAAGAAATCGTTTTCCAAAATTTATGCACACAGTTCTCTACATTTGGTAGCTTTCTTGATCCAGAACAGAGCAGAGAACGAAAAGGTCTGTTTTATGAGCCAGAACCCGACTCCAGCCAATGCTGCTATATCAACTTCACTCCACTTACTTGATAATTCAAGGCCACCGTGGCACTAGTGGTCGTTTCATGCTTAGTGAGCCTCGGAGGACTGGAGAGCAGTCTATTTCTCCAAATGTCATCTTCTCAGTTACCACTTACATTCTAAAGCTGCTGAGAGTAACAATAAGCCAATAGGCTTTCTAGCACTGAAAATTGGGGTGGGCAATGCTGTCACTAGCTATTGCAGTTGCTTGTCAACAAGCAAAGCTTAATACACTGGTAAGCATTTTTATCGATTCTTCTTCTTACTAACCAAATGTATTGGAGGTATTTGGTTTGATAAAGTGAGATGAAATCAGGTTGACTTCAAATACGTTTACTTTCCTGCTCTTTCTCAGAATCTGCACAGTGCAAATGCACAAGTTTTCAAAAAAGGACAAGTCAGTATCATTTCTGCAAATGATGTTTGTAAATGAAAATTCCTTAATTTAATTCAAAGGAAAGTATTGTAAATATGTTACCATTTCCCTAATTTTAATTTTATTTACAGGAAAAAGTAACTTCCTATCATCCTTTGTAGGAACATAATTAAAAATATTTTGGTTCTTCACCCTAATTATATATATATATATATATATGAAAGTAAAATAATAAAAATGAAGAGTGATTGAACAGAAGCAAATGAAGCAAATCATCTATTAATATTAACCTTTCAAAATCATTATATAATAATTCTTTCTCCAAATAATCAGAGAAATACTTGGAAAAATACTATCAGTGAGGTCAAGCAAAGAAAAGGAAAATTATACATATAAACAACTGTGGCAAAAATAATCAGAAAATAGTAACCCGCCACATATTGATATGTGATGTATATACACAAGTTCATTCTCTTTTAAACATTGACAGTTAAGAACTGTACACATTATTCCATATTTTACAGTTGTTTTCCTGAAATAATGTTCAGGAATGGTTAATGATACAAACGAATAACGAGAAGTAAAAATTTTTGTTTTCTTTTTTTTTTTTTGGCCAGTCCTGTGGCTTCGACTCAGGGCCTGAGCACTCTCCCTGGCTTCTTTTTGCTCAAGGCTAGCACTCTGCCACTTGAGCCACAGTGCCACATCTGGCCATTTTCTGTATATGTGATGCTGGGGAATTGAACCCAGGGCCTCATGTATACGAGGCAGGCACTCTTGCCACTAGGCCATATTCCCAGCCCCGAAATGTTATTTCAAATTAAAATTACTTAAGACTCAGTTACTTATATTTAGTTTGACTATATTCTCTTATTGAATAATTTTCAACTAAGAATTACAAATTAAAAATTGTGAGCAGAGGAGTCATGTAACAGATCAATAAGAAAAAAATGAAATCTGTATTTTAACAATTTTTGAGTTCAAACTATAAATGTTGAATAATACTGAATAATTGAAAATTAATGTTATTACTACAGTCGTTTTTTAAAATGTCTCTTGAAACAATTTATAAAGTACCCAATATACAGAAAAGAAATTTTTTAGTTTACAAATTTAAATATGAGTAAGAATATCAGAGACAAAAGAATTCTCCAAGGAGAGTTTAGTTTACTTCTCTTCTTATGGTCATCAGCTAAGAGTTGATGTACTCATGGTCAATCCCAAAGGATTAGTTTAGCTATTTCTGACTTTCCTCAACAAGCTAAACCTGAATCAGCTCTCACTGTTAATTATACTCTGTGTGTGTGTGTGTGTGTGTGTGTGTGTGTATATATATATATATATATATATATATATATATATATATATATATATATGATCAAACCCTGAATAACCTTAAGAACATTTGGCACACAGAACTACTCGGCACACAGAAATACTCAGCATAGATCCAGGATATATTTAAGGAGTTAATATAAATTATAAACTAGTATAATTATTCAAATTAGTAACTCAAAACTGTTTTCAGATCATTACTAAATAAAAAAGCTCTCAAATCTTTGAAGTAGTAATCAGAAATGTAAATGCATTTCCACAATGATTCTATTCTAGTACAATTGCCAAAAAAAAAAAGAAAAAGAAACCAAAAAATCAGTCTCATGTTCCTGCCTTCATCAACAGCAGAATGTTTAAATAATAGCAATGATTACTATGAACTTCAATTTCTTTCCCTAATAAATCAAAAATATTGATCAATTAATTATAGTTCTGTTCGGAATCTTACAGGAGATACATCTATTTTTAATAACTTTGAAAATGGTTAAGTATCAAATTTCATTATTTACTTACAGAGAAAGTGTAAATAATATATTTCATAATTATTCCAGAACAAAATATCTATCACAAAAGTGACAATTTTAATAATTAGTGTTTTAATATTTTAAAAATTAGCAAAATTAGAGAATTTTAAGTTTTATCTTTTAGAATCACAAAAGACTGAAACATTTAATTGATCTGTCCATTTATTTAAGTTTACTTATCTAGTCGAATGTCTTAAATTGGCATTTATAGCTATCACCAAATAACTAAACAAGTGTAATTAGATGGACCCTAAATATTGTTTAGGCTATATAAAAAACCCATAGCATTAAATATGCATAACTGGAAGCTTACATTTCTGTTATTTTACTTGGTATGCCCCATGTATTCTTCTTCCAAATACAGTGTTTTCAGTGAGAAACAATGAGAGAATTCTTCCATAGTCCATATCCCAGGTGACTTGTCAGCAGAAAACATCATAGTCCTTGGAAACTGTGAATTTATTATCTTAAATGGCAAAATAAAATTTGCAAATATTAGCTGAATAGACATCCTGGATTGAATAGACATCCTGATAATAATTACAGAAATATTTTAAAATGAATTTTTGGTGGGTGCCGGTGGTACATGCCTGTAATGCTAGCTACTCTCAGGATCATAGAGTAAACCCAGCACAGACAGAAAAGTCCCTGAGATTATCTCCCATTAAGCAGCCAAAAGCAGGGAGGAAGGTGTGTCTCAAATGAAAAAAATAATGAAGTGAGCCTTGGCTGTGAGTTAAAGCACTGGTATGGGGTAATTTCTTTTAATTAAAGCTCAAAAAATATATTTTTCACTGTATTCAGTGGAAGAGTTTGACTACCGATCTTCAGGAGAGATCAGAGGATTTAGCTTTGAAAATGTATGAAAGAAACAGAGTATAATCTAAGGGAGGGAATGTTGCCTTATCTTGATTTCAGCTGAATTTCTACATAACTGAAATACGTTTTGTGAAACCCATACACATTGTGATAACTGGTTATAGTAATAGTAGGAAAGTAAAACAATACAGCACTGTCCTGAGCACTATTCCATTATTAGAATGTCTGCCCCTTGACATCTCATGCCAGGCATGTCCTGTGGCTACTGCATCAAATGGAAGGCCTTCTCACATTTCTCAAATCTCCTGACATAGTTATGCACTAGCCTCAGTGAGAACCATTGCATTAATGAAAAGTACATTGTAATAATAATTGCCAAAAATGTAATTTGAGTGGAGGTAGAAATTCAACTTCTTGAACACTTAAAAATAATCAGAGAACCACCTGTGGATGGAGTTTTCATTTTCAAATAAAATTACTAAGCCCAAACAATTTGACACTATACTGTTAACTTTGGTTGAAATCTGAACATCTCGTGACTCATCGATTTCATTTCTAACTTTGTGGACAATGCCTGCACAGTTATCAGGCCAACCTGTAGGAGCTATCCCTAGAGGAATTCTGAGGATTCTAAAAAATACAAGCCCCAGTTAAAAGCTGTGTAACAATGGATATAGCACAGTGAACTTGATCATTAAAGCCGGCATGATTTCTAAATTGTATTGGTCCTTAATGAGTTGGTTTGGTAGAAATAGAAGAGAACAACAGAAGGGTGATATTTGTCCTGTCATGTTTAATTAAAACCCCTCTGCACAACTATGTATTAAAAGTGTAAAAAAAAAGAAATAGAAATACATTTTATAGAAATATAAATGTTGAGTTTAATACAAACTCATAATTCTCCCCTGGTGTTAAAAATGACAGAGATGAACATGTTTGACATTTATCTTTTGAAATATTTAAAACAGCTTTGTTTGAGAAAGTTGTTTGAGAAATTTAAGTGCTCAACTATATTACTTAGTTCACTAAACTTTCAAGATTTCAGACTTAAAATAGAAAACTTAAATAAGCAGGAAATGTTAAAATGATGTTACAGGCTTTGTTTCAAACCCTGATATAAACAAAATGCTTTATGTGATAATCTATTTAAATATTTATCATTTTATCTCTACATAATAAATATATCACCTCACATAAATACATAGGCTCTTCACTATTCAGAGGCACAGGCAACCTGTTCCATTTTTTAAATAATGTATTGTCTGTTAATCAGAGAGAAATAAAATTCACCTCATAACCACTTGGAACCAGAAATAGTACTTGATCTACACTTTGAGATATTCTTAATCAGCTTCCAACAATAAATAGCTCAGAGAGAAAACACTATAATTTTATTTACTGCAATGCTTATTATGCAGTCAGATGGTTTTCATCACAAAGGTCTCCTAGACTTTCATCTTCACAGAAAAGTTAAAAAAAAAAAAGTCCTTTGAAATCAAACAGACCTTCCAAAGACATCAGTCATTCCATTGTGAAAATATTACAGCTTTGTCACTTTCACCCAAGAGAATTCTGTCAGTCGCCAATCTGGTGTCACTACAGAATTACAGCTACAGCACACTATCAATGCCTGCTGTGTCCTTTGGGACACAAAGCTTTGCTGGTTGAACTTTATGATTTAGTCCCAAAGGCAGAAGAACAAAGCTTTGCAAAGCAGACAGGACACATTCTTCTTCCAAAATTCTAAAGAGACAAGATAGGATCTATTTGCAATTTGGGGGCTGTATTATAGATCAAATTGAATATTAAACAAATTTATCTGGCATATAATTAGTATTAGCTGTCCTTTTGTATTTGCTTCAACAAATTGCATTGCTTCAGGAATTTCGAAAGTACCCGTTCATTTTTTATGTGCTTCATTTTGCCTGGCAGAGCCATTACCTGCATAATGATGGCCCCTCCGTAGAGATGTAGGTAAAATGAACTAGCCCTTCCCTCTTCTTATTCTTGAAAACATGGTTCCAGCGTGCATGTCCTAAGCCTGTGATATTTCAAATTTTATGATAAAACATTAAAGAAAAATTCAATACTGATTAATTTTTACTACATGTATCTTATTTTTCTATCATCTTACAGCTTCAGCCTCAATGATATCAAACATAGGTTTAGAACTGTGATATACTTTTTTCAAGCATAATTTATTAGCTGTGTATTCTAATATTTTAGTAAAATATTTCTACAGGGATTGTAACTTTTTTCTTTACATATAGGGATGGATATTTTATATCGTGAATCCCAAATGGATCATATTTTACTTCCTTTTCTCTTAATCATATTTCTTTCTAAGCTAGTTCAGTTATTTGAAATGATCCTACTTTACTGACTTGTGACAACAGTTGTGCCTTCTCACACACAGACACAAAACCTAATTGATTTAGAAGAATTAAGGGGATATCATTGTGTTCGGAATGGCTAAACAAATACAAAGAAACAGACCAAATCACTCAAGTTTATTTTTCTTCTACAAAAAAAATGAAATGCAAAAAAAAGAGAAAAATGCTCTCTATGTTCAATCATTAATAATGGCCAAAATCATGCCAATAAATTTAAGTGAAATATATGGAACTTACATAAATTACAACATTAAGTAAAATTTATTTGATTTGAAGAGGGAACATGAAATCCATATATGCATTAACTATTTTCTCTTTGCTTTACATTGACTTTAAATTTCTGTTCTGTCTGAAATTACATATTTTATCTACATTGATAGCCACAATTTGAATCCTGTGGGAGGAAATAAAGAATTCTAAAACATAATGTTTGTGGCTTCATAGAACTGAGCATAGGATTTTCATGTTTCATTTGAATACTTTGTGAAGTTACGCATAAAGAAATGTTCTTGATTGTTACTATATACTTTGTCAGGACTAAATATTGTAATGTTTTAAGATTCAGAAGTCAAAAGTGCTCATAGAGATTAAATACATGCTAATGTAACAAAAATACACCTCAGAAATGCAATTAGAATTCTAAAACTTATATTAAGATACTGTATGTGTATTTTTTCCTCTCTATGGAGTACCTAGTTTGCCTATAATCTTTACCATTTCAAAGGCAATCAATATTTTCATCCCCTGAAAATTAGTCTCTGAGTTGATGAAAACTGCTGGATTATTTTTTAGTTGATTTTCTCTATCAGTAAACAAAAGTAATTTGCAACTAATCAACACTGCCTGTGTGTATTAGTATGTACATGTTTTATAATGACATACTAATAAAATATTTTATTAAGTCTAGTGACCCCTATACAGTGTCTTTCTAATGGCTACTACTCCTATTCAAACAAAACATAATTTCAAATGCAGTAGAATTTGTACTGCAACATTCATACGTTATTTTAAATCTTTTATGATTCAATCCAATGCAGAAGCACAATATCAGAGGCTAAAGCTAAGCCAGAAGACTGTCAGCTCTATTTTACTTGCCATTACATGGTAAATACATATGTGGCTAATAACAAAGTTTTGGAGACATAAAATGAAAAGAAGTCTGCACATGACCTTATTTGTTACCACATTATATTACAGCATTTCAAATAAATTGAATGAATAACTTGATCTTAATTTTTTTTCTTCAAACTTTTAATGGGTTTTCCAGAATAGCAAAGAATACAAATTAGATAAAGCATGTTGTGTTTCTATTAGAAAGATTTGGTCTATAAACTTGAAATACTTTACCCTTACTTGAGTCCTGCAGTACAGATTTTTACTATATGGTGAATATAAAGCTAAGCCTAGACACTAATGTTTTTAAAGAAATACCTTTATGTGTGATTCTATTGTAAAGCAATTAATTAGTTAGAGAAGTAACAAAACAGACAAATAAACAATGCATTTTTTTTTTTTTGGCCAGTCCTGGGGCTTGGATTCAGGGCCTGAGCACTGTCCCTGGCTTCTTTTATTTGCTCAAGGCTAGCACTCTGCCACTTGAGCCACAGCACCACTTCTGGCAGTTTTCTGTATATGTGGTGCTGGGGAATTGAACCCAGGGCCTCATGTATACAAGGTAAGTACTCCTGCCACTAGGCCATATCCCCAGCCCCTAAACAATGCATTTTTGAAGCTCTGTTTCAAACTAGATGCACATGAGCTTCATCTTTTAAGTCAGTTCTGACTCCATGGATGCTGTGTTGAGTAGAATTCAGAGGACACATCAGGTCTTGCAGCAATGGTGTTCTCTGATTGATTATTAGGGATATCCATGGGGAAGTAGAATGCAAATTGGGGTTAACTGTTTCAAGAATTTATCTTGGCCCACATATTCACTTATCTGATTGCTATTTTTTCTTCACTAATGCCTGCTCTAAACTGAAAGTAATTTATAATTTATCCCCACCTCTGATCCCACGACAGCATCCTTTAAAAGCCCTTCTGGACTCCTTTTCTCTCACTCTGCACCAGTGCCAACTTTGCTCCATTTCTGTTACCACTAAATAAAATGTCCTTAGAAAAGTAGTTTCCTAAGAAATCCATGCAAAGCAGCTCTCCGGTGCTGGGGTACCTTTCATACTTCAAGAAGAGACTGCTGCTTATGGAAGAAGTGTTTCTTCTTTGTTGCTTACATTTCTAGAAGTTTGTCATCATCAGAGGGCAGGCAGGTGAGATATGAGTTCTCACTGGCTCATAACTAAGTGCTTTTTAAAGTGCTGGCACACAGGAAATGCTGAATTAAGATTTATTGAATCAATGAATTGACAAATAACAAACTTTTTAGATAGTATTGACTTTATCCTGAAGAAGGGTAACTTAAAAATACCTCTCTCAAATAATATTATTTGAGATTTATTTGATTTGTTCTGGAATAAATTATACTTCCAGGCTAATGTAAAATAAAAATAAAGAACTTCAGGAGTGCTTACCTGATATCAAGTTGTATTTACTGAAATCCTATATGAGTTCACTTCCAAGCAAACTGGAGTGACTTCAGGGGTTTATTTTTTTCTGGAATAAATGACTTAATATTTCTTGCAAAAGTGATTGACATTGACCTACTTATGATTAAAGATTTTATCAGGAATCAGGCTAAGTTGATAGAAAGATTAAATCCAAATTTTTCACTTTACATCTTAGAAATACAAATGAACATAAAGGTAATTAATGCTAAAAATGAATCAAATCAGAAATGTTATATTATCTTAATTCTTGTCATTATGTTGGCTCAGTAACCATTTCAATCACAATTTATTAATCTCCTACTAATTCTTTCTAAATTTGGGATGATATTTGATTTCATATGTAAAATATAAATTTGAAAGTAATAGGGGTACATTATTGTAATTTACTGTGACAATTAAAATGGTTCATTTCTATTATCTAGTTTGACTAAAATATGTAAAAAAAAACTTTTATGTGTTGAACTTTAACTTAGAAAAGACACTCTACTGTGCTAATGAAACATAGCTATGAATTACTTTTTACTAGACCATATTTTTTAATCTGGTAAACTTAAATAAGAAGAGGTAAATTTGGAAAATATTTAGTCGGATATGAATAAAAGACTCAGGAAGTTTTAGGAACTTTTAGAGTAAATCAATACCCAGTTATAAAATGTAATGGAATCTGAAAAAAAACAAAACATATAGAGAAAAATTATGATGTGGTAGCTGAAATTACAAATTTCAAAATAAAAAAAACACATTAAGATTTGCAAAGAAATACTATAAGAATATGCTTGAAATAATTTCTGTCCGTATATAGGGTTAGGAATTTTTACATGTCTTGGTTTACATATTTGTTGTAGCCTTAATTTAATTCTCAAATTATATGATCTATTATTTTATTAACATTTAGTTTGGGCCAAGATCTAATCAAACCTTTATGGTCTATAGTACATGATCTTTCATCTACACTTCATGCTGTCAATCTGGTTCACTTCTCCAAAAGAAAGTACTTTAAATCCATATAACATTTGCTAATGCTCATAAATAATCATAAATAATGCTCATTAGAAATAAACTGTAGTAGGATTGTCTTCACACTGATTGTTTAATATATGTACTAAGGAGAAAAGAGTGGGAATAGAAAGTTTTTTAATTCCCACAGAAATAACTAGTAAAATAAAAACAATAACTTGGAAATATCTGCTAAAAATTCACTGATATCTGCTGTATTTGTCATTCTCAGAACCCTGAAAGAAAAAGAAAAATTACATTGATATGTCTCAGTTCTTGAGAGAGATAGGGACCTCCCACTGAAATAAGGATGAACAGTCAATACCAAGTTAATAATTACATGCTCTATTTTCCTGATTTATATATACATATATATTTCTGAAACTAGAAATGAAAAGTTAATATAGGCATAGAATTAATGTAATTTTTAAATAACCCTCCAAATAAACCCCATTTCTTATGTTACTCCATTTCAAAACATGAGCAAATGCACTTTGACTTTAAGAAACCCATCTGATAGATCTATACATCCTAGGTCTATGTTCATATTAATAAGTGCTTCACTGTCTTACTTGATTTTAACCTGAGAGAATAAAATATCAAAAAGATTGTCCCATAATGAAGCACCTTAATGTGATAAATGAATAACTAGATAATATAGATGAAATGATTATTGACTTTGCAAAGCTTTTATGAAAATATAAAAATATTTTGGGTGAGAGGACTCTAGAGTTACTAAAAAAGGTTAAATTTTGTGATTTTTGAAAAATACTGTTAAAATAATAATGACAGGGAAAACAAGTAAAGAATACTTGGAGTTCATTTTCATCCACAGAGCAGGAATGACCATAAAAAAAAAAATTCCATTCTTCCCTAACAACTTTCAAAATACTAACTTTAAAATTAAGGTGGAATGAATATTGTAAATATATTTGTCCATGCATAGTTCTGTAAAATAGCACTGTAAATATGGCAATCCAACATATTACATTAACCAAATGTATTTTCAAACTAATTTTCTACCTTTGTAACAATTTACATTTTCACACTGCAGAAAGATTAAATATAATTTGACACAGTATTGTTAAGGGTGCATTATGAAGATCATATTAAGCTTAGTATCTCCATAATACAATAAAACCAATTCAGTTAGAATTTTCTAGCTACAGAAAAAACCTCATTTAAATAAGTTATAGCATCATTTTAAGAATAAATAAAATTTCTGGGATACAGATGATCTCAGTTTGAATTCACAGTTGGTAGTATGGTTCACTATATTTGGGATGCAATGTTACCAGTGAAAAGGCCAATTGGAGGCATGGCTGTGTAAGACTGCAAATCTCCCAAGGGAACATGGGACACCGAGTTCAAAGCTCAATACTGCAAAAAAGAAAGGAAGAAAAGGAAGGGGGGGGGAGAGGGGGAGGGGAAGGAGAGGGAGAGGAGAGGGACAGGGAGAGGGAGAGGGAGAGAGAGGGAGAGAGGAAGAGAGAGGGAGAGAGGGAGAGAAGTGGAGGGGGAGGGGAGAGAGGGGGAGGGGGAGGAGAGGGAGGAAGACAGGGAGGGAGGGGGAGGGGAGGGAGGGGGAGGGGGAGGGGGAGGGAGGGGGAGGGGGAGGGAGAGAGGGGGAGAGGGGGAGAAGGGGAGAGAAGTGGAGGGGGAGGGGAGAGAGGGGGATGGGGAGAAGGAGAGGGAGGAAGACAGGGAGGGAGGGGGAGGGGGAGGAGAGGGAGGAAGACAGGGAGGGAGGGGGAGGGGGAGGGAGAGGGAGGGGGAGGGAGAGAGGGGGAGAGGGGGAGAGGGGGAGGGAGAAGGAGAGGGAGAGGGAGAGGGAGAGATGAGAGGGAGGGAGAGGGAGACTGGGAGGGGGGAGAGGGGGAGAGGGGGAGAGGGGGAGAGGGGGAGAGGGGGAGATGGGGAGAGGGGGAGAGGGAAAGGGGGAGGGAGAGGGAGAGGGAGAGGAAGAGAGGGAGGGAGAGGAAGACAGGGAGTTGGAGGGGGAGGGAGAGGGAGAGGAAGGAAGGAAGGAAGGAAGGAAGGAAGGAAGGAAGGAAGGAAGGAAGGAAGGAAGGAAGGAAGGAAGGAAGGAAGGAAGGAAGGAAGGAAGGAGAGGAAGGGAAATGGACAGATTCTTTTCCTGTTTTTCTCATTTTTAGTATATTGATTTTGTTATTATTTTTTTTTCTTTTTGGCAGCACCAGAATTTAAACTCAGGTCGTCACATTCATTCAGTTGCCTTAGCTAGCCCCCTACAACCTGATAGTAAACATTAAGTACTACATAATGACATATGTGGAAGCTATTTTCTACAAGGTACTCTTCAAATCCTTCCCACCACTTACCATCACATTTGGATAAATGCAGCTGTACCAAATTCTCTGCTACTAAAAAATCCAATCTTGCCTGAAATTTCCATATCTAACGAATCTTTTGTTTAAGCATCACCTTGAATGTGTTTATGTCTTGACAACACAACCAAGAGTGTAAATTAAAATTAATTGAAAATTATGACCATAAGAGAAAAATAGCACTCCACTAGAAGTACACCATAAAAAAGAAGAAAAGAAAGGACAGGAAATACCAAAATATGTATCAACCCAGACATTTTTCTTTCCAATAGGTAAATTATTTTTACTTTCTTTTCCTAAATAAAATCAAAATTTGAATATGTCACCATTTAAGATGAAAAGATGGCATTAGCTAAACTGTAAGAGATGAGTTAAATTCAGAGAATAGGAGAGTAATCACCAATCAAGAAATTAATAGTAAATACCCTCCAAAGTAACACTGTTAACTTTGGCATTCGCTTTGATGTGAGAAGAACAAGCCATGAGCATCTGTACAGTATATGAAAAATTAGCATTCCCTTCCTCTGATCTTATTCAAAATTTCTATTTTATGAAATCTACTTACATAACAGTGATATTATCCTGAACATATTGGTTGACAGATAGAATGGGTCAAAAGACTCTGCTGGGTTTTGTTCATTTAATAAATACAATGAGTGCTTGTATGCTCTTGAAAAGTCTTCCCATAGAGACAGATGAAGAAATAATTTGATGGCACAAAATACCACAGCGGGGGTAGATTTTATTGCTAACATTTTTCTTAACATTCTTTAAAGTGTCACTCTATATACAAGGCCATATATGTTCCGACATGTGTCTATACTACCTTTGTTTTATTTGTAATATATTGAGTAGTTTCACAAAATACAAATCTACAGTGTTCATGGGCAGATAAATGGTATTTGGTTGTTCAGTATAATATGATGCATCTAAAGTTTCTTTTATCCTAAATATGTAGTTTTCTTTTTCATTTCTGGCTGTTACTAACAATGGTAAAATACACATGCATATTAATTTCTTCATAATTAGATGGCATCTGATTCAAATACATTTTAATATCAAAATTTCTAGAACAAACTGTATTTGTTTTCTTATGATCAGTAGTGTAAAACTGTGCTACAGAGAGTCTGAAATTAATACTCTTAAAAGCATGTGAGTGTCTATTTTCCAATACTGCTCAGGATCACATTTTCATAATACTTTCAGTACTCAAGAATAGGCACAAAGCTGGGCTGGGGATATAGCCTAGTGGCAAGAGTGCCTGCCTCGGATACACGAGGCCCTAGGTTCGATTCCCCAGCACCACATATACAGAAAACGGCCAGAAGCGGCGCTGTGGCTCAAGTGGCAGAGTGCTAGCCTTGAGTGGGAAGAAGCCAGGGACAGTGCTCAGGCCCTGAGTCCAAGGCCCAGGACTGGCCAAAAAAAAAAAAAAAAAAAAAGAGAATAGGCACAAAGCAAAGCACAGGCTTTGGACACTGCTGTGTCAAATCTTAAAGCTGGTATTTTATGAACCTTTATTGCAAGGTAATAAAACTGCACAACAACTTCCTAAGGTTTCGTCCTCCATGACCCTCTTGATTCTTTTCTGATCTCCATCCACCCAAATCTATACCTCTCCTTTGTTTCATAAAGTGGCTTCAGAGAAGCAGTGGAAATCAAAGTACAGAAATTGGAGTGGTCTAATTTTAACCACTCATCTAAATACAAATACAATTCTGTATTTTCGTATTTAATCCTCTCTATTTCCTTTTTGAAACTAGAGTATATCTCATATCACAAATACATTTGTATCTAGAAAATAGGTTTCTTTCTATTGATGCTGAATATATCTGTTACCACACATTAATATATATTAACCTATATTCAATTTGAACTCTAGTCTATTATACAATTTAAATAGAACTTTACTATTCCTCTTAACATTTCCCCAAATCCTTTCACTTGTTTAACATTTTTACTTATTTTACGTATTTTTTCAGAAGTATCATTTAGAAGTTTTTTAATCCCTTGAGTAGTGAATGTCAATGAATACAGACAGCACTGTGTATAGGATTATGTAAATTTAATAATTAAATATTATTAATGTCTTTTTGCAAGGGGGAAAAGTGGCACACAGAATATTTAGATATCAATCAGTTGCCAAATACTCAGTAAACACTAAAACAACTATATCATGCAAACACTTGAAATGATATGCCCTAGATGAACAAGTGTAATAGGTATAGTTCTATACTCATTGCTCACAGTTTTTCTATAGATTTAATTGTCTTCCAACCATAAATGGAGATATTTTTAAAATCATATTAAATTTTTATACAGCTGTGATTTCAAAATTTATACAGCTTATGCTATTTTCCACAATTGTTTTCCAAGAAAAAAAGCAACTGTGTTCATTCAAGGTTAATTAAATTTCAGGGAACTCAGGTTATACAAACCAGTCTCCATCCTTCTTTCTTTATCAAGCAAAAAAAAAAAAAAAAAAAAAAGCCATACACTGGTGGCACATGTCTGTAATACTGGCTATGCAGCAGGCTCAGATCTGAGGATAGCAGTTCAAAGGCAGGCAGGAAAGTTCATGAGACTCTAATCCTCAATAAACTACTGAGAAAACACTGAAAGTGGTGCTGTGGCTCAAGTGATATAGTGCTAACCTGGAGCAAAAGAACTTCAGGAACAGATTCCAGGCTCAGAGTTCAAGGTCTAGGTTAGGCAAAAATAAAATGCAAGTAAAGAAACATAAAAAGAAATTGTGAATCTTCTTTGTATGCAGGAAAACGTGCTAGTAATAATTTTCAATGGAATAGCCTAAAAATGTTTAAGATATGTTTCTGCTAAGATGAACAAATTACAAGTGTCCCATATGTGGATTGTGGCTACCATTTGGACAGTGTCAGTATAGGATACCTTAATCATCACAGAAATCTTTTTTTAGAGAAAACTACAGGTGGATTCTTTTCTCTCCAAGACAGTTCTTTTCAGATGGATAACTGACATTCAGAGAAAATAAACATCATATCAGGTACAAAAATACTTGCAAATTATAAGCAGAAATGATTAAATTACTTGTGTTTGAATTCTGAGCTTCTCCTTTTCCTTTTATAGTGAAAAATGTATTGGAGGAAAGAGATAATTAAATGGCAGGGATTGCTGAACTAAATCCACTCCCTTAGCATACAATAGCCTCAAACAAATCTTAAAAGAAGTGATCTTGTCACAAATCATCCTTGGGCTATTTATTTTTGTTATGAATACACAATTTGTCTCTTTTTCATATTTACAAATTATATTTAGGGCCCTTATTAGTCTATGATTTTCTGAACTGGATTCATTTTGCGAAGCATTTCATTTTGTGATTTATTTTGTGATCCATTTTACTTATCTTTGGAAAAAGTTTAGCAACCATGCAGGCTATTTTTTCCCCACTTTGTACCATCTATTGAGGTAATATCTGCAGGTTATGCAGTCTCCACAGTGGGTAGAAATTTAACTGTTTAAATTCTACCAGGGTTAATCTTTTCTATTACTGTGGATTAAATAGAGCCCTCAAGAAGTTTTGCCCAGTCACAAATCCCCAATATCTAGGAATGACAGTTTACTCAAACACATATTCTGAAGATACTAATGAGTTAAGAATCTTGAGTGACATGATCTTAGGGCTCATGACAGAGATCTGACACAAGTAGGCACAGAGAAGAGACACAGTGATAAAAAAGCAGAATAAGAACAAGAAATGTATCCAATACCTAACATATAAAACTGTAACCTCTATGTACATCAGTTTTATAATAAAAACTTAAAAATATATATATTTAGTAAAAGTTAAAGTTTAGCTTTTTAAACTAGTTCATCTTGACTATGCAATTATCTTTCAGAAGAAATGTAGAATATATCCATTTTCTACGAATATGCAATCTGTATCTTTTTAGTGATACCCTTGGCCTAGAAATTTATTTTTTAATAATCAAATTATCGAGAATTTTAAAAAAAGCAGAATAAGACAGAGGCAGGGAGAATTGAAAGCTGAAGAAGACCTAGGGTCTAGGTCCAAATTTATGGTAAGATAGGAAATAACCATGAACATTTTTTCTGTCTTTGCCTTTCCAGCAAAACAAATACCCAACTGACAACATCTTTATATTGGACATCTAGCATCCAAGGCTGTAATAATACAGATTGCTGTTCTTTTAAACTACAATGAAGTTTGTGTATTTTCTATGTTGTTGAAGGAAACTGGCAAAGCTACCCTCCCTCTTTTAAATGATTTCCAGTGGCATGATCATCAACAAAATTACATCATCTTTGATATTTCCCAAAGATGCAATCAGGAATTCCTTGTGATTAACTCCCCCATTAACTAATACAAGGAAGTGAAATCTAACTGGAAAATTGAAGAAAAATATGTCAAAATACATGAATATTATGACCTATAAAATAATGTTAATTTAAATTAACTCCATTACATCGATACAAGAGGGTTTTTTTTGTTTGTTTGTTTTTGTTTTTGTTTTTGTTTTAGTATAGTGTTCACAGTTATCTCTTTGGTCTTTTTTGTTTGTTTGTTTCCTCTGGTTTATAGCCTGTGATCACTGTTCTGATTTTGGTACACTTTTTCTTGTATATTGGTTTGTGGAATGGAAGGGGGTTCACAGAAACTGTGAGACAAAGGATGAACCAATGCAACAACAATAACACTAGACACTATGTTGGAAACACACCTTACAAACAAACTGGAGGGAGGGAAATCATGGGGGAGGGAAAGTGGGAGAAAACGAGGGCGGGTGTAACACTGTTCAAAAACAAATGTACTTATTACTTACTGAAACCTATCTGTATGTTACCTTTACAATAAAATAAATAATATATGAATGTTAGCTTACAGGAAATTTATTATCCCTTTTAAAATTATGTTGACTGGCAAGGAGTGGAGCAAAGTTCCTTCATTTATAATTTTTTGTCAGTCAGGAGGCTGGAACTCTGGGCATGGGCACTGCCCATAAGCTCTTCACCTCAAGACTAGCACTCTACGACTTGAGCCACAGTGCCACTTTAAGAGTCTCACAGACTTTCCTACTCTAGATAGCTTTGAACCATTATCTTCATATCTCAGCCTACAGAGTAGCTAGAAGGTGTGAGCCCAGTCATTTATGAAGTTTGAATATTCTTTGAAACTACACCAATATTTTTATGTATAGTATTCATCAAAAAATGCGTGAAGAGGAATGTAAGCTAAATGATACCAAGGAATAAAGGAATGTCTTATTTAATATGACAGAGATATAAAATGATGCAAATATATTATTATTTAAATTATGATTAGGAAAAAGTAAAAAAAGAAGTCTTTTGTTTTACATAATTGACCACATTATTTAAGGTCATATCACTTTGTATTTCTCTAGCATACTCAGAAGCTACTTTACAAAATTAAAACAAAGTTATATATTAAAGCTTTTAATATCATTTACATGCCTTATATATTCCATATAGAAAATGAATCTCAAACTCCAACATCAAGCTTTCATTTGTATTCAGAGCCCTAATTCTGTGAACTGTAGTTAGTATCTTCCTAATGTCTACTGCTGAGAAATATGTAGTCTCACCATTATATCCACCTACGGGCAAGCTCAAAGCTTTAGTGCAGATAATTACCTTAATGCAGAAGTCTGTCTAAACAAAGTCAAGGGGAAATCTCAAGCAAGGGAAAGAACAGGAATGACCTCATATTTAAAAGGAAGGTAGAAGGTTATTAACTGAACAGGCAGAAGAAAGGAGGTAACCAATCTTCTGGCCAGGTTTTACTGTCCACCGTCCAGTGTGAACATTGGAGACAGCAGAACACTTCCTGGCTAGAGACAGAAATTCTCCTTAGGAAATGCAAATAAAAACAACCCTGAGATACCACCTCACCCCAGTTAGAATGGCCTATACTCTGAACTCAGGAAACAACAAATGCTGGAGGGGCTGTGGGGAAAGAGGAACTCTTCTCCATTGTTGGTGGGAGTGCAAATTAGTACAACCACTTTGGAGAACAGTATGGAGGTTTCTCAAAAAGCTCAATATAGACCTACCCTATGACCCAGCCATACCACTCCTAGGCATCTATCCTAAACAGCAAAACCCAAGATATCAAAAAGACATTTGTACTTCCATGTTTATCGCAGCACAATTCACAATAGCCAAAATATGGAAACAACCCAGATGCCCCTCCACAGACGAATGGATCCAAAAAATATGGTATTTATACACAATGGAATACTACATAGCAATTAGGAATGGTGAAATATTGTTATTCGCAGGGAAATGGTCAGAACTTGAACAAATAATGTTGAGTGAGACAAGCCTAGAACACAGAAAACAAAGGAGCATGATCTCCCTGATATATGACTGTTAACAAAGGGAGATGGAGAGACAGTAGAGACCAAGTCTGTGAATACTGTATATGTTCTTGATACATTGTATATTGTATATATGTCTACCTGACCTAGACAAGGGACAGAAAAACAGGACGTAAGATAACACAAGAAATGTACACACTGCCCTACTATGTAATTGTACCCTTTTGCACAACACCTTGTAAAAAAATTTATGTTCAATTAATAAAAAAAAAAAGAAATTTTCCTTAGGAAGAATGAGACACACACACAGACACACACACACACACACACACACACACACACACACACACACACAGACACCTTATGTCATGTACCTGAGATAAAAATGATCTAATAGTACCACAACAAACAAAAAATATTCATGAGTAATGCTTCTGATTTTGACAGGACAATTTTTTTCTTCATATATAGTATATATAACATGCTTAGAAGAAAATGGTTAGAAGACCTTTATTGTTTAATTCTGAGCAGGTCTTATCATTTTTATTTGTTTTCCTTTAAATATGTGGTCTGTGAAATAGTTGGTACAAAGACAAGGCAGTCACATTAGCATAATTGAAACAGTACATTCCTGGAGCTTCCAGGTTTCGCTAGTTAAGAAATATAAATTTGAGATAAAAATTAATGATAAAAGCCTGAGAAATCTGACTAAAGTTATAGTCTGAAAGTTTTATATGCTTAGCATCATTCATAAAATACCAATCTTTTCTTACCTGAGTTTCCTCCCACCCCCTGTGCAATGGGGACTGTTCACGGCTTGCTGACTCTATATGAGAATGGCAGACAATTTGAAATATTACAGCAAGATAGAGAAGAAATTTGTCTGCTGACAGAAGGCTCTATTAAATTTTCTCATCTAAATTAAGGTGCTGCACACAACTAATTTGAGTATAGACTCTTAAAAAGCAAGAAAAATCTTGGAGCCAGTGCCAGTGGCTTATACCTATAATCCTAGGAGGTAATGTTTAGAACAAAACGCATTGCAGCTGTGACATTGACAACAAAGGGTTAATTCTAGTAAATTTTGCAAGTATATACACTTGTCCTTACTCCCATTCATGAATATACAAAATCAAAGGAAGTATATGCAGATCAAGCAAGGAATAATAATAATAATGAGGAAGTTGAAACTAAGAAACCTAAGACCCAGATTACACAGCTTTGTGTAAAAATTAAAGTTTACAACAACATGAAGTGTTAAGTCTCTGATATAAAGTATCAATTTTTTAAAGTATTGAATCATTTAGGAGCCTAAATACTTATCCATATGCTCACTAAGTTAAAAGTTAAAAACAAAACATTCAATAATTTTGCTTGAAGCATATACTGTCCATGCATAATTTTGAATTTAAAAAAGGCACAAATAAAATAAAACTTAATTTAAATTCCTTTCTAGCATGAGTATGTGAACTAGAAAATCCAATGACAAGAGATTGCTAAATGATTTTGGTTAAACACATATAATAACATGAATAAAAATAATGGGGAGACATACTTTATGACAAAAAAATAAAACTTTATGTTAGATGTTATAGCAAATGTATTATAGTAAAGAGATCCAAAAATTATATAATACATTTACCTGATCCTAAAACTCTGTTTGATACTTTATTTCATATTTGCAGTCTGTGTTTACATGTATTACTACACAGGAATGATTTTGAACATCAGAAAGAATTGTTGAAACATTGAATAAAATATATAATTATAATAAAATATTATTGAACAGAGGATATCCTGAATCACCAACTATTTAATGCAGAAACTAAAAAGAAAGATTAAAAGCATGCTGAATTATAAAGTAAATCATAAATTTATAGTCATAGATTCATAATAAAATTTTAGAATTGAATCCTAAATTAACCTTATAATTAAAATTATAATTAAAATTATGGCTATGTTTTAACCTTAGATATTGATACTGTGAGAAAAATAAATAAAATTCCTTAGAAATAGACCAAATATTATTTGTATTTTTTTATAATGTCATATCCCTAAGCTTTTTTTGTTCACTTGAGATTTTTTCCTTCCGTGTGTGCGTGCGTGCGTGTGTGTGTGTGTATGTGTGTGTGTGAGTTGGTAGTCCTGGGGCTTCAATTCAGGGCCAAGACCTTGTCCCTGAGCGTTTTTGCATGAGGCTAACACTATTCCACAGTTGCACTTCCAGCTTCTTTGGCTTTGAACCGCAAAACTAGTAGTACACGCATGAAACACTGGAACCTGAGCAAGTTTTCCTTTGTTGTTGTTGTTGTTTGTTTGCTTTAAATATATTACTTTCTTTTTAAATGCAACTTTAATAAAATAAATGATTTAACATAAGATTAGCTTTTCTCATGCTCCGTGTTTGTCATTGTCGTGCTCAAAAGAAAACTTTCTTCTGGGGGGTCTGTGATTTCTCTAGGTCGTTGAGAATGGATAAGTCTCAGTTGCAGTGTTACTTTGGTGACCTTATTCAGAGACACGTTGTTTTAAGGTATTCTATTGCAGAACTAATTATATTTGAAAACAAAGTAATAAACGAATTATGCCAATTTATTAATTTGTAATAAAAACACAAACAGCTAAGAGATTATTTTACCGTAGCACACAAACACTTGCTTTCACTAATGAAAGACAATTATCCTAAAGGTATGTGGTGAGTTCTCAGAGCGTATATGAAGTTACATGTACATACTTAATTGTTATGTTTCTAATGACATCAAACTATGCTTACTTGTGGCAACCAACGTCAGAAAAGCAGATTTCTACTTCTTTCATGGAGCACTGCTACAGGAGTTTTGTTCAACTTTGCCTTAGGTCTTTTGGTCTAGTTTGTACATTTTCTACAAACAAAAGGCACATTAATCCCATCTATAATATTGATAGTGTTATTATGATTAAAGCTGCTGCCTTAGAAATATGTCCTCTTTTTTTCTTTCTTCTGTGGGATGTGGGTGGGTAACAGTCTTCTTGTATAGATTTGTCGCATACTAAAAGTCTACTAATCACTATTTCTTGACCATTTTACAGTTTACATGGTGAGAGTTTGAGCTGTTCAAATTGTGTTGTATCGTCAACAATACTGACTAAATGTTTTACACATTATTCATATTTTATTCAAGAACAAATATGTTTTTACATTGTTCAGTAAAAATAAATTAAAAGAACAGCCCCACACAATTAGTAGATCAGAAATCATTTTGTATAGATCCTTCAAGTTCAGTTATTTAACCAATATTATATCAACAACAAAATCATTTATGTTTTTACCCCTCAATTTATTACACCGAATTAAAAGTTTTATGCCATTTCTTGAGGATTGTGAGGAAATTAACTTTACAAACACAAAAGAAAACGTATGGAGTGCCAGATTTTAGAATTTTATTCTAAACCTGCTAATTTCAAAGTAGTTCCAAGTAGTGTGAAAACTAAAATGAAATAAGCTCTAGACATATGAAAAAAGTAAATACTTTCAATCTATATCTTACATGAACCATCCTGCTTGACATTTAAAAATTAGATACAGAAGTAAAAATACAACATTTTTCATACACAATTAATAATGAAGTTGACTTGAGGGTAGTTTCTAGGTCAGAGGTACATTGTGGTTTCAATAATTTATCTCAAAAAACTTATGCTAAGCCAAATGAACTCCAAGAAATGGGGAAAAGAGGTTTTTCTATGTTGTTGTTTTTAATGTACTACATGAAATTATTTACTTTTTTCCTTAATTTATCTTTCCTATGGTTTAGTCCCTGTTGTTGCTGTATTTGATTTTTGTACCCTGGGTATTATATATATGCTTATCTGAATTAGAGGAGGGAAGAGAAATATGAAAATGGTGACACAAAGGACAAAGGGCAAACTAATGCAACAATGATAATCACAACACAATATGCAGGAATTTAACTGTACAACTAGAGGTGGGGTTAATGGGGGTAGGGAAGTGGGAAAAATGAGGGAGGGGGTAAAAAGTTTGACAAGAAATATTCTCACTACTTTACATACGTAAATGTAACCCCTCTGTACATCACCTTGACGACGTAATTACATACCATATTTTTTTAAACAAGATTGCTATCTTAACTTGCTAATATACCAAAATTGTTTCTGAAAAGGTTGTGACTTCAAATTTTTAATGGAAACAAATAGGAAGATATTAGGATTAAATAAACTATTATCTGAAATACACTTAAAATAAATCTATAAATTTTCTAATACTATTATACCTAATAAATACTTTTGAGGACAAGAAAAGAGACTTGAAAATTTACTATTATTATTAGGATTATTTCCTTTTAGTTCTTCAAGGTTATTTATAATAGTATTTGTGACTGTAAATGCCGAAGTACATACATATAGCATCATTTCAATTAAGTTACAATATAACCTTTTATTTCTACAAATGTTATTCTTACATAAGTTTGACAACCATTTAATGATTTTATCTCTTCTGCAAAAATGAATTTGTCCACTATTTTAAAGGCAAGCTTAAGAAAAAAGCATTGCTGCATTTAAAATATTATTAGTAGATTTTTTTATGCCGTAGAGGTTAAGTATATAATGTTTATAAAATAAATGTCTCTGAGCTATAATTTTATTAAAATATATGTTTAGTGTTTATCCCACATGATTTTGAAGCAATGAGTAACAAATCTTATTCAAATAAATTCAGTAGTATAGTTTATAACTCCTAATAAGTATTTTAATTGATATTTTGCTCAAGTTAAAATGTTCTTAACTTTGTTCCATATAGTAGTAATTCTTCCTTGAATATGACAACTAATATTATTTATCTGTGCTATGAAAAGTGTATATAAGTGTCTTCCCAGTGATAAATAATTGTAAAACATATTTTTGTAAAATTTGGAGCATGTATTGTGCATCCCAAATTTAAATGTGATATTGTAAGATCTTGTGTTTATATGTGAAACTCAGGATGAAATATATTTTAGTATACTTAAGTGCACTTAATTTTAGGATGAAAGAAACTTATTTTGTAGAAAAAAGTTCTTTCATGAAAATTAAATAATTACAATTGCAAGATAGTAAGAGGCATCACTTATCTTTGAAAAAATCATATACTTTACAGTTGTTAACCTATTGAAATTTTATATTTATTTGTGTATTATAAAATGTCACTTTCCTCTTTATTTTTTGATGTTCAAAAGAAATCAAAGGGAGAGAGATCATACTATTTATTGAGGATTTAATTTAACATTTATATTTCAAATAATTTCATCAGACGCTTTTTAAATTGTGGTAAATACACTTCGGGAAATATGCTTAGGGATTGGTATGTTTATTTTTCAATATAACCATTGTTTAACCTTTAACTCTGTGTTCCTCATGACACCACTATACTCTTCGGATATTCTATTCTACCTATAGTTAATTAACAGAGAAAATTAAAACTACACACAGAAGCACATTTATCATCTCTAGATGACAAATTTGCTGAAATATGGGTTTGTTTATTTATTTAGGCTGCTGTTCATTACAAATACAATCATAAATCTAAAAATATTTACCCTCCAAATAAGAATTCCTACAAACTATATTCACATCTTGTACACATATTTAGTAGGAAACTAGTCCCCTTCAGTTTAGGTAGATGTCACCCTGTGCTTGCTGTGATACACTTTGTACAAAGAGCATGCAAATTAACTTTAAGGTTTAGTTAACAATTATTGAATTATGTAATGACCAATTAACAAATAATATTAAGTAGTGGCACAACCATAAAGTAACTGATATTAGTGACCATTATTAGTTGTCACATAATATATTCATTAAAATATTTACTTATTTATTGTCAAAGTGACGTGCAGCGGGGTTACAGTTTGAAGGCAGTGGGTACATTTCCTTACAAACTTGTTACATCCTCGGTCAAGGCAAAGTCAAGATTATTTTGATATTTGGTGGTGCACACACTGGAAAACAAAAAAGGAAAGTACCCTTCCTACTTTTCCCATTATCATGAAGGTGTGACTGACAAGTGTGTGTGTTCTGATCTTCTATATTTGGGCATCCTTATTCAGGGATTCCTAAACCTAGAGCTATGTACATTATGTATGTATGTATGTATATATATATATATATACATTATATTATAAATATATTAGTAGCATCAAAGATGTACATTGTACAGTAAAAATGATCAGTATTTATTACCAAAGCTTAATAAAAGAACCTATAGGTTCTTAAACATACTGAAATTTACTAAAGGTGTGAGACCTGAATGACTGTACTATTATTTAGATTCATAAGGATATGGCTAGAAAATTCCTAAGAGTACATATACCAACAGGACCAATTTGAAATTTCTTAAACACTGTTATTGTGTCCTTCAAATATCCTAGATGATTTTATTTGCCTTCAATCTAGATTTCAAATTCAAACAGTTTATCATACTTCTCAGAACTGTTACAATAATAATGTTCATATTGGGAAACTGAAAATAAATTCTGGAAGCATGGTATTATGAAACAATCAAATTCATGAAATATATAGGAATAAAATATTCACATTTTTATACTATCAAGAAGTTAATTCTTTCTTGCTTTTTTAAAATTATATCACTCTAATTCTTTAAAATATCATACTTCTGAGCAATAGCAATTAGAAATACATGAGGAAAGGGGTGAAAAAAGAAATACACTCTTAACTTTTGTAAGTATACTTCCTCTGTTTATCACCTTTATAATAAACTTGAAAAGGAAGGCATGATTATTCTATGAAGTCAAAACTGTAATTATCTTAAATATTCAATTTTCACTAATTTGTTATCATTTTTGATCAATATACTTGCGTTTAGTAATTGCTTCTAAATTCTTGTCCTATAAATTGTGGAGAATGTATTTACAACCCTTCATTAGAGGTAAAAGGCAAAAGAAGGTGTGATATTGCCACAAAATAATTGTACTCATTACCTGACTTATGAAATTATAACCTCCCTGTATTAGCACCTTAACAATAACAATAGAATTATATGTAAAATAGATATGACACCACAAATAGGATATGTGTTGTATTTTACTTAGGTTTTTATTGTAGTTGAGGAAACAGTCAGACAAATGGGTAAGTTACACAATCAAATTTGTATGTATTCATGTCAGAAATGTGTAAAATACTCTAAAATATTTATAAAACGATATGTTCACAAAAAAAACACCCACATATGCATGCATAATTAAGCCATACTCTTAGTTTTATATAAGGGAGTGTTGGTTGAAGTGGGAGAGTTCTTTTAAATATAAAGATATTTGCACTCAGCAAATCAATTAACACTTACAGATTTAATTAAAGTTATACTCAAAGTTGGAAATACCATTTGAAGTAAATCTGAGCGCTTTATCAGTTCTGGTAAGATTTATATTACAAGCTATATTTGGGACTGTTGTACTCATTCAATATAATGCTTGCTTTTATATTACAATATTTTTATTATACGTAGAACGGAAACTTTTATTTAGTTAAGAGCCTACTCCCAAAAAATAAAAGAACACCAGAGTCTCAAATATAATCATATTTCTATGAATTGTAAATGAAACTCATGCAATCTTACTTTACACTACAAGAGAAATCAAGCAGGAAGGTGACAAGACAGAAATTAAGGGATAAAAGGTTTCATCTTTTGCTTGATCTTCGCTGATAACGCTTTTTATCTCTTAGATGACAACTTAATGGAGAAAAACACAAACTCCCTGATTCTTCATAATCTCTGAATTCTATTATATGATTTTTAAAGCTTAACTCAGATGGCATTTTTTTTAATTTAAACTTATTAGCTACAACAGACGAGGCTGGAGGAAAATTAATATAGCCATACCAGGACAGGAAAAAATAGTTTTAAGCAGGTTGTATGAAAATACAAATAATGTGGAAAAAGCATTGAAAACACTAAAGAACATCAAGTAAAATTGTATGGTCCAAAGTCAACCATTATCATGATGGTTTAGTAAAATGTTGACAATCAATTTATTAAATAGTCACTTTGATCACTATATTTTACAAATGGGAATTAAAATTGATAAGGACTTTTTAGAAAGTATTCAATGGTAGCCCCATTTCCCTTGCAATATCACATCGTCCTGCAAATTGACTTCACAGATACGTGTATATTCATATATACCCACATTGATCCATTTTTCTCTACTTAATCTTGAACTTCAGTAGTGATCTTTGTTTCTACCAAATAAACTTAACTGAAGAAGCTCCCTACTCCAGGGAAAAAAGTACTGAGCAATTACTTTCTTAAACTTTGAAATGTTATCTATTTATACATTGTACTTATATCTATTTGATAAATACCTCATTTATATTGAGATACAGTAAAACACATAAATGCATCTTATTTTCTTTGATGGTATGTATCTCACAATAATGATCATCTTATTATATTAACACTGCTGTTGATAGCTGGTAATAGCTAGAAGTTTAGTGGTTGCTAAAACTTATTTAACTCTTAACTTGTCAAAAGTTTAACATGTTTCATATTGATAAGAAACTAATAAATGTGTGATTTCATGAAATTAACCTTCAAACTCTTTTATTCTTTTCTCTAGGAAGTGACATGCCTTTAGAATGGGTCAACTTAGAAAACAGCAAATCATTTAATATCTGTGGAATGAAGCAGGATAAAATCAGTTCCTTCAGAAAACTACTTATACTCTGTTAATAGTGCTAAGTTTTCCTAGATATCATGTAAATATAAATTTTATACAATTTTATCATGTACAATTAGGCACTTTTCTACTAATATTTGATGCTTTAGAATGCAGTAGCATGTATTTTAAACATTCAGGCTCAATAGAAAACTTATTTAAATGAAATGGTTGCGGGTATTTTTCTAAAACATCATGACTGTCCCTGTGATCCTAAAAACGTTTCATGTTTGCACATAACTTTTTAATTGTTAAATAATGAGACAGGAATTTAAAGCTAACTGGGTTCTTGTACAGTAGTTAGGCTCAGTTCTATAACTCTAAAATCTACAACAAACTGTGATGAAAAGAAGGAATGACTGGGAAAGGACAAAATAGATCCCACAACCTACTCCTTGTTAAGATTGCAATTGAGCACTGACATTACCTCAGCTTTTTCTGCGCTGTCTGTAAAATGGGAAACACGTGTGTGTTATCTTCCAACTTGCTGAATCAAATGCATGCCTGACTGCTGTCAAAGTATTTACATTTATGTGGAAAGGCAGATTATTCCTCCATGTTATTTCTCAGCCATATTTATTGGCAAACAAATAGAAACATAAATAGATAAAAAGTTATCTTTTGGAGGTTTTGATCATTGTAGCCAAAGATCTGATTAGTGTCTTCAGGCCACACCACTGTCAAATTTCAAAGTTTTTTTGGAAAGAGAAACACCAACTTAGTAAATTTGCTAAAAGTTTTCTTAACTTTTCTCAATCATTTTGAAGAAATAAATGAACCTGCCTATCAAACTTTGCAAGACAAAACCCAGGCTGTATTCGACTACTAAAATGCTCTTCAAATGGGTGTTACTTTCAAATACAAGTGTACTTAATCTCTTAAACTATAGCATAATAACTATTAGACTTGCATAACAACAAAAATGCATTGCTTTCTACAGAGCTGTGAATGATCAATAACTCCAACAATAGGACTAGCTGATATTTTTGACATGAATACATCCTACTTGTAAAAAGAAATTCTTTGTAAATCCTTTATGGGAGAAAAGAGAGCTTAGCATATTGGATTTTCTGTAGACGCATTCCAATCTTATTTCAATTGTGGTGAGATTGTTTTCTGTTGTTGTTGTCCATATACAACAGAAAATGCACTATATCTTTCCTCAAGTCAAATTCCCTTTCTTTTTTTTTTTTTTTTTTTTTTTTTTTTTTTTGCACCATGGTGATTAAATCCCGCAAAAGCAATGTTCTGTCTGTTCCACTACAATTTTCCACTGCTCCATCTACTGGATGTTCCTCTTCCTCCTGCGCAGAGCAGTAACCTCTCAAAAGTCACTAATTCAGCAGGTGGCTCAGGCATGTTGCTTGGGAAACTTATAATGACTTTACATCTTTGTTTCACCAACAGTTCTTACTTTGGTGGAAACAAAAGAGGGGAAGAAGTCAAAGAAAGAACCCAGCATAGCAAGGAAGATGCCCTTCACTGTAGGCAGTAATTTCCTCAGGAAAAAAAATAAGGGGGGGGGGGGGGGAGCTAAATAATAAGGTTTGCTCACTGAGCCTGTTGGACTGATTAGGACATTTATCTTATAGGCCTTCACCGAGTCCGAAAAAAAATGAAAATCGTATGCAAGAAAGAAAGTTCTAAAGGTTAAGGGGGGAAAAAAGCCTGACTGTCCATCAGCACATAAAGATCACAAAAGGAAAGCCTAACCCTCGAAAGGAATTTACCAAGTGTTGGCGAGCCCTTGGCTTCCCTTTGCAGTCAGCTCCAGGAGTAGTGCTCTCGGATAAGGCAGGCTCACTTTTCAGCCTTTCCCCAGTCACAGATGGGACAACTTAGCAGCTGTCACAGTGGGCCAGGCCACTGTCACCGCTGCCAGTGCTGTGCTGCTGCTTCAAAACGCAGGCTGCTACTGCAAAGGAAGGGTTACACCTCTCTAGGAGCCAAGAGCTCCAAACTTCCCCTGCTTCCCTTGTACCTTTTTTCCCCCAGTAAACTTGGTCCTTCCGTGCTGAAGGGCCAGGAAAAAAACAAACAAACAAAAACCCCATTGCAAGCATCCCAGGAAACATCATGATTAAGGACACCCCTGTCCCTCCCGAAGGTAAAACCCACGAGTTATTCTCAAATTCTGAAACAATCCTAATCCAGATGCTTCCAACAGATTCCTCCCCGAACCCCACCTCCACCACACACTCGGTTCCCACCAGCAAGCGATGCCCACATTGCCAGGGAAGGCGGCTGCCGGTGCCATGGACATGTAGATGGTGGAGGTAAAGTTTGACAGATGATGACCACTCCTTCAAGGAGAAGGGTCGAAGACCGCCGAAGAGCCCGCGATGGGCACCAGGCAAGAGATGGAGACCGAAGCCTTCAGGAAAGTGTCACGTACCTTTGCTGCGGTTGCCAGGCGCAGAGGCTGAGCGGAGCGAGAGTCGCTGGAGGTGGCGACGGGGGCGGTGGTCCAGCCCGGGCTGCGGGCTCCCTCCCCGGGGTGAGCGCGGCGGTGGCGGCCGCTGCTGCTGCGCCCGGGCGCAGGGCCGAGCAGCCTGAGATGCGCCAAGGGCGCTGGGCAATGCCAGTCACTTTGGCCCCGAGAAGTTGGGCAATGTGTGCTGGGGGAGGGTGTGTGTGTGTGTGGATGAGCGCCGGGAGGCGGGTGCTCAACAAGCCGAGAGAGCAACACGTTTAGTTTGAACTTTCCAGCTCCAGTCCCAGCGAATACACACTCACGCACGCACACACGCGCGCCCAGAGCCTCTCAGAGGCGAGCGAACGGGCTCCGCGGGCTCTCTGGCCGCGTCTTTCTCTCTCCCTCGCTCTTATTGGCGCGGAGGTTATTGTTTTATTTATTTATTTCCTCCTCCGGGCTCCCTCCCTTCGCCTTGCGCCTCCCTCCTCCTCCCTTCTCCTCTCCTTCTCCTCCCCCTGCTCCTCCCCAGAGCTGGTGAAGCCCGCGGTCACCGCCGCTCCAGCTGCAGCGTTGCGGGGCTGCGCGCGCCTGGCGGAGGCTGCGGCTTGACTCTACATGGGGTGCAGTGGGGCCGAGAAGCCCAGGCAGGGCGGGGTAGGGGGGACAGAGGAGAGGACACGCGGGCTTGCCCACCCTGGAGTCGGCGATGCGGGGGGTGGGAAGTGCGGAGAGCACGCTCCGGGCGCATCCCCCTCCCCGCAGCCTGAAAGAAGAAGCCCGCGAAACCGGTGCGTGCACCTCCCCGCCCTAGCCCACCAAGTGCGCGCGCGGAGGCTGTCCCCGCGCGTCCGGATCCACGGCCTCCTCAGCCCTGGCCGGGAACCAGGCTTGGCCCCAGGTCTTCGCCGCCGCCCACCCACTGTCCAGCTGGCTCTCCCTGGCCCCCGGGGACGCTCTGGTGCGCACTGCCCGGGTTTAGCTGCAGCAGATGCGAGTTGGCTTTTTTTTTTTTTTAAATGGTGGGACAAGTGCGTCTCAGTTTTCGCATTATTCACCTTCCCACCTTGCCTCTCCTGAGATTCTTAGGAAATGTGCAACCCACCCCATTTGTGGCACCCACCTTGGAGGGGCAGCCTTCACCCTCCTAGGAAAAGCGGTTGATGTCTGTGAGCCGCAGCCTTCAGGCGCGCCTCGGGCTGATCGGGGTGCACCCCAAACCCACGGGCTCCGGAGCGCCAAGGTCTTTGCGGCTATCCTGGGCCCCCACACTGAGCTCTCAAATGGCAGTTCTGCTCGGATGTCACCATCTGTCTTTTACTCACAGTCTAACGGGTTTCTAAACCTGCAGAAGAGATGACCTTACAGGCATCCGCCCTCCCCCAGCCCAGACAACCCGAAAGCAGGGCTGGAAAGAGCCGGATTCTGGTTTGAGGAAATCGGTTCTACCACTTGCTTCTTCCGGACCCTACTTGCCAGCGCCTTTTCCAACGCAAACCCCATTTCAGGCTTTCCGTTAGGTAAAATGTCTGGGTTTTATGTTTGCTTGAATTTATTTTAGTGTGTTTTTTTTTTTCTGTTGATTTGGGGTTTGTGCATTCATCTGTAGGGTTTCATTATTTCAGTGACACAAGGAGGGCAACATTTCAAAACGAAGTAATTCCACAATGATTTTTCCCCCCAGAAATAAACAGATTCTACACTTACCGACATATAAAGGCTAGGGTGCAAATCTCACCTCTTACATTTGGTAACTAGATTCCTTTCTTAAGTGTTTTGCCCTCCGGAGTCTTATCATGTTTACAGTAAATTTGATGATGGTTGAAGACAAGAAACTCTGGCGCTCCAGTGCTGGTTCTTCAGTCTCATTATATGTGCATGCATATGTTTGTACAAGTACACACATGTATCCATGTATGTATATATCAGACATGTTGGTATATGAATGTGTTATATATGCGTGTGTTTATAGTCCAAGGCATATCTACTAGATATTTATTCACTAGTTTCTATATGGAGGAATACTAAGGCATATATGTATTATAAATTCCCTGTCAAGTGCGCTTGCACTTTTAAAAGGGCTGATATTTTCCCTAGTTTATTTTCATTGACATCCCTCGTAGGCCCCCCAGAGGTCAATTGAGGAACAGGTGAATTCTGAAATAGAAGAAGAATGGGATATATATATATATATATATACATATATGTATATATATATATATATCCCATGTTTTTTCCCTCAGCTTCACCTGTACATTTGCAAAGAGGAGAGGGCTATGTCTGAATCTCGCATTACTAAATGTTAAGAAGCAGGAGCCACAGAGAGCTGAATTTAAGGCATATGCACTGTGTGGAAAACTCCAGAGATCTCCCAAAGCAGGAAAATATTTCAATGATCACCTCAGTGGTGGACATGAAGGCACCCAGGTTTTCAAGGCATCCATGTAGAGAGATAATAAGTTCTTTATTCAAAAATGTATGAGGACCAAAGGTCTTTGGAAACATATACATGTCTCCATATTTCTTCCCTGCTCCAGATGGAGTTGGCTATCTGATATTGATACTCTACATTTGAATAAAAGGTATACACACAACAATTTGCATTCTTTGCCAAAATTTTGCTTAGTTTGTCACTGCTCACCTTATTCTCTCTTGCTTCCCACCTCTATACATTTGTTCCTAATAAGCTTCTATGTCCAGTATCCAAAGGTGTAGCAGTTAACCGGGAGCTGCTGTGTTTTGCTATACTCACTTTTACAACTTGACGTTGATAATGATATTGACTTCATTCATTCATTTATTAGTTTAATTTTGGTACCAATCGTGAGACTTAAACTGGTCACTGAACTTTTTTGCTCAAAGCTAGTTCTCTCCCACTTGAGCCACATCTCCATTTCTATCTTTTTAGTGTTTTCCAGGGCTGGCTTCAAACTGTGATTTGCATACCCTAGTCAACTGGGTCTCCAGAATTACAGGTGTGTACCTCTCATTCCTGGAGACCAATATTGACTTTACAAGTAATGATTGTCCATGAAACCATATGTAGAAAAAATAAAGCAAGAATTGATTTAATGCCCATAAAAGAAACTGAATGTTTAAGAAAGTGGGGTTTTTTTTTGTCCATATCATTTGCTTCAATGCTTAGACTTATGTTTGAGCTCATACCCTAAGGCCTGACTTACAGAAATTAAAAAAGAATATGTGGAGGGTGAATTAAATTTGTAAATATATATTTACTGAGAGACATTGAATCACAGAGAAAGTAAATACTACAAAAGTAAATATTACATCAAGTGTAATCTTCATATTTGAAATGCTTACCTGAGAAATACCTAAAAATTCACTGTTTCAATATAGTATAAAATTACACAATTTTATTTTTTTAATTAAGAATATTTATTTGTGATTCTTTTTTTGTCATTGCTGGGGCTTGAACTCAGGGCACTGACCCTGAGCACCTTTTGCTCAAAGCAAAGAACTCTACCATTTCAGCCATAGTGTCACTTCAGGCTTTTCCTGTATATGTGGTACTGAGGAATCAAACCCAGGTCTTCATGCATGCTAGATAAGCACTCTATCAGTAATTCACATTCCCAGCCCATTTGTTAAATATTTGATCACAAAAAAACAAAACTAAATGTTATAGAGTGGACAAAAAAACAACAATGAGGGATCTGACCATAGGGGAAAGAAAGTGGTATGGATTTTAGGGGATTGTTTAGAAGATGTGGGAAACACACAAAAAGTAAAGGCAGGAAAATCTACCGTTTCTGCAAAGAACATTGACAATGTTTAGGCAGCACATTTTACATCTCTATTTATGATCATGAGTTTCTAGACATTTGCTTAAAGTTGAGTTGCTGTGTCACCATTGATGGACCTATGTCTAAAGAGAGAGAGAAGCCAGGCCATTACTCCCACTTCTACAATTCCATGTACTCTACTTCTACAATTCCAAGAAATCTACTTTTCAGATGGTTTTATAGTAAATACTATGAATCATAACTCTATTTGGTTTATATAATTTTAACAGAGTGTTTGATTCAATTCTGATTACCCAGAATATATTTATATATATATATATATATATACACACACACACACATACACACACACACACACACACACACACACATATATATATATATATATATTTTTTTTTTCTCAAATTTTTATTTTCAAACTGACGTACAGAGAGGTTACAGTATCATACGTTGGGCGTTGGATACATTTCTTGTACTGTTTGTTGCCTTGTCCCTCATGCCCCCCTCCCTCCCCCCCTTCCCTCCCCCCCCGCCCAGTTGTTCAGTTCACTTACACCAAACAGTTTTGCAAGTATTGCTTTTGTAGTTATTTCTCTTTTTTTACCCCGTGTCTCTCGAATTTGGTATTCCCTTTGAATTTCCTACTTCCAATACCAGTAAACACGGTTTCCAATATACTCAGATAAGATTACAGAGATAGTGTAGGTACAAACATAAGAAGGTGATACAAAACATCATCAATAATAGAAACTACACATACACATAGGACGTTGAAAGTAGTTATAACTGTGATATATCACTTGTTTCCATATCATGGAGTTCATTTCACTTAGCATCATCTTATGTGTTCCTAAGGGTATAGCTATTGGGCCTTGTGATGCTCTGCTATGGCTTGCCTAAACCTGTACTAATTATTCCCAATAAGGGAGGCCATAGAGTCCATGTTTCTTTGGGTCTGGCTCACTTCACTTAGTATAACTTTTTCCAAGTCCTTCCATTTCCTTACAAATGGAACAATGTCGTTCTTTCTGATAGAGGCATAAAATTCCATTGTGTAAATGTACCACATTTTCCTGATCCATTCATCTATGGAGGGGCATCTGGGTTGGTTCCAGCTTCTCGCTATGACAAATTGTGCTGCGATGAACATTGTTGTGCTGGTGGCATTACTGTGATTTTGTTTGTGGTCTTTTGGATAGATACCCAACAGTGGGGCTGCTGGGTCATAGGGGAGTTCTATATTGAGCCTTCTGAGGAATCTCCATACTGCTTGCCAGAGTGGCTGAACCAGTTTACATTCCCACCAACAATGAAGTAGGGTTCCCTTTTGGCCACATCCCCTCCAACAATTGTTATTATTAGTTTTCTTGATATATGACATTCTTGCTGGGGTGAGATGGAATCTCAATGTTGTTTTGATTTGCATTTCCTTTATGGCCAGTGATGTAGAGCATTTTTTCATATGTCTATTGGCCATTCTCATTTCCTCATCAGAGAAGTTTCTTTGTAAGTCTTTAGCCCACTTGATGAGGGGGCTGTTGGTTCTTTGCAGTTTTGTTTTGGAAGAAGGTAATTTTTTTAGTTCTGCATATATTTTAGAGATGAGGCCTTTGTCTGTTGAATGTCCGGTAAAGATTTTCTCCCAGTCTGTGGGCTTTCTGTTTATCTTGAGAGCTATGTCCTTTGCCGTGCAGAAGCTCTGGAGTTTGATGCAATCCCATTTGTCCAACCTTTCTTTGATTTGTAGCCTTTCAGGGTCTTTGTTAAGGAAGTTCTGTCCTGTGCCAAGGAGCCCAAGTGTTTCTCCTACTCCTTCCTTTAGTGTCTTCAGGGTGCCTGTTTTGATTTCAAGGTCTTTAATCCATTTGGAATTGATTTTGGTGCAGGGTGATATATAAGGATCTAGTTTTAGTTTGTTGCATGTGTTGAGCCAGTTTTGCCAGCACCACTTGTTAAAGAGGCTATCTTTCTTCCATACTATTGTTTTAGCTCCTTTATCAAAGATTAAGTAGGCATAGTTCTGTGGGTTTAATTCTGGGTCTTCAATTCTGTTCCATTGGTCTTCAGGCCTGTTCCGGTGCCAATACCAAGCTGTTTTTATTACTATAGCTTTATAATACAGCTTGAAGTTGGGTATTGTAATTCCTCCAGCACTGTTCTTTCTGCTTAGGAGTGTTTTTGCTATTCTAGGTCTTTTATTGTTCCATATGAATTTCTGGATTGCTTCCTCTATTTCATTAAAGAATGGTGTTGGGATATTAATGGGTATTGCATTGAATTTGTAGATAGCCTTTGGCAATATTGCCATTTTGATTATATTAATCCTCCCAATCCAGGAGCATGGGAGGTTTTTCCATTTTCTTAGTTCTGACTTAATTTCATTTTTCAAGCTTTTAAAGTTCTCTTCAAAGAGGTCTTTTTTTGGCCAGTCCTGGGGCTTGGACTCAGGGTCTAAGCACTGTCCTTGGCTTTTTTTTGCTCAAAGCTAGAACTCTGCAACTTGAGCCACACCGCCACTCTGGTTATTTTCTATATATGTGGTGCTGGGGAACTGAACCCAGGGCTTCATGTATGGGAGGCAAGCACTCTTACCACTAGGCCATATTCCCAGCCCTACCCAGAATATTTTTGAACCAGTGATCTAGTTACGGTACGTAGTGAGAATGGCCAAGAGACACATAAAGAAGTGCTCTACATTACTGGCCATAAAAAAATGCAAATCAAAACAACATTGCGATTCTACCTCACCCCAGTAAGAATGTCCTTTATCAAGAAAACTAACAATAACAAATGTTGGAGGGGATGTGGCCAATAAGAAACCCTACTACATTGTTGGTGCGAGTGAAAACTTGTTTAACCACTCTGGAAAGCAGTTTGGAGGTTCCTCAAAAAGCAGACCAACTTTTGGGCATCTACCCAAAAGATTACAAGCAAGACCACACTAAAGCCACCAGCACAACTATGTTCATCGCAGCACAATTTGTCATTGCTAAAATATGGAACCAATCCAGATGCCCCTCAGTAGATGAGTAGGTACAGAAAATGTAGTACATATACACAATGGCATTCTATGCCTGTATCAGAAAGAATATAATTTCCTCATTCATAAGTTAATGGAAGCACTTGGAAAAAGTCATACTAAGTGAAGTGAGCCAGACCCAAAGAAACATGGACCCTATGGTTTCCCTCATTTGGAATAATTAGGATACATGTAGGATAGATGTAGCAGAAGATCACAATAGCCCATTTGCTAAGCCCATATGAACACATAAGATGATGCTAAGTGAAATAAACTCCAAGTTTTGAAAGCAAGTTGTATATCATTGTTGTAGTTATTTTCAACATGCCATGTTAAACTGTACCCTTTCCTTTTTTCTCTCAAAGTCATCTCCCATGGTTTTACCCCTGATATCATTGTAACTGATTTTAGCACCTAGGATATTGTATATACGTGTATTGGAACTAGGGAAAGGAAAAGAAATACCAAAATCGAGAGAAAAGGATAAAAAGACAAACCAATGCAACAGCAATACTTGCAAAACTATATGGTGTTAAACAAGTGAACTACTCATTGAAGGGTGATATGGGGAGGGGAGAATGGGGGGGATGAGAGAGGAGGTAACAAGTTGAATAAGAAATGTGCTGGGGCTGGGGATATAGCCTAGTGGCAAGAGTGCCTGCCTCGGATACACGAGGCCCTAGGTTCGATTCCCCAGCACCACATATACAGAAAACGGCCAGAAGCGGCGCTGTGGCTCAAGTGACGGAGTGCTAGCCTTGAGCGGGAAGAAGCCAGGGACAGTGCTCAGGCCCTGAATCCAAGGCCCAGGACTGGCCAAAAAAAAAAAAAAGAAATGTGCTGACTGCTTTATATATGAAACTAAAACCCCTCTGTACATCACTTTATCTATAAAGAAAATTTTAAAAGATGTGTAAATGTATATGAGGAGAATAAAAATCTAGCTTAACTGGAAATATAATTTTCTATATAATATAGGCTTGGAAACAGAAGGTCAAATATAATAAGCACTATTTTCACTCCTGTGCACTACCTTGGGGAAACTGGTGATGATCTGTTAGAAAATGATTATAGTGCTTTTAAAGTTCTTCAACATTTATTATTATCATTATTGATATTACAAAAATATTTAACATAATAATGTAATATACTTATGATTGACACACGTTTACACAGTAGAAAAAAAATTCTTCATGCAACTCTCACATACTTACTTCACCTTTTAGAATTAGGAATAAAGTTTCGTCTTTCTCCTCTGTCCTTCACTCCTGAAATATAAACTTCCTTATTTTTAATGAGCACTTTCAATGCTTTGGAATAAAAACAAGAAAAACTTTGAGTAACTTCTTTCTTTGTAGTCCAAATCATGATTGGAAGTTAGTCTTCATTCTCATTTCTCTCTATTTTTCCAGGAGATTATAGACCTGTCTGTAATGTGACACATCTGAGATATTTTATATATAGCACTGGAATATAAACTGCGTAAGAGGAATGAGTGCTGCATTGTCAGCATTTAATGAAATCCCTGAAATCACACCAGTTGTTTCAAAGCATATCCTCAATACGTAGAGGTCAATAAAATCCAGAAGGGCCATAGAGTATGAAGGTAAATAATTGGGGAATGATTGGGATGAAAAAAGTGATTTGTTTTATCCACGTTGATATTTTTTCTTCACATTATTTCGAAGAAATACAGTATTTTATAGGAATCATATGATATCTTCAATATAAGATTATTTCACTGAAAGTCTAGTAAAAGAAGTTTGGTTTTAAAAATCTTTAATGAAAATGATCATCAGAAATGATAATAAAAAATGTAACATTAAGATATTTCAATTTTAACACAACATTTATTCTTGTTCAGCTCTGTGACTTCTTTTTATTTTGAATTTTTCTTATTAATTAAAAACTTCAATTATATTATATATGAAATATTAGTGTGTTATTTATGTTGTTGGGACTACTGGATAAAATTCTCTTCATCATTAATAAAAAAGTACGCTAATTCAAACAAAATTTAGAAAATTGCCTAAAATGACTCATTACCAGCTTAATACTTCATAATTATAACCACGGTATGAAGGGATAAATTAATGTTAGACTTCTGATTCCAGAAAGTTCTATGAGAGCAGCAGGATAAAATATAGGATAGAAAATGAGAATAAAATATAAAAACTGCATTTTAATATCAGAAATTTTGATGAAAATTCAATAGATTAAGCACTTAGCCTAGGTTAAGTTGCAAACTACAGCTTTTCAAAAGTATGTAAATTTTCTGTAGAAGTACTTTCCCAGTGAGAATAGGGATATTTCCCTCCTAGATTTTTCCATTTTTTGTTATAAGTGTTTTGAAATCTGACCTAGTATTGATGCTGGAGTTGGGAATAATCGAAAGTCATAAAAAAAATTTTTTAAAGGTAGTTCAAAACACTTGCACTAGTCTTAGTTCAATGAAATAGTAATTACTTTTAATATTGAGGTTAAATAAAATGTCCTATATGTTTATACATAGTATTTTTCACCAAGTGTATGAGCTTTCGTACAAAAGAAGTCATATATTTTAATAAAATGTTTAATTTTAATTTTGATTTTATACAATGTGTCAATATATTCTCTCCTTCATGTAGTAGTTATTTTTTATTTTATTTATTTTATTTTATTTAGCAATAAATAATGCCAATTTTATGTTTTCCTTTGTTGATAAAAGGCTCCAACATATTAATGTTAACAATTCAAGAATCAGAACAATATTTTTTTTCAATTTCAATTTCTCCATGCTTTGGGGATGAACTTTTTATATAATGCTTTTAACATTTATGCCAACTAAAATACTTTTAACATATATATGTATACAGTACATATATACACATATATTCATATATATACATGGTTATTGTAAAGGTGATGTGCAGAATAGTTACAGTTACATATGTCAGATATTGAGCACATTTCTTTTTGAACAGTTTCACCCCTTCTCTCGCTCTCTCCCAGTTTTTCCCACCTGGGCCGGCCCCATCCACAAGATTTATACTGTGTTCAGTTTCACTCATGGGAACTCTGTGATCCAAATGTTGATAATTTTCCCATAAAATTTGTGCCTTTTAATAATTCATGTTGCAGATGAAGTTTCCAACATATACTTTTGGGCACACACATTAGATCTTAATATCTCAGATGTAAACATATATTATATTATATTTAGAACTAGGACATGTTCAGTCAACATAACACGCTTGTCAGAAATAAAATTACAGGGAGTTCCAAGAAGATTTTATATATATATATATATATATATATACATATATATCCTCTTATATAGTTTTTCATATTGTATTTTGTTATTTAATATATATATACATATATATCCTCTTATATAGTTTTTCATATTGTATTTTGTTATTTAATATATATATATATATATATGGCACATTACAAATGTATTGGCCTACCATTCCTTTCTCATAAATTTACAATACTTAACATTATGTTAAATTATAGCAAAAGGAAAACGTTGAGTGGTATTCAAGTTTATAACAAAAGAGAATACATTTTTTTTTTTTTTTTTTTTGGCCAGTCCTGGGCCTTGGACTCAGGGCCTGAGCACTGTCCCTGGCTTCTTCCCGCTCAAGGTTAGCACTCTGCCACCTGAGCCACAGTGCCCCTTCTGGCCATTTTCCATATATGTGGTGCTGGGGAATCGAACCGAGAGCTTCATGTGTAGGAGGCAAGCACTCTTGCCACTAGGCCATATTCCCAGCCCGAGAATACATTTTTGATATGCATTTGTTTGATCAAAAGTTCAAACAAATTAAAATTAACAACTACAGGACCTGAATCATCATTTATTTCTCAACCATTATTACGCAAACAGCTAACTGGCATCAATTACATTTATATTTTTCTGCAACTATGACAACCATCCTTCTTTAGTATTTTTTTTTCCATCTCCCTAGAGTACTGTGTCACTGAAAAAATGATACTGCATACTTCCCTTCCTAAAGGCCTTAGTGGTACATCTCACTGATGGATCTATTCTGCCATTTTAACCTAATCCAAGGAATAGATACAAGTGAATTCATTCCATATTAGTCATTCTGGAACAATCTGAAAAAGCTTGCCTTTATTTGTGTATCAATCATTTTACCAGCCCATTCAACACATGGGTTGTTTCAAACTTTCAGATATTTTGAATAACATTGTAATGAACTTAGACATAGAAATGTCTATTATTAGTCCTTGCTTTCAGTTACTTGTAAAGGAGAATCATTTGCTAATTCTGATAATTTTGGAGAAACTATTGTATTGGTTTTCTAGTAGCCATTCCATTGACATTTCTATCAACTGTGAACAAGATCTAAAATTTCTCTTCACTCTTAGAAAATATTTGTTTTATTATTATTATTACTATTTATTAATAATTATAATAATTATGGGTGGTACTGGGATTGAACTCAAGGCCCCATGACTTCCAAGCAAGTGTTACACTTGAACTTGAATATTCAAGCAAGTGTTTGTACAGATTTCAATTTATATTTCACATGTGGTCTCAAACTTTTAAAAAGGCCATCACAGGACCAAGATCCTGCTTCCTCCACATCCAAAAGTAGTTGAGATTATACCAGAACTCAACTAGCCTGTTTTTGAGATACCTATCATAATGGGTATAAAATTACATCAGAATTGTGGCTATGATTTTCATTTCCCTTATGCTTAGTTACATTGAGCATCATTTCATGGACTGATTGCCTATTTCTCTTTATGTATTCCCAGGATAGGATTAAAAAAAATCTGGAGTATTTTCAACTTTTTGTTTTTGAATGCAATTGCTCCTGATAGATAGAAGATGGCCTTATTTCTTGATGGGATACAGAACTGGAAATTGTGCCGCAGGAGAAGCATCCTGGGGTAAAGAGACACACTGCAAAAGTCATATGAACTTCTGTTGTGGACACTATCGTAAAGAAATAATTTTTCCCTATCACTTAGGAAATTCAAAAATCAAGAAGTTCATAAATGTTATAAAAGCTCATACCAAGTTTATATTAAAAGATTTAATAGAAGTAATTTTAAATTTTAAAACACCAGCATATGACACTCTAACACTTCTTTCTTCTTATCTACTAGTGACTATGTATAAATTTACCTTTCTCAAGAGAAACTACATATGTCACATTGTTCTCTAACTCTCCACCTCTACTTCTGTAAAACGGAAGCAATGAACTAGATTTATATTCATTTTCTTTTTTGTAGTAGTTCCCATTGTCAGACACTGAGACCTTTCTTAAATAGTTGGATCAATGGTTGGCTTTGTGTGAAGTTAGTACTTAAGAAATTATTTAAAGAGACTGAAGTTCATGCTCTTCACATCCTTAAGAAATCAGTCCTCAAAGACCACAGCACTACTTGTCAATCTTGTGGACTGTGCCAGGTACAACAAAGACCATAAAAGTTGCTTGTATACCGCTTTGAATTGGAGCAGTTTACTTTCTCAATAGTGAAGAACTAAGGATTTTTGAAAAATAAAATGTAATTCCATTTTATAAAGCAATCTGAGTCTTTTTAAACTGCTTCCTTTAAATACGCATGGTAAAATCTTTCATGTGATTTTATTAAGCTCAAGGTCATTTAGAAGAAAATGTTGAGTATATCTATGGCAGAAGTGTTTCCCATTTTATGAAAGATTTTCCCCATGAAATGCATATGTTTGAACGTAACCATTCATTCATTTTTGTTATTACTATTGTAACATTTACAAAGGAATTTAAATTAATTAACATCTTTTGTTCCTCTTTGATTTATGTAACTAAAAGTACATCTACCATGGAATAAATACTTTCATGTTATTATGGGAGTGTTTCCTTTCAATGACAGAGAAATACACCCTTATTCCCTTAACGATTTGTAATTATTTATGCGTACCCAGGATTATCCTTATAATTTGTGATTTACATAGAATATTTATGAGAACAGAAGTTAGCAATCTGTATTCACACTGTTTTTATAGTTTAGATAAATAGATAGATATTATTGTCAGTAGTGAAGCAAACTAAAATATTTGAAAATATGTTCTTTTAACTATTCATTAGATACTTAATTGCATCATCTGTATTTTGGAAAATAAGATTATATTTATTTTCATGCGCTCATCTCAAACATATATGCATTGATGTATAGTGATATGAATCTAAGGTCATATTTACTTTTAAATGCTGATTCCTTTAAAAGTATTTTTATTGATGTATAATGTTTACTGAAATTTACAACTATTTTAAGTAGTTGTGTGATGATCATAAAGTATTTCCTCCAAATAAATAAATTAAAAATTTAATAACTTTGCCAATATATTTGCAAGTTATATACTACTACACTACTTGAATTTTCTTTTTTTCTTTTCTCTTATTTATTTATTATTTATTTTTTTTTTGCCAGTCCTGGGCCTTAGAATCAGGGCCTGAGCACTGTCCCTGGCTTCTTTTTGCTCAAGGCTAGCACTCTGCCACTTGAGCCACAGCACCACTTCTGGTCATTTTCTATATATTTAGTGCTGGGGAATTGAACCCAGGACTTCATGTATATGAGGCAAGCACTTTTGCCACTAGGCCATATTCCCAGCACCACTTGAATTTTCTATTCACTGTAACATCCTGATGAATATGGCATACAACTTTCAAAGTTCTCAAAAATAGGAAAGAATGTCTCCATTGATGAAAGCAACATCTTTTTAAATCAAAATAATAAACAAGAAAACAATATTTTTTCTTTAATTTATTTTGTCTTTCTACATGGATAAGGGTAGCTACAACTCAGTCTTAATTAACCATAACCCTCCAAAATAATTGTATATGATAAATTAATTTTTGATTGAATGTTAATTGGCATAGCTCTTAATTACATTACTACTTTTGTAAAAATGCATTAGTAAAGTTCTTACCTGTGTAAATAAGTTATAGAAAAATTATAGAATCACAATTTCTTGCTAAATGTATTCACTATTTTAGAGTAACTTGGCTTGTTTTATGTTATAATATGGTGTAGACATTGAAAGGACAAAGCCAATAATAGCTACTTTTCCTTTGCTTTGTCCTATTTAGGAACTGAAATAAGTGTTGAGAGTGGCTTTACAGTATACATTGGCAAAAACAAGTATTGAACACTTGATGTTCAGTAAGCAAATAATTAAAATAATACTCACCATGTCTAAATATTATTTCTGTCATCTTTTATCTTTGATGTTTCAACAATGGCTTTTACATATAGAGTGTGTACTAGCTTTTCATATCTTTTGTCTAATTTTAAATAGAGTTTTAGTCTTCTTTCCCTGTGATATATGGGATACTTTCATATTAGATTGGAGTTATGACAGCTTCTATATCCCATAGATTTTTATTAAAAATAGGCACACTTAAGACTATTTCATGTTACAGTTAGATATCAAACATAGCATTCTTGGCCTCACATGCCAGCTCACACCAATAATACTGGATACATGAAAGACAGAGATCTGGAGGATAAAAATTCACAGCCATTCCAGCAAAAAAAGTTAACAAGATCATATCTATGTCAATAAGCTAAGTCTTGTAGAAAACACCTGTCCTCTCAGATATACAGGACTTGTAAGTAGAGAACTGAAGTATTATGTCAACCTTGGGCCAAATGTGGTATCTTACCTGCATAAATGAAAGGCTGTGGCCAACTGACTGGCAGTCTCTTAGTTCAAACTTCAAGAATATCCCTTCATATAAGTCCTATCCCACTTATTCTCACAGTCTATATGAATCCTCCAAAATTTCTAGTACCAGTATTGTAATCTCAATGTTAATATCATCTTTTATTTTAAATGTTTAGTTATGAATGTATGAAATAATGAATGTTATTAGGGGCAAAATTTTTGTCTATAATATTCACTTGTGAGGTATGTCACTGAATTACCTTATAAATTTGATTTGTTTCTGTATTTTTGTATTATTTACTTTCTACTGGCATTTCACTTTTAATCAACTCAAATTGTTCTTTCATTATATTAGTATAGTCATTTCACCGCCTTAAACAAAATACTACTTTCACTTCTAATAGTAGTTGCAAGTTATTTGCCTTTACTAGGTTTGTGGAAGTAACACATAACTCTTTGAAATAAGGTCTGGGATATTATTTGAGACCCAAAAGAAAGCTAGAATTAGGCCCCACCCCCTGAGAATCAAACAAACACATGAAGAATGAATCAGAGACCCAGGTCAATGTTTGATAATTGGCAGAGTCTTGGAAGAGCTTTTAAATCACACTTCAGATCCCCTCAAGGAAGATCAATATTGGCCTCATGTTAGCATGCTGTGTTTCTTTTATTACCAAAAGAACAAAAAAAAAAGCATGGAAATCAACTATATTGGTTTGAAATTGAACAAGTACAGAGGCCAGGTGCAGAGTACTTCCTCTGGCTGTCCCAAATGTGGACTGATACTTTATATATGTCTAAAGAACTTTTATTCACAATGGAGACTACTAACCCTAAGTGCAAACAATGAACTGCACCTGAGCACCTGAACCCCACTGCACTGAACAGAAAGAAAAGAAAAACAGCAAATGCCTGATCCCGTCTGTATTATTCCTAAGACTGATGACACAGTTTACCACTAGTTAAGTGGCCTAAGCCCACACAGTTTTATTATTTTACAGTATAAAATACAAGTTTAGAATTATATTATTTTCCATGGTTGACCTCAAGGTGGGTGCAGAGCTGCATTACTTCTAGAAAATTCTGAAGATTTGGTGCTAAAGTATGTCCTTTAACCTTTATAACTTGTTGTTTTCAGTATTTTTGACTCAGAGTACCTTCTTCATTTTCTAACTTCATTTTCTAACTTCATCAAACTCTGTCTTTGTGCCTATCTGTGTGTCTGTGTGTGTCTCTTTCTTTCTTACACCCATCTGTTCTGTTCTCATATCAGCTTCCTTCCCTGTCACTATCCAATCTTAATCTAACCTCTCTAGGATCTCTCTTATAAAAGCCTTCGTAACCCAGAAAAATCACTCCATCTCAATAACCTTAAATAAATATGCACAAATCTCCTTGACCCTTTGAAGAATCATATTCACAGATTCCTAGTGGGAAGACATTGTTCAACCTAACACAGGGTCAAACTGACCAAACAAGGAACTTACGTTTCAAGATTCAAAACTTAATCTGAATATTTTTCTAGAGAAGAGAGGCTAATATTTACAATTGAACAGCAACACATGAGCAAGTTCAGGAACTGTGGACATATATATATATATACACACATACATATATATACACACATGCATACATATACATACATACATAAATATACATACAAACAAAATCACACCCAAACACACTTGCTTTCACACAGACAACATACTTGTGCACAGCACATTTTTCCTGTCAATGAAGCAATTTAGTAGAATATTTTGAGTTAGAAACAATCACTTATGAAACCTCAATTCAACCAATGACAATTACTGGTAAACAATTAAGATGATGGCTGTACTAAAGATTAAGATTGCAAAATAGATGCAGGAAACATTGTACAAATGATAAGCATTCCATAAAGATAAAATGGAACACATGGAAGGAAGGCAATAAATAAGAGCAAATAATTCATCTATGATGATAAAAGAGCTGCATCTGCAGACTGAGAGTGCTCTCTGAGTTCCACCATGTACAGGTGAGAAAGACACAAACTTTGTGAATCTTGTACACCTCTTGAAGGATAAGAAAAAAAAGAGAAAAATAACAAGAAAATAAAAGTTCTTTACAATGGGAAGCCAACTTATTTCATAGAGTTTTCCTAAGTAACTCTGGAAGCTAAAGGATGGTGAACCAGCAGCTATAAATTTATTAAACGATGGAACTAGGGGGTCCCCTAACCAGGCAAGATGGTATTCATATATTGGGGATAAGGGAAAATATTTTGAGATTACATAGAAAATCATAGTCTATATTACCTGTTGGTCCTATCTGAGAACATAGTGTAAATAAGGACTCTTAGCTAAATAAATAATTGATCTGGAGCCAATACTTCAGGATAGAGAAATGAAAGGATGGGGAAAAAAGAGGTGTGAAGAGTAATTCATTGTGTGTTGCCTGTGACCTACGTATATAATTTAAAACCAGTGTATTGAATAATGAAATATGGCTTAATACAATTTGTGAATAAGGACTTTTCTAATCAACGGGATATTCTATTCATGAATAAATATCACAAAGAAGAATTTGGAGAATTCATTGAGAGGAGAAATCACTGGTTTCCACAGATGTTATCTGGCAGAGAATTTATAGAGGAGATCAAAGAAGACCAGTTAAATGTCCCTAATGTCTCATTCAGGTTGGAAATAAGTCAAGTAGGGACAAATAATGAGTCTTGGCAAAAGATCTAAATAGTGCCTTGTTTACAAATAGCATGAAGAATAAAAGTTTTAAATTCCTAATCTGAAAAAAAAAGTAATAAAATTAATGGATTTGAAAGGGACTTATAAATTAACAAAGGAAACTTAGGTAGGTACGCCATAGCAGCTAACATTGAGGAAGTGACAGGTGAAATTAGGTTATTAGACCCAATCTCTCATACATGAAGATTTCTGCATAATCCTTGGAATACTGCCTTAATGGTGCAAGTCTTCAATTGTGATCTAATGCTAATTAGATTCATGGTAATATTTATTGCTTAGAATTTCCACTGACAACCGATTTCCGTGTTCAACTACTGGCTTGAACTACCATTCCAACTGAAAAAACTAACAAGCAAAAAAACCAAAAAGAAGCAGTCAAAATATAGAACATGATCATTATGTTTTGTATATGAATTGTGGCCAACAAGCTGATATATTGAGAGTTTGGAAATTTTGAAAACCTAGAGAGGTGAAGCCTAGCTTGTGGGAGTGGGCTTCTGAAGGACTATTCTTGAAGAGTACATATTTTCACTGCTCTACCCACTAACAACCCATATTTTGACTGCTGTCCTTCTCTAGGAACTTCTTCAATGATGGTTAGCCTCACTAGATGTCCAGAAGCAGTGGTGCCACCAACCCTAAATTGAATCTCTGAAACCAAATTCCAAAATAAAATTGATCTGTTTTAAGTCATGTCCAATATTTGTCAGAGTAATTATCCAATACCCAATTATCTCACACAAACACCACTCCAAAATCGAGAGACAAAGAACAAAAAGACAAACCATTCAAAAAGCAACACTTACAAAACCATTTGGTATAAACCAACTGCACAACTCTTGTTGGGAGAGTGGAAGGAGGAAGGGAGGGAGTAAATGAGGAGGAGGTAACAAGTAGAACAAGAAATGTACGAGAAACAACAACAAAAGCAATACATGCAAAACTGTTTGGTGTAAGTGAACTGAACACCTCAGGGGGGGACGGGGGAGGGGGGAGGGGGGTATGAGGGACAAGGTAACAAACAGTACAAGAAATGTATCCAATGCCTAAGGTGTGAAACTGTAACCTCTCTGTACATCAGTTTTATAATAAAAACTTTAAAAAAAAGAAAAAAAGTTTAAAAAAAATGTCAAGCCTCAATAATTTTACACAAAAAGTCTTTTTTTTTCAAATAATGGGATTCATATTGTGACATTTTCTTGTCTTTATTTATTTATTTGTTTGTTTGTTTGTTTGTTTGTTTGTTTGTTTATTTATTTATTTATTTATTTTTGCCAATTCTGGGGCTTGGACTCAGGGCCTGAGCACTGTCCCTGGCTTCTTTTTGCTCAAGGCAAGCACTCTGCCACTTGAGCCACAGCGCCACTTCTGGCCATTTTCTGTATATGTGGTGCTGGGGAACTGAACCGAGGGCTTCACGTATACAAGGCAAATGCTCTTGCCACTCAGCCCACAAAAAACAACAACAACAACAAAAAATAAAAACTGTAAAACCTCAAGTCTTACAAGAGGAAATTTGCAAGAAACAATTTTATAATAAACTATTTTGTGTAAGTTGGAAATACAGATCTATATAAAAGAACAAAACTCAGTAGAAAAAAATAGCTGCAGTGGTAAGTATATATTCCCATATTATTAACTTTTTAAAGGTCAACTAACTTTTATGGACATAACAATGTACTTTAGTATTTATAACATATGTAGTAAAATCTAACCCAGACCTTGATGGTACATATTCATAGGAACATGTGGCTGAGACAGTAAGATCATGTTTGAAGCATCCGGAGCTCTAGAGCAAGTATGAATATATTGTAATGATAGTGTGACATCTGGAAATATAATAGTATTTTAAGATTATTAACTATGCCTGACTTGGCATACTGTCCCAGGAGATCTGAGTACTGAATTTTTTATCTGCTAGTAGAATATCAATTTCAACATATTCTCCTTCCAAATCAATTACACTAGAATTTAAAAGGGGACATTTCGCAAATAAAAGTGCAAGAGAAGAAAGTGATAAGTAAGTTCTTAAGAAGAAACATAGTGTTTCTAGCGAGATCGTCAATAAATGTTTCTGTATAAATGCTCGACCTGAAGTTTCACTTATGACAAAAAGGGAGAACAGTGGAGCACAACATTTAGAGTCTAAAAAAAAAAAAAGCCATGCTAACTGCATAGCAAAAATCCAACTGTTTGATTTGCACTGTAACTGAATACAATGACATGTTAAAAAAGGAGAGTCAATTACACACTACATGTCTCTTTTAAGCACCTTAGCCAAAATTGTATGTGTGTATGTGTGTGTGTTTGTATGTGTATATATGTCTATTATATATATATATTTGCATATTGGAAACAAAACTTATATAATTACTTGTGCTTAATTATTTGGTTTTATGTGTACATAGTTTTTATTCATTTAAATGTTATTGTCATGGTGATGTACAGAGAGAAGGGTTATAGTTACATAGGTAAGGCAATGAGTACATTTCTTGTCAAACTTGTTACCCTCTCCCTGATTTTCTCCCACTTTCCCTCCCTCTAACTCGCCCCTAATTGTACCATTAATTTCCAACATATTGTCTTATGAGTATTGCTGTTTCATTGGTTTTCTCTTTGTCCTTTGTCTTACCATTTTGATGTCCCCCTTCCCTTCCCTAATTCAGATAAACATATATACAATATCCAAGGTACCAAAATTAAATACAGTGACAGCAGGGGTTAAACATACGAAAGGGAAATGAAAGAAAAAGAAATAATTTCAAATAGTACATTAAAATAACAACAATAATGATAAACCTCTTGTTTCCATATGTTGGTGTTCATTTCGTTTATCATCATCTGATATGATGAATATAGTTTTGTAACTTACATACATTTGTCATGGGTGAGATGATATAGATGCTCTCACTTTCTAAGTCAACAGAAGTAGAGAATTCCTGCAGGTAGCCTTCATTTCATTATAAAACTACAATGAAAGAAAGATTATATTCAAAACAGATTTCCAGGTCTTCTGCTGTTATTTCCATTGTTTTTTATTTATTTTTTGCAATGTAGTATTCCAATTCTCCGTATTTTATTTCAAGCAGTATTTCAATGTTCACTGAGTATTCAGTTCTAAAAATATATTTATTGGGCACATAACAACTGGCAAGTGCTGTTACAGAAAATGAGAACACAGTAGTAGGAAAACAGTCATCAATTCATCCTCTTAGACCTCAAAACCAAAAAACAATTGATAAGTGATAGGAGATGTCAAATCTTTTAAAGAGAAGGCCATGCAAGGCCTAACTATCAAAAACTATTTCTTCCAACTCAAAGCTGACTATGAGTATGTTTTCCAATGAAGGAAAAGAAGCATGAGAATAACTAGGGTATCCTGAGGAAGTTGCAATAGAAACAGGGAGGCAATTCAACATAATGTATTTCTTTTCTTAATTTTCATAGTTTACCTCAATTTTTAGTGACTGTCATCTACTCAACATCATAAACCTGTCATATTATCTTTGTGGTGATTATGGATTTGAGTGTACTGCATTCTATAGAGACAATGTTCTTTGACTGAATATTAGAGGTATCATATGGATGTAATATGGGTCATATGGATGCAAGTTTAGTAGACAAAATGAAAGTCGGTTGCCATCTTAACTTACCCCCAAGAATTAATGAGGGTACTATGCTTTCCATACATTTATTCTTAATAAAAAAAAAACTTTATCTTGTGAGTTTAATTCATGCTAGTACTATGCTACACTATAGAACTTTAAAAAATCACTGGTATAGTGGATATTTGTATTCATAGGAATATGCACAGTTACAGGGGAAAAACAGCATAAAATTTAGGGAGCTTATTTTGGTTTATAATATGCAATTTAAATTATTTTATATTCAAATTAATACATCTGCATTACCGAATTAGAATGTACGACATAATGTTTAAATTAAAACCCAAGCATTCAAAGATAATTTGTGTATAGAGAAGTATAATTTCAAATTATATTTTCCATGTTTTTCTTTATTCATTTTTCTCATTAATGACTCTACATGTTACATTAGGGGAAAAATCTGAGACTCAAAACTCATCCCATCATGTTATGGCAGTTGACTCTCATAATATATCAGTCATGGTGTTAAAGTGCTTAGCTTTTCATCAATTTCATCTTCCTTGAGGTATTTATCAGCCAAATTACAAATTCTGGTAAAAACCTACTGTATTTGACAAATGATTTTGTATAAATTTCCTAGATAGTGTTGTAGGCATAAAGTAATAATTTTAATGGTATTCTTCAAGATGTATAGAGGCTGATCTTTTGTGTGTTCCAAGAAGTACATGTATGCATCTGGATGGTTCTGTTTCACTATGAACTATGTCAATTAAAATAGAGAAAAAAGAAGGTACATTTATTTTAGCATTACTTCTACTAGTAATGAGTATGGAATAATAAAAAATTCTTAAATGTAAAATTAAGTATTCCTATGTTATTCAGAATATCTCAATCTCAATTTCCCTTTGACATCTACACCAATTATAATAGACTTTCTTGCGATTTTATTGCACATTTTAGATTATTTTAGATCCATTAAGACATTTTGTTTTGTTTGGTGATGTAGACATTATTTGAAAGGCCTTAGTGCTTATACTCTAATGAGTTCCTTATTTGTTTAGTTATTTATTTTTATAGGTTATGGAGCTTGAAATCTGGGCCTGAGAGTTTGTCTTGAGCTCTTTAGCTTAAGGCTAGCATTATATCAATTGAGCCACAGAGCCACTTCCAGTTTTCTGGTTTACTGGAAATAAGAGTCTCATGGATTTTCCTGCTCAGGATAGCTTTGAACTGGAGTTCTCAGCCTACTGAGTGGCTAGGATTACAGGCTTGAGCCACCAACAAGTATCTTTTTTTCTTTTCTTTTCTTTTTGTAATGACAGTAACAAAACTTGAACTCATAGACTTGCTTTTATTCTATCTTTCTTATTTAGTTGGCACTGTACCACTTGAGGAACACATGTAGCCCAGTGGCTGGTGTGTGTATGTGTGTGTGTGTGTGTGTGTGTGTGTGTGTGTGTGTGTGTGTATGTGTGTGTGTTTCATAGTTATATTCTGATATAGTTTCACAGAGTTTTCTGTGCAGGCTGGCATAAGTAGATTAAAAAAGATTAATGTATATAAAAGTTGGACTGAATAATTAACCAAGTGACCTAATTTATATTTAAATATAATTACTAAAAATATCTAGCTGTTAGCTACTTTTATTTAATGTATTTTTCCTGATGTAGAGATTCTTAAAATAAGGAAGCATATTAAGTTACATGAGCCTTTATTTAAGTAGGTTACCACTGACTAAAAATCAAATAAATGTGATAAAAGACTAAACATAATTTAACACTTTTGTACAAGTAATTAATAGCAATTACAAATGAAAGATCTCAGTACAAATAAAATGAAATCAGAGAAAATACTATTACTTTAAATTTCTAATTATGTTTATAACAGTATTGTGATTTGAAAATATAAAGTTCTGAGTTGGGCTGGGATGTAGCAAAGGGCTTGCCTAGCAAGTGAAACATCCTGGGTTCGATCCCCAGTACTAAAAAAGAAAAGACAAAATAAATAGAGTTAAAAATAATAAAGTTCTGAGTTTATATTAAGTAATAAGTATCTAGTATTGATAATGTAATTTATGTAAATGGAAAACAAAACTACTATAAATAAATCCAATTACTATTAGCATAGTCTTAGGAAGAGAAGAGTGAAAAGAATGAATTTAGAAATAGCTTTTTGGAATGTATGAGTTTTGGTATATACAAAGAAGTCATGGGCTGGCAATGTGGCTTAGTGGTAAAGTGCTTGCCTAGCATGCATGAAACCCTAAATTCCATTCCTCAGTACCACATAAACAGAAAAAGTTGGAAGTGGTGCTTTGGCTCAAGTGGTAGAGTGCTGGCCTTGAGCAAAAGAAGCTCAGGAACAGTGCCCAAGCCTGAGTTTAAGCCCCAGGCCTGGCAGGAAGGAAGGAAGGAGAGAAAAAAGGAAGGAAGACAGGAAGGAAGACAGGAAGGAAGGAAGGAAGGAAGGAAGGAAGGAAGGAAAGAAGGAAGGAAAGGAGGAGGGAAGGAAGGAAGGAAGGAAGGAAAGAAGGAAGGAAAGGAGGAGGGAAGGAAGGAAGGAAGGAAGGAAGGAAGGAAGGAAGGAAGGAAGGAAGGAAGGAAGGAAGGAAGGAAGGAAGGAAGGAAGGAAGGAAGGAAAGATGGGAATATGGTCTAGTGGTAGAGTGCTTGCCTCCTATACATGAAGCCCTAGGTTCGTTTCCTCAGCATCACATATATAGAAAAGGCCAGCAGTGGCTCTGTGGTTCAAGTTGGCAGAGTGCTAGCCTTGAGCAAAAAGAAGCCAGGAACAGTGCTCCGACTCTTGAGTTCAAGCCCCAGGACTGGCGAAAAAAAAAAGGGGGGGGGGAAAGAAAGAAAAGAAGGAAAGAGAGAATGAACAAAATGAAGAACAAGAAGAAGAAGAAGAAGAAGAAGAAGAAGAAGAAGAAGAAGAAGAAGAAGAAGAAGAAGAAGAAGAAGAAGAAGAAGAAGAAGAAGGAGAGAAACAGTCATTTCTTTACATTAAGGAAATAACCATGGCTGGCACCAATACAACCATACTGGAAACAAATTCATGTAGCTCTACCTCATATCATGTGCAAAAATGTATTTTGCATGAATTAAACAATGTATAAATAAGACCACACAACATTTTTGGACGATTTATTTGAAATCTATAGAAAAGGTATACATAAAACAGGGAATATTTTAAAGTCTAAAAGGAAATTTTAGTTAAAAATGAAAATAGATGTTACTAGAGTAAAATATTAAAGTTTTAAATTACAATATAAAATATATAATATGAATATAAGAAGTAAAAATATCCTTGCAGTGCATATAATTTAATAACACAGTTTTATATTATCATTTCAATTCTTTAGGAATACCTATTTTATTATTCTAGTACATATAATTTACATTATTCTGAGTGCCAACTCTTGAAAATTATAAGGTGAATAGAAGTATAGTTGAGTTGCCAGAAATTATTTGTTTTTTGGGGTCCTATGTATTTATAATGAAAACAAAATCTGACAAATTTTCAAGGGGTCTTTAGTTGACAAATAATACACAAGATAACCAAACAGGCAAAACATCAAACGGTAGTAAGCTTCCTGAATAAAAACAATACATTAAATTTTAAATTATAGGTTAAAATTCAAATGTGTAAAAATTATTCATTGAACTTTAACCTATAGTTATATATGAAAATAAAAGCTATATAAATAACCAGTTATAAAATACTCAATTAACATTGGCATTAACTGATATAAAACAAAATTGAATATTTGCATGATAATTGCATGGGTAACTGGTGATAAGGTAAATTCATGAGAGCCTTTGCAAATAGGATCTCGATACATCTTCTCCTGCCATAGCTGAATGATACAGAGCCGATGTTTAATGAGAAATTTATTTGGCTTACAATTCTGGAGGTTGGGATGTCTGTGAATTCAGTACCAGCATCTTGTAGAAATCTGGTGAGATATCTTGCCACAACCTGAACCGGAAAGGATGAGCCAGGGTACCAGATCAGGTCCTAATTCGTTTCTTATAAATATCCTAATTCCATCTTCCAATCATGATGTTAGGACATCATCTAATCTTGACCTCTTTTTCATGGGCTTCTGCATGTTGTGTTAATGTATGGCCTTAATAATTAAGTTTTTAATATCTTAATATTTTGGCAATATAGTCAAAACATCACTGGTAGTAACTATTTATTAAAAACAAAATGAAAGATCAAAATATCACAAACAAATGAACACACATATATCCTCTGTGAACAAATTGTAGTAATATACGACATCTACATATTTCATTACATGAAATTTGTGAGTCATTAAACTGAAGCGAAGATTTATCTTACTATAGTATGCATGGATCTTCATATGAACTATAACACTAGTATGGAAAGTTGTGGACAAATCTATGAAATGTTTATTTCATGTAAATCAGTACGCTTGTCAAGAATTAATTTTATGTACATTAGTTCTCTAGAGGAGATTTCATAATATAAGTTGAAAATTTCAAGTTATAGTAACATACATTAAGACTGATTTCATACAAAGGTAAAAAATACCTACACAAAATATTGGTGAAATATGTGAGCAATGTAATTATGTTTATTAGTGGAGAGAGCAAGGAATCTTCTCCCAAATAAGACCAATGCCCAAAAGACAGTGCCAGAAAAAAAATTATAACAAAATACTATAGCAAAAATGACTTTAAAAAAATGACTGAAGTATGAATGAAGTGAAGTAAGCTAGACCCAAAGAAGCATAAATTCCCTGGTTTCACTCATTTGTAATAATTAGTATATTTCTAGGATAACCCTAGCAGAGGATCACAATAGCTCAAAAGCTATGTACATATGATCATATAAGATGATGCTAAGTGCAATGAACTTCAAGATAGGGAACCAAGAGCTTTTTCTTTGTTGCTGTTGTTTGTAAAGTACTATGTGAAGTTATTTCCTTTTTCTTTCTTTTCCCTATGTTTGACCCCCTGTTGTCACTGTATTTGATTTTGGTACCCTGGATATTGTTTATATGTTTATCTAAATTAAGAAAGGGAACAACAAAGTGGTGAGGCAAAGAACAAAGGGTGAACTGATGCCACAGTAATACAAGACAATATTTTGGAAATGAATGATACAGTTTTGAGGGGAGAGGGAAAGAAGGAAAAATAGGAAAATGGCAACAAATTTGACAGGAAATGTACTCACTACCTTGCATATGTAACTGTAACCACTCTGTACATCACATTCACAATAAAATTAAATTTTTAAAATACTGAAAAATAATAGTATTGTGTATATGTACACACATATATGTGTGTATGTATGCTTAATTCAATATCTCATTAAAAGTTACATTACTGGTTATCTCTAGTAATTGAAATTTGAAGTGTTTCTGAGTTTCCTATTACATTTTATTGTATTCCTTGAATTACTTTAAGAAGCATGAATTATTTATTTAATCACAAGTAAAAACTTTCTTAAAATTTAGAATAGAACAGGTATCACCCATGTACATCACTTAAATGCATGATTCCAAACTTGTTAATCATTGAAACATCGTATTTTGATGATTTTTCACCACAGAAATCTCCAAGCAAAAGAGATTCTCTAGAGCCACCTACCTTTCTGTTTATTTCTGATACAAGCATGCCTTGGCTTGCTGCTGACTATAAGTAGGTCATTTCAGAGCAATTCCCCTTGACATTCCTTGGAGTCACTGTCCACCTGATTTGCAGGTAACATACCACAGATAATATGTATGGATGTTGTGTAATACTTTTGCTTTTGCTACTGTCTCTTCCCTTTATTTCATTGAATACATATCATTTCATTAAAACAGCTGCAAAGGCTGGGCCTTCTAAGGATCACTCGTGCTATGTTTCTATCACATAGTAGCTATTTATTCTTTAAGTATGACTAAAACAAAGAGCACTTGATATGGGATTAATACCACGGAGGAACTTATAATTTAAATTATATTTAATTTTGATGTATACTTCAATTAAGTCATGAAGTCCCACAAATGGGCCTTGATCTGGACCATATTGGGCAGTGCAAATTCCAGTGTGAATTGTAGTGTTATAATATTATTTTGTAAGTTAACCCCATTTTTTTCTTTATGCTGCATCTTTACTCTCCTACAACATTCAAGGCATAGTGGTAGGACTATACCAACACAATTATTTCCAGAGGCCTTAATGTCCAATTTGACATATTTCTATTATCTCATTCATCTACTTCTGTCTAGAACAAATCTACTCACATTCGTTTATAACAGCCTCAGAATGAAAGGAAAATTCCACTGAGTTTTCTGTGTGAGGTAGTTTCCCTGAAGTTGTTGACTCTTCTTCACCTAACTAGTTTCAACTTCTGTAACAAGAGAATACTAATGCAGTCATCTCTCTTCAAACCTGTCTACTCCTGTTCTTTCAGTTTTTCTTAAGCCTTAGGACTCTTACCTTCTACTATTTTTTTTGCAGGAAATGGCTGTTTTATTTTACACATTTGTATGTAGTTTTCAGGAGAATTTATTTATTGCTATGTATTATTAGCTTTTTCATACCATAAACAAAATGTTTATGGTGTGACTATGTACTTTACATTTTACTTCAAAATAATTTTAACAATCACATTAATTGTTTGATGAGGAGAAAGCAAGGTTTGGGGGTTTTATATATTTTAGCAATTTTATATTAAAATGCTAGCTTGTAATTTGTAAATGAATGTTTTATTACATGTAGTTGTAATTTAGGGAATGGAGTGTTTGGGATGAGACACAATGCCTTACATATTTTCTTCTTAAACTGATATGGAAAATTATCTACATTTCTACACAGCAGTTTGAGATTTGAGAATCAGATTATATGCAGTATGTGTAAGATGTTTGTATTTTGAAATGGTGCCATACAACAAATGACTGGATAAAATATTACAACCATTAAAATATAAAACTGTTAGGGCTGAGAATATGACCTAGTGGTAAGAGTGCTTGCCTCCTATACATGAAGCCCTGGGTTCGATTCCACACATATAGAAAATGGCCAGAAGTGGCGCTATGGCTCAAGTGGCTGAGTGATAGCCTTGAGCAAAAAGAAGCCAGGGACAGTGCTCAGGCCCTGAGTCCAAGCTCCAGGACTGCCCTCCCCCCCAAAAAATGTATGAAACTGTGAAAATAAGTATATGGTTTTGGCACACAATGGTAACTTTTACCCCTAGTTTTAAGGTAGAGGTGAAGCTTTGCTGACACTTAGAGGGTGCACCCTTTTTTTACTTTGGTGCTACTTTTCATTTGTAGCTTCAGTGTTAAAGGTGGTAAATCAACAGGAGAAAAGAACTTAGGTCAACATGACAGAGAATGCTTGTTGCCAATATACCTTTACCTTTACTATGATTTTTATTTTTCTTTGGTTAGGAGTGTAATTGGCAAACATTTCAGTGTTCAGTCATCCTCATAGAGAGAAGTACTGAATGAAACCTAAATTACCTAGCATGCTTCAAGTTTTTATTCATTAATAGCTATGCAGGTAAATTTCTTCATGAATACACATTTTCCCTTGCTTTCTCCTCTTCCTTTTTAGGATAGGAAACATATGATTGTATCAGTCTTTGCATTAATTAGTCTTAATTATTAATTAATTCTGAGAGGGTAATTATAGATAGAAATTGTCATATTTTTCCTTGAGTAATTGCATTCTTTATTTTTCTTACATAAATAAATCTACTTGGTGTGTGTGTGTGTGTGTGTTTGTGTGTAACATTTTGGGGATTTTCTATTATCACTAAAGTTATTGTTAACCTAAAGAATTTGAGGTTCTTAAATAAACTCAAAGATCTCAAACTTAGATAAAAACACAGGTTAAAACAACCCCCATCTCATCACAATAAAGTGAATTCAATTTTATGTATTTTATTTTATTTTAATTACAATATGATTGAATGAATGTAGAGGAAGAAGGAAGAAGCCAAGAATTTTTAACATTATGTCCATTACATACTGCAATACACAATGGATGCTCAAGTACCCATTGGTTGTGAGAACCTAAAATTCTTAGTATAATTTTAAAGGCAGTGAATAATTTTTATAGAAATTTTAGTTATTCTTTAACTATTCTTAAAGTGACTTTTTGAAAGAAGAGTGCCTTCTTAATGCATTTAGGAAAAACAAATAGTTTATTCTTCCCAGTTTCCTTGCAGAAAATGAGGGATCATATAACATTTCTTATATATTTTTTCTTTTGTCATTTACTGTCTTTCTAAATGTTTTTGGACCTCATTCTACATATTAGCACTTAATATCAAGGGATCAATATAAGATGAGATTTTAATGGGAATTTAAAAGAAATATTTGATTCACATGAACTCAGCTCTTCATAGCTTTTTGTGACATGAGGGATTTCTAATAATATTAATACATACATTTTCCAAAATTTGCATGTAAGCACCTGTAACATGTTTCTAGCACCAAGGCAAAGGACTAGTGAATTACAAGTAATGTCTACTCTAATAATGTCCAACTTCAATTTTTTAAATATTGTACAGGATAACCAAAAGTTCCAATGGCCTAGTATTTTATAACTGTCCTTTTAGAACTACCCTTCTATTTTTGTCTATGTGTCATTAAATATTATTTCTTTATTTTAATTTATCCTCTCCTTCCGATAAATGACAATATGCAATAAAAAAGAAACACAGCCTTGCACGTGAAAACTTGAAATATGAAACTTGAATGATACACATGTATTATTTAAAACTAATTGTGACGTTCTAAGCAGCAGCCAGCCAATCATGTCAGAAGGCCTTGATGGAACTAGAAAAATCTCCCATAGTTAGTGTGAGATAGGCTAAATCTGGGGAAGATCCTAATAGGTTGAAACCATGAGGTTATTAAGCTATGGCACTGCAAGATAAGGTCATTATGTAACAGAAAGGAATTGATTGGGGCAATAAAAGAGATATCAAGGAAGAAAAATTCAGATGCATCTTAAGTAGTGTTAATTTAATTCCTTCTTTTAGAAAACTGGTTCACGTGTGTGTGTGTGTGTGTGTGTGTGTGTAACTTTTAGTTTTTCTTTTTCCCACAATAACTATTTTATCAGTCATTTACTTAGAACATCACAAGCCTGCTGTGTCATATATAATTTTGTAATAAATTAATTGTTTTCTTTAAGATAATCAGCCTTAAAAATTGTCATAACTTTGTCTACATAAGAACAATAGAGGGGCTGGGAATATGGCCTAGTGGTAAAGTGCTCGTCTCATATACATGAAGCCCTGGGTTCTATTCCTCAGCACCACATATATAGAAAAAAGCTGAAGTGGTGCTGTGGTTCAAGTGGTAGAGTGCTAGCCTTGAGCAAAAAGAAGCCAAGGACAGGGCTCAGGCTCTGAGTCCATGCCCCAGGACTGGCAACAACAACAACAAAAAAGAACAGTAGATATATTACTATGAATACATGTTTTAAATAAATCGTTTTAAAAATAATCATAAAAGTAATCACAACAACCTTTCATTTCTGGTGTCAAGATTTATCACAAGGAAAACGAGACAACAAAAGCAAAGAAATTGGTCATATTGCCACTTTTGTTTTGTTCAGGTATGGTCATGTCAAAGAAGTAGGTGCTGATGGATTATATATTCACTGGACATTTTTGTAAGCATTGCTAGGAAATCACACAAACTCCCAATCCTCACACTACCATCCTATGTGAAAGTCTAAATGACATGATGCTCTTTGCTTAGAGAAATCTCCAAAGAATGAGATTCCATAAACTTCCTTTTGTACTTCATTTGTTCATTAATATTCCGGCTATGACTTTACAGAGCTGAATTTAAATTAAAACATATTTAATTGAAAGTATACCCTTGCACTTTGACATGACTGTCAGTATCGCTTACAGCAATGGCTTATTCACTTGAATAATGTACTAAGTCTTTTGAAATTGCATGTTAACATCAAAACTTATTTTGAAGGGAGGTGTAAAGATATTACTATTTGAGAAGAGGTCCAGAAATTACTGAAGTGTTCCATTCTTTGTGGTATAACTGGAGGGCAGAATTTGAATGGCCCTTAAAATATTTAGTAAGGAATGAGAAATTGGCAAAGTTTGTTGATGTATGCCTATAATCCCAGACTCAGAAGGCACTGAGAATTATATAAAGTCATGCGTCAGCAACTGCATTTATATAATAATTTTTATTGGATTTCATTTGAACCTTTTTAATGTAAACATCACCTGGTATTATTTTTTTTGCAAATAGTTTCTTGGTCATAGTTCGTCTTCAATTAGTTATGTATACTAAATTTAAAATTATAATTCCAAAATTCATGATTTATGGTACCTAGTTTAATTTGTTGCTTTTATTAATAAAGGAAGACACTTGCATAATTTTATTACTACTTATTTACTTGCTTATATTTATTTGACATCTATACAATCTGTTGGAACAAGAACAAGATTGAATGACCAAAGATATCTAAAGACTAATTCCAATTCTAAATCTTGATGAAATTATGAATTTTTAGGTATTTTTCTTGAAATTTGTGTTCAAAATTTTTCTTAAGTAACACAGCTAGGGCAAAATCCAACAAAATTCTGTTTTCCTAAAAAAAAAAAAACCATAAATCTAGACTCTTCATTATTTTTGTACATTAATTTAAACAACTATTGCTGTGTGATCTTCCTTATGATTTTGCTTTACTTTTTTTTTAATAATCATACTAATGTTTTAGTTCCAAATATACTTACAATACAGATGTTTATAATTTTCATCTATGGAATGATATTTTTTCTTGTGATTTTTCTCCAGCTTTGAAGTATACCATGTCATCCTTTTAAAGTATATAAGCATTAATTCAGTCTTGTTTTCAGTATATATACATACACATATATACATATATGTGTATGTATATATAAAATTGGCATTTATTTTGGAACTTGATTTAATAAATAAGGATATTAACTTTTTTTGTAAATTGTGAGTCCATAATCTAGAGATTACTTGCTAAATAAATTTGTTTTTTCTTTAATTTTGAACATTTTCACTATCAATAGCAAATATAGGTATTGAGGTTACAATCTTACCTGTGCATTATTATAACTAAATGCCTGCTTTTTGTCTCTCCCTGGAAAATGCTTTACCAACTTCATACTTCTCAAGTGTGCAAGTTATGGTTCAAGAAAATAAGAGTCTCAACCACACACCTGCCTTTAGCCAAAAGGCACAATTTCCATGGGGAAGGGGTGAGTTTAAAATGTAAACTTTCTGTTGTGTGCTTCTCACTTTATTATTTCTTATTTATTATTGCAGCTGAGACCAGGAAAACCAGACTATTGCCTGCCATATTTGGTATAAGCATAAAACTAGGGTAAGTTGATCATAAAGAAAGGGAAATGTCAGTTATTTTTCAAGCTTATTACCAAGATCTTTAAAAGAATGTGTTATAAAGTAGATATACAGAGATTACAATTCCATAATTCGTGTTATGAGTATAATGCATTGTTAACAATGTTAATCCTTTCATAGATTCCCCCAATTTATTTCTACTTGCAAATTGTGAATATAATGAGTGCATTTGTTCACCATCCCTCCGGAGGATCTGTGTGTCCCCACCCAAAGTAAATCTTTCTTTTCATAAATCAAAAATTAGGAAAGAAATTTAAGTGGCTAATTTATGTCTGAGCAGGTGGTTGATTGACTAAAGAAAAATTGTGCACAAAAGAATACTAGAAAGCATGAAGAGAAAATCAGTTTTTAAAAAATAATGTGAAAGTGTTTTCAACAAAATAAAAAGTGTTGTCACCTTTGAAAACCAAAAAATTGTTGCTAACTGAACAGAGTGTTTAAGGCTTTCCTCACAAAGTGAAAATCAGGACAAGCAAGAACAAGCAAACAAGGAAGGCATCAGAAGTGAGGAAATACCCAGAATACTTAATCAGAGTGGGGATGGTTTAACAGTAACAAAAGGTGAACCATATTTGTCAGCTTTCTGTTACTATAACAAAATACATGAAAGTAATCCATTTAAATAGAGAAAAAAAGATTATTTACACTTTGGGAAGTTTCCCCCAGTGAATGAGATGGTTGTTTGGTCACCTGGGGGTAAGGTAGCTCATTGTAACAGAAGTGTGAAGAAGAGCAGAATTACTTCACTGTCAGGAAGCAGAGAGACAGCAATGAAGGTGAGGGGGTCTCAATGTTCTTCACAACATATTCCCAATTATGTAAGGACTTTGTAGAAGACTCACATACCTAAATGCCATCTTGGTGTCCAAGCCTTTATCCCATCATCTTTTGGTGATCTCTAAGGACCAAACTCTAAGCAAGGACTGAGGATAGTTTCAGGGTTATAAATTGAAGAAAATCTTGTTAGTAACTGGGTAGCTTGGCCTCCCTCCATATGCTGGGCAGCTGGTACAAGTGATGATTGCCTCAGGCTGAATCAACACAGCAAATACAACAATGCTTCCATATCTTCTGACTTCTAGATTTCCAGCAACCTCAACTTCTGTCCACTAGTGAGTGGCAATCCACAAATAAAACAGGAAGCAATAAATTTGAAATCAAGTGGAAATTTAGGACACCTGCCACTACGGAATAAAATAACTTGCCACATTTAACAACAACAAAAAGACCAACATTGTAAAGACAAAAACTTATTACAAGAAAATAAGGGAGAAAGCACTTCAAGCTCAAATGTACTGAAATTACCACTACCAGAGAAAATTGCATACATGATGAATGGGCAGAAGAGGATGAAGCTAAAGAAAAAATATTTTTTGCTTTGAAAGAAAGTAAATGTAAAAGTTGAATGCTTGAGTAAAGAAGAGGGAAAATAATGAGCAGAAAAATCAAAGCCCAATGCTCTGATCAGTGTTAAAAGCAAAGGAAGTATAGAAAATAAAAGTACAAAACATTTAGACAAATTGAGGTAAGGTACAACATTGCAAAAAATAAATTAATAAGCACGTCAATAACTACTTGTATTATTTCAATGAGCTTTTCATCCATAGAAAATAAAATAGTCTGAAATGAGGATGCAATAGGATCAAAACCATTACTAACTTGTATATTTTACCTTTTATTTGAAACTGAATTTAATGGTATTTTTGTCTCTTATAATAAGTACAATACTTAACCTACAAACTTGTCCACATGTTCTTCCACAGATCCTTTGAAAATATTAGCTTTAGAGATAATACTGTAGATGTCATTTAATTGAGAGACATGAGGTTAGATACATTCTAGCTTCTCCTACTTATAGTCCTAGCTACACAGAAGGCTGGGAGTACGAGAATCACAATTCGAGGCTAGCCCAGGCAAAGGGGTCCTAAGAACCATCTCACCCTATTCAATTAGGCATTGTAACATGCACTGCCATCTTGGCTGTATGGGAGGTGTTAAACGGAGGATCACAATCTAGGCTGACCTGGACAAATGCTAAGACCCAAACGCTAAGGCCCTATTGGGAAAACCAAAAAGAAAAGATTGGGAACATGGCTCAAGCAGAAAGCAACTGTCTAATTATCATTTTTGCCTTAAACAAAACCCTGAAGGGGCTGGGGATATAGCCTAGTGGCAAGAGTGCCTGCCTCGGATACACGAGGCCCTAGGTTCGATTCCCCAGCACCACATATACAGAAAACGGCCAGAAGCGGCGCTGTGGCTCAAGTGGCGGAGTGCTAGCCTTGAGCGGGAAGAAGCCAAGGAGAGTGCTCAGGCCCGGAGTCCAAGGCCCAGGACTGGCCAAAAAAAAAAGAAACCCTGAAAATATAATTATCCTGGATTATGCTGACCCTATTGATATCATAAATCCTTCCCAAAGGAAAACATGGTGTCAGCAGCAACAGAAAATTATGAAGGATGAATGAGCTGGGAATTATAGTTTTAGGAATGCTGAATTTAGTCTGGAGCAGGGCCAGTAGCACGGAAAGTGTCCTGATTTTAGAACCTACAGAAGGAAAGGAATTGATGATGATTTGCAGCAGGCCAATGTGCTGTTTTCATTTCTAAATATTGAAATTTAAATGGAAAGGTTCAAGGTTTCCATTTTTTGACTGTTGTATTTACATAAAATAGCACTTTCTATAATATCTCCTTTGAAATAATGATTTTAGATAATTCAGACATCTCAATTTTGGCATTTATTGGCCATAGGAGTAGATATGTTATCAATCCTTCATTTTACTCACTCATAGTTTTTATTGCATTATAAAGAGTGTCCTTATGAGAATCATCATCTTTGAGTCACAGATTTATATTTCAAACTCATGTATATGTGTATCTACTCTTATACATTTAATAAGATATAACACTAAATGAAAATATTATATCTTATATATCTGTTCTATAGTTATATCTGTTCTGTAGTTAGGTAGACAAGACAGTCTACCTTCTGTGTATCCTGTGTAAGGCCACATTTTACAAATGTGAACCTGCCAGAGTCTCTCTTCACTATTAATTCACTTCAAAGGTATTTGACATAAAGAATAGGATCCACCCAGATGCAGCTAAGAACAGGGCTTCTAAAGCAACATTGCAAGACATTTCCCCTACTTTCTTTGACTCTACTGTCTCTGAAACATATCCCTTTCCTAGATTCTCACTAGAAAGCTGGAAATTTAATCATCACACTATTGCTTTGTATGCTATATCTAGATTTGGAACTAAAACAGAAAGAAAAGGGGGAAAGGAGGGAGAGAGAAAGAAGAAAAGCAAGAAGGGGAGGAAGGAGGGAAGGAAGGAAGGAAGGGAGGGAGAAAAGGAGGAAGGGAGGGAGAGAAGGAGGAAGGGAGGGAGAGAGGGAGGAAGGAAGGAAGGAAGGAAGGAAGGAAAGAAAGAAAGAAAGAAAGAAAGAAAGAAAGAAAGAAAGAAAGAAAGAAAGAAAGAAAGGAAGGAAGGAAGGAAGGAAGGAAGGAAGAAATTTATTTCCAATTCCTGCAAGAAACCACAGCTTTGTGGAGAGAAAAAAACAATTATTTACAACTCTATTGACTCCTAAGGAATCCCATAGTCACTTCTGCTTTTATTAATACAGAATCATTTAGGGTTGTGTTATGGAAACAAGAGGAAAACAAAGAGAAAAATATAGGTGAGGAATTCTTTCCTGGCTATTAAAACTATTTTCTCCAGGTGGTTAATCTAGGACCATAGGACTTTTGGTTTTCTCTCCATATTATTGTGATCATGTGTGACCATGAAAATTAATCATTTGCTGACTAATATTTTGAATTTGTGTTATTTTTCTCCTAATTTTCCTGATCAGACATCTAGTAGTTACGTCATTCATTCTATCCAGGCTTTATAATTATGGTAAAAGAAGTAAGATAGTGTAAATTTACCTACTTTATCCAGAGGAAGCACTAGAACTGTCATCTTAAAATGCTTCTATGTATTCTATAAAGCACCAAAAAATTTCATCCGTTGAGACTGAAATAAGCAAGACAATGCTACATATATGTATATGTATATGTATATGTATATGTATATGTATATGTATATGTATATATGAAAAGACTTTCCTGTCTTCAAATCAAAATACAATTTGGGCTAAAATATAACTCTGGAACAAAGCAAAAAAAAAAAAAAAGGTCGAGGCCATTTTAATATGCAATGATAATGAGTTGTGAATGATACCAGCAAACCAAAGACATAGCAGGAGATTCAGAATTACAAAATTTCCCTTTGTTTCTAGAATATACTGGCAGTAAATCCAACATAAAGATCATTATATGCTTGTTAAATTAAACAGTGTAGAATTTAAGAATAAAATATTATTTTCCTTTAGTTTACAAAAGTAAATAATTTTTAAGAAATAAGATCTTTTTTGATTATGACATAAAACTGATAAAAGAGACTGCATAGAGTTTTGAAGAATCTGTCAGTCTTAGAAGGAATGCCTTTAATATATATTATATTTAAAGGATTTACTTTGCATACTTTTGGAAATACTAACCAGAGTATAGTCTACAAGTCCTTTATAATTGCATAAGAGAGTATTCTAAAACCCAAAGAAATATTAAGTCATTGCTCAAGTTCTAAGAATTACTTGGATATAAGAATTGCATACAAGCTCGAGATACTAATGGCATATCTATGTGAATGTGTTTCTATGTGCAAATTTATAAAAGTCATTTAGAATGACAGTTTCTAACTAATTATTAAAAATGGCAGAAGCTGGAAAATTTCTACATCTTCATCATATTTTTAACTATTTCCACAGATATGCATTTGGATTTTCTTATAACAATAACATAACCAGCATCAAAATTAACAAAAAAACAAAGCTTTACATTGAAAAAGAGGTTCACTTCATTTAACTATATTTAAACAAATTATTTTCTCTTACTATGGATATATGTGAACAAAAAAGTTAGTTTAGAAGTTGGCGGAAGGGATAATTTGTTTCCTAAGGTGTAATTGCCTCAGATACATTGCATCTGACTTTTTTTTTTTTCAAAATTTTATTATCAAACTGATGTACAGAGAGGTTAGAGTTTCATACGTTAGGCATTGGATATATTTCTTGTACTGTTTGTTACCTTGTCCCTCATATCCCCCTCCCTCCTCCCCCTTTCCCTTGCCCCACACCCCCCGGAGGTTTTCAGTTCACTTACACCAAACAGTTTTGCAAGTATTGCTTTTGTAGTTGTTTGTCTTTTTTTACCCTGTGTCTGTCAAATTTGGTATTCCCTTTCAATTTACTACTTCCAATACCAGTATACACGATTTCCAATATACTCAGATAAGATTACAGAGATTGTGTAGGTACAACCACAGGAAGGTGATACATCATCAATAATAGAAGCTACAGATACACATGGGACGTTGAAAGTAGTTACAACTGTGATATAACGATTGTCTCCATAACATGGAGTTCATTTCACTTAGCATCATCTTATGTGTTCATAAAGGTATAGCAATTGGGCCTTGTGATGCTCTGCTCTGACTTGCCTAAACCTGTACTAATTATTCCCAAAAAGGGAGACCATAGAGTCCATGTTTCTTTGGGTCTGGCTCACTTCACTTAGTATAATTTTTTCCAAGTCCTTCCATTTCCTTACAAATGGGACAATGTCATTCTTTCTGATAGAGGCATAAAATTCCATTGTGTATATGTACCACATTTTCCTGATCCATTCGTCTACAGAGGGGCATCTGGGTTGGTTCCAGATTCTCGCTATGACAAATTGTGCTGCGATGAACATTGTTGTGCTGGTGGCATTACTGTGATTTTGTTTGTGGTCTTTTGGATAGATACCCAAAAGTGGGGCTGCTGGGTCATAGGGGAGTTCTATATTTAGCCTTCTGAGGAATCTCCATACTGCTTTCCAGAGTAGCTGAACCAGTTTACATTCCCACCAACAATGAAGTAGGGTTCCCTTTTGGCCACATCCCCTCCAACAATTGATATTGTTAGTTTTCTTGATATAGGACATTCTTACTGGGATGAGGTAAAATCTCAATGTTGTTTTGATTTGCATTTCTTTTATGGCCAGTGATGTAGCGCACTTTTTCATATGTCTCTTGGCCATTCTCATTTCCTCATCAGAGAAGTCTCTTTGTAAGTCTTTAGCCCACTTGATGAGGGGGTTATTGGTTCTTTGCGGTTTTGTTTTGGAAGAAGGTAATTTTTTTAGTTCTGCATATGATTTAGAGATGAGGCCTTTGTCTGTTGAATGTCTGGTAAAGATCTTCTCCCAGTCTGTGGGCTTTCTTGCGAGGTATGTCCTTTGCATGCAGAAGCTCTGCAGTTTGAGGCAGTCCCATTTGTCCAACCTTTTTGATTTGTAGCCTTTCTGGGTCAGTGTTAAGGAAGTTCCATCCTGCGCCAAGGAGCCCAAGTGTTTCTCCTACTCCTTCCTTTAGTGTTTTCAGGATGTCTGTTTTGATTTTGAGGTCTTTAATCCATTTGGCATCGATTTTGGTGCAGAGAGATATATAAGGATCTAGTTTTAGTTTGTTGCATGTGTTGAGCCAGTTTTGCCAGCACCATTTGTTAAAGAGGCTAACTTTCCTCCAAACTATTGTTTTAGCTCCTTTATCAAAGATTAAGTAGGTGTAGTTCTGTGGGTTAATTTCTGGGTCTTCAATTCTGTTCCATTGGTCTTCAGCCTGTTCCGGTGTCAATACCAAGCTGTTTTTATTACTATAGCTTTATAATACAGCTTGAAGTTGGGTATTGTAATTCCTCCAGCACTGTTCTTTCTGCTTAGGATTGTTTTTGCTATTCTAGGTCTTTTATTGTTCCATATGAATTTCTGGATTGCTTCCTCTATTTCATTAAAAAATGGTGTTGGGATATTAATGGGTATTGCATTGAATTTGTAGATAGCCTTTGGCAATAATGCCATTTTGATTATATTAATCCTCCCAATCCAGGAGCATGGGAGGTTTTTCCATTTCCTTAGTTCTGCCTTAATTTCGTTTTTCAAGCTTTTAAAGTTCTCATCAAAGAGGTCTTTCACTTTTTTGGTTAAGGTTATTCTTAGGTATTTTATGTTTTGGGAGGCTATTGCAAAAGAAGTTGCTTTCCTGATTTCAGCCTCGGTCCTCGGGTTGTTAGCATAGAGAAAGGTCTTTGATTTTTGAAGGTTTATTTTATATCCTGCAACTTTGCCAAAGTTTTGGATCAGCTCTAGTAGCTTGGAGGTAGAGTCTATGGGAATCTTTAGGTATAGGATCATGTCATCTGCGAAGAGAGAAAGTTTAACTTCATCTTTTCCTATTTGGATCCCCTTTATATTTTCTTCTTGCCTGATTGCTCTGGCTAGGAATTCTAGTACTATGTTGAAGAGCAGGGGAGAGAGTGGACATCCCTGCCTTGTTCCTGATTTTAAAGGGAATGGCTTTAGTTTTTCAGCATGTAGAGTTATGCTTGCTGTTGGTTTGTCATAAACTGCCTTGATTATATTCATGAATGTTCCCTGGAATCCCAGTTTTTCCAGGGCTTTTAGCATAAATGGGTGCTGGATTTTATCGAACGCTTTTTCTGCATCCAGAGATATAACCATGTGGTTCTTTACCTTGCTCCTTTTGATGTGGTAGATTACATTAATTGACTTGCGTATATTAAACCAACTTTGCATCCCTGGGATGAATCCAGTTTGATCGTTGTGTATGATTTTTTTGATGACCTGTTGAAGTCGACTGGCCAGAATTTTGTTGAGAATTTTTGCGTCTATATTCTTCAGGGAGATCGGTCTGTACTCCTCCTTCCATGATGAGTCTCTGCCTGGTTTTGGGATGAGGGTTATACTGGCTTCATAGAATGAGTCTGGTAGTGAACGTTCTCTTTCAATTTCATTGAAGAGTTTGAGAAATATTGGTGTGAGTTCTGTTTTGAAGGCCTTGTAGAATTCTGCAGTGAATCCGTCTGGACCTGGCTTTTCTTGGATGGGAGATCATTTATTGCCGTTTCTATTTCAATACTGGATATGGGTCTCTTTAGAAGTTTTAAATCTTCATGTTTGTGTTTGGGGATATCAATTTTTTCTAGGATATCAGCCATTTCATCCAGGTTCTTGAATTTGTTGGCATAAAGGTTTGCAAAATAGTCCCTTATTATTTTCTGAATTTCGGTTATTTCTGTGGTGATGTTACCTGTTTCATCTCTTATCTTGTTTATTTGAGTGTGCTGCCTTCATTTTTTGGTCAGGTTTGCCAGGGGTCTGTCTATCTTGTTGATTTTTTCAAAGAACCAACTCTTTGTTCTGTTGATTCTTTCAATGGTTTTTTCGTCTCTAATTGATTTAATGGTGATTTGATTTTAATTATTTGCTTCCGTCAATTGACTTGGGGTTTGGCTTGCTGTTCCCGCTCCAGAAAATTAAGGTGCCTTCTTAAATTATTGAGGTGCTGTCTCTCCAGTTTGTTGATGTATGCACTCAGAGATATAAATTTTCCTCTGAGTACTGCCTTTGCTGTGTCCCAAAGGAGCTGGTACTTTGTGTCCTCAACTTGGTTGAATTCCATAAACATTGAATTTCCGTTTTAATTTCTTCAATGACCCTCTGATGGTTCAGCAGTGTGTTGTTTAGTCTCCATGATTTGTAGCGATTTCTGTGGTGGCTGGTTGAGTTGAGCTCTAATTTTATTCCGTTGTGGTCTGAGAGAATGCAGGGAATGGTTTTGATACTTCTGAATTTGTACAGATTTTCTTTGTGCCCTAAGATGTGATCTATTTTGGAGAATGTTCCATGTGCTGCTGAAAAGAATGTGTATTCTATTGTTGCTGGGTGGAATATTCTGTAGATGTCGATTAAGTCTAGTTGGTCTATGCAATTGTTTAGTTCTGTGGTTTCTTTGTTCAGTTTTTGCCGTGTTGATCTGTCCAGAGGTGATAGTGGAGTGTTAAAGTCCCCAACTATCAATGTGTTTGGGTCTATGAGTGATTTTTAGAGCCAGTAGTGTTTGTTTGATGAAGTTGGGTGCTCCTGCATTTGGTGTGTAGATATTTAGAATGGTTATATCTTCCTGTAGGAGAGATCCCTTTACTTGTATGTAGTAACCTTCTTTGTCTCTTCTTCCCTTTTTTAATTTGAAGTCAATTTTGTCTGATACTAGGATTGCAACTCCAGCCTGCTTATGGGGGCCATTTGCTTGATAGATTTGATTCCAGCCTTTCACTTTTAGAAGATGTTTACTTTTGCTTGATAGATGCGTCTCATGGAGGCAGCAGAAAGATGAATCTTGATTTTTGATCCAACTTATGAGCCTATGTCATTTGATTGGAGAATTAAGTCCATTAATGTTGACAGTTAGGATTGAGAGATGATCGTTTGTTCCTTTCATTATCACTATCTTGTTTAAAGCTGTGTCTTCCCATTTATTGATGTGATGTTTACTATTTAGGGTTCATTTCTCTGTCTGTATTGGGATCTTGATCATTTTCCCTGTATACTACATCTTTAAGGATTTTCTGTAAAGCTGGATTGGTGGAGATATATTGTTTCAGTTTTTCCTTACTGTGGAAGTTTTATTTGACCTTCGGCTATGAAGGAGAGTTTGGCTGGGTACAGAATTCTTGGTTGGTAGTTATTTTTATTTATAGTTTGGTCTACTTCATTCCGGGCTCTCCTTGCTTTCATGGTCTCTGCTGAGAAGTCTGGGGTAATTCTGATTGCTTTTCTTTTATATGTGATTGTTTTCATCTCCCTAACAGCTTTAAGAATTCTTTCCTTGTACTCTACTGATCCTGTTTTGATCACAGTGTGTCGGTGGGATGTCCTATTCTGGTCTGGTCTGTTTGGGGTTCTAAATGCTTCTTGTATCTGTATAGGCCTATCCTTCTGGATATTTGGGAAGTTCTCAGCTAATATTCTGTTTAATATATTGCCTATCCCATTAACTTCTTTCTCCAACTTTTCCTCAATACCCATTATCCTTAAATTGGGCTTCCTGATCGTGTCTTGAATCTCCTGTAGCGATCTGTTTTGTTGATTGGACTGGATTTGTATTGATTTTTTATCTTTCTCCATAGAATCTAAGGAATCTTCAACTCCTGGGATTCGATCCTCTGCTTCAGTTAGTCGGGACTGTAGGCAAGCTTCTTGATTTTGAATCTCTTTTCCTTCTGACTGGTCTTTCCTGATGATTTACATGTCATTTCTTAGGTCTTGTATGGACTTCTTTACTTCGTTAACTTCATTACTTTGGTTTTGATTGTTGTCTCTCAAATCTTTAAGCTGGGTAGCTATCTTTTCATTTGACTCTTGAAGTTCATTTATCTTTCGATTTGTGGATTCCATGAAATTCTCCATTAATTTTTGCTTTGCCTCCTCATGCTCTAGAATAATTGACTGAAGAGATTCAAACTTTTCATTTATCATGTTTATCAGTAGACTTTGTAGAGCATTTTGGGGGTTCTCTTCTATGTCTTTGATTGACTGCTCTGCTTCCTGCTTGTTTTCAGTGGGGGATAAGACTTCATTGTTTGCCATCTTTCTTGTGTTCCTTCTGCCCATTTGAATTTGGAATGCCAGTCTACCAGCACCTGTGAGCACCGTTTAAGGACCAAAGCAGCCCTTACCAAGCACTGTTGTGTAAATCTTACAATTTCACAATTATATACAGGTACCTTGTATACCTGTCTATAAAATTAGATTTAGTGTTTCTAAAGAATACATTTTCAATATAACAACCGATCCTGGGCCCTGTATTCAGTAGTTACTTATTTACTGTTACAACCCTATTCACAATTCTTGTTTTTATATTATGTTCTTTTAGGACTGGCTTTCTCTATGAACCCCTTTGATTCACTTGGATTAAGCTGGGATACCCTGTATCCAATAACCAGGAGTCTGTGGAAACTGGAGGTCCAGGCAGGAAGTCAGGAGGGTAAGTTGGAGGTAGTAAAGAGAATAGAGTAAAATGTATTGGGGGGGGGTGGTGATTTTGGTTTAGTTTCAGTGACGTGGAAATGTAGAGAAGAGTAGAATCAGTAGAAAGAACAAGGTTAAAATGATAGACTTTGGAGAGTTAGCAGAAAAGAGTGTAGGTGTTATTCATAGGAAAGTAATTTTTAAAGAAAGAGAACACGAAGAGAGAAATAAAGTAAAAATACTGGAAGACAGATGCACAAAACAGAGAAAAAATATTTAAAAAAGAAAAAAAAAGGAAAAAAACAGAAATGGAACAACCCAAACAAACAAACAAACAAACAAACAAAAAACTTGTTAAAACAAACCGGTAATAATGGAAAACAATCAAACAACAAAACCCAACGACGTTTCAGAAGTGAAAAAATTAAAAAGAATTTTTTTTTAAGTTTAAAAAATGTTTGAAAAGAAAAAAAAATGGAGTCCTCCTTGTTTGGGTGGTCTTTCCCCAGTTTCTGGTTTCCTTGCAATGGTCTGCAGTCTATTTTCTTGATTTCAGTTTGCAAGGGGTGGGTCTGTTCTGACCCTTCTCCCCTGTTGGTTCAATTCTGGGTCTCTGTGGCTCACACAGCTTGCAGGTGGGTCTTGGCGTCCTCTGTAGATGGGGACGTGAGCAGTCTCGGGACCTGTGGCTCCTCTGTCTGCTGTGGGGCCGCTGCCTTTGATGCCTGGCTTTAAATAGTCTGTGGACTCAGCAGGGCGGGGCGCCTCTTGCCTGGGTGGGGTGGCCTCCTTGGCAGAGGTGGCTATGGAAAGCAGCTCCGTTTTGGGCTGGGAATTGGGCTTCCTCTGTGAAGGGACCGTTTAACTGTCTCAGGAACTATTTGTTCCCCCGTCTGGTGTTTCCGTGCCGCTGAGAGCTGCTTGCAGCTTTTGCCTTAAATTTAGAAATTCCGGCAGGCAGGACGGGGCACCTCTGGCTAAGCTGAGGCCCGGGACATGCCTCCTGCCAGGGCAGGGGGTGTTCTCCTGGGCGAAGCTGGCTCTCACTGGTCGGTCCCTCTTGCCCTTTTCAAAGATGGCTCCTTTGACCTCGCTTTCCCCAAGCCTGCTTTAATTCCAATCTGGTCTGACCCTATGCCAGTGGCAAAGATGGCGTTTTGCTCTGGTGGTGGGGGAAGGGCTGCCTTCCAGAAGTTGCTCTGTGGGCGCGAGTGAGAATATCTTTCGTGGGGTACTCACGCTTTCTCTGCGATTTCAGGTCATCTGTGCTCAGCTGCCATCTGGAGGATTTCTCCCTGGTCTATGCTGTGTGCTTTAGCAGCGCGTAGTGCAGTTTGCTGTGCCGGGTGCTGTGCCGGCGCTTACACTGGCGCGGTGGTGGGAGGCCGCCTGGAGCTCAAATCTGTGTTTTCAGATGAGCAAAGTCGATTTTTCCTTCCTGGCCAGAATCCCTGTACTGTTAGAACTTACTCTGGCTGTCTTTCTAGGAGTAAAAGTTTCTATGGGGTGAGAAAACTGCGATGTTGGAGGGAGCTCAGCTAGGGCTCTGCTGCTCCTCCTCTGCCGTCTTCCCGGAAGTTTGCAGCTGATTTTTTTTTTTTCATCATACAATTTTACTTTCAGATTTCTAGATAGAAATTTACTTCATTTAAGCAACAGATCTAAGTTTTTACACTAGAGTTTTGAGTTGCTCCTTGTTTATAAGGAGTTTTATTATACATTTGTCTTATAAATATCTCAATAAGCCAAAAGTATAAAAAGTACTCTTACAGGTATAAAATACTCTTGTATTCTTGTGTTCAAAAAACATTTTAAAGCCTTAAAATATTTCAATATAAATATCTCCATATAATTTCATTCAACATATCATCCCTGAAATATTATTCAATTTCTTATTTTAAACATAATTTCTAGACATCACTATTACCTTTTATGAAATGATGAATTGTTTTGTAAAATTGTTAGCAATTTGTCACTAGCAAGAGAAAAGTGTACTTTTGGAGATGTAGTTCTCACAAATTATTAAGCAGTTTATATATATTTTTGAGTCAGTAGTTTACTATCTTTCCTGAAGACACTAATTCAAATATTAAGCCCTCAAACTATGAACATTTCAAATATCTGGTTCTATTGTTTTTAATTTCCTTGCTAAGGTCTTCTTGAAAAAAATATGAATAACATTTTTAGGAATCCAAATGACATACTTTCATACAGTGATGAGACATATAAATCTAAATGACTTTGAACATACTTGGGGATATATCATAGCATGATCAGATGAAATTACTTAGATTTAGTTCTTGACTACATGCCCCTTCTCATTTCACATATTTTAATGTTTCAAATAGTTTTGGTTATAAGTTAAAATTGGAAACTTCTATGTCATTTGCTATTCAAAAAATAATGAGAGGATTTCCAGGAAGATGGTGGAGTAGCAGCAGAGCCCTAGTTAAGCTCCCTCCGACATCCCAGTTTTACCACTGCAGAGAAACTTTCACTCCTAGAAATACAGCCTAACTAAGTTATAACAGTATAGGGATTCTGGCCAGAAAGGAAAATTAGCTTTGCTCACCTGAAAACACAGATTTGAGCCCCAGGCGGCTTCTTGCCACCACAACAGTGCCAGTGCTGGCTCAGCGCCCCGCACTCCATGCACCTAAAGCACACAGTGGCAACTAGGGAGAAATCCTCCAGACAGTGGCAGACAGATACAGATTGCAGGTTGAGCATGGACAGGCCGAAATCGCAGGGAAAGCATGAGTACCCAATGAAAGACATTCTCACTTGTGCCCACAGAGCAGCATCTGGAAGCTAGCCCTTCCCCCTCAACAGAGTGAAGTGCCATCTTTGACTCTGGCATAGACCCAGTCAGATCATACTGAAACTAAAACAGGCCAGGGGAAAGTGAGGATGATGGGGCCATCTATGAAAAGGGCAAGAGGGACTGAACAGTGAGAGCCAGCTCCACCCAGGAGAAGGTTCCCCCACTGTCCACGTGGGAGGATCTCTTCCTGGACCGAGGCTCACAGATTCTGGTAAACTCAGCCAGAGGTGCCCTGCCCAGCCTTGCCAATGCTGTGACTGACGACTCTCCAGCGGCCAGAAATTCCAAAATCAAACCAAAAGCAGCATGCAGCTACTGGCAGAACAGAACAATCAGACAGGAGAGTAAACAATTCCCAAGAGAGATAAATGGCCCCTTTAGAGAGAATGCCCAACTCCCAATTCCCACGAGTAAACCGAGCTGAATTTCATAGCCAGCTCTGCCCAGGAATTCACCCCGCCCAGGAGGGAGGAACCTCCCCCTAGGCAAGGGTCTCTAACCAAGTAAACCAGGCCTGAGGTGGCCCACCCTTCTGAGTCTGTAGCCTATTCACAGCCAGGCATTAATGGCAGCAGCCCCACAGCAGATGGTAGGAACCATAGTTCCCCAGACTGCTCAGTGTCCCCCAACTACAGAGGACACCCAAGTCCTACCTGGAAGCTGTGCAAACCAGAGAGCCACATGATTTAACTGACAGGGGAGGAGGATCAGAGCAGTTCCACCCCTGCAAGCTCAAAGCAAATCAAACCAACCAAGCAGCAAAAATAGACTGTAGACCATCACAAAGAAACCAGAGACTGGAAAGAGCCCACCCAAACAAGGAACACTCCATTTTTTAAAAATTTTTTTAAACTTTTTTACTTTTCATTAGTGAGTTGTCATTTTGTTTTTTGTTCTGTTTTTTGTTTGTTTTATTGGAATTTTGGGGGTAAATTTTTTGCTTAGTGTGTTTGTTTTCCTGTATTTTTTCTTTGTTTCTCACTTCACATTATCTTCCTTTAAAATTACTTTCTTTTGAATAACACCTTTACTCTTTTCTGTTGATTTCTAGTTTCTGTCATTTAAACCTCATTCTTTCTACTGATTCTATCCTTCTCCACCTTTCCATTTCACTGAAATTAAACAAAAATCATCATTCCCCTTCATCTTATTCTATTTTCTTCACTACCACTAACTTACCCTCTTAAATTTACTTCCAGGACCTCCAGACTCCATGGACCCCGGGTTATTGGATAGAGGGTATCCCTGTGCAGTCTGAGTGAGTCAAGGGAGTTTACAGAGTAATCCAACCAGTCCAAAAAGAACTAAATATTAGAACAAAAATTGCTCATAGGTATAACAGAAAGTCAGTAAATATGGAATATAGGGCTCAAGGTTGTTTGTTACATTAAAATTGTATTTTTGTGGACACTAAATCTAATTTTGTATACAAAAAAAAGAGGGAAGGTGTCTGTATATAATTTTGAACTTCTAAGATTTATACAACAGTATTTGATACGATCTGCTTTGGGTCTTAAATGGGGCTCACAGGTGCTTGTAGATTGGCATTTCTAATTGAAATGGGCAGAAGAAGCACAGGAAAGACGGCAAACAAGGGCATCTCATCTCCCACTCAAAGCAAGTAGGAAGCAGATCAGTCAATCAAAGACCTGGAAGAGAACCCACAAAATGCTCTACAAAGTCTATTGATAAAAATGTTAAATGAAAAGTTTGAATCCCTTCAGACAACTATTCTAGATACATGAGGAGGTAACCCAAAAATTAATAGAGGCCTCTACTAATAGATGAATGAAATTCCAGAGTCCAATGAAAAGATAGCTACACAGCTAAAAGATTTGAGAGACAGCACTCAGAACCAAATTAATGAAATAAAGAAGTCCATACAGGACATAAGAGAAAATTATAGCGAAGACATGGAAGCCATTAAGAAAGACCAGTCAGAAGGAAGGGAGATTCAAAATCAGGTAGCTAGCCTAGATGAAGCAGAGGATCGAATCTCAGGAAGTGAAGATATCCTAGCATCTATGGAGAAAAAAAATACAGAATCAATCCAACCAGCGAAACAGATCACTCCAGGAACTCCAAGATACAATCAGGAAGCCCAATTTAAGGCTAATAGGTATTGAGGAAAACCTAGAGAAAGAATTCAATGGAATAGGCAACTTATTTAACAGAATATTAGGTGAGAACATCCCAAATATCCACAAGGATATTTGGGTTCAGAACCCCGAACCCACAAGACCAGAATAGGACACCCCACCAATACATTGTGATCAAAACAGGATCAATAGAGTCCAATGAAATAATCTCTAAAGCTGTTAGGGAGAAGAAAATAATCACATATAAAGGAAAACCAATCAGAATTATCCCAAACTTCTCAGCAGAGACCATGAAAGGGAGGAGAGCCTGGAATGAGGTATGCCACACCCTAAAGAAAAATAGCTATCAACCAACAATACTGTACCCAGCTAAATTCTCATTCAGGGCCAAAGGTCAAATAAAAGTCTTCCACAGTAAGGAAAAATGGAAACAATATATCTCTACCAAACCAGCTTTATAGAAAATCCTCAAGGATGTGCTACACATGGAAAAATAATCAAGATGACAATATAGACAGAGAAATGAACCCTAAATAGAAAACCAGAATATTAGATCAAGAATATGGAAGACATAGCCTTTAAAAATATAGCTATAATGAAAGGAACAAATGATCATCTCTCAGTCCTAACTCTCAATATTAATGGATTTAAATCTTCAATTAAAGGACATAGGCTCATAAGTTGGATTAAAAATTTAGATCCATCTTTCTGCTGCCTCCAAGAGACACATCTATCCAGCAAAAGCAAACATCTTCTAAAAGTGAAAGGTTAGAATAAAAACTACCAGGCAAAGAGCCCCCATAAGCAGGCGGGAGTTGCAATCCTAGTATCAGATAAAATTGACTTAGAATTAAAAACGGTAAGAGACAAAGAAGTTTACTACATACTAATAAAGGGATCTCTCCTACAGGAAGATATAACCATCGTAAATATCTACACACCAAATACAGGTGCACCCAACTTCATCAAACAAACACTACTGACTCTAAAACACTCAAAGACCCAAACACATTGATATTGGAGACTTTAACACTCTACTGTCACCTCTGGACAGAACAACATGCCAAAAACTAGGCAAAGAAATCTCAGAACTTAACAACTGCATAGACAAACTAGACTTAACCGACATTTACAGAATATTCCATCCAGCAACAGCAGAATACATATTATTTTCAGCAGCACATGGAACATTCTCCAAAATAGAGCACATCTTAGGGCATAAAGAAAATTTGTACAAATTCAGAAGTATCAAAATTATTCCCTGCATTCTCTCAGACCACAATGGAATAAAATTAGAGCTCAACTAAAACAGCTACCACTAAAAATCCTACAATTCTTGGAGACCAAACAACACATTGATGAGCCACCAGGGGGTTATTGAAGAAATTAGAACATTAATTCAAATGTTTATGGAAATAAACCAAGATGAGCACACAAAGTACCAGCTCCTTTGGGACACAGAAAAGGCAGTATTCAGAGGAAAATTCATATCTCTGAGTGCCTATAGCAACAAACTGGAGAACCAGCAATTCAACAACTTAAAGAAGCACCTTAAGCTCCTTGAAAGAGAACAATAAGCCAAACCCCAAGCCAATAGACAGAAACAAATCGTTAAAATCAAATCAGAATTAAATGACTTAAGAGTAAAAAAGAGAAAAATCGTTGAAAAAAATCAACAAAACGCAGAGGTTGTTCGTTGAAAAAAATAACAAGATCGACAGACCTCTAGCAAATCTGACCAAAATATGATGGCAACACACGCAAATAAACAAGATCAGATATGAAACAGGTAACATCACCACAGAAACAACCAAAATTCAGAACAAAATAAGGGACTATTTTTCAAACCTTTATACCAGCAAATTCGAAAACTGGGAAGAAATGGATGATTTCCTAGCAAAAATTGATACCCCTAAACTCAACCATGAAGATTTAAATCTTCTAAACAGACTCATATCCAGCATTGAAATAGATACTGCAATAAGAGATCTCCCATCCAAGAAAAGCCCAGGTCCAGCCAGATTCACAGCAGAATTCTACAAGGCCTTCAAAACAGAACTCACACCAATGTTTCTCAAGCTCTTCAATGAAATTGAAAGAGAAAGTTCACTACCAAACACATTCTAACATGCCAGTATAACCCTTATCCCAAAACAAGGCAGGGATTCATCAAGGAAAGAGAACTATACAATAATTTCCCTGATGAGCATTGCTGCAAAAATTATCAACAAAATTCTGGCCAATCAACTTCAACAGATCATCAAAAAAAATCATATACCACGATTAAACTGGATTCATCCCAGGGATGCAAAGCTGGTTCAATAAATGCAAGTCAATTAATGTAATCCACCACATCAACGAAAGCAAGATAAAGAAGCACACACATGTTATATCCCTAGATGCAGAAAATGAATTAGATAAAATACAGCACCTATTTATGATAAAAGCCCTAGAAAAACTGGGATCCCAGGGAAAATTCCTGAATATAATAAAGGCAGTCTATGACAAACCAACAGCAAGCATAATTCTAAACAGTGAAAAGCTAAAGCCATTCCCTTTAAAATCAGTAGCAAGACACGGATGTCTGCTCTCTTCTCTCCTCTTCAACATAATACTAGAATTCCTAGCCAGAGAAATTAGGCAAGAAGAAAACATAAAAGGGATACAAATAGGATAAGATGAAGTTAAACTTTCTCTGTTTGCAGATGACATGATCCTGTACCTAAAGAACCCCACAGACTCTACTCTCAAGCTATGAGAGCTGATCCAAAAGTTTGTCAAAGTATCAGGGCATAAAATAAACCCTCTAAAATCAATGGCTTTTCTATATGCCAGTGACCTGAAAACCCAGGCCAAAATCAGGAAAGTAACTCCTTTTGCAATAGCCTCAAAAAACATAAAATACCTAGGAATAACCTTAACCAAAGAAAGGAAAGACATCTATGATGAGAATTTAAAAATATGAAAAACGAAATGAAGGCAGTCTAAGGAATGGAAAAACCTTCCACGCTCCTGGATTGGGAGGATTAATATTGTCAAAATGGCAACATTGCCAAAGCCGATCTACAAATTCAATGCAATAACCATTAATATCCCAACACCATTTTTTAATGAAATAGAGGAAGCAATCCAGAAATTCATATGGAACAGTAAAAGACCCTGAATAGCACAAACAATCCTAAGCAGAAAGAACAGGCCTGAAAAATAATGGAACAGAACTGAAAATCCAGAAATGAACCCACAGAACTATGCCTACTTAATCTTTGATAAAGGAGCTAAAAAAATAGGATGGGTGAAAGATAACCTTTTTAACAAATGGTGCTGGCAAAACTGATTCAACACATGCAACAAACTAAAACTAAATACTTACATATCACCCTGCATCAAAATCAATTCCAAATGGATCAAACACCTCGAAATCAAAACAGACACCCTGAAAACACTAAAGGAAGGAGTAGGAGAAACACTTGGGCTCCTTGGCTCAGGATAAAACTTCCTTAATAAAGGCTCAGAATTGCAACAAATCAAAGAAAGGTTGGACAAATGGGACTAATGGGACTGCATCAAACTATAGCTTGCAAGATAAGCAGAAAGCCCACAGATTGGGAGAAGATCTTTACAGGCCATACAATGGACAAAGTCCTCATATCTAGAATATACACAGAATAAAAAATTTATATTCCTCCAAAACAAAACTTCAATGAAGCAACAACCCCCTCAACAAGTGGGCTAAAGACTTAAAAAGAGACTTCTCTGATGAGGAAATGAGAATGGCCAAGAGACATATGAAAAAGTGCTTTACATCACTGGACATAAAAGAAATGCAAATCAAAACAACATTGAGAGTCCACCTCAACCCTGTTAGAATGTCCTTTATCAAGAAAACTAACAATAACAAATGTTGTAGGGGATGTGGCCAAAAGAGAAACCTACCTCATTTTTGTGGGAATATAAACTGGTTCAGCATCTCTGGAAAGCAGTATGGAGATTCATCAGAAGGCTAAACATAGAGCTCCCCTATGAGCCAGCAGCCCCACTTTTGGGCATTTACCCAAAAGACCACAAACAAGAAAACATTAAAGCCACCAGCAAAACAATGTTCATCGCACCACAATTTGTCATAGCTAGAATCTGGAACCAACCCAGATGCCCCTCAGTAGACGAATGGATCAGGAAAATGTGGTACACATAAACAGTGGAATCTGATGCCTGTATAAGAAAGAATAACATTGCCCCAGTCATAAGGAAATGGAAGGACTTGGAAAAAATTATACTAAGTGAAGTGAGCCAGACCCAAAGAAACATGGACTCTGTGGTCTCCCTCAAGGGAATAATTAGCACAGGTTTAGGCTAGTCAAAGCAGAGGATTAGAAGAGCCCAATAGCTATGCCGGTATGAACACATACGATGATGCTAAGTGAAATGAACTCCTTGTTATGGAAAAGAGTCTTATATCACTGTTGTAATTACTTTTAACATGCCATGTGAAACTGTAGCTTCTTTTCTTGATGATCCTCTTGTATTCCCATCCTGTGGTTGTCCCTGAACTATCACTTTATCTCATCTTAGTGCCCTGGATACCGTATATACTCGTATTAGAAATAGGGAAGTGAAAGGGAATATCAAAATCAAAAGACAAAGGATAAAAAGACAAAAGACTCCAAACGCAATACTTACTAAACTGTTTGATGCCCACCAACTGAACAACTCATGTGGGAGGGCGGAGTGGTGAATGAGGGAGAAGGTAACAAATAGTACAAGAAATGTACCCATGGCCTATTGTATGAAATTTTAACCCCTCAGTACATCACTTTAACAATAAATAATTATTATTTAAAAATAAATAAAAGGTAATTTAAAGATAAAAATCTAGTAATGTGTGTAATTTATAAGAACTATGTAAGAAATCATTAATTTGACAAAACCAAATTATTCCATTCAATAATGTTTTGGCAATGGCAAGATTTGGAAATAAGACTTAAAACTTATTTTATAGATCTTCATTATTCTGGCTATTTTTAAACATATTAAAATTCTCATTAAAAACAGTCCTTCATTTGATGGTTTATAAGAAATATATTATTCCTTTCTTCTTGTTTGTCAAATAAAATTATTTTGAAATGACTTTAGAAATGAATTCAGATAAAAATGTAATAATGTACTTGTGTGAGACTTATGTCCTAACTAGAAAACTAGAGATGGCCACGTGGCATTATTTTTAGAGATTATGAACATGGCAGTACACAATGAAATATAGAAACTGTCTATAAAAAGGCTTAGCAAGAGATTCACTTGTTGTGAAAACAATTAAACGAGTTAAACCCTGAACAGGAATCCTTGAAAACACTGATTCATAGAAATGACATAAATCAATTAACTATTGCTCAACCAAACCTGTTCCATGTAAAAAGAAATTATTTATAATAATCCTATTTCCTCTGATTACTTATTGTAACAAGATTAATTCTCTTCCTTGTTTTAGTAATACATTGATTTAGGTAATCATAACATACTTAAATATTAACACTCTGTATCAGTGTGATAGAGTTTCCCAGCACAACACTGTCTTCTTTGTTTCCTACTGTAACTATAGGCTAAATTACTTGTAAGTGCTACTCAGTAGAACTGATCCATGTCTTATGAGTTTGCCTGTATGCACTTTTTTATTACAATGGAAGTAGTGGATATACATCAACTCCAGAATTTTGCAGGGGCTTGTTTTGTTTGTGCATGTGTATTTGTTTATGTATTTGCATATATATATATATATATATATATCACTAAAATTAAAAGAAGTTCCATCTCCAAGTTCAAAGATTCAAGATTTAATTGAGGTCATAATAGACCAATAAGTGTTAACTTATCCTTCTGTATGCTGACTGGATCAAATAAATACAAAATAAAACCCTCATAATTAATTAGTTTGTAATGTTCTAAATTCCAGTAATTGTCTTAGATTTGTCCAATTGCATTGAAAGCCAGATATTTTAGTGAATGTTTGGACACATGAGTACTGTCTCTTTTGTTATGAACAGGTAGCACAGAGGTATGCTGGCTCCTAGATATCATATTGAGACAAGGGAAGCCAAATGAAATCAAGTCAAGAAAGGAAGCAACCAACCCTGAAACAATCATCAAGAATGCAGAAAAATACTGTAAGCAGTGTTTCATGAAACATCAAATTAAATGTGTTGCAAAAATTTAAAACATTAAAATATTTCCAAATATTGGTGATCTATTATCTAGAAAAATGATTAACTTGGAATTTTTGATATTTGCTACAAAATATTTGAAAGTTACACCCATGATATATAGGTTGATGCTTTCTGAATTGTTCTACCTAACCTAGTATTTTAGTCTCTTCACATGTGGTATTTTAAACTCTGTGTAGCTTTTATATGTAACAATATTTATAGTAACATACTATTTTGAGACATTTTTTATCTTGAAAGACAGATACCACACTCTATCTTTCCTTTCTTTTTTCACATCTTTTGTTTTGTTGTATGTTCTTTGCTTTCTTGACTATTGCCTTTTACTGGTTTGACATATTCCACTCTCATTTGTGTACTGTAAGTACTAAATATTCCCTTCTAAATCTCTTAGAATTATTTTGGTTATTAACCTCCTGATGAGAATGAATTTGTTTGCAAATATTTATTAAGAATAAATAATTTCTTAATGACAGTTCCAAGTATACAATTCCTTTCCACTGGGCAAAGTTCTCACATAGTGAAGGCCTTATATATTATTTTCTCAGTCTCAGATCCATTGATATTAATATTCACTGGTGATGGAGATATTCATTCCTTCATAGGGAATGTCATTTGCTGCATGTTATACAATGTAAAATGGTTCAAGGCAAAGCTCAGGGATACATATCTATATGTATATTGGGGAGTTTTTAAAACATCTTTATCTTATTGTATATCTTATTTTATTTGGTTATAGCACTAGTGTTTGGTACACTTTATGGTAGTTACCAGTCCCGTGCATTTGGATCCAGCTAAAGCACCCTGCCTTAGCTAGAACTAGGAACTCCCTGAAACTATTGACATGAACTTGCTGTTACAGAACACTGTTATGCCTGATTGACTCTGTTCCACCTTACCTCTGTTGATATCTCTGAGGTGGTAAAAATCCAGCCTACATAATACCTAATTTAGATAAGATAGGGATTCATAAATTAGATATGGAACTCTACCCTTAAGCAAATATGAATAACATGGGCTTTATATTTTCAATTAAGCTACCAATAACAAATAAGATAATATGATTTGGATAAGTAGTCATATCACCTAAATTATGAAATACATATATATATTTAAAGTCACATAAGGGGAACATATTTTATTCCACATTATGCTATATAGTTTTCCCCAACTCTGTCTTTGTTAGAGTCTTAACATATCTATTTAACAAGATATAATGAAAATACAATCAATCTCCCCTTCAGTGTGCATCATTTCTTTGTCAGACTACTTGGCTGTTTTCTAATGCACTGTTTATGGTAGTGAGTACACATGAAGACTGTTTCATTACTGTTCATGGAAAGTTTTCTCTACAATATGAGCATAGAACTGGAGATTTTCAGTACTCAGTGATTTACATTTCTTGATGATGGGGTGTGAAAATGTATCTCATCATAGCTGTGGTCAAAGCACTGAGATATTAACAATCTCATAGGCTTATTCGCAAATTACATGTCTGTTTTCTTGGATAGTTCATGGATATCCTTTGATACTTTTCTAATTTGTTTTTTGTTGAGATAGAAATAATTTTTAATCTTTTGTGTTAAGTATACAATGGCTTTCTTTTTATTAAATTGTAATGCTTTTATTTTTTTTCAAATTTTTATTATCAAACTGATGTACAGAGAGGTTACAGTTTCATATGTTAGGCATTGGATACATTGCTTGTACTGTTTGTTACCTTGTCCCTTCCCCCCCTCCCTCCTCCACTTTCCCTTCCCCCCCTGAGGTGTTCAGTTCACTTACACCAAACAGTTTTGCAAGTATTGCTTTTGTAGTTGTTTGTCTTTTTTAACCCTGTGTCTCTTAATTTTGGTATTCCCTTCCAATTTCCTACTTCTAATACCAGTATACATGGTTTCCAATATACTCAGATAAGATTACAGAGATAGTGTAGGTACAACCACAGGAAGGTGATACAAGAACATCATCAATAATAGAAGCTACAGATGCAGATGGGACATTGAAAGTAGTTACAACTGTGATATAATGATTGTCTCCATAACATGGCGTTCATTTCACTTAGCATCATCTTATGTGATCATAGGGTATAGCTATTGGGCCTTGTGATGCTATGCTATGACTTGCCTAAACCTGTACTAATTAGTCCCAATAAGGGAGACCATAGAGTCCATGTTTCTTTGGGTCTGACTCACTTCAATTAGTATAATTTTTTCCAAGTCCTTCCATTTCCTTACAAATGGGGCAATGTCATTCTTTCTGATAGAGGCATAAAATTCCATGTGTATATGTACCACATTTTCCTGATCCATTCGTCTACGGAGGGGCATCTGGGTTGGTTCCAGATTCTCTCTATGACAAATTGTGTTGCGATGAACATTGTTGTGCTGGTGGCATTACTGTGATTTGGTTTGTGGTCTTTTGGATAGATACCCAACAGTGGGGCTGCTGGGTCATAGGGGAGTTCTATGTTTAGCCTTCTGAGGAATCTTCATACTGCTTTCCAGAGTGGCTGAACCAGTTTACATTCCCACCAACAATGAAGTAGGGTTCTCTTTTGGCCACATCCCCTCCGACTATTGATATTGTTAGTTTTCTTGATATATGACATTCTTACTGGGGTGAGATGGAATCTCAATGTTGTTTTGATTTGCATTTCTTTTATGGCCAGTGATGTAGAGCACTTTTTCATATGTCTCTTGGCCATTCTCATTTCCTCATCAGAGAAGTCTCTTTGTAAGTCTTTAGCCCACTTGATGAGGGGGTTATTGGTTCTTTGCGGTTTTGTTTTGGAAGAAGGTAATTTTTTTTAGTTCTGCATATATTTTAGATATGAGGCCTTTGTCCGTTGAAAGCCTGGTAAAGATCTTCTCCCAGTCTGTGGGCTTTCTGTTTATCTTGCAAGCTATGTCCTTTGCCATGCAGAAGCTCTGCAGTTTGATGCAGTCAAATTTGTCTAACCTTTCTTTGATTTGTAGCCTTTCTGGGTCATTGTTAAGGGAGTTCCATCCTGCGCCAAGGAGCCCAAGTGGTTCTCCTACTCCTTCCTTTAGTGTTTTCAGGGTGTCTGTTTTTATTTCGAGGTCTTTAATCCATTTGGAATTGATTTTGGAGCAGGGTGATATATAAGGATCTAGTTTTAGTTTGTTGCATGTGTTGAGCCAGTTTTGCCAGCACCATTTGTTAAAGAGGCTCTCTTTCTTCCAAACTATTGTTTTAGCTCCTTTATCAAAGATTATGTAGGCGTAATTCTGTGGGTTCATTTCTGGGTCTTCAATTCTGTTCCATTGGTCTTCAGCCTGTTCCGGTGCCAATACCAAGCTGTTTTTATTACTATAGCTTTATAATACAGCTTGAAGTTGGGTATTGTAATTCCTCCAGCACTGTTCTTTCTGCTTAGGATTGATTTTGCTATTCTAGGTCTTTTATTGTTTCATATGAATTTCTGGATTGCTTCCTCTATTTCATTAAAAAAAGGTGTTGGGATATTAATGGGTATTGCATTGAATTTGTAGATAGCCTTTGGCGATATTGCCATTTTGATTATATTAATCCTCCCAATCCAGGAGCATGGGAGGTTTTCCCATTTCCTTAGTTCTGACATAATTTCATTTTTTCAAGCTTTTAAAAGTTCTCCTCAAAGAGGTCTTTCACTTCTTTAGTTATGGTTATTCCTAGGTATTTTGTGTTTTGGGGGGATATTGCAAAAGTTGTTGCTTTCCTTATTTCCGCCTATGTCTTCGGGTCATTGGCATAGAGAAAGGCCGTTGATTTTTGAGGGTTTATTTTATATCCTGCAACTTTGCCAAAGGATTGGATCAGCTCTAGTAGGTTGGGGGTGGATTCTATGGGATTCTTTAGGTATAGGATCATGTCATCTGCGAAGAGAGAAAGTTTAACTTCATCTTTTCCTATTTGGATCCCCTTTATATTTTCTTCTTGCCTGATTGCTCTAGCTAGGAATTCTAGTACTATGTTGAAGAGCAGGGGAGAGAGTGGACATCCCTACCTTGTCCTGATTTTAAAGGCAATGGCTTTAGTTTTTCAGCATTTAGAGTTATGCTTGCTGTTGGTTTGTCATAAACTGCCTTGATTATATTCAGGAATGTTCCCTGGAATTCCAGTTTTTCCAGGGCTTGTAGCACAAATGGGTGCTGGATTTTATCGAACGCTTTTTCCGCATCTAGAGATAAAACCATGTGGTTCTTTACCTTGCTCCTTTTGATGTGGTGGATTACATTAATTGACTTGAGTATATTAAACCAGCTTTGCATCCCTGCGATGAATCCAGTTTGATCGTTGTGTATGATTTTTTTGATGACCTGTTGAAGTCGATTTGCCAGAATTTTGTTGAGAATTTTTGCGTCTATGTTCATCAGGGAGATCGGTCTGTAGTCCTCTTTCTGTGATGAGTCTCTGCCAGGTTTTGGGATGAGGGGTTTAGAAGGTTTAAATCTTCATGGTTCAGTTTGGGGATATGAATTTTTTGTAGGAAATCATCCATTTCTTCCAAGTTCTCGAATTTGTTGGCATAAAGGTTTGCAAAATAGTCCCTTATTATTTTCTGAATTTCAGTTATTTCTGTGGTGATGCTACCTGTTTTATCTCTTATCTTGTTTATTTGAGTGTGCTGCCTTTGTTCTTTGGTCAGGTTTGCCAGGGGTCTGTCTATCTTGTTGATTTTTTCAAAGAACCAACTTTTTGTTTTGTTGATTCTTTCAATGTTTTTTTTTTCCCCGTCTTTAATTGATTTAATTGTGATTTGATTTTAATGTTTTGTTTCTGTCTATTGACTTGAGGTTTGGCTTGTTCTCTCTCAAGGAAATTAAGGTGCTTCCTTAAATTATTGAGTTGTTGTTTCTCCAGTTTGTTGATGTATGCACTCAGAGATATAAATTTTCCTCTGAGTACTGCCTTTGCTGTGTTCCAAAGGAGCTGGTACTTTTTGTCCTCAACTTGGTTGAGTTCCATAAACATTTGAATTTCCGTTTTAATTTCTTCAATGACCCAATGATGGTTCAGCAGTGTGTTGTTTAGTCTCCATGAATTGTAGGATTTTCTGTGGTGGCTGTTTGACTTGAACTCTAATTTTATTCCATTGTGGTCTGAGAGAATGCAGGGAACGGTTTTGATACTTCTGAATTTGTACAGATTTTCTTTGTGCCCTAAGATGTGATCTATTTTGGAGAATGTTCCATGTGCTGTGGAGAAGAATGTGTATTCTGTTGTTGCTGGGTGGAATATTCTGTAGATGTCGATTAAGTCTAGTTGTTCTATGCAATTGTTTAGTTCTGTGGTTTCTTTGTTCAGTTTTTGCCGTGTTGATCTGTCCAGAGGTGATAGTGGAGTGTTAAAGTCCCCAACTATCAATGTGTTTGGGTCTATGAGTGTTTTAGAGTCAGTAGTGTTTGTTTGATGAAGTTGGGTGCTCCTGCATTTGGTGTGTAGATATTTAGAATGGTGATATCTTTCTTTAGGAGAGATCCTTTTACTCATATGTAGTAAACTTCTTTGTCTCTTCTTCCCTTTTTTAATTTGAAGTCAATTTTGTCTGATACTAGGATTGCAACTCCAGCCTGCTTATGGGGGCCATTTGCTTGACAGATTTGATTCCAGCCTTTCACTTTCAGAAGATGTTTACTTTTGCTGGATAGATGTGTCTCTTGGAGGCAGCAGAAAGATGGATCTTGATTTTTGATCCAACTTATGAGCCTATGTCATTTGATTGGAGAATTAAGTCCATTAATGTTGAGAGTTAGGATTTTATCATAATATTGAGTTCATTAGACAATTGATTGAATTTTTGCAGCAACTTGCAACCTATACAGTAAAAATCAAATCAATGTTTCAATTACTATTCTATTAGAATGAATGTAAATATCAATATGAGCTTTTAAATATCACATGCCAAGGGAGTATTTATACCTCTCCTTTATGTTAATGCCTTGTTCAGACTTACAAACTTCTCCACAAAATAAAACCTTCTTTATTAAATATATTTGAGTATTTGCCATCATGAAAGTGTTTACTTACATATTTTGCTATTGGAATTTGTTTTTGTGTTGTATTCTGCCATGCATTGTAATTTGATGAGAAATAAGTGATTACCATTCAGAATTTACTTTTATGATGTGAACAATGTCTTTCCTTTCTGTCTAAGATGTTGGTTCTACTTTGGGAATTCAGCAGTTTTAGTCTCATATATCTCCTGTTGGGTATCTTTTTCTTTTAACTTGTTGTTGACTTACTGTAATGTCTGTGTCTAAGAAACCAAATATTCCTTCTTATGTATTGACAATTTCTCAGCCATTATTTGTGTACACACTTTTTTCTGTCAATGTTCTAATACTAGATCTCTATTTAGCATTTAATTCCTCTCATTCTAACATCATGGCCTCTTAACCTAATTCATATTTTAACCATTTGTCTATCTGATTTACACATAGATCTATTTCCCAGATTGGTTATTTTGTATTCCATTATGTGAAATCCACTTATATCTACATTTTAAAATCCCATTATTATATTTTCCCTTTAGAAAAGTTACATTTTATACTTCATCACTTTCATGTATCCATTCTGATGGTGTCTTTTTCTTTCTATTTTATTCATTTACAATTATTTGAGTGAGGTTATAAAGAAGTATTTCTATTATGGGTTCTTGTAATTTAAACAAAAAGCATTCTTATATATTCTATCTATCTATCTACTTATCTATCTCTCATCTATCTGTTTGTATTGTTGTTTTTTCACTGGTTCTAGAGGTTGAACCTAAGAGTTTGGACACAGTCCTGTACATTTTTCTGCTTTAGGTTAGTTATCTACCACTTAACTCACAATTCTAATTATAGATTTTTGTTGATTAACTGGAAATGAATCCTAGGGTAACTTCAAACATTGATTCTCAGATCTGTGTCCCAAGTAGTTAGGATTTGAAGGGTCAGCCCCTAGTGCCTGGTTGTTCTTATATTTTCTTTCCATGTTCATAAATGGTTTATACTCAACACAAGATGTTATGGGGCACTTTCAACATTTGGTTCTAGGATGAATCTCACCAGAAAAATCTTCAGTTAACCTCTATCAATGTATCAATTCATTGCAAATCTGAGACTGCTTTTTATTAATTTCTATGTTTGTGGTTGTCTATAACCACACTGAAGGAGTAAGTTTGAACCCTTACATCTAGATGTTAATATGATATATGAGTTCACTCACTTATGCTTCCAGTGCTCATAGGAACAGATGGTATCATCATGTCTCCAAAAGACAGAAGTTTAGTAACTTCAAAGTGTCAAGAAAATTAACAAAAAATCATATAACAGTATAAACATAAGAGTTCTATTGTTGTATCTTTTCACATTTAATTGCTTTAACCTTAACATTTATTATTATTTGATCAGTTCTTCTTATTAATTTTGCCACATATGTAACTGTTCGGTGATTTTCATAACAATGATTTTATGATGAAAAATAAACAAATGTAGAATTTAGCTGTACATATATCAAGAGAATCTTACTTATTATATGAAAACAAACATTTGAATAAAACATCCAATTTTAACACTTAGTATTTATATCACTAATTTCCAAATGTTCATTTGAATACTGTGATATGTAAAAATTATTTTCCACTTTAAAGGTAAAATTCTCAGCTTTTCCATTATCTTCACCACTCTGTCTAAAATTTCAGTAAGACCATTATTTGATATGAAGCAAGCTTAACAAAAGATCTATCCGTCTTACCCATTCAAATAGATCCTTCCAATCTACTGATTATCAGTGCAAGTTCATAATATAGCAAAGGTATAGGGATAATTATGTTTCACAAATAAAAGCAGAAACCTAGAGATGTGTTTTCATAAGGTAGACTTAGAAAACAAGAGTTTACAAATGGATGCTTTGCTTCCTGATCAGAACTTTGAGTTCAAAGGAAGTGACACACATTAACAAAGTAAGAACTCCCTTCTGAAAGATAGATTGCCCTGGGGAATAAAGATAAAAGAAAATGGCATAGTTCCACTTGGTACGTTGAACATAACAACAACAATGATAAACCACTTATTTCCATAATTTGGAGGTTTTTTTTGTTTTTTTATACTAGTGTCATCCATCTTATGTGTTCATATGTTCATGGCTATTGAGTTACTGTGATCTCTGCAAGGACTATTCTAGACATGTACTAATTATTACAAATGAGGGAAACCATCGAGTGTACGTTTCTTTGAGTCTGGCTCTCTTGATTTAGTATGATTCTTTTTCCAAATCTTTCCATTTCCTGGGGATGGGAATGTGGCTTAATGCTTGCTTTGCATGCATGAAGCCCTGGGTTCCATTCCCAGGTACCACATACACAGGAAAAATCTGGAAGTGGCACTAATGTCTTGACTCAAATGCTAGAGTAAAAACCTCGAGCAAAAAAAGCTCAGGGATGGTGCCCAGCCCTTGAGTTCAAGCCCCAGGACTTGAAAAAGAAAGAAAGAAAGAAAGAAAGAAAGAAAGAAAGAAAGAAAGAAAGAAAGAAAGAAAGAAAGAAAGAAAGGAGTCTCAAATCTTTCCATTTCCTTACATGTGGGGCAATGTTATTCTTTCTGATAGAGACTTAAAATTCCATTGCACATACGTACCACATACCACATTTTCTTGATCCATTCATTTACTGAGGGGACATCTGGGTTGGTTCCATAGGAAATAATTCCATTATCTTTTGACTTTATTCCTCGGGTTTTACATGTAATATCTCACTGCAACTGATTTTGGTAACCTGGTTATTGTATAGATGCTTATTAAGTAGAGAAGGGGAGGGGAACATCAAAATGGAGATACAAAGGGTAAAAGGTGAAGCAATGCAACAGTAATCCTTACAGAACTATATGCTCTAAACCAACTGTACAACTGGTGGGGTGAGGAGGGGAGGGGGGAAATTGAGAGAAAAATGAGGGAGGAGGTAACAAGTTTGATAAGACATGTACTCACTGCCTTATGTATGAAACTGTCACCCTTTTGTTCATCAATTTGACAATTAATTAATCAATTAATTAAAAAAGAAAGAACATAGTAAAACATCTACTATTGAATTGACTATTAAATTTACTATTCCTGATTTCCTCCTCAGGAATTACTTTGACTTTACTTTCTTTTTCTTTCTCTCTCTCTTTCTCTCTCTCTCTCTTTTTCCCTTCCTTCCTTCCTTCCTTCCTTCCTTCCTTCCTTCCTTCCTTCCTTTCTTTCTTTCTTTCTTTCTTTCTTTCTTTCTTTCTTTCTTTCTTTCTTTCTTTCTTTCTTTCTTTCTTTCTTCCTTTCTTTCTTTCTTTCTTTCTTCCTTTATTTCTTCTGAAATCTGCATCCCAACAGGTTTTACTTATAATCCTATAGGACAGAGATATTCTTTTATACATGAATACTACTCTGCAGGTTAAACTAAAACAAACTTTAAAATTGCCTCTAATTAAGGTTGTTTCAATCTTAAAAAAAGAAAAAAAATAGAAAAAAAATAATTTGCCATTAGTGTGTAAACTGTGGCACACAAAGACTCTTTCTAAATAGTATCAAGATTGGGAAGCTTAAAATAAATTTCAAAGAAAATTACTGCGCAAAAGTGGAATTTTGCTGGAAAAGTAACATCAAAGACCTCACATATAGGAAAAAAAAACGTGAACTCAAGCATCAGAGATATCATTTTGCATTGGGAGCAGTGAACATTCTTTGAACCTTCTATACATCCTCTTTTCTTTATGTATAGGGCTACTATGTAATGTATAATATAATGTTTCAATTGCTCTGATAGTTGCTTAGTATGTGTTCACATAAAAGTAATTTTATGTGCTTCCCATTTTTGCATAAAGCTCTTTTAAATTTAAATGTTCATTGTTATTATATAATTGAGGTACAAAGTGGCTTCATTTCTTTTTAAATAATTACTTATTATTAAAGGGATGTACAGAGGGTTATAACTTCAAGTGTACCCTTTTTAAAATTTTTACTACTATCACTGTCTAGTTTCCTACAGTAAAAATTTCAGATAAGGTATTTCTTTGTTTCATTGCCTTTCCTAATGGCTTTCGCTTAGGAGGGCTGTACAGTTCAAGTAACATAGAAAAATAGAAATGAAATGTTAATGCTGCATTTATTTGGTCCTGAAAGCAATGCATTGTTTCAACATAAAAGACACTTTAAAGAAACAAATTAATCAATTTTCAAAGCTATATTTTCTTTTTCAGCACTAAGTGATAGAAGACATAGGGTTATGGCAGAGTAGAATTTTGAATTTGTACCAAATAAAATGTTTACGCTAAAATTGCTGTGTGTGGCATAGTTGATGTGAAAAAAAAAGGATATATTCTATTACTCAATAGAAGCCAGGGAATTTCATTTTCTTTCTCCCAGGTATTCATAGATGGTATTATAAATGAGAAGAGAAATTTATTAAGAGAAAGATTTTGCCATAGCTGTCTTTTGAGAAAATGCCCAAACAGTAAGTGTCTCAGTGGCCTCAATAATCTGAGAATAGCCTATCTCTACAACCTTTATGAATTAGAATTTTGCCAACACCAAGGACAGACTGGAAGTAAATTTTTCATTCTAGCTTCCAGTGAAATATGTCTTCTTATAACCCTCTTCTCAGAGGCCTTAATTATTATTAAATGACAAGTTATTTAAAAAAATATCTAGCTTCCAAAATAAGGATTAAGCCAAAAAAACATTTCTTGATCATTACAAATATTTACTAATAATTCTCCAAGTATTAAGAAAAATGAACAGAAATATCTTCAAATTCATTCTACTTGGAAAATTATATGGATAAACAAAATTGGTGCTTGCTAAAACCACTTAATTTTTTTATTTTTCAAATTACTCTCTGCAAGAATTTTGCTTACTTCTTTAAGGAAAAGTTATCATTCTTTTTTTTCTGTCGGAATCATTTGATATGCTATATCTACTTGAGCTAAGTTTCTTGTATAAACTGAATTTAAAAAACAAGTTATTTTGAAAGAGATTTTTTGCCAAATTTTATCATACCTTAGTCATATTTAGGACATTATCATTAGTGTTTTGCTGTAGTTTTAGTTTAACTTTTTTAACCTTTGTTAAGACCTTGGGCACGAATAAGCTCATTAAAAATTAAATTGCTTATTATAGCCTGGCATCACTTTCCACTTTGATCAGAAAGCACAATAGGTTTCTTCAGTAAATTTACCTGTAAAATATTCTAGTAATGAGAACAGAAAAGGCAAGTTTAATAGCTTCATGCTAAAGCAAAATCCAAGCAAATACCACCAAAAGGAGATAATAAACATTTTATCTGAAGAAAATAAACTAGAGATTCATGAAATTAGGATGTATTTCCTGAAGCGTTAAGGAAGCCTCATTTTCTGCTTGAAAATGTAGATTTTTATTTGTTACACAAAAATGTATTCTACTACTGTATATATTTTGTTGGTAGTTAGCTTATATCAATATCCTTCCCTTCCTACCCCTAACTGGAGAATACCGTGAACAATACTATATTAATTCTACTGAGGAGAAAACAATTTTAAGTGTGCATTAAGAAAATGGTTTCTAAATTAGGTACCTTAGCATACTGATATTTTTGTTCTTATTTTTAAAATTCTGAAACTGTTATTTCACAGCTTTGATTGTGCTTTAACAATTCAAGTTGCTGTAGCTCTAATCTTAGAATTTTAGTAGAGCTTTAGTGTAATTTATAGTTTTTTTTTAATCTTTTCAGTATAAGGAGAAAGTAGTAAAGCAAAAGTAGAAAAGATTACAATGGTTTGCAGCAATTATATAGGAATTGAAATATTCTGAAAACTTTTACTTGAAGCAGTGAAATTTTTTTATTTTAAAGCACAACAACTAGTTTGCATTTTCAGTTTAAAGTCTCTGTACTTAAGGTTCAATTGTATATGAGAGCAGTGACAAAAATACATGATGTTTATGTCTAAAAGTTTTGTTCTTGAAAGCACTGTTATCAACATGAGAAAGAAGGGTTTGCAATATGTATATATGGGTATATTATATATTCTTCATATTCTAATATATATTAATGTTGAAATATTTATAAATATATTATAGTATATATTCATGTTTAAAAGTTTAATTAATATAATTTAATGTTTATCATTTAAGTGAAAAGTTGCAATAATATTAATTTCAAATTATGAAAATGTGTGTGTAACTTTGAGAACAATGACATATATCTCAGAAGGAAATAATTAATTACTTAATATTAAGTTAAAACCAATCCAACTATGTAGTTCTGTGCACAATACCCTATCAGTGGGCCTAGTATTTTTAGAGAAAATAAAAGTAATGTTTGGGTTATCAAAACTCAAATACTCTAGAGGAATTACTTTATTGATGATATAAATGACTTTTTAAGTGGCTTCAGGTTGAAGTCTATACCTGTAATACCAGTTCTATAGGTTTTTGGAAATTGGAGGAACCTTTTAAGATCAATAATTGCAAAAGAAACAGGAACACTCTTTTCCAAATACAAGATGAGAAAAATGAAGGAGGAGGTGACAGGTTTGACAAGAAATGTACTCACTCTCACACATGTAACTGTAACCCCTCTATACAACATCGTGACAATAAAAAAATGAAAGGAAAAAAAAAAAAAACAGAAAATAAACACAAGCCGAAGTGGTAGTGACTAATTGTGATTTCACTTAGTAATGGAGGAAGCAGGATTACTAGACAGGCCTGTACCCAGCCAAAAGCCCCAAGTTCTGTCTGAAAAATAAAGTAAACTGGGATAGGCTCTGGGCTTCAGTCATAGTTTCCTTTCCAACAAGTGCTCAATTTTTATAAAGATTCTTTGGTCATCCATGTCTGAGGTAAAGAAAATTTGGACAAAACAAATATTTATCACTCGTACTTCATACCCTTTGAGGGCTGTAATATTTTTGCCTGGCATGGTAAGTGTCTATATTCTAAGGAATTTCAATTCCAGATATTTCTTAGCTTTAAAAATGATGTTATGGTTGGGAGTGTGGCTTAGTGGGAGAGTGCTTGCCTAGCATGCATGGAGCCCAGGGTTTGATTCCTCAGCACTACATAAACAGAAAAAGCCATAAGTGGTTTTATGGCTTAAGTGGCACAGTGCTAGCCTTGAGTGAAAAGAAGCTAGGTACAGCCCTGAGTTCAAGCTCCAGGACTGTCAAAAAATTTAATTTCAAAATTCTAGTAATTCTATCACCTATATTTTCAGTTCAAATTGAATATGAACTTTTTTTTAAGTATAAAACAAATAATTTAAAATTACTCTTCAATTTTATATAATCTCTTATAGCAAAGGGCACACAATAAAGTTGGAGAACAGAAGTTAAGTACAAGGACGTAATCTTGGAATTTACTTACATGTATAATACCTATGAAACTCAAGTTCCCATGTAGATACCCAGGTGTTACATTTTACTCATCGTCATGATTAGATTATTTTGAAGTTAACTTTATTATTACAATTATAGATACTTCCATTCTTGATTTGTAGACATTTACCTATTTTTTTGTATTTTTTCAATTATACATTTGCAGTTGAAACAAATTTCCATCATGTAGTGTGTATGTAGTTCCTAGTTCTGAAAACTCTGGTGATTGTTTTATCAGCACTCTAAGTATTATAAACAAGGGAAAAGTAATAGAATACTGATGATTTTTTTTTCATAATGTTTTATTATCTTTGCTTATAAGATATGGGCAAGCAATAGCAACACTTTAAATAGTTTTCCAGTTCCACTATAATTTGTTCTCCATGCAATTTATCAGTCTATCACCTATAACCTAAAATATTTTATTAAATTAGATGAAGTGTATTCATTAGGGTATTATGCAGCATACATTTTGGGGACAAATATGAATTAGACACCTAGTAGTTTTATTTTCTTACATTTTGACTTTACCAAAATGTTAAGGATTTAAGGTAAGATGATTGTGAGTCATTTATCTCTTGTTGCTTGTGGGATATTTCTAGAGAATGAAGACAGGTGACTCAGGATAATCTTTCTGAAAACATGGTGATAATTGGACCCCTTGGCCAGTGGTTGGGTTTTAATTTATGCAATGCATAAACAGATTGCCTGCAATTTAGGATTGCTTTTGGAAAGCAAAGCTAGGATCTTTGGACTTAGGAAGCATCCTCTTTGGGTAATGTCATATATACTCCAAATATACAATTACTAATGAAACTGCTTTTTGTGTACAAGGCAGTTGACAGAGATTTTAAGAAATTCCCTCTAGTTATCCAACCAAAGATCAAGTGACCTAGAACAACTGTCCAAAAGGAAAGAAAGGAGTGGCTTCTCAACTTCTCAGCCTACTCCCTGCCTCCACTGCTTGAGGACTCATTACTTTGAAATCATTAGGAGACACTTCAGAAGGAACATGATCTTTATATATGAAATGAACAGCTTTATGTTGCTTCCACTCAAATGTAAATATATGGGAACAATTACACATTCACACATCCATATATTTTAGCATGCTCTCTTCCTGTGTGTTCTCTAACCACACAATTAGATAGATTGATAGATAGAGGTATAGTTATAGTTACATATGTATAGACACATTTATATGTTATAAACAGATGTGTATATATGTATATGTGTGTACCTATGTATATATTTATATGTGTATGAATTATACCACTATGTATGGAAATATTTGCTTATCTATATGTGCATATTCCTTTCTATTTGTCCATTTATCATATGTGAAAACATATGTTAGCTATAAATAAGAACCATATGATTAAAAAGATATATATTAGTGAGCTCTGCATCCTGGATGCATAACAAAGGAATATAGCAAACAGAAATTTATCATTATTGAATATATAAATAAGATAAATACAGATAGGAAACCCATGTAAAAAACTGAAGTTTGCAGTTTGTAACTAAACCAAATGTAGTAATAAAATATTATTACAGGACTGGGAATATGACCTAGTGGCAAGAGTGCTTGCCTTGTATACATGAAGCCTCGGGTTCTATTCCTCAGCACCACATATGAAGAAAAGGCCAGAAATGTCACTGTGGCTCAAGTGGTAGATTGCTAGTCTTGAGCAAAAAGAAGTCATGGACAGTGCTCAGGCCCTGAGTCCAAGCCCCAGGACTGGCAAAAACAACAACAACAACAACACACACACACACACACACACACACACACACACACACACATATATACACATATATACATATATGTATGTATGTATATATACATGTATACACACACACACACACATTACAAGCGGAGAGTTTCTGCATTTATCTATTCAGCATAGGCTCTTTCACCATGCAACATATAGCAAATAACTTCATTTAGATATTAAAAACTTGTTCAACCATGCATTGCAATGCTGAGTTACTATAAAACAGAGTATTCTGTAGTGACTCAATTGGCAAATAATACATGAAATAAATCAAGACTTTACTTGAATAGGAATAAAAATGTAATATATAATTGGCTACATTTTACAGGGATCTCCAGATGAACTCAGGAAAGTAAATGCTTTATAAATAGAATTTACAAAATTCAAATTTCCCATAATTAGGAATGTGCAGTATAGAGAAAGGTAAACAATGATTATTTAACTATGAAAAAATATTGAGAAGACTATCAAGCAGAAAAATGGAATCAATCAATTTTCGTAGTAGGATGGAACCAAGGTTAAGACCATCATTTCCCGTCTTGAATACTTTATGTCTTATCAAGTTGATATGCACTAAATTCTTCCAATTGTTTCAAAGCAGCTCAAAAAACAAGTCTAAAATACAGTTTTCTTTTCAAAGCCAAATGACCTGCATTCAAGACTAAGATGAGGGCCTTGCTATAAACTTGGATATGGCTTTGGCACAGGGGTAGATTAGAAAATTGAGATAAACCATTTTAAGAAACATAACCCATCCAACAGCAGTGCAAAGCCTTGATTCACAAATTCTCATGTAAAATAGCTTTGCTCTGAAGGAAACATTTTTCTCTACTTCCTTAATCACATAAAGCTAAGAAAAATACGGAAGAGCAGAGTCGTTGTTCCTGGAAAGGCTTCCCCATGAGATTCAGCATTTTGATTTAGATATAGCCATTCTACATTGAAATTCTTCCTCTTTTTGAGAGAGAGAGCATTTATCAAGATTATCTTGTATGTAATGCATGTTCCTTTTAAATCCTTTGGTTTCATGATCCAGCAAAGATAGTTGGGTCTGAGTGGTAGAGTAGACTGTTTTCCTAAACATTGATTCTGTATCTAGTTTGAGACTCTTAGATAAGTTTTCAAAGAGGCAGAACAGATCTGCATACAATAGAAGATATGAGACTCTGGTGTGTGTGTGTGTGTGTGTGTGTGTGTGCGCACACATGCACTCACAGGCATGCACTCACAGGTGTGAACAAGATCATTTGATCATTTAAAATAGGCTTAGTTGTGGCAGTAAACACTGCTCAAATTGTTTGGAATTATTTTTTTCTGGGATAAATTTTATAGAATAAATTCAAGTTATCTTTTTTCAGAGACACAATGATTCAAAACATATATAAATATATATAAATATCAAAATGTATGAATTAAAATGCGGATAAAAGATATATATATATATATATATATATATATATATATACACATATATTTTTTAATCCTTTAACTTCTGATCTTTAACTTTGTTTGCTTGTTTTGCCCAGTGGTTATTATCAATTATTTAGAGGTATTTACTTTTTGTACTACTCTTAAGTGCTAAATAAGCTTATTCTCATGCAAAGAATTACCTCTCACACATCTCTTTGCAATGTCCATCTTTACATGTACTATTTCTCTTACAACTATCCTTTTGCCAGTCCAAATGATATTCCCCTAACTTTTGAATGAGTTTCTCAAAATAGAAGTTTAGGAGAGAACTTTGAAGATCACTATCAGTTTACAGTCACTCTTTACTTTGTGTTGGGCCTCCAAGTATGTTATCTTACTCTTGACATTTGTTTGTTAACATATAATTGTATTCTTTGCTTGTGAATATGTTTTCTCTCTATCTTCTTTCCTTCTCTTTCTCCTTTGATTCTTGTAAATAAAGTTCTTTTTTTTCTGTAGTGCACCACATTTCTAGATTTTAGGGATAGTTTCATGGACAACTTTGAGAAACTATTGGAACTAGTTGCCTCAACATGATAATGAAAAGAGAATGAAAATTGATTTAAAAAAAAAAAAACCAACGAACATAAAATTTTTCTGTTTTACACAGCAGTAATGATTTGAGGGGGAAGTAGTACTAAGTTCTTGGTTTTTTGGTATTTTTTTTCAGTTATGCGGCTTAAACTCAGGGCCTGAGCACTGTCCCTGGCTTCTTTTTGCTCAAGGCTATTAGCACTCTACCGCTTGAGCCACAGCACCACTTCTGGCCTTTTCTATATATGTGGTGCTGAGGAATCGAACCTAGGGCTTCATGTATACGAGGCAAGTACTTTTTTCACTAGGCCATATTCCCAGCAATAGTACTAGTTTTGAACTCAAAATCTGATTGTCAAGTTCCGCATCCAGCTCATTAGCTTACATTTTAAGTAGGGCTTTGTGCTTTTTCCCTAGACCTGCATTAGTGCATCGTCCTTCTATCTGGTTTTTAAGCTACATCTGGAGATGATTTACTAACACCAGTTTAGGCATATTGATTTATTTTATTTTTCATTCACTATTTTTGCTAAGGAATCTCATGACGATTGTATTATTTTTATGTTAGCTATTTTTTTTAAATTTAACATCTTTCTGGGAGATTATGGCTGCCACTGCCACATTTCAGCCCCATATGTCTTCTGCAATGTACTTTCTGGATTCTTCTCTGGAGTTTCTGAGTTTGCTGTTCAGGCATAACGCTGAGTCCTGTAAGCATATATCACTTTTCAGAAATGACAGTGGGAAACAGCTGCAATATCTCACCTAAGGTGCCTCTTTATATGTAACCTTTTCAGCCACATGGCAATAACTTAGCTTGTACAGGGAAGCCCCAAAGTTTATAAACTATACTCTAGAAGGCTCTTGGTGGAGGGCTGAACACACTTGTGCCACATTGCTATTCTTAGTAGAGACAAATGAGAAGCTTGTCGTTTTCTCCTTTGTCAGTATCAGGGAGCTTAGCAGGTGGGCTTCTGCTGTTCAATTGCAGTCATTTTTCTTTCCACACCAACAGAGTCACTTCCGTGGTCCAGTCCCTGTTTTAAGAGGAAAAAGAACAGAATTTATATTATATATTTCTGAACACCTGGAAGCTCAATCAAATATTTCTTCTATAAATGTTCTCTATTTGTAATTTTTATTTACATCTGCAAGCACAAATATTCCTTCTACAAATATTCTCTAGTTACAATTATTATTTTCTTCCAACATTGTTCTTATTACAGTGTGAGATTGTCTTAATTCTTGCATTTCTATTGATTATTTCCTTCATAGTTTCAGTCTAGCTATTCCTGAGAATTTTTCACTTCATTTTTGTAACTCACTAATTTCCACTTTGCCCAAAGGTCATAAAACTTTTTGCAGGGGTCCCTGCACCCCCGGGTGCTCTCCCAACCAGCGGGCGAGGCGAGGAAGTGCACCCTGCCCAGGGTGAACCCAGAATAGGTAACGAGTCGCCCGCACTCAGCCCAACCCAACCTTTCGCCGGCAGTTGGACAATCAGATGACTAGGGAGAAGTTCAAGACTGCTCTCAGTTTGGTGGTGCAGACCAGAACTTAAGTATGGGCAATGGCAGGAAGAGGAGGGTGTAACATACCTAGCCAGGGGCTATGATTGGCGGCCCGAGCTGTCAGTCAAGAGCAGAAGGCCATGGGACCTCCCTAAGGGGTGGCCTAAGTACTAACAGGACCGCCCCCAGGTTACTGCCGGCAGCCATCTTGCTGCACATGGTCTTAAGGCTGGGAGGCGTGGCCGCCTTTCCAGTTCCGGACCCAGAAGGCAGGAGGGGCTAACCGGGATCCCTCTTCTGGGAGGTAGTGCAAGCATGATGCCCCCAGGGACTGAAGCAGGTGGGGCTCTTCAGGGCCTCACTCCCCAGGCGCAACAGCCACACACCGGACAGGTGGGGCCAGTCAGTGCGCCCCACACTTTTAATATAAAAATGATCTCTGAAGAACTTTTACAGTCTTACATATTGTAATCTATACTGTTAACATTGTTTTACAACATTTGTTGTAAAAGAGGTAATATTGAATGTGTTCTTTTCAAATAGTAAAAATAATTCTGTATCAATTTATTTCACCACTTATAAAAATTAGACAATCATATTCATCATATTTTTCTGTATTTTCCATTATTAAAGAGAATTTCTCCAAATATGAATTAGGTTCTTCAAAACAGACACAATATTATATCTATTATATTCCTATTATACAGAAACTTTATATATGCCATCAACATTATATATGTCATCACAAAAATTTGTGAGGATTCTCTTGACTGCTAAATCAAATATTTCCAGTGTAATATGTGAATAATTTTTAGTTAAGACTCCAGTAATAGTATATCAACATAATTCAAAAGTGAACTTCATGTGACAGCATCATTTACAATATGTCATATTATATGATATATTTTGATTCTTACTATATGTGTATATATATGATACAAATTGTACACTTTATCTGATATGGCAGTTGTATGATTTTAGAGAGTGTTGCAAACTTCAGCAAAGTTTTTTGAAACTTAATTGTACAATTCTCCTTTAAAGCCTTAGAAATTCATGAGTGGGGAAAAGATGAAGAGTAACAGTTTTGCCCTATGGCTTTGGAACAAAGTTGCTTGTGAATTCTCCTTATTGTGAATTTGCCACTGATCACATTAGTAGCCTTAGCCATAACCTCTGGTTGTCTCTATTTTTCATTTAAATTATGGCGATCATATAACTTCACAGGGTGGTGAGAAAGGGAATTAAATTTTTGCGTATAAATGAAGGAATGTGTGTGTGTGTGTGTGTGTGTGTGTGTGTGTGTGTGTGTGTGTGAAGGATAGAGAGGAATATATATATGCACTTCTTTATATATTTTAACTTTAAAATTCACAAAATAACTTTGAAATAAAGTTAAGGAATAAGCATTAGCTATGTAATACTTATTTATCTATTATCTATATCAGTTGTAGGTATTTTGTTCTAGTTGATAAATTCCTACATATTGTACAACATTAACCTTAATTTTTAAAACTTTTGGAAAATCCATGTTAATTCAATTTCATTAATATTTGGGTCACAAAGAAAACAAAATCATGTGTCACGTATATAGTGGCAAATTAAATTAGGCTTTTTTTTTTTTTTGTCTTGGTGCTTGGACTCCGGGGATAAGCACGTCTCTCGCTTTTTTAATTTTGCTCAAGGCTAGCACTATACCTCTTGAGTCACAGTGCCACTTCTGGATTTTTCTCTTTATGTGGTGCTGAGGAATTGAACCCAGGATTTCACGCCTGCTAGCCAAGCACTCTACCACTAAGCTACATTCCCAGCCTCAGCTGTGAGTTGTTTTTTTTTGTTTTGTTTTGTTTTGGCCAGTCCTGCGCCTTGGACTCAGGGCCTGAGCACTGTCCCTGGCTTCTTCCCGCTCAAGGCTAGCACTCTGCCACTTGAGCCACAGCGCCGCTTCTGGCCGTTTTCTGTATATGTGGTGCTGGGGAATCGAACCTAGGGCCTCGTGTATCCGAGGCAGGCACTCTTGCCACTAGGCTATATCCCCAGCCCCTCAGCTGTGAGTTTTAAAACAGCAAAGTACGGAGCATTTTACTTTTGTCTATTCCACATAAATTTTGTCATCATCAAATGCTTATCTTTCAACTCTTAAGTGCTTCAAATATTATTAAATATCTGCTGAAAGCTCCAACTTTGGAGCTGTGTGGCTATGCCAACCTTAGAGGAAATCATCTTATACAGAATTCAACTTCCAACTTTGTCTATATCAGCTTATCACCTGCTCAAAGCCATAATCACCTTGTATCAGCATATGCATTTAATTCAATCTTGTATTTCATTATATACAATGCATATGATAGGAATGCAATGGATATAATTTGAACTCACAAGTTAATGAAAACTAAAAAAATTAAAGGACTTTTGTGATGATCTAAGAGTTTAAAAAATTCGGTTTGGTAGAAGCAGCTAATTGAAGTGCCTTTTTCTGTTTATATGTAGGTGTAGTACTAGTCAGCTCTTCAATAGCCTTTTCTTCTGCTACTTACTTTTCTGGTATTTTTGAATCATAAGTCAGACTATAATCCTCTTCTATTTAATATAGATTTTGATGAAAGTCCAGAGTATAATGGATTTGGATATCTCATTGTTTACTACAAATTCCCAGGGTTGTGCATTAAACCTCACACAAATCCCTGGCGAATTCACATTTTTACTAGGTATAATGGCAATAACAATAAAGATTATGGCTATGCTTAGAACATTCTGTAAAGAACACCTTGACATTGAACATCATAAGCAAATTGTGCCTTGGATGAACAAAGTATATTTCATTTATCTACTTCTATTCCAAAACACTCTGTGACATCTCCATCTGTATAATCTGTGATCATAATGCATCCTTATAATTCATGTACTCAAGAGCTTTAGTTTGGCTTTCATTTGTAAAATGAAATTCCACTTAAATTTTGGTCAGTTTTGTACTTGGACATATGAAGGCGAAATTTTGAACTATGGTAAAAGAAAAGACCAGATGGGACTTGAGCTAAGGAGCCCAAGATGCCCCAGCATTCAACCTTCCTTTTCATCTGTACATATCTCACCATTCCTTTAGTTTAAATACTGCAACCGGGTTTAAGCAAAGGTGAAAGTATAATTTTAGCTAAAGGGAAACTGCTTTGTTTGGTATGTATTCACTACAGAGTATCTTAAGTATGAAACACGAATATAAAAATAATCACTTTGTTGTTGAAGAGTTCTCTACACAGCTCAGGGAAGTATTTCCCAAAGAAGGACTCTCAAGATAATTTCCATTGAAATATGCAAAAATAACCTTTCTCTACCAGTTATTGATCAGAATTCAGTATTCAGTAAAATTTTATCTAGTCATTTTCCTCATGTTTAAAATATATACTTTATTCTCTTTAGAATATTTCCTTTTAAATATATCCCTCTGAGGATTTTCCACTCTTTCAGTACTTGAGGCAGACAGGTCATGTCCCCCTCATGTTTGTGAATACTTGGTTCCACTTAAAGTTAAAAGTCAAAAAAAAAAGGGGGAGGGGGGAGATGTTGGAAATACTATTGATACCTTGTAAAGTAACTCTCTGTTCTTCTTTTCTAAGGAATTATCTCAAATTTTATAGATATGGTTGTAGGATACTCAAAATTGAAATAAGTATTTTAAAATGTGAAAACATTTGTATCTATAGACTAATGAGCAAGAACACAAAGTTGGTCATGGAAACCACTTTAAGTCAAATAAATGTCAGTATACTGAAATATAGCATACTGTTATTTAAGAAAACTGGTTTTAATCACATGTGCAATTCTAAGTCCAGGAATATCTATTAAGGTCAATTATCAACCCAGGCCTATTTCTTAAAAATCAAATCAAATAATTATCACATGTGTATCAATAACTATTTTTCTGAAAGTTATGTTAAAAAGCAAAGTAATATGTAACAAATATCACAATGTAGGAAATGTTCCTCAGAATGAGTAGGGGTCAACTATTTATTTAGAATGTCCAGACATTACAAATCATTCTAAATAAATGAGTAGAAAAGTAACTGGGAAATCAATTGTTTGAAAGATCCATGAGAAACACTGAAAGGCAGATTGTGAAATTTCACAAGAATCAGAGAACACGGTATGAAATTATTAGGCCTGGGTACCATCAGAATGTTTCCATTGCCATCATTATTACTTTTCGTATGCCAGAAAGACCTAATGTCATTTGTTTGTGTGCCCCTCTTTGTGGCCTCATCACCATGAATAATGGCAGAGGGCACCCCTTTCACCATTGTCAGGGACTGACAGGGGTATGTGGCTAATGACTTCAGCATGGATTTTTCTCATAACATACTTTATTGGTATATATCAGTCATTCAATAGAATTGTCCATTGTGATATTTCTATGCCTATATACAATATCCCTTGACCAAATCTAGCTCCCAAACACATTCACTCATAACCTCTTTCTTAAAACAATTTCAATAGCTATCACTGTTCTATTTTCATGACCTATTTTGACTCCAATTAACCTATTCCTTTTTACCTCCTACCGCAAGTACTCACTTCCCAGAAGAACCTGTCATTCATTTTACATACCTGTTATTCATTGGCTTTGAGTATATTGATTGTACAACGTTTTTTATTGTACTATTTCACACATGCAAATAATTAGAATTTAGTCAGATTAGCTTCTCTGTTGCTCTTTCCATAATCCCCTTACCATTCCATTATTCATCATCTTTTGGTGAGTATTTCCATCCTCATACATAAACACTTGTAATTTGATATTATTCACCCTGCATCATACCTACCACATCACCTTGTTCAGGCTTAATATTATATTCAATGTTGTACATACATATGTGTGTAAATGTGTGTCCCTATGTACATGAACATATTATTGAATTACATCCTGAAAATAAGGTGAAATGTGATTATTATCTTTCAGAATCTCACTTTCTTCACTTAGAATGATGATTTTCACAAATGATGATTTTTTAAAATTATTTTTTTTTTGCCGGTCCTAGGGCTTGAACTCAGGGCCTGAGCAATGTCCCTGGCTTCTTTTTGCTCAAGGCTAGCACTCTACCCCTTGAGCCACAGAGCCACTTCTGGCCGTTTTCTATATATGTGGTGCTGGGGAATCAAACCCAGGGCTTCATGTATGCGAGGCAAGCACTCTTGCCACTAGAACATATTCCCAGCCCCACAAATGATCATTTTCCACAAATGATATCATTTCATTTTTCTTTGAGAATAAATAACATGCCAGTGACAGATAGAAGATAGATATATAGATAAAGAGAGAATTAATTTTCTTTATCCAGTCATCTGCAATGGAGCATTTAAGTTACTCCTGTAGCTTGCCTATTCCTAACAGGCCTAAAATAAACAAAAATGTGGAAATTTCCTCTATGGTAAAACTTGAACTTTTTTGGACACATTCCCTTGTAATAGTGTTGGAGCACACGGTAGTTCTATTTTTAGCATTTTGAAGAAAATCCATATTGATTTCTGTAGTGGTTTTATTAATTTACATTTTTACCAATAGTTTACAAGGATTTTTCCTTCCACTGTCTTTCCCAGTAATTATTATTAGAGCCACTTCCATACTCTTTTCCTTGTGGATTTTCATAAACAGAAATAGCCCTATTGTGCTACTAAATGTCATGTAATGGACAAAATTATTTTATCAAACATATAACAGTTGATTTACCAATATTAACTTCTGATGAAATTAGGTAACCAAAGAAAGGAATGATAAGATGTATCAATCCCTCATACATACCATATAATTTATAATTTATATATATATATATGCAGAAGAGAAAAGAAAACATTTGTGAGATAGCAAGATACTTGACTTTTAATTTTTAATGTTGATTAATCACAGGATTTACCTATATATCATTCCTCTATTTACAGACTAATGGATTTAGTTTAATATCTAAGTAGTCCAGAACACATGGCTAAGGAAAAAACAAGGCCCAATAGGTATAACCCAGAAAATATGGATTTCTCATGTCAGAAAGACTTCTAGCTGTCAGTGTATCCCAAATGTTTGCAATATAGTGACAAATGGACATTTTTTAAATTTTATATCAGTTTTATAATTACTTTTATTTTATTTCAAGTGCTTATTTTATATCACTTTCTTCCACAGCCTCCTAAAACTCCTCGCTTGCTAGCTTTTCTATATAAACAAGATGATGAATAAATAGAAATAAGGAAAGAAAGATAGACAGAAAGGAAGAAATGTCATGCAACTAATACCGGACAACCTGTTTACTATTTTTAAATCCTTCTTAAAATATTTCACTGAACACAGATTTCATAAAATTTAATATTCAGAAATATTCTATCTAACTTTCTAATGCTTTATAAAGCTGCCTTGGCATTTGTGCATGAATGTTGATCGCATCCTATAAAATCAGAGAAAGAAAGAAATTTCGCACTTTTCAGCTCCTACAACTAATTTTAGCAGTTGGTGTATTGTAATCATTATTTGTATCAAAGAGTATCTAGAGAATGAAATTTACAGTTCAAGAACTAACTTCACTCAGCAGTATCCAAATAACTTTAGGCAGAAAGTAACTCAGTCTGTAATGCTTGTTTTTGAGTTTTCTACCTTATAGATTAAAATTTTTACAAGACCAGTGTCTCATTCCTCTGCAGAAACCATCACCTAGAGCTGAAATGCTAGAAATCACTAAAAGTTTCAAAAAATCTATTGACTTAGCTTACTTTCAAGGACAAAAACTTTCCTAATGACCTCTGTTAAAAAAAGGGGAAAAAACAAAGAAAATGTCTTTATGAAAAGTATCAGTTTCAGAGAAACTATTCTCCTCAGACCTTGAAGAAATACGCCTTTGAGATTCAGTAAGAGAACAGATTTTTACACTACAGTCATAAATTCAGATGGATTAAACATTAAACTCTCAATCCAAGGTTCACCCTGAATATGACCAGCAACATCACCAGCAATTTTTCAATAGAAATAGCAATAGTAGTGTGTGTGTGTGTGTGTGTGTGTGTGTGTGTGTGTGTCCTGGAGTTTGAACATAGGGTTTGGATGCTGTCCTTATCCTTCCTTATGTTCAAGGCTAGCATTTTGCCACTTGAGTCATAGCCCCACTTTTTGATGTTTAACTGAACATAAGAGGCTCATAGATTCTTCTGCTGATGCTGATTTTGAACTGCAATATTCAGATCTCAGCCTGCTAGGTAGCTAAGATGACAATGGTGGGCCTTGGGGGTAGATCAGTCTTCTTTATGACATGAAAAATAAATTCATCATTAAGACAACCTTTCAGTAAATAATTTTACTTATGGAATACTACTGTTGAAGGATAGGCTCTTGATTTCTTTTACAATTACAAATTTAAGATTTCTCTGCATCAGTGAATGGTGTGTAACACTGCTGTAGTTTCTAGCAAGAAAATATGTTGTTAGAATCATCCTTCTCTAAGTGAGTAGTGCCTGGACAGTACGACAAGAAATTGATGAGTTGCCTAACAGGTGCATAAGTTTTCTCCATATCTAGTTGAAGTGCTGTTTGTGGTTTTAATAGACACTTGAAATGGTAGGAAATTTGAAAGAGTTTACCTTTCTTGGGCAATGGAGGAATTTTTTTCTTTTGAACAAAGAGTACTATAAAAAAAAACATGAAACTTTATCTAATTGTAGGTTTAGTTAAGTTATAATGATAGAAATTTTTCAGTCAGAATGAAAACTCACTATATATTATTTCATTTATTCCAGATTACAGGCTAAATACAGGATAAGCATAATTAAAGAACAGACAGCAATATAACAAATTTAAATTAATGAATGTTTAAATTTGAGGAAAGTAAATATTGGTAAGGGAACAAAAGATTATGAAAAGATGGCTAGTACCTGGTTGATGTATAGTATATAGTAGCAATGCTTAATTGGCATAACATGTTAGTTACATTTTCATAGGTAGGAGAGAACAAAAAGATTTAGGTGTAACTAGTGAGATAAGTTATCTGGTGGAATTCTCCAACTATTGTTTTATGTTCAATGAGCTTAAAAAGAGAATATGTGTGGTTGCGTGCCAATAATATTTTATCTACAAACATGATGTGTGGTGCTTTGTTCACTCTCTTTTATGTACTTGTTGATTTCGAAATAAAAATTATCAGATGAAATGTTACACAGTCAGCTATATAGATTTATATGTGATTCAAACAAAAGATAAATAGGTTAACAATGAACAGTTTGGATATAAATTGCAAAGAATGTGTGTATTTCACTTAAAATTACTTTTGTTAAATATATCTCTGGTCAGAATTTCTATCACTGGTAGCAATTGACAGGTTATAAACCTTTCAGGAAGATAAGAGAAATTAAGAACATATGAAGCTGGGTATCAGGGGTTAACGCCTATAATGCTAGCTACTCACAAGGCTGAAACCTATGGATTGTGCTTCAAATCCAGTTTGAACAGAAAAGTCACATGGCACTCTTATTTTCAATTACTTACTCAACGTACTGATGTGGTTCAAAGTGGGAGAGCAGTAGCTTGAGATGAAGATCTCAGAGAGAGTGCCCCAGCCCTGAATTCAAGCTCCAAAATAGAGAGAGAGAGAGAGAGAGAGAGAGAGAGAGAGAGAGAGAGAGAGAACATATCCATCTCATCACCTCATTAACTAATTTTTGCAAGTATTGTATGATATTTTTGTATTTACCTATTTATTTAGTTAATTAATTTGTGTGTATGTTTTTGTTTGTGCCAGTTCTGGGGCTTGAACTGAGGTCCTGGACACTATCTTTGAGCTCTTTTGTTCAAGGCTAGCACTCTACCATGCAAGCCATAGCTTCACTTCAAGCATTCTGTAGTTAATTGGAGCTGATTCATCCTGACTCATCATGCCTGAGCTGACTGTGAAGCACAACCATCAGATATCAGCTTCCTGAATAAGTAGGTCTATAGGCATAAGCCATGGCATATACCCTTTATTTTTGAGACAAGGTCTTACAATATGGCCCATATTGATCTCAAATTCATTATGTAGCTAAATTGGACTTAAAGATTGAATATTCCTTTCTCTTCCTCTTGAGTGCTAGGATTACAGGTATGAACCACCACACATGCCTGGCATTTACTTTAGAAAATTTCTCCTTCCAAACCAAACTTATTGAAGATATCTTTCTGAACTCTGTCTCATTTGACTTTTTAATTGAATATTTGAAATCAGTTAGAAAACATTCTCCGTGAAGCTTCTAGTCGCAACTATGAAGTTGGAAATCTGGAATATGATTAAAGTGAATTCAGTGATAGCTTTACTGCTATTCTTCTCAGCTCCTCCTTCATTTATTGAGTCTAGAAAGAGATATTTCAACTATTTTTTATCTTGTTAGGTTATTTTAGGATAACATCCAACTAGGACAAGAGAGATGAGAGGACAAGTTCTCTACTTCTATGTTTGGTCCTTCACCAGTGACAGCAGTCACTCTGCAGCCTCAGTGATTATGAGGAACAGTCTATGAAGGTGTCCATATTGCAAAGATTCTGTGATTCTTTGTGACATAAATTACCCTGTTTTCCTTTCATTCAGAAGATGAAATATTTCTATTGAACTTAGAAGGATTGCTATCTCTCTCCCAGTATATATAACCAACTTTTCTGCAACACATGTGGATCCTGCACTTCATATCATCAGAGTTGTGTTTCTTCATTTCCAGTGGCTTCACTGTAGCCCCCAGGACTGGAGTGGCTTTAGGCACCCAATCGTAATGATCAATTTCTTCTTTCTCAGCTCCTCCTTTTATCAAATATCCTTCCTTGAGATTCCTGGGGGATATGCTACAGGACACTCTGCAGATATCAAAATCCACAGATGCTCACATGCCTGTTGAAAAGGACAACAGTGATCAAGATGCACGGTGTTCATAAACTGATTTGATGAATAGCAACTCCTCTGTACAGCTAAAGACAATAAAATATTTAAAAAGAAACAAAATAGAAGTGACATAGTGCTTGTACATAATCTACACTATATTCACATGTTTCAAATCATTTCCGGATATACTACAATATGAATGCTACATAGATAGTTGTTGTATTCTCTGTTGTTTAGGAAATAATGACAATGCTGCAGATTTTCAGTACAAATATACCATTACAGACCAATCTACAAATATATTGGCAAAACATAGACATTTTATATGTGAGTTGAATTTGTCAAGGCAAAGCTCTCAGATACGAAGAGTCAACTGTGCTCAGTTGTGATCTCATAGTGATCCTTTCAGTTAGGTATGCTCAATCCTTTCATATTTTTCCCTTTGTTAATGTTCTCTCATAGTTCTTTGCTTCACACAAAGTCAAAACCAAAATTCTAGTAATGACAACCTCAAGAGACTCCCAGTTCCCTTACTATAATTTCTTATTAATCTTCTTCATTCATGCCCCATACTGCTTCTGGCCACTAGATGTACCACATCCAATCTTGCCTTGCACTCTGGTTCTTCTTTCTACAAATGCCTTGCAGCTCATGCCTCTGATCACTCCTTCTCCTTGTTCAAGTATGATCATGGTAGAATCTTACTAGAACTGTTTCTGACTATTATAATTGGAATCCCACCCACGGTTCACAGTACTACAGAATATCCTTTTAGCTTAATCACTGTTCATTTAAATTTGACATATTAATTAACTTAACTAAATTAATTGAAATTTAATATAATTTACTTTACATTTTATAAAAATAAAACTACACATAATTTCAGCATCCATTATTACTCTAGTGTCCTCTATAAAATGCTGGCCTTTCACTTCCGGTAAGTTATTTGAACAATTTCTCCAAACAAGTCATAATGAAGGAGAAATCCTTACTTATGCCAATGTGTACATAATCATAAAGTACCCTTCTTCACAAAGCAAAAAAAAAGTAAGAACAATAAAACTAGTTAGAATGTGTGTACACAGTGACATATAGTCACTATCATGAGACTATCTGATATAGTGAATAACTCAACACAACATAAAGTATTATCAATAGCTTTGTGAAATGCTACTTCTAAAGTAAATCAAAATGATAATGGAGAAAGCTATTCTCATACAAAATTTACCTCAACTGGAAAACTAAACTCATCAAAGTACTAGAATAATTTGTGCATACTATTGCTGCCACAAATTATAAAATATATAAGATTAAGAAAATAGAAATTCAACACTCCTAAAAAATAACCAAAGAAAAATGTTTTGTTCAGAACAAATTGTTTTCTTACCTAAATCCTATACTTCACACCGCCTTACTGCATATCAGTCTGCTGTCAAAAATGTGAAGGCATACAAAGCAAAAGGTCAAGGTGATGGAAATATTTGTTTTTTGAGGACAAAGAACAAGAAGTTTTAAGAATTTTTTTTGTGTGTGTGAGCCTGGGGGGCTAGAATTTGTACAGAGACATCATGGAATACTGAATAAGGAAGAAAGAAAGGAAGAAAGAAAGATGGAATATTTATCAATCATTGTACATTTTTTAATTAAATAATGTTTTTAGTATTTTTAGTTGCCCAAAGGGATTAAGTTCAACTCATCAGTTTATGATCCCATTACAATTTGATTTAAGTATACATTAACTAAATTTCTGTGTGTATGTGTGTGTGTTGTGACAGGATGTGTTTGTGTGCGGTGATCAACAGGAGACTTTATAATTGGCCAAAGGAGAGGAAGGAAGTGAATATCATAGTTTTCTTTAGAAAAGTTACATTTATAGTGACATTTCATTCAATACAGAAGGTTGTTCTTAATATACTCTTTGAGATAATAGCAATTCAAAGTCTGTAGCTGAGCTGAAAATCAAAATATGGTTAATTTGTGCTTATAGTTGAGATTATCCGATTGGCAAAGTTTAATAACAAGCATACTATTTTTCTAGACAGCATATGTATTTCTATTTTTATTCTATGTTTAAAGAGTTATACCAAATTGTGGCTATGTAGTCGTTCGATTAATGTACTTCAGAATCCTGTATTTTTGGTTAATAAAAATCTACTTTATATGAACTCATTGGTGATGTGGCAAATAATATCTATGTGAATCAGAGGTGTTTTTTTAAACAATATTTTTTCCTAAAATTCAACTTGGTAACTCCAATTAACCCTTCTGATTGACCTCTACTATAAGAACTGCAATTCGGAAACCCTTCAAGGCAATGGTTAATTGGAAGCACACTTTCAAAGCTAGAAGTTTCCAATACTTCTTTGACTTCTTTTGAAGTAGACATCTATACATAACTAAGATATTTTTGTCTAATTTCTATGTTCTGCACTGTATACACTGACCTTTTTCATGGTTTCCTTTCTGAAAAATAAAAGACTTTTCAGAATTGGTGTAATTTCAATTAAGAAAAAATATCAATGTTTGTCTCCCAGCTTACAGAATTGTCTTAGAGTAGCAAGGAGAGGCTAAGGAGTCAATTTGTTATCATTTCCCTTGAGTATTTATCTGTGTGTGTGTGTGTGTGTGTGTGTATGTGTGTGTGAGTGAGTGTGTGTGTTACAATGGATAAAATGTTCGTCACATAATTACTAATTGGTATGTTGACTTCCTCATGACCAAAATTGAGCTTAAATAGTGCAGAAATGTTGTAATGATAACAGCAATGGCTTCAAAAAATTAGACATCAAGAAATGAAATTGTAATACAGTGGCATGAGAAATGAATAAGTGAGTATAAAACCTTACTTTTTCAGTACTAGACATATTTCAGGCATGATGTAAGGCAGAAGAGATTTAGCAGAGCTCCATGGGTTTAGTGCTAAGGATGCAAAACTGAGAATGTAAGAAAGCTAAGATGTCTACAGAGTCTAAGCTCAGAAATGAACAGAAGCTGCACGGAATATATACATACATATGTATATAAATATATATATATATATTTACTTATACTTTTAAGTACGTGTGTGTGTGTGTGTGTGTGTGTGTGTGTGTGTGTGTGTGTACTTAAAATCCTCTCCTGGAATAAAATCATGTTCAGTTCTCAATAGGTGTATGAAGTAAATAATAGAAGTTCCATAGACAAATGCACCTGACAGGATCAGTGGAAACAATGCCTGACATTCAGACAAGGCCTTGAATAATGCCTATTCTTATTAAGCACAACAGAAAATCCCATAGTTATTGCTATACTGGGTCAAGTACTAAGAATTGTGCATATGTATTGGGGAAAACACCAATGAAAGTGCTCATTTTATTTCAGATAAAAATCTTCTTATAAGAGATCATAAAGAATGAAGGATTAAGACAATGAGCAAAGCTCCAGGAACATAAATGAAGAATTAGCTACTTTAGAAAGGGAGATGTGGAAGATTGCAGTTTAGGCAACCCTATGGAATAAGTTCATGAAAGCCCTTCATAAGAAATAAAGACCTAGACCTGATTACATTCACTAATAATCTCAGCTATGTGCGAAGCTTAAATGGGAAGATCATTGTCCAGACCAGTCTAGCTATAAGTTAGAGACTATCAGAAAGAAAAAAAAAAAAGTAAAAAACCTTCAAGTGGTAGAATATTTGTTTATTAATGTTGAGATTGTCACCTTAAAGTTATGTTCTGTAAACAACAACAAAAACAACCACAGCAATACCAACAACAACAACAACAAAAGAAATCTTTAAAGAAATATACAGGAGAACCAGAAAAATGGTGGAGAAGCAACAGGGTGCTAATTGAGCTCACTAGAAGAACCCAGTTTTAGTGTCCAACAAAAGATCTACAGCTAGAGAGTCACACCGAGTGAGCCATAATGGTATAGAGATTTGGGCCAGAGAGGAAATATTTAGGCAGCCTGCTTGACAAGACAGATGTGAGCACACACAGGTGGCATCAGCGGCAGCACCAATGGCAGCAGGGGAAAAAACCCAGGATAAGAGCCACTGAGACCTAGCATGTATTTCTCTACTTGGCTCCAGCTTGCTTCAGTGACAAGGAAACCTACAGCCTGCTGACCACAGACAGGCTCAGATTGCAGAAGTACAAATACAAACGAAAACTCAACATAGGTTGAGTACCCCATAGGTCCTTCTCACTAGTGCACAGAACAGTATTTGCCATGTAGCTCTTTCTCAACCACCAGAGAAAATTGTTTGAATCTGCCCAAGACAGGGCCAGAGCAGACAGGAAATAAACTGGTCCAGAAAATAGCAAGGATGAGGGGGCCATCTTTCTAAAAGGCAAAGGAATCTGAGCAGGTTAAGTCAGCTGTGCCCTGTGGAAGGTTTCCCCACCCATGTGGGCGGAATTTCGGGGCGGGGAGGGGTAGGGGGGCGCTTTCATCTTCAGGTAAATATAGCCAGAGGAAGCCCATCCCCTCTTCAAATCTGCAGCTTAGTCAGCTACTGGAGTTTATTTAAAAACAAATAAACAAACAAAACAAACCACCACACAAAAACTGGTTAGACCTGAAAAACAGAGAGCAGCCTCCATTGGGGCTATAACTAGACTTCTGGGAAAAGCCCTGATCCATCTACACTCAATGTCTCTGGCAGTGACTCCAAGCAACAGAAAGCACCCAACTCCCTTTTGTGAGACATGCAAAGCAGACAGGCTCTAGAAATAAACTAGCCTGGGAGGAGGGTCACAGACAGCTATGACAGACCCTCTTCCTGCCAGATGAAACAAACTGACATAAGAAACCAATTGAGACTGGACAGTGAACATAGGGGAGACACAAGATCACCCAAATAGTGAAGAATTATTTTTACTAATTATGACTTTAATTTTTTAAATTTTTTCTATCTTTTCATCGTTTACTCTTTTTATTTTTTGTTTCTCTCAGTCCCCATTTTACTTTCTTCTTAATTATTTTCCCCTTCTCTCTCTTTTTTAACTATTATTCTTTGCCTACTTCATCCATAGATACATAGCCAACAACATTAATTAGGCCTCCTCCCACATAGGGTACAGACAAAATCTAGACTCCAATTACCAAAACATAAGTATATTCAGATGAGTGTAAATTGCACTCTAGGGAGTAACTGAATTCAAGTACCAAATAAAGTTTAAAATGAATGGAATTTGGGAAAATATAGTTACCACACATAATTGAAAAGAAGCATGAACCAGAATATAAGAATTCAAAAGGTATTAAGGAAAACACTCATACCCACAGAAATATGTAGACGTATTTTGACTAAGTGGTACAATATAAGCAATTGGAATGATCATATTATGTAGATAGGTAGGAAAAAGCTCCAGAATTCCATGTGGTTTGAACATGCATTGTTTCATCAAGTTGTAAGGCAATATAGCAATGTATAGGAAAGTTAATGAGATACCTAGCCTAATATCTAACAATTATAATTACATGCAAATACACAAACATGCACAGGAGGATCCCCATACAATAATACTGGCTACAGAATATTACTAATGATGGGAAAAACTCTATTATACAGCTTTAAGTAAATTGAGGTTTTGTTATAAAGTGGATTGGGATAATCTGTAACATTGTATTAATTTCATTAAATTAAATTAATTAGTTGTATTACCATGTATTAATATTGTATATAACTAATTCTCAGAACAGCTAAATAAAAAAAAATCATAATGAAAAAATCCCAAGCTTGGTGAGATGTTTACATACAATTTCAACGCAACAGAATAAATATTATAAGAGGGTTCATGTAAATGTATAAATAGAGGTGTATAAAATATGCATAACCACAATACATTGGTGAATTCCTCTGAGAATGAATGACTCATGAAGTTGAAATATACATAGTTTTCATGGGTAGAGAAATTCCTAGAACGTTATAGAGTTCTGACGCTATCTCCATGGATAATGGTTTTCTTTCTTTCTTTCTTTCTTTCTTTCTTTCTTTCTTTCTTTCTTTCTTTCTTTCTCTTTTTCTTTCTGTACCTTTCTTTATTTCTTTTGCAGCTGCTCAAACATAGTAAAAAGAGAGAGCAAATGGAATGCAGAAATGTTGGTGTTTCTATTCATCTCAGTAGATATGGAGTACTGGCACTATTCACAGATTTCTATACTATATGAAAGGACATGATAAGTAATGAAATTTAGATGAGCAAATCAATAAAACAAACAATTTATGGTCTTGATATCACATCTAAAATAACAGATAGATTGATATTAAAAAAGAAGAAAATGCAATTTAAAATAATTTAGATTTTCTTATTTACAAATATATGAAAAGTTGCCCAAGCTAAAAGTTTTCATTGTATTTCTTGTTGGAATTTCAATTACACTATAAAACCATTGTCAGTTGTATTCCCTATCATATTACAAATGTGATATTCAAAATATAAAACAGAATTTTTTGAAATACCATGTGCGTACCTCATGAAAGTTACTTATATCTTCAACACAGTCTTTTGGGTTTTTTTGTTTTTTTTTTTTGCCAGTCCTGGTCCTTGGACTTAGGGCCTGAGCACTGTCCCTGGCTTCTTTTTGCTCAAGACTAGCACTCTGCCACTTGAGCCACAGTGCCACTTCTGACCATTTTCTGTATACATGGTACTGGGGAATCGAACCCAGGGCTTCATGTATATGATGCAAGCACGCTTGCCACTAGGGCATATTCCCAGCCCCTTCAACACAGTCTTATTTGATGTTTTGGATATTAATAAAAATGGTTTAATTTAAATTTGTAATTTAGTCATAGTAAATGCTTAAAAATATTTACTAGGACAACAACTTCTTATTTTTCATTGTATATGTTTCTTTAGATTGATTTTACTTTTGATTAATACTTCAGACATTAAAAGACTTTCTTCAAAATGTAAGAACATTATTCATTTTATTGATATTGTGTTTTGTTCATGAACGTTTCTAAACATATTCTTGTATATATGGAACTTTGTCTATCATACTTGGAATACTAATAGCTACTATTAGCTGTGGTAATGTCTTTTAAATATTATTCATTAGTAAAAATTCTATACTCTTAACTTTCATTATGTAATAGAGTGACATTAATGGATGACTGAAAATATTTGAAATTGTATCTTCTTAACTTGAAAAATTAATTTTTCTGTTTATAATATAAGCTACTGTTGCCAGATTGCTTTAATCAGCAAGACTTTCCAGTGATGAAACTATTCAGTCTCAGGGAAATCCCTCTATTTCAATGCACCACAACATAATTTGGGGAAATTTTTTTTAATAGCATAGAAGATAATTTTAATATACATTTCATACTGTTGAAAACTATTCTAGCACACTAGGAAATAAATTTCATGAAAAATCTTTGGAAGTTTAGTTTGTTTTTATGGATGGGCACGATCATTTATTTATTGTTGCAATTCCAATGAAACAGGAAAAAGTACAACTTTGGAGATCTTAAAAAATATAATTAACAATGCTTATCTTTTTGGTTTCAATATTTCAGCTTAAAGAAAAGTAGAAATAATAGGAAGCAAAGGAGACAATGAAACCCGGAAAGCAATAGTTTGATTTTTATCATTCCTGTGACATTGCATATGTTGTGGGGCTCATCCTGGCTCAATCTTATTTGTCCTAAGTTCTTGGTGAGAAAATCGAAAGTTTTTGCTGGTGGTATTAGCTGGTATTAGGTGGTATTAGGTGGTATTAGGATTGGGTGGGGAGGTGGTGAAGTGCAGGCAGGACAGCCCAGCAACTCTAGATCTGGTATATGGATAGCATGGTAAAATACACTGAACCATAATGGAAAGTCTTAGGAATAGCTGAAGTGAGGGGTGTTTGTGTACAAAGGAACTTCAATTAATCTAGGAACTGACTTTTCAAGGACAAGACCAGACGTAAGGGAAATAAAGTTGTTATGTCTTTAATGTGAGGAAAGAAAACACATTTCAACCTTGATTGTTGTAATCAGTGAAACGACCTTTCAAGAACTAGAACAGAATAAGGACAGACAAGCTCAGAATAAAGACATTATCTCACTGACAAAAACAAAAACAAAAAAAAACTTTTCATATTTCAAATAGGCAATAAAGATTAACCCAGGATAACTACTTTGAACATAGGCTTGGTTTTGAAAATATGAAATAGTAACCTTAAATTAGACTTTAAATATTGAGATATTGATGGGTATTGCATTGAATTTGTACATAGCCTTTGGAAGTATTGCCATTTTCACAATGTTAATCTTCCCAATCCAGGAGCAAGGGAGGTTTTTCTACTTTTTTAGTTTTCTGGAGTTTAACTTTTCAATATAGAGGTCTTTCACTTCTTTGGTTAAGTTTATTTCTAGGTATTTTATTTTAATTCAATTACCAAAGAATAGATTTCTTTATTTCAGCCTGGCTCTTTTCAGTGTTGACATATAGAAAAGCTATTGATTTTTGAGGGTTAATTTTATACCCTGCTACTTTGCCAAAGTTTCAGACTCTTTTCTCTAATTGACTATCCAAAAAGCCAGCAGTGGATTTATGGCTGAAGTAGAATGCTAGGCTTGAGCAAAAAAGCTCAGAGACCGTGTTCATTCCCCGAGTTCAAGCCCCAAGAATAAAAAGAAATCACTTGACATTCCTGTATTCAAACAATATGATATATTTTTAACTGGACATATATTCTTCTGATGTCATTCCAATGAGAGTCTGTATTTGTAGATGATTAGTGTGACTCACAAAAACTTTTATACTTATTGAATGTGATTATAAGTCTCTGGTATAAGTCTGTGGTTAGAGGTATATGAGTGTTTTATATTATTCTACCATATAATCTTGCATTTAGTTAAAGCAAGGATGAAAGTTCCAAACTTTTGGTCCACCTACAAGGAAAGGCATATATCAAGAGTTTTAATCCATGGAGGGCAGAGTCTTTAGGCAGTGGAGAGCTTATAGCTTCTGAGAATATTTGTGACATTTTAATTCTAGTATTATTGTTTTCTTCATTTTTCCTAGATTACAGGTATTAATGGATTTGAAAGCTTTTTGAAAATGCTTTGCTAAGTGACCCATTAAAATGTAGCTCACCAATAATTATAAAATTCAATCTGCATGAAAACAAGGAATGTAAGTCTTAAAACTTAGAGGCAGGGAATTTGGCTTGGTGGTAGAGTGCTTGCTTAACATGTATGAAGCCCTGGGTTTGATTCTTCAATACCAGATAAACTGAGAAAGTTGACAGTGGTGCTATGGCTTAAATGATAGAGTGCTAGCCTTGATCAAAGAACCACAGGGGTACTGCCTAGACCCCAAATTCAAACCCCAGGACTGGCAAAAAACAAAACAATACAAAAATCTGAACACTGAGTATTTAATGATTAATTTCTTCTTTCATTGGTCACAGGAAAGGATGAAAAATGTTTTTCTGTTTGTATGTTTCACACAACTTCAATAGTCACCAATTTGATATACCTAAAACTCTAATTTATTTATTTTTTGTTTCGTTCACTCAAGATCCAGAATCACATGGATCTTAATGTTTATCTCATTATTTAAATTATAAAATGGTATGGTAAGAACTCAGCAAATCTGAAAACAAGTTCTGATATCCATTCACTTGACATTACTTTAAAAAAAATTAAGTGCGTTTTAAGTTTTACTGACAAATCTAATTTACATTTAGAATTGTAGGGTTCTTTGCTATCTACCTATGTGCTATTGGAACTGTTTAACAGTTTACTAATAAGTATATCATTAAAGTCAACATTTTATCATTTACATTCTCTAAAACTCACATTTTAGCTGGGCTGTAATAGCTCACATCTAAAATGCTAGCCATTCAAGAGGCTGATAAGAGGACTGTGGTTCAAAGCCAATTGAGATAGTAAAGTTGATAAGACTGTTACCTCCATTTAACCAGCAAAAAGCCATTAGTGGAGTTATGAATAAATTGATTCAATTTGAGGCATATTTGAGCAAAAAATAGCTAAGCAAATTTGTAAGGAGGATCTGGGGGAAGACGGCAGAGGAGCAGCAGAGCCCTAACTGAGCTCCCTCCAGCATCGCAGTTTTCCCATCCCAGAGAAACTTTTACCCGTAGAAAGATAGCAAAAGTAAGTTTTATCAGTACAGGGATTCTGGCCACAAGGAAAAATCGACTTTACTGGCCTGAAAACACAGATTTGAGTTCCGGGCGGCAACTTGCCGCCATGCCAGTGCCAGTGCAGGCACAGCGCCCCACAATCCCCACAGATAAAGCACTCAAAGGAGACTGGGGAGAAATCCTCCAGACGGCAGTGTACAGACAGATCGCAGGCTGAGCACGGATGGGACAGAATCACAGAGAAAGTGTGAGTACCCCCACCAAAGACATTCTCACTCGTGCCCACAGAGCAGTTCCTTCCCCCACCACCAGAGCAAAACACCATCTTTGACACTGGCATAGGGCCAGACCAGACTGGAACTAAAGTGGGCCTGGGGAAAGTGAGGACAAAGCAGCCATCTTTGAAAAGGGCAAAAGTGACCAATCAGTGAGAGCCAGCTCTGCCCAAGAGAATGCCCGGGGCCAGAGGTGCCCCGCCCTGCTGAGTCCACAGCCTATTCAGAGCCAGGCATTGAAGGCAGTGGCCCCACAGCAGACGGAAGGAGCCAAGGTTCCCAAGTCTGTTCACGTCCCCATCTACAGTAGATGCCCAAGGCCTACCTGCAAGCTGTGGGAACCACAGAGACCCAGGATTTCACTAAAAGGGGAGGAGGGTCAGAACAGATCCACCCCCTGCAAACTAAAAGCAAGTCAAACCAGCCAAGCAGCAAAATAGACTGCAGACCATCTAAAGGAAACCAAAAACTGGAGAAAGCCCACCCAAACAAGCAAGACTCCATTTTTTTTCAAAATATTTTTAAAGCTTTGTTTCTTTTTTCTTTTTCTTTTTCTCATTTCTGAAACATCATTGGTTTTTTGGTTCTCCATTTATACCTGTTTGTTTTATGCAGTTTTTTTTTTTGGTTGTTCATTTTGCCATTTATTTTTTCTCCATTTTTTGTAAAAATAACTTTTCTGTGTTTTGTGAATTTGTCTTCCAGTATTTTTTCTCTATTTCTCTCTTATCATTCTTTTTCTTTAAAAATTTACTTTCCTATGAATAACTCCTGTACTCTCTTCTGCTAACACTCCATTGACTATCTTTGTAACCTTGTTCTTTCTACTGATTCTACTCTTCTCCACATTTCCATGTCACAGAAACTAAACCAAATCATCACTCCCCATACACTTTACTCTGTTCTCTTTACTATCTCTAACTTACCCTCCTGCCTTACTTCCAGCACCTCCAGATTCCATTGACCGCTGGTTATTGGATAGAGAGTATCTCTACTCAAATAGAGTGAATCAAAGGGGTTCAAAGACAAAGCCATACAGTCAAAAAAGAACTTAATATAAGAACAAAAATTGCCCATAGAGGTGTAACAGTAAATAAATAACTACTGAATACAGGGCTCAGGAGTGGTTATTATATCAAAACTTTCTTCTTTAGGAACACCAAATCTAACTTTATATACAGGTATTCAAGGTATCTGTATATAATTGTGAACTTCTAAGATTTACACAGCAATGCTCGGTAAGGTCTGCTTTGGGTCTTAAACGGTGCTCACAAGTGCTTGTAGGTTGGTATTCCCAATCCAAATGGGCAGAAGAAACACAAGAAAGATGGCAAACAATGAAGGCTCATCTCCCACTCAAAACAAGCAGGAAGCAGAGCAGTCAATCAAAGACATAGAAGAGAACCTTCAAAATGCTCTACAAAGTCTGCTGATTAGAATGTTAAATGAAAAGCTTGAATCTCTTCAGACAACTATTCTAGAGCATGAGGAGGCAAACCAAAAATTAATGGAGAATTTCATGGCCTCCACAAATAGGAAAATAATTGAACTTCAAGAGTCAAATGAAAAGATAGCTACCCAGCTAAAAGATTTGAGAGACAGCACTCAAAACCAAATCAATGAAGTAAATAAAGTAAAGAAGTCCATGGAGGACCTAACAGATAAGTATAGCAAGGACATGGAGATCATCAGGAAAGTCCAGTCAGAAGGAAAAGAGATTTGGAATCAATTAGCTAGCCTACAGTCCCAACTAACTGAAGCAGAGGACAGAATCTCAGCAGCTGAAGATTCCCTAGAATCTATGGAGAAAGATAAAAAATCAATACAAAACCAATCCAATTGACAAAACAGATCACTCTAGGAGATTCAAGATACAATCAGGAAGCCCAATTTAAGGATGACAGGTATTGAAGAAAACCTGGAGAAGGAAGTTAATGGAATAGGCAACCTATTTAACAGAATATTAGCTGAGAACTTCCCAAATATCCAGAAGGATAGGCCTACACAGATACAAGAAGCATTTAGAATCCCAAACTGACCAGACCAGAATAGAACATCCCACCAACACATTGTGATCAAAACAGGATCAGTAGAGTCCAAGGAAAGAATCCTTAAAGCTATTAGGGAGAGGAAAACAATCACATATAAAGGAAAAGCAATCAGAATTACCCGACTTCTCAGCAGAGACCATGAAAGCAAGGAGAGCCTGGAATGAGGTATGCCAAAACCTAAATAAAAATAACTACCAACCAAGAATACTGTACCCAGCTAAACTCTCATTCATAGCTGAAGGTCAAATAAAAGTCTTCCACAGTAAAGAAAAACTGAAACAGTATGTCTCCACCAAACCAGCTTTACAAAAAATCCTCAAAGATGTACTATACAGGGAAAATGATCAAGATCCCAATGCAGACAGAGAAATGAACCCTAAATAGAAAACCAGAATATCAGATCAACAAATGGGAAGACTCAACCTTTAACAAGATAGGGATAATGAAAGGAACAAATGATCAACTCTCAATCCTAACTCTCAACATTAATGGACTTAATTCACCAATCAAATGACATAGGCTCATAAATTGGATCAAAAGTCAAGATCCATCTTTCTGCTGCCTCCAAGAGACACATCTATCCAACAAAAGCAAACATCTTCTAAAAGTGAAAGGCTGGAATCAAATCTATCAAGCAAATGGCCCCCATAAGCAGGCTGGAGTTGCAATCCTAGTATCAGACAAAATTGACTTCAAATTAAAAAAGGGAAGAAGAGACAAAGAAGGTTACTACATACTAGTAAAAGGATCTCTCCTAAAGAAAGATATCACAATTCTAAATATCTACACACCAAATACAGGAGCACCCAACTTCATCAAACAAACACTACTGACTCTAAAACACTCATAGACCCAAACACATTGATAGTTGGGGACTTTAACACTCCACTATCACCTCTGGACAGATCAACATGCCAAAAACTGAACAAAGAAACCACAGAACTAAACAATTGCATAGACCAACTAGACTTAACCGACATCTACAGAATATTCCACCCAGCAACAACAGAATACACATTCTTCTCAGCGGCACATGGAACATTCTCCAAAATAGATCACATCTTAGGGCACAAAGAAAATCTGTACAAATTCAGAAGTATCAAAACTATTCCCTGCATCTCTCAGACCACAATGGAATAAAATTAGAGCTCAACTCAAACAGCAACCACAGAAAATCCTACATTTCATGGAGACCAAACAACACACTGCTGAACCATCAGTGGGTCATTGAAGAAATTAAAACAGAAATTCAAATGTTTATGGAAATAAACCAAGATGAGTACACAAAGTACCAGCTCCTTTGGGACACAGCAAAGGCAGTACTCAGAGGAAAATTTTATATCTCTGAATGCATACACCAACAAACTGGAGAAACAGCAACTCAGTAATTTAAGGAAGCACCTTAATTTCCTTGAAAGAGAACAACAAGCCAAACCCCAAGTCAATAGATGGAAGCAAATAATTAAAATCAAATCAGAATTAAATCAATTAGAGACAAAAAAAACCATCGAAAGAATCAACCAAAAGAAAAGTTGGTTCTTTGAAAAAATAAAAAAGATAGACTGACCCCTAGTAAACCAGACCAAAAAAATGAAGGCAGCACTCTCAAATAAACAAAATAAGAGATGAAATAGGTAACATCACCACAGAAACAACCAAAATTCAGACCATAATAAGGGACTATTTTGCAAACCTTTATGCCAACTAATTTGAGAACTGTAAGAAATGGATGAGTTCCTAGAAAAAGTTCATAACCCCAACTCAGCCAAAAGATTTAAACCTTCTAAACAGACCCATATCCAGTATTGAAATAGAAATGGCAATAAATGATCTCCCATCCAAGAAAAGCCCAGGTCCAGACGGATTCACTGCAGAAGTCTACAAGGCCTTCAAAACAGAACTCACACTGATATTTCTCAAACTCTTCAATGAAATTAAAAGAGAATGTTCACTACCAAACACATTCTATGAAGCCAGTATAAATCTTATCCCCAAACCAGGAAGGGACTCAAAACGGAAAGAGGACTATAGACTGATTTCCCTGATGAACACAGATGCAAAAATTCTCAACAAAATTCTTGCCAATCGACTTCAACGGCTCATCAAAAAAAAAAATCATACACCACGATCAAACTGGATTCATCCCAGGAATGCAAAGTTGGTTCAATATATGCAAGTCAATTAATATAATCGACAACATCAACTGGAACAAGTTAAAGAACCACAGGGTTATATCACTCAATGCAGAAAAAGTGTTCGATAAAATCCAGCACCCATTTATGCTAAAAGCCTTGGAAAAACTGGGATTCCATCGAACATTCTTGAATATAATCAAGGCGGTTTATGAAAAGCCAACAGCAAGCATAACTCTAAATGGTGAAAAACTAAAGCCATTCCCTTTAAAAACAGGAACAAGACAGGGATGTCCACTCTCTCCCCTCCTCTTCAACATAGTACTAAAATTCCTAGCCAGAGCAATTAGGGAAGAAGAAAATATAAAGGGGATCCATATAGGAAAAGACGAAGTTAAACTTTCTCTCTTTGTAGATGACATGATCCTATACCAAAAGAACCCCATAAACTCTACCCCCAAGCTACTAGAGCTGATCCAAAACATTGGCAAAGTTGCAGGATATAAAATAAACCTTCAAAAATCAATGGCCTTTCTCTATGGTAACGACCCAAAGACTGAGGCTGAAATCAGGAAAGTAACTCCTTTTGCAATAGCCTCAAAAAACATAAAATACCTAGGAATAACCTTAACCAAATAAGTGAAAGGCCTCTATGATGAGAACTTTAAAAACATGAAAAATGAAATTAAGGCAGAACTAAGGAAATGGAAAAACCTCCCATGTTCCTGGATTGGGAGGATTAATATAATCAAAATGGCAATATTTCCAAAGGCTATCTACAAATTCAATGCAATACCCATTAATATCCCAACACCATTTTATAATGAAATAGAGGAAACAATCCAGAAATTCATTTGGAACACTATAAGACCCAGAATAGCAAAAACAATCTAAGCAGAAAGAATAGTGCTGAAGGAATTACAATACCCAACTTCAAGCTGTATTATAAAGCTATAGTAATAAAAACAGCTTGGTATTGGCACCGGAACAGGCCTGAAGACCCATGGAACAGAATTGAAGACCCAGAAATGAACCCACAGAACTACGCCTATTTAATCTTTGATAAAGGAACTAAAACCATAGTCTGGAAGAAAGATAGCCACTTTAACAAATGGTGCTGGCACAGCTGGTTCAACACATGCAACAAACTATAACTAAATCCTTATATATCACCCTGTACCAAAATCAATTCCAAATGGATCAAAGACCTTGAAATCAAATCAGACATTCTGAAAACCCTAAAGGAAGGAGTAGGAGAAACACTTGGGCTCCTTGGCACAGGACGGAACTTCCTTAACAAAGACCCAGGAAGGCTACAAATCAAAAAGTTTGGACAAATGGGACTGCATCAAAATGCAGAGCTTCTGCACGGCAAAGGACATAGTTCATAAGATAAACAGAAAGCCCATAGATTGGGAGAAGATCTTTACTGGCCATTCAACAGACAAAGACCTCATATCTAAAATATAGGCAGAACTAAAAAAATTACATTCCTCCAAAACAAAACCGCAAAGAACCAACAGCCCCCTCATCAAGTGGGCTAAAGACTTACAAAGAGACTTTTCTGATGAGGAAATGAGAATGGCTAAGAGACATATGAAAAAGTGCTCTACATCACTGACCATCAAAGAAATGCAAATCAAAACAACATTGAGATTCCATCTCACCCCAGTAAAAATATCCTATATCAAGAAAACTAACAATAACAATTGTTGGAGGGGATGTGGCCAAAAGGGAACCCTACTTCTTTGCTGGTGGGAATGTAAACTGGTTCAGCCACTCTGGAAAGTGGTATGGAGATTCCTCAGAAGGCTAAAAATAGAACTCCCCTATGACCCAGCAGCTCCACTTTTCGGTATCTATCCAAAAGACCACAAACAAAATCACAGTAATGCCACCAGCACAACAATGTTCATCGTAGCACAATTTGTAATAGCTAGAATCTCGAACCCAGATGCCCCTCAGTAGACGAATGGATCCTGAAAATGTGGTAAATATACACAATGGAATTTTATGCCTCTATCAGAAAGAATGACATTGCCCCATTTGTAAGGAAATGGAAGGACTTGGAAAAACTTATACTAAATGAAGTGAGCCAGACCCACAGAAACATGGACTCCTTGGTCTCCCTTATAGGGAATAATTAGCACAGGTTTAGGCAAGTCACAGCAGAGCATCACAAGAGCCCAATAGCTATACCCTATGAACACATAAGATGATACTAAGTGAAATGAACTCCATGTTATGGAAATGATTATTATATCACAGTTGTAAGTACTTTCAACATGCCATGTGTAACTGTAGCTTCAATTAATGATCATCTTTTTGTATCACCCTATTGTGTTTGTACCTAAACTATCTCTGTATCTTATCTGAGTATATTGGAAACTGTCTATACTGGTATTAGAACTAGGAAATTGAAAGGGAATACCAAATTCGAGAGACACAGGGTAAAGAAAAGACAAACAACTACAAAAGCAATACTTGCAAAGCTGTTTGGTGTAAATGAACTGAACAACTCATGGGGGGGGGCGAAGGGAAAGGGGGATGGGGAGGGGGAAAGAGGGGCAAGGTAACAAGCAGTACTAGAAATGTATCCAATGCCTAAGGTATGAAACTGTAACCTCCCTGTAATTCCGTTTGATAATTAAAAAAAAAAAAACTGAAGAAAAAAATTGTAAGGAATCACATTCATGACCCCACCCCAACATAAAACAGAAATTAAATGAATGATATAAACAATGAAGTACATTCTGCTTTTAGGTAACATGCACCTTACATTTTTATACTTTAACTCCTACATCCGAAGTGCTCAATCTTTCCATTAATAAAAGTTACTAAAAGGAAATCTCCTAATGCCTTCAATTCCTTATGTATTCCAATCTGGAAAATACTTTTATTTGAATTACATAATAAATCCTACTGCGATAAATCCCAATCCCATAGTACTTATACACACGTTTTAAAAAAGAATTATTGTAAAGATATGCAGAGAGAGGTTACAGTTAAGGTTGCATCCTTAATTAAACACACTATAGTTTCTCTTATAATTCTTATCTTCCCTGGAATTTTGTAAAGAACCTCAGTTTTTACTTGTGGGCATACTCCTATTGGTATGGTGAATTCAACAAAATGAAAATCCATAAAGATTTGACTAAAACTCTTGATGTCATAACAAAATAAAAAATAGTTTGATCATTACACATAGCATTCTCTACTTGTTCAAAGAGATGGTAACCATTCCCATAATATCAAAATATCTTTCTTACCATTTTCTATATCTTTAATTATTTTAAGGTATTGTACAAAGGTGTTCCCATTTAATACAACTAGTTATGAATAGGGTAGATCTTGATCAATGCTACGTCTTTCAACATTCTTACCTTGTCTGGGTTGGGATTGAGAGAACTGGTTGTTCCATAAAAAAATAAATCTGATATTGTGTAAGAATACAAAGTTTTTTTGAAGGACATAGTTAATAAGGAACTATGAATCTTAAATATAGATGAATTACACATATCTGTACATGGTTAATGTTTTCTGATCACCAAGGTGAAAGGAACATATTTTATTGAAATGTTCATAGTATCCTTGGTACTTATAACTATTTCTTTCTTACTTGCTCTGTTCCTTTTTATCCTTTTTCTTTTTGAAGACAAAGAATTTGAAATTTAATTCAAACTCATCAACAATCCTGGAAAATGATTTGAAAAATGAAAGAAAATATCTAGTGCCAATGCAGAGATCATGATGATATGTCTGTTTGACAATAATGTAGATTTAAAAAGCGAGGGAAAAGTAGTTGTCACATTATGGCCAACAACACTGATTTTGTCTGTAAAAATTTCATATATGCTCACATGTCTTTTAATATCTTATTCTAAGGCTGGTGTGGTAATTCAGGTGTCGGTCACTAGCCTATCCTAAGGAAGGACCCAGAGGTCCACCCACAGAACCAACAAACAACAAACTCTATTTAAAAGCTTTAATTCAAATTGGAGTGTTTTGAAACCAACAGCTTTGCTAAAAAGTTTACTTTTTAGTACTTTCATAGATTTTATTAAAAGTCAAAGATGAAGGCATATTTAATTAAGCATGCTAAGGGTAAACAGCACTGTTTAGAACAAACAAATCTCCCCCTGGATGTACCATAAAGTGTAATTCATTCATAATGTTGTATGATGACAAGAAGAGAATTACATTACTATAAACAACTTCTAAGTTAGCTGTACTTATTTTATGAGTCAAGTAATCTATAGTTTTTTATATTCTTAAGATTTTAAAGTGACATAAAATTATGTTAAGCTGTGGAGAATTGTAGTAATGGATATTTTAAAGCCAGTTGAGACTGTGAAAGTCTCAGAATGATGCAACCTATTAAATTAAAGTGTTAGTGAAACTTGTATATATGAGTCTCTAATTGACTTTAAAACACTTGCCAAATGTTAAATTAGTAATTAAAATATAAATTCTGTACATTTTGCAATTACTAAATTAAAAATAATATAAGTCAATGATCCTAGTTTCAATTTATTCTTATTTACTGGAAGGCTATTCCACTCTGTACAAATGCTTTTATATATTATTACAATTAAACTTATTTTACAACTTTAAAATGTTTGGAAGCTAGAATATTTATTTACGGAAAAATAGAATCAAGTTTTTGTGTACATTTGAAGAAAAAGTGAATTGGATTACATGTTACCATTTTCAATAACGAATTATGCATTTTTTAAAACATTAGATGCATTTTAATAGAAAGATATGAATATACAAAAAGAAAACTATCTTTTTAGTTAGAAGAATTTTAGTCCTTTCATGTTAAGATGATAAACATATTGAGAAATATTTCCTGCTTTGAGTACATATTAAAGGTTAAACCTGTAGTCTATTGTGGTGGTAATGCCACTTATTCTAGCATGCAAGAGTCTAAATAAAGAGGCCTGTGAATACAAGGGTAGTCTCAGCCAGATAATAAACGTTGAGTATTTAGCCTTACTCAAAAAATATATAAAAGAAAGAAAGAAAATAAGCTGTTGAAAATTTTAAGCTGGCTATCTGTATATTTATTTATCAAAAATATTTATAAAATCATGTGAATGTGCACTTAACATTAGGGAAAAATAACATTTGACTACAGTATAGTACTCAGAATTACATATTTTTTAAGTTTTTATTATAAAACTGATGTACAGAGAGGTTACAGTTTCATACGTTAGGCATTGGATACATTTCAGAATTACATATTTTTAAGAAGAATGTTCTGTTTATTTCAAACTTACTTGTTATTTTCTGTCTATAAAGTAATTTCTTTTTATTACCCAAACACTAACTTTCTAATATTTGGGCATGCTCATAAGCCATTATTTTAATGTTAGGATTTAATAATAATCATAGTTCATTAATGTTGCCTATAATAAAATATTCACTATTGTTTCTTCCTGTTATATATTTATGACTTTAGTGTATGTCTAGCCTGTGGTAAAATCTCCATGTACTCCCCAAAATTCTTCCTAGAATAATAAACTTTCTGATATCTATTTTGACTGAACTCTGTTGTTTTCACAGAGCAACTGAAACACAGAAAAAAGGTGTGCTGCCCTACTTTATGAAAAAAAAGGAGATAAAAATTAATTATAATTTTAGGGCTCCAAACTTTAATGAGCTCAAAACTATTGTGAGAGTCCTTTTGCACATGAAATTTACACAAAGAACCTGACAAATCCAAAGAGAAAGAGTGTTCCTTGTGATGTTTATAAGTACTATTGAAAGAGAAAGTTACAATAAGTTTAATTTCGCATATCTTAAGTGGATTTAAATGTAATTCTGTAATGGGGTTACAATCTGAAATAATAAAATTGTTCATAATTTTCCAGGTACTATGGCACAGGAAAAAATGTTACAGAGAAAAATGGAATGAAGAGTGGAAACAAGAGTTATTGACTAAAGATCTGGTTGGTCTTTGGTGAACATGGATTAAGGCTTGACTACTTGTCATTGATTGGTACTCTGTTCCTTGTGACCACAGTAGGTTGCAGTCTGTTTTCCACCAAGGTGTTTTTTCCCCCCTTTGTTGTGTCTTTAGGCCAGACTTCAAATGTGTAAAGGGGAAGCCTTCATCCAAACAAGTGGCAGCAATAGTATGGAGAAGACATATTTCAATAACTATAAGTTACTTAGGAACATAGACTCAACAATCATTTCAATAATAAAGATATTTGATGTTCCATTCTCAGTTAAATATTCTGTTAAAATGATCAGTCCTAAACAACCACATGAAAGAAATGAGAGTTCATCTATATTTAAACATCTTGGTCTCTGTGTTGCTTTGAACATCAGCATTCATCACATAGGGAACAGAATCAAACAAGTCCACATTATTTAAAGGAGACAGATGTCCATGGCGCTTTAACCTCTCTTAAGCAAATATCTTTGAGAAATAGATAGGCCAATGATAACCTGACCAAGCAAACAAAAATTTAGAGCATTACGTGTTCCTTCAAAAATTTTCAGGAACATTTTGGGTGGCATACCAGTTGAAAGATTTAGACAGTGTATTGGGTTTCAACTCAAGTTTTAGTTCTTACAGTCATCATTATTTGGACCCACAGGGAAGGATGTGTGGCAGTTGGGTTAGATAATTCTAACCACAGATTTACACAGAATTAACTATAGTGAATATATGTATATGTATGTATGTAACGTATACTAAGGTATACACATTATATATATTAGAATATATATTAGAATGTAAATATTCTAAATCATCAGAAAAGAATTTATAGGTAACAGCTTCATTTTCAAAAGTGGGCTAAAGTGATATAGTCAACAAGAAGTATTTAAATTAAGCTAACTAACTCATGCACAAATTAATGTATGCTGGTGTAGATCTCCTGTTACACTTTCAAGGAAAGCTAGAAAAATCATATAATGTCAACACAGAGCACTTTTGCATCCAGCAATTCCTAAAGTGAGAGTAAGTCTATGGTTATTAAGTTGATTCATTTTTTTGTAGTTTTGTCAGATGGGTTTATAGGAAATTTTCCTATTATGATTTAATGAGTCTCCTGAAGTGAGACTTCTTGTTCATGAGACATGTTTGCTCCAGTCAAAATGCTTTAGTCATTTCTCCATAAGGAATCCACAAATTACAATGGGGATGATTTTCTATCATTCAGATTTCAGCTTAAATATCAACTCAAAGTGGCTGTTTGGATATTCTTTCCATCTCATTCACATACTTGTTTATCAGTCTGAAATTATCTCCATTATTTTCATGCAATATTAAACTTCACTCTCCATTAGTTATAAAAGAACATAGGCATTTTGTCTTTTAATTTGAAATTTTCATTCCTTCATCAAAAGGCTTAGATTATTTTTGACATATTTTTTTCAATGAATAACTTTTAAGGAATTTTTTGGTTTTGTTAGAAAGTTAATAAGTCATACATTGTGCATACAGTTGAAACCTGTGAAGGAAATATATTTCTGTATTATATATTTCAAAATTACAATTAAAATACAAATCATTGGGAATAAGTTTCTACATTAAAAAACAAAACAACTCCTACTAGATAGGATCATTCCAATGTAGATTTGAAATGTATGTGAAATGCACATTCTGACATACACAATTAACTATTGACATAAGAAACACTGATTTCATTTTGACCTGTATTAGCATCATTTTGAAGACTATTATTTATATATAAATGCAAAAGCACTCTGATATTATCTAAAGGACAAATAATTACTATGTCAAAAATCCTTTCACAGTTATATTCCTCTAATTGCATTGTCATGATTATTATAAGAAATTGCTTAATTGCTAGGTAAAAATCTACATCTCCTAAAATAAATACAATAGAAATTTAATAGAAATAAATGAAGAACCTAGTAAATTGTGACTAATGATTTTTGATAATCTGGTAAATCAGGGCTAGGACTTCTTAAGATTAAATTTTATTTTAATGTCTACATGGTTTTTACTTAATATAGTCTTAAGACATCATATTAAGTTTGTATTTTTCTTGTCATTTTCTGTATTATGCCAATGTTACAATGATAAATCTATAGTCCACCTGATTTTTCAGATTAGAGTTATACACAGTCAATAGAACATTAATTACACTGTTTTAGTTTGAGAAGACATTACAGAGTTTTTATGTTTAATAATTAAGTTTAATGTCTAATATTGACTTTTATTCTATTACCCGAATAAATAATGTTTGTCTTTACTTTCCTGAGTCTAGATATTCTTCAGAATCAAGTACTATAAAGTGTAGTTGCCATTTATTAATGTCTGGGAACTCTAGTCACAGTATTTATAACCATGTTCACCTCCATCTAAAACATTAATTCAATTATAAGATTTAGGCATTATTATTACATAATTAGTAGTTTAGTATTTCGCTTCCTAGGCAACGAATGTCTGGTAAGAAAAAAAAATCCATAATCTGTGTTGTTAGATATCACAGGATCTATAATGTGGAAATTCACTTTCTCAAACTGTTCAATGTGACTTCCCCATCCATTTTACATCATGGTTACAAACACTCACACTTTAAAGGAATGCAAAATCTATACGTGGTGACACAGTCATCCTTGTCTATTCATTCATTAACTTGTTTCTGAGGACAATAAAAAGTTATTATTGGCACATAATAATTATTTTAAGATGAGGACATTGCAAAGCTTATGTGGTGTCTAATGGTTTCAAAATAAAGCCTTTCTTGATACATGTAGAAAATTCCTGAAAGATCAGCTTACAGGCTATTTCATTGACTCCCTTCTCTGAGAAATTGCCTAAGGCTAAAATCATTATGATAGGAATGATGGGAAAAATATTTAAAGGCAAACTTTCTAGGCTCACCTTTCAAAGAAAGAGATTGCAATGAGAGTAGATAAATATCCAAAATGTTTAACATGAAGTTCTCTGGGCATTGAGAAACTAGTCTGTATTCCACATATTTCCAGGTGGATTTCCAAGTCTGTTGTCAGGCAATATCTGAGAAAGCTTTAAGCTCTCAATTCTATCTTACTTTCTCACTCCACATAATGAGAAAATGAAGTTATCATGGGATTTTACACTGATTTCCTCACTGAGTATCCAAAGCATTTTCTCCAATGCATGCAGAACCAGTATGATTCCTCAAAGAATGCTGGGTACATTAATACATATTCTACATATGTGAAAGGTCCAGAATAAGCAAAGTCTATGAGGAAGAAAGTAGATTAGCACTTGATGGAAATTGTCTCCAGACAACCAGGGAAAAGACATAGTGGACTCAGTATAAATGTTTCTTGAGGGCTGATGAAATGTCCTAAGTAAACAGTGCTGAAAAATTGTACATCACAGTGAGGAATTTGGATAATTTGTGATTGCATTCTGTTTAAATTCTATCTCTAGATACTTAACAGTGTGGTAGGCAAAATATTTGCCTAGAAAATGATTCTCAGTGCCTTTATAATTTTTTTGGTCTCCTTAAAACAAAATAATTAATTTTGGTTTAATTTTTAATTTACTCACTTCTCTACAGGACTCATTTTTTTTTAAAGAAATCTTATTTGAAGTACATTTATTCATGATCACTTTGTCTTCCACTTCTTCATTAGAGTGATGAATTTAAGAACAATAAAGCATCAGTATCTAAAATTGATATTTCAGGGTATTTTTGTAGTAAATGAAACATTGTTGAATGTAGTGGCTGATAAATAAGTCATAATTATATTACTCTAATTTGTATGTTTATGACTTATTTTTGAAACTATTGAAAACATAATTTGAAATAATTTATGTAAAATAATTATTAAATTTACATTCCTTGAATACATTTATTTTGGATTTAAATATTTTTAATAAATATTTAGTAGTAAATTACATTAATGATGATGATAATATAGTCTTTTTTAAAACGTAAAACATTTCTTATATCTACCAAATGGAAAGATTTGTTCTTGAAAATACTTGGTCGGAGAGGATATTGTACCATTTCAGTTGTGAATAGGTAATACTTCTGTTTTCAGTTTAATTTCTTAAATAATCATTGTTCATGAAATAAAAATGTAATATAACTGAGTCAAAATTCAGGAGCTGTAGAATCGTCCTTTCTCAATCTCACAATGGAAGTTATACAGAGTAGAAATTGAAATAGCAAGTGACAAAGTGCCCAAGGAATATGTAAATAAAAGTGTGCTCAGAGGAGAATTCCCAGGCATGAATCAAGTGGCCTATGTAATTTCAGTGAAGCGGGGGAACGGGGGTTGAAGCACATTGATTTCCCCTTAAAAGGTTCTTAATGAACCATTGATTCGAACAGTTGCTGTAGATTTGTTTATAACTTCAGACAGTGTATGTTTAAGGATAGAATCAATATAGCTATTTTGGATTTTTTTTTGTACTGATTTTATCATTTAAATGATTTTCTTCAAATTTGTTTTTACATTTGTTTCAACACAAGCTTATGTTCTGTTATTTGAAAAACTAGAAAGAAGTGTCTTACTCAACTCTTCTGTATTTTATGTCCATAGATCTTGTACCATTGAGTATGTTTTAGTCTTGTATGGTATTTCTCAGAAGTTACTAAATATAATTCAAGAATTAAAAAAAAAAACAACTCTGTATGCTTATTGCCTTTACACCTATTTAAAAATCTTCATTTTTAATTCTGTAGCCAATGAGATATTGTAATCAATGCTCTTTCATCTTACGTACTTAATAATAAATTTATTTTAAGTTAGTAATAAAATTTCATATATGAGTAACTTTTTGGACTTAAAACATGTTCCTATATTTGATCAAACTCTTTTGAAATCTTGTATTCTTATTTTAAGTAATTGTCAAAATCAGTTACCATTCAAGAAATCAGCAAAATGCACCTTGATTAATGTCACCCTTTCATCATTCTCACTTATCCTATCCAAACTAATCTCTCTCTTTAGTTTTCTTAAATTTCATAGTATATGCATTGGAAAAATGACTGAATTCTCTCCTCCCTCATTTTCCCCCTTCTTTCCCCCTCCCCCCTTCCCTCCTCCACATGACTTTTTTGTTTTTTGGTACTTTTTTTCTTTAATTTGATGCCAAATCCTGGAGCTTGAAGTCTGAGCTCTGTGCCTGATTACTGTCCCTGAGCTTCTTTTGCTCAAGGCTAGTGTACTGACACTTAAGCCATAAATCCGCTTTTGGCCGTGTGTGTGTGTGTGTGTGTGTGTGTGTGTGTGTGTGTGTGTGTGTGTGTGTGTGTGATTAATCAGAGATAAAAAGTCTCACATGTTTCTGGCTTGGCTGGCTTTGAACCCTGGTATCTCTGCTTCCTAAGCAGCTAGTATTACGGACACAAGCCACTGAAGCCAGGTTAGCAACATCTATTCAGGGTTGTTGTTATTTGTTTGTGTGTATTCTTTGTGTTGGTTTTGTTTTATACTCATTTTCTTTTATTAATTTTCTTGGTATAAGTCAGCTTGGAAGGTTGAACAGGGTGCGGGATCAGGAAGCATGATAAAGGAACCAGTAAATCATTTAATGGTGGTTGGGACATCAAAGGTATGAAAAATAATATATTTTGAACCAAAATAGATATTTCTCCTACACTTCCTCATCATGGGAACTTTGGGAAAATGTATTTTGCAAGAAAATTTCAGCTAACATAGAAAGGAAATTATTACTCCCCTGCAAGTTTGAGGAGGTGTGCAAAACCATGAGGCACATGTATGTAAGAGGAAATGGACTAGTAATGGAGTTAGTACGGAGTTGGTACTGGATTTTAAGTTGGAGCAACCATAAAAAACAATGATATAAATTAAAACATGTTTGTACAACTTTTAGTTTGAAATATACACATTCAAATCAATTGCTAAATTGCACTGAGATTAATTTTTGTCTGGCCCCTAGATACATATGAGTAGGAGGTAGACATCAAGCAGAGATTCACCGAGCACATGACTTTTCAAAATATCTACTACGTTAAAAAGTATGATAAAATGTGTGGGCAATGGAAAATGAAGTTGGATAAAGCAGTACTTTTCTATTTCTTAAAGCATTTTGTTTCAATAAGAAAGAATAAAGAACTAAATGTGCTAAATTACACTTAGGGGAATTCATTAGGAACCATTTAAAATTAAAAGTTAAAAAGTTTATATTTAACAAAAATTCTTTCTGAAACTAATTTCTAACAGAAGAGGACTTTAATTATGATGTTGTATCACCTATAGGAACAGGAGTATATATCAGCATGATTGATTGAAGCTGGATTTGAGAGCGCCTCTCATTTTCCCCATTTCAGATTCCAAGCTAAATCCAGGAAACTGACACAATAGTTTGTAACTCAAGGTTCGTCATAATAGACTGATGTAGACCTACATGAGGGATCATAAATTTATTCACCTTTCTTACTAAAGAAAATATCTTGAATATGTCATTTGTGGAAAATTAACCTGTGATCCTGTGATGATTGCTGTGAAAAAGTTTGAAGATTCTGTGGTGCATGTTAAAAAATAAGCAAAATAATGAAAGTGGGGCTGCAGGAGTGGCCACAGAAAGATGGATGCCTGGTAAGAAAAATTTTGGAAGTTAGTGGCATTAGTGAAAGCGATCTGTTTGAACACACTAAGATTTACATGATCACATTCTGTGCTTTTTAAGTATTAATCATGTCTCCCATTCATAAATTACTTCATTATTATAAATTAGTGTGTGTTTGAGATGCTTAATTTGATATTTTTTCTGTTGGTCGCTTTTCCATGATTCATATGAGAAACTGTTCAGATAATGAGAGAAACTGACGCATGCTTTAAAATCCCCATCTAAAATAATATAGATGAAAAACATTTGCCCTGAGCTTTCCTATCCTTGAAATTATTTCCCAAAAGTACAATCTCTTAACTAATCTAAATTTTGACTACACACTATAGAATAGATTATACCAAATAATCATCCAAAAATGAGTTGAGCAAGATGAGTCAATTGGCCTTTTACATTTCTAATTTCTATAATTCTATGAGTTCAATATACTGTATCAAAACCCTCAAAGGTAATGCAGTGTTAAATCAATACAAACGAACTCTAATGAAAATAGAGCATCTCCTTTAGTAAGTATTTAAGAGAAAGACTTTCTGAGGTGATTGTCTTAAGGATGTGTTAGGTTATTAAATGCAGCTAATGCTTCATTTCCCTGTGGCAAAGGTTTTAGCAGCCTAACATTATGGGTCCCTTATTCCTCCACTACCACTTATGCTATTTTTTAATTGGTTTTCTGGATGATGCCCAGAAATTCTGATCATTTTTAAAACAGGTTATTCCACACAGTTCTTCGAGCTAAAGATTAGTAATGTTGAGGTCAAAATTGTATGCATGTTAAATCATACTCTCATTTGCAAAGTAGGGGTTATGATGAAAATAGGAAGATAATGTACTTCTCTCTGTATATGTCAAGAATGCATATTATGCGATCTAAAGATTTGGAGATTCAAATGGCTTTAATGTATAATGCATATCTTATAATCTTGCTCTACTTTGCAGATATGGTTACTAGGAAATTAAAACAAATAAGAAGAAGCAAAAAATAAACAAAGAGTCTAATCATATGCATAGAAAACATTTGTGAATATAAATGTTATGTGCTAAGACAGGTTTGTAACAACCAGCAAAAATAGTCTAATGATATTTCAGGATATTTACTGGACAAATTTAGCCAAGCAAATATTTTAAAGTATTAAGTTTAGAGTTTTTAAACATTTTTTGCAGTAAACTATAACAAGAATTAGACTTAACAAAGTGACTGAAATTTTGGAAATACTTAGCATTTGCCAGATCTGCTTTCAAAAAAAGCAGAATTGAAGAATGAGTAGACAATATGAGGAATTTATTACTCACAGCTCTGTAGGATAGATGTTGAGGATGAAGGTGTCGGCTTAATCCTGTATTTTCCTAAGACAAAGACATTTATAAAACTATTAAATACTAAATATGAAATAAACAATCTATATTTTATATATTTATATGTATGCAACAATGGAATATCTTGACAAGTTATATTGCCAAATATAAATCTATATACTGTATTTTAAATCTACCAATAAGGTTAATTTTTAAGAATCCCTCTCTGCTATCACATCTTTTTGAATGTCTTGCAGATAATTTATTCAAAATGTAATCCAGCAAACTGATTTAGAAATAAAACTTTGGTGTGGCAGATATACACAATGGAAATCTATGGTTCCATTAGAAAGAATGACATCTCACTGTTCGTAAGGAAATGGAAAGACTTGAAAAAAAATCACTCTAATATAATGAGTCAGACCCAAAGAAACATGGATTCTATATCTTCCCTCACTGGAAATAATTAGAAATTGTCTAGCATTGTCCAAGTAGAGGATCACAATAGACCAATGACTATATGCATATGATCATAAAAGATGACACTAATTGAAATGAATGCAAAGATATTGAAACATGAAGTTTTTTATCATTGATGTTATTTTTAAAGTGCTATTTTAATTTATTAATTTTATCTTTTGTTTTCTTTACTGTTTGTTAGCCCCTGTTTTCACTACATTAAATTTTGGTACCCTGGTTATTTGATATTCGTGTATCTGCATTAAGAAAGGAAAGGGGAACATCAGAATGGTGAGACAAAGGATAAAGGGTGAACCAATGCAACAGGAATATTCACAAGACAATATGTTGGAAATTAACTTTATAATGGGGGGATGGGGTAAGGTAGGTGGGAGAAAAATGAGGGAGAAGGTAACAAATATAGGAAGAAATGTACTCCTACCTTACATATATAACTGTAACAATTCTGTACGTGGCTTTGAAAATACAATTACATTTTTTGAAAACAAATCTTAGGGAAAAAGACAATGGTTTGTAATTTTGGTCAGTAATTTATTACATCTTTGTGGTTAAGTTATTCAACTTATTTTTCATAGACAAATATTAATAATTTCTAACTTTTCTTTTAATGCAAACTTCTTTATATATACTGTTAATGACTTCTATTGTCATATAATTTATCACACAAGAAGGTCACAGAACTTGATTCTATTATTAGATTTTTATTATATTTCACTTACACTTAACATTTTTACAATAACAAATTATTATAACTTAATAAATTAGTCTTGTTACTAAATCATAGACTGTTATGAACTTTTAATTTAATAAAAGATAATTAATATAAGCATATGTAATTATATATTTATTACTATGACATTTGTATAAGGAGTTTGATTAACATTAGTATTAAAATAATTCAATGATACACTTCAGGGATGAATATTTTAAACATGGAAATTCAAAGAAATGAATTGTATTAATTATTTTTCTTGACATTACAAATACACTCTGGAATAATTTTGACAGTATTTCCTAAGAGTATGATTTTATGAATTGTTCTTTTAAATTGTTAAAAACAAAATGTATTCTCTTAATTTTGGTAGATGTCATTCTTCATGGAAAAGCAAAAATGAAAATGTCTGTCTTCTATTGGATTTTTATTATGTAAATATTAGTTGTAAATTAACTTTATTGACTTTTTTCCCTAGGCCGGACTATTGGTATGTAGAAATGACTTGCTAAGTATTATTCCTCCAAAAGCCAGACATGTAATAAATGGTTCATGTGTTAATTGTTTCATAAATATCAAAAGAGAAAAATGATACAATCTGACCATGTATTATGAGGTGAATGGATTTTACCTTTTAAAATATATTTTTATTGTTTGGGTCATATTAGCAAATGAGTCAGTCACATCAATCTAAGATTGAAGCAATTAATCAATAAAATGATCTGGTGTTCAGACCAATGTAATCATTCAGCACAAATTTCTTAGGACATACCAATTATACTTTCTTCCTAAACTTGTATATCCTCTGCCACTACAGAAAATTGGCATGCTTACTGAAGGTATTTTCTTTAGACAGCTCTATACCAGGCCCACTGGGCCTCATAGAGGAGAGAAATTAATTTATGGAGTTTTAGGGCAAAGCCTTTAACATTGCTGGGAATAGGTAACATCCCTTGAGCTATCCTCTTATAGTTTTCTACTTTTCTAGATGCTAAGAAGATATATATATATATATATGTATGTATGTATGTATTTGGAATTAGTATGCTCACAAAATTTGTATATATGTAGAACCATGCTAGCTTCTAAAGATATGCTTGTAAAAATATTTGTGTCTCAATAGAAAGCTTCTATTGGACATGAAAGACAATGATACATTAGTAGCAAAATTAAAATTGCATTGAACCATATGAAGAAAGTTATTACTGATTCAAACTCACAAAGATTACAAGATTACTTTTTTCCACCAAACACCAAACAGTAAAGAACCAAGAGACAGCTATTCCAAGAGAATTAGAAAAAAGATAATTATTAATTAATAATACAGAAATTGTATAGTGACACAGGTAGAAAGTTTTTGATGATTGATGCACAACACTGAGAAATGACACGACTCCATGAGAAAAATTACTAGTTGATGTGTTCAGAGCACCAAAACATCAACTCACCACTACCAGCATTTTGGAATATGGCTTTATTTCTGGGTCTTCTATTCTACTCCATTGGTCTTCAGGTCTGTTTTTACACCAAACCAGCCTGTTTTTGTTATGATGGCTCTATAATAGAGCTTGAAGTCTTGTATTGTGACTCCTTCTGCGCTACTTTTTCTGCCTAGAATTGCTTTGGCTATTCTAGGTCTTTTGCTGTTCCATATGAATTTATGGATTGTTTTCTACTACAGGCACTTTGGAAGCTAGGACTGGATAAGAACATAATCTCTTATTCCATGTTCCAGAAATTATTTTGTAAACAGGTGGCAGGTGTCCTTTTCATGGTTTACGTTTTTTACATTTCTTTTAGGTCTCCTGTGATGTTTAAAATGTTCCTTCAAGTATAGTGCTGAGTGTTGTCTAGATCTGATAGAGATCTATTTGTGAAGGTCCCCAAGAGACAACAAATGATAGATCAGCTTTGTTCCGGTATAAGTTGTAGTGCTCTTTTGGCTTTGGATTGAATGTTAATGAATCAACGGTATATAATAAGTAGGTTGTTTTTAAATAGAAACATATACAAAATAATATGATTTATCGATCTGGTGATGAAAATCAGTGACTTGCAGGAACCCAATCCTGTGTTTCCCCTCAAGGCTAATTTGCTAATTCATTGTTTGCAGCAAATTTATTGGATGTAATTTCTTTGAATAGCAAGACCAGTTCTTCAGGGATAAATTACTGTGCCAGACCTGCTATAACAAAGTAGTAGTACAGACTGAATAGACAAAATGAGAGAAATGTATTTCCTTAAAAATATGTAAGGTAGACATTCAGGCTTATGGTGTCAACAAGTGTAGTTGTTCTGAGGAAACTCCTGCCTTACAGAAGGCAACCTTTTTAATCCATCTTCACACTCTTGATTTGTCCTAGTATACATATTCTTAGATGTCTCTGTGTTTATCCAGTTGGGAAGCTACAATAATGACCCACATTATATTAATGCATTAATTTAAAATGAATCATCTATTAAATGTTCTATGTTCAAGTACAGACAAAATTTTCACTTATGTCAATTAGGGCTTCTGATAAATTTCAGGTGGACACAGTTAGTTCAGAAAAATAAATAGTTATTAATAAAGTTATGTACCTGGGTATCAGTTTCTGTTTGAGGAAAGTTTGACATCCACCACTGACACACACATATGCATTTGTGCTGGTCCTGGGACTTGAACTTAATGCCTGGGTGCTGTCCCTGAGAATTTCTGTTCAAAGATAATCTTGTATATCACTTAGTTCCACTTTCAGATTTTTTTTGTGTGGGTAATTGGAGTATGAGTCTTATGGACTTTCCTGCCTTGGGTGACTTCTAATGGCATTTCTCTATCTCAGCCTCCTCAGTGACCAAGATTACATGGATGCCTGGCTGAATCTAAATGAACACATCCTAACACTAGAAACTGATACTCACTTTTCCCCCCATATTTATGTGTTTTATGGATAAATGTGAAAGCAAAACATTATACTATTTTTAAAATTAAGTCCTTTGAGTAATTTCTATTGTGGTAGAATTTCAATACAAAGAGTTAATTAATAGAAATATTAGACAATATGCAGGCTGGAAATGTGGTTTAGTGGTAAAGTGCTGCCTAGCATGCAGGAGCTCTGGGTTTGATTCCTCAGCATCACATAAACAGAAGATAGAAGTGGTGCTGTGGATAAAGAGATAGAGTGCTAGAATAGAACAAAATAGAATAGAATACTGTGATGTGTTACATGAAGAATATTCAAAGTTTTTTCTAAAGAATTTCTGGGAGTTATGCATATTTGACCCCTTTGTGATAAGATCTCTCACAGGTAATAAGTAGCTTAAGTGTTCTCTAGTAGTCATTGTTAATCTCAAAGTTGGCAAGTCTTTTGCCAACCCCTAGAACCTGAAGTCACCCCAGAGGAGTCATCTTATTGTTTAATTTATGGCATTCCCTTTAGACTGTTGTAAAAACTCGTGTGACTTTAAAATTAAATATTCAAATATGAACAGAATGAGCTTTCTCTCATTTTTTCCTGCATTTCCTAGGGCTGCAATTACATTTGAATAAGTTTTTAAAGCATTATAAATAATACTTTATTATTAGGCACTGCAACTCATACTCCTAGCTAATCAGAAAACTGAGAATTGAGCACTGAGGATCAGAGCTAGCCAAAACAGACAGAGCTGAGATACTCTTATCTCCCATTCACCATCAAAAAGTTGGAACAGAAAGTGTGGTTCAAGTGTTAAGAGTACAAGTCTTTAGTGAATAAGCTGAGTAGTGTATGATGGCCTAAGTTCAAAATCCAGTACACACACACACACACACACACACACACACACACACAATACTACACTACACTATAAATAATCAGAGGCCAGTATTCAGAGTTTAAAATTATGTGACAAGTGCACTTGTTTCATCCAAAAATTTGAGCCCTCTTTCTCCTTTCAGGAAGCTTGACTATAGAGGATATTTCATATAAATATATATATATATAATATATTATATATATATTTATTACTTTTTCGTCTTTACTGCTAAGTTTGTATTTGTCAAGGTATATGATACATAATTTGCTTGTTTAATTCTTACATGAAATCTCCATCCATGTCAACTTGATTTTCTATTTTTGTGTTGAGGGACATTCTAATAATTTAGAATGCCAAGTAGAAGGAAAATCTCTTAGATGCTAAATTTTCATTTGAAAGAAAAAAAACTTCTAGGTGATTCTGGTGTAATTGAAATTGATACATGTGTTAATGTGGAAGTCCTAAAAAATTTCCTAAAGCCTTAAAATCCTAAAGGTAATATACCATCACGATACCTAATTATTTCTGGGAAAGGAATCCTTAATAGGTATTAAATTTGTTACCATTTTAAAAAGAGAAATTCACTGTCCTTCTCAATTAAACATTTTAATAAGTTATCCATTTCACTCTTTTTCTAACTTTCTTTCTTTCATGTATTTTTTTGTTACTATAACGTGATGAGCAGAGCTCAACAAGGCCCAGAAATCCAACAAATCAAAGAAAGGCTAGACAGGTGGGACTGTATCAAACTGCAGAGCTTCTGCAGGGCAAAGGATATAGCTTCCAAGATAAATAGAAAGCCTACAGATTGGGAAAAGATCTTCACCAGCCATACAATGGACAAAGGCCTGATATCTAAAATATACACAGAACTCAAAAAGTTAAATTCCTCCAAAACAGTCAAAGAACCAACAGCCCTTTCAACAAATGGGCTAAAGACCTCAAAAGAGACTTCTCTGAAGAGGAAATGAGAATGGCCAAGAGTCACATGAAAAAGTGCTCTACATCACTGGCCATAAAAGAAATGCAAATCAAAACAACATTGTTATTCCACCTCACCCTAGTAAGAAAGTCTATTATCAGGAAATTTAATAATAACAAATGTTGGAGGGAAGTGGCCAAAGGGAACCTTACTTCATTGTTGGTGGGGATGTAAACTGGTTCAGCCAGTCTGGCAAGCAGTATGGAGATTCCTCAGAAGGCTAAACACAGAGCTGCCCTATGACCCAGCAGCCCCACTTTTGGGCATCTACCCAAAAGACTATAAGCAAGACCATAGTAAAGCCACCAGCACAACTATGTTCATCGCAGCACAACTTGTCATTGCTAAAACGTGGAACCAACCTAGATGCCCCTCAGTAGATGAGTTGATCAGGAAAATGTGGTACATATACACAATGGAATTCTATGCCTCCATCAGAAGGAATGAAGAGTATGTTTCTTTTTGAAGAATATTTCCGCCTATATTTAGAATACAGAATTCTACATTTTGTTTAGAATTTCTGATACAATCTCTTTCAACTCCAGTGTTCACAAAAGAAATCTATCACTTGATCCACCAGCCCTTTGTGCATTAGTTATTTTTAGAGATCACACATTTTCCCAATAAGCGGTGTTGAATAATGATTCTCAGAGATACTTCTCCCACATAGCCCATTGTTTGATATACATTCTCAATCATTTTTCTGGAACTTATCTTAAAATCTATCTGCTTGTCTGCAATTCTCTAAACCTTGTACTGGCCTATTCATTATTCCATATTCATGTAAATATAATAATTACACTATTCTACTCATCTCATTTCCAATTATATAGAATTTTGAATCAAGAAAGTAATGTATGAATTTAATATTATCCAAATGTAATCATCTTGAATTTACCCCAAAATCTGAAATTATATTGTCAATAAGTTGGATATACAGTACACAGAATGGAATATTTGACTGGTTTAAATTACCATACAAACATTAGTCCTGAATTTTGACAAACTACCTTTGGATAAAAGATAGCAAAAAAGTTTATTGAATAATCAGTAATATTAAATGAAATTTGGAAATGACTGCTTTGATGTTTTTCATTATAATATCTTTAATAATGCCTTTCCTTTTTAAATACTTATATCAGGTTTTAATATTTTGAAGTACTTTATTTTTATCTAATTGGAAATGTTCCCACAATTTTATGCACTACTGCATACATATAAAGTAATCTTGCCCACAAAATTAGTTGACTATCTATAACCAGTGAAGTCATAAGTCCCAAACTGATTCAAAAAGATAATACTCTTCCCAAGTCACATAAGGGGTAAGTAATATACAGATTTTTAGTGAGGGCTAGTCACACGAGAAGCTCTTCTCTGAATAATTCGGACCTCCCTAGAGCTCTCTGAGCAGGATGGGCAAGACAGGTTTGCTATTTAGCTTTTATTCCAACTTGGCCAGGCATGATTGATGGAGTAGGGCACTATGACCTCCTACTTGGATTCATGTCTCCATAAACACCATACAAATGCATTGCTCCGCCATCCGCCAGTGTTTTATATTGTGATGTGACCAATTGTCGCTAAAAATTACTGGTGTCACCCATTGAACATTCTGTTTAGCTCATCACTAAATAACACATCATATTGCGTTTCAAATCATGAAGTTTCTGTAGTGGTCAGGAATACAGTCTTTGAAAAGACATGAAAGTATAAACAGTTTCATCTGATGCTTGCAAACATCTTTGCCTTAAGAATTTTGTCTCAAAATATTTTGTATTTAAAATTTATTTTTAGTTTTAACTAAAAAAGTTATTTAAATGTCCTCTAAACTTATATTGATAAGCATTTCTGCATTTTTACTCCATTATAATCCCAAGATAAAAGTAGGTAAACCTTCATTCCTTTCAATCTCACTAACAGTCCATAATCTTTTTCAGCATTTAAGAAATTGTTTAAATATCACCCGAACTTATATTGATAAGCATTGCTACACCCTTATTTACTCCATTATATTCCCAAGACATAAGTAAATATAAATATTTTTCCCTCTCAATCACACTAACAACCCATAATCGATTAGTAGAACTTCAATACAGACAAAATATTTCATCACATAAGTCTAAAAATCCTGGATATATGTGTTTTTTTCTGATATTGTTTTATAAATATATTGTTAGTCTATCTCCTGTGTTTCTTCATGATTTTATAAGTCTGTACTGAATTTTTTGTATTATGTGATAAGTAGAGTGCTGTTCACTTGTTAGTGTTCCAGTTCAAGGGAGGGGTTCCCTGTCCCTTCAAGAATCCACCACTCAGAGGCAGTCTCAAGCAAAAAGATGGATTTATTCGGGAGGCAAAAAGCAAACTGACAGGCCAGGGACACAGCACAGACTCAGGAGCTGAAACTTCGACTGTTAAAAGCAGGCTGACGTGCCAGGGACACAGTGTAGACTCGGAAGCTAACCAGGAGCTAACACTGTGACCCCAAGCAGTCCTCAAATTGGGGTTTATAAAAGTAAATGTGGAGCACAGATGTAGGGGCTTGATGCAGGGGGTAGAGCAAGCAACAAACAAGTTAAGCAAGCATGGCACAGATGTAGGAGGTTGAAGCATGAGGTAGAGAAAGCAACAAACAAGTTAAGCAAGCCATTTGCAGAAGCAGAATTTGGGGGTCATGTTCATCTAATCTACTCCCCCCAACATTTCCTACCATTTTTCCCTGATCAAGATGGTGTCAGTTGTACTCCCTACAACATTAGCAGCTAAGAAAGATACATATATACAATTTAAAATTCTGTTTTGTTATCAATTGCTAAACTTTAATGTCACTTTTACACAACTTAAATATATGGAATAAATTCAAATAAAATTTTGTTAAAACTTCATATAGCTCACTTTATGAGGAACTTTAAATATTTTCCTTGAAATATTTGTAAATTTAATTTGCCTGTGATTCTAGCTTACATATATCAAGTATTTGGTTCTATCAAGGGCTTCATTTTTAACTGACATAGTGCAATGGAGCAATTATTTTTAGGTGAAAATAAGAAGTGACATTGGTTCCTCTATACCCCCTGCTAGTGATTTAGATAGCCATGTATGCAATTATTTAAGCTGCCCTGAGGAAAAGAGAGCCTTTGAATAACTTAAAGTAAATTCCTTGCTAAAGAAAACACTCCTTTACTCTTCTAAATACTTAAATTATTCTATGCCTTTAACCTTTACAAACATTCTAAAGCCAAATTTTCTCAGGTTCTAACACACTTTGATTTTTTTTCATTCACCGGAAAGATGTGTCAATGCCCAGTGCAACAGAAAAAATGAGCATTAACTTAGCAGGTTAAATAAGTCTCTCTCCCAAAGCTGAAAGGTGCTGTGTTGTATCATTTAAGGTATTTGTGAAGTGCAATCTGGAAAGAACTATTAAGAATGAGGTGGTATTTTGTACAAGAGGCAATGGGCACCATTTGCAAATTTGTTGTAAATGATCTGCTTTAATTAAACAGAATACCATTTTTATCATTTTCTCAGGACTCTAAGATTTAGGAAGAAATATTTGAGATAAGACATGTATTTCTTGTTTATGTGTGTTTGTTCTGTTGGTTTTCCACTTTAAATTCCTTTTGTTTTCTAGTTATATCTGGATGGTATATAATATGTCTGGATTTTAAGAGAATCCTATCCATCACAGTCTTGAGATGATATCTCTTTTGTCTCACATTCGCAGATATAGCTGGAGACTGGTTTTTAGCAGATCAATACCTTTTCCATTTTTGCAATCATAACTTCAAGAAAAATTTAAAGTTGCATAACAACCTATACAATTGTCAAATAGGCCAACAATTCCATCCATTCATAACGACCTATTTTTTGCAAGATTTTCCAATAGTACATTTTTTTCTTGGTACTGTAAAGTTTCTACTTTCCTAAACTAAGCAATATATTCTTTATCATTCATTGTTTATCCATCCATTAAACTAAATAATAGTCCAGGCATACTGAGTGCAGGACAGCTAAGATAACAAGCACATAGTGTTTGCACTCCTGGTGTCTCGGTTTCTCTAGGATGCTGTTTAGAAAGCTTCACAGGCAGATGTGGTGAAACACATTTGCAATCCTAGCTGTACAAGAAACCTTGGAAAGGAGAATGTTGACCTCTTATTGTTCCTGGATACAAATATAAGACTATATTTGAAAAAAGAAAAGGAAAGCAAATATTTCAAAATGCATAGTTTGAGTCACAGAGCACCTGCCTTGCAAGTAGCAGGCCCTGTGTTCTAAGTCAAAATGTTTACTGCAGTACACCCATAGAGGATGGTGTGAATTTTAGTCAAGAGAAAGTAGACATAAAGAATAATTACTCTTTCAGCACTGACTTATGCAATACCTCAAACACATTTTATCCCCATTCTCCTATAAGACATATATAATACTTCTTGATTGACTAAGAATTTCTGTTTAAGTTTGTAGAATTAGTCAATGAGCTCTGGCTGTGAATATTTCTGGATAAAAGGAAGCAAACCTTTGATTTATAGAAACATTAAGATAAAGGTGTTATTTATTTTGCCAGGTAGTACTAATATTGGGGTTTACTAATAAGTCCCTTCAAATGGTTTTCCTATAATAAAACACTGTGAGACCCAAAGAGTATGCACGTAGGAGAGAAACACAAAGATTCAATGTCTATGTGACTCTTTATATTTATATAAATTGATATACATAATGCATCAAACACCAAGATATGGAACCAGGAGCTCTCACTCTTGTTTTTATTTTTTTTTAATTTTTGGATGATTCTGTCTTCGTTACCTTATGTGTGGCATATATCTTCCAGTGTATATCTTTAGAAGGGTTTGGGGAATGGTTCAGAATTCAAAGGGAAAATGGTGAAAATGCAGCAGTGGAGCTAACTGGACAGTGACTATACAACTTGTGAAAGTGAAACTACCACTCGAAAGTGAACTATACAACTCATTGGTAGAGATGGGACTGAGTAGGAGTGAGTGAGTGAGCAGAGGACACTGTACAAAAGGAAATGTACTCATTACCAGAATCATGTAATCCCTATCCATATCACTGATATAATAACAATAAAGTAAATAATAAAAATTATGAGGCATATGAAAGAACAGAAGAATCTCTACCACAGACAAGATAAAAGTCAATAAATACAAACACAGTAATTTGAAGTGATGGACTTAGCAAACAAATATCATGTTTTATAAGATTTTCTAGTTATATTGAAGGATAAAAATAGAAAAGTAAAGAAAAATGTGAAAAATAGTGTTTTCACTGATATATGGCTAGACATGAGGACATTGATATCAACATAGAAAACAACCTAATGTTCAGTGTGAAATGCTTGATAAATCTATAATGTCCAGAATATTAGAGGTCACGTGCTTACAGGTCAGCTAGTAGAGACGTTACACCTAGCCTTAAAATGATTTTATTGGTTGGTTGCTATTGGCTTCATATGAATAGAAAGCTCAGGTAAGAGTGAAGATTTAGTAAGTGTGCATGTAGAAACATAACAATGAGTCCAGAAATTCAGTGACTTACAATATTGGAACTGGTGATATATAATAGATTCTTAAAAACTAGTTGTTATTTACAGGAGACTTTATTGACTAGGTCTCAGGAAAACATTTCAAGAATATAAAGGAACTCAGGCAAAAGTTCAGGTCCAGAATATATTCTGTCTCCATATTTTTCCACCAATTCTTAGAATAGTTTTTCTTTGCTTGAGTGACAGCTATGAGAGTAGAAAGCAACATATAATATATTTGAAAAAATGTCTAAGAGAGAATATTGCAAATGACTATTCACAATGAGGAGCTTATGTACAGATGTACTTCCATAGCCATATCCTATTTTTAAGCAGCATTGCATCATCCACATAACTGCTAATATCTAGCATGACAGCATTCAATCCATGCTACCATGACGTGTGTGTGTATTCCCTATTGAGGAACCATGTTTCTCCTTGTTTTCTGATTATTCCTCATTTATTTATCAGTCAGTGATAAAACATATACACAGAAATCTCTGGGAGATGTATGCCAAGAGATTTATGATAAGTATTTGTTTACAGGATTATGGACACCAGTTACACTATTTGATACTTACAAGGCAGGGTGGCAGCAATTAGGAACTGAAGATTTGGGCATGACTGCAAGAATATCTACAGAATTTTATTCCTAAAAACCTTTGTTTCTGTTAAATTCATTCAAATTATTGAACCAGGTCTACTTAGATAATTGATGGCCATCTCCGATGTTCAAAATTATATTACTGTGGATTGTTATTTAAAAATGTTATAAAGATGATTTGTAGAGAGGTTACAGTTACATGTGTCAGGTATCGAGTTCATTTTTTTTTAACAGTGTCACCTCTTCCTTCATTTTCTCCCATATTTTTCACTTTCAACTTCTCTCCTTCTCCAGCACAAGTTGTATAGTTCATTGTCAACATAGTGTCTAGTGAGTATCACCGATCAATTAGTTCAACCTTTGTTACACCATTTTTGGCATAGTACATACTCAAATTGACATAGGAAATATTAAATTTTATCTCTTTTAGGCAGAATTATGTCTTTCTCTTTGTATAAATGTTGCTATGTATTACTAGAGAAATGTTTCTAAAATTACAGTTCCACTTGGCAGAGCTAAAACTGATGAAAATTAATTTAATATTACCCTTGGCCCATACAATTGTTTATCCATTATACTTATGTAAATCCTGAGATATATTTTGGAAGAGAAAAGGCAAACAAGTGTAAACAGAATGGAAATTCATTAATAAACAAAATTATGATAGACTGATGGAATCAAAATTAGTGTAGACATTGGATGATTATTTTAAAATTAAACTCACTCTGAATAAGAAAACATATACCTCAGATCTCACTTTGCTTCCTAGATAAAATGTTCAGAAAAGCTTTTCATACCAAATATTTAAATGATTGGCAATAAAACATCCTAATAAGGTTAATTGCTTGCACATACATATCTAAGCAAAAAGCGGCATTTTGTTTGTTTGTTTGTTTTTAGAAGTATTGGAGTTTATTCTGAAGGTGTCAGGGGTCTTTAAGCGGTAACTTTTACCTCTGAATCCTACCTCCTGACCTGATTTTACTGTGTATTTTCTTAACTTCTGATTTTACTGTGTATTATCTAGGTGTGTCCCTGGATACAATCTATCTTAGATTATAGGCGTCACACAACTACTCTTCTCCAGTAAGGGATTCATGAACTTGCCTAGCCTGGGAAATTTCAGCCTCCCAACCAGCTAGAATTACAGGCATAACCCATTGGCACTAGGATTATGAATAATAATTATTCATAATAATAATTATTGAAAATCATATACTACTTGAATCACTCTCAGAGCTTAATATAGAAAAAGACGCCTGTGTCTTTCTTCTAAAGTCTTTATTACTAATGTGATTCCACAATTTAGTGCAAGAGAAATTAAATATTTCAATATGTCATCCTAAAAAGTAAGCATAGATGCTAGATCAATGTATGGAATGATCAATTTAAGTCACTAGTCATCAAAATAATATCCTAAATCAGATCTTAGTTAGGTTGGGCAGGAAAACAGAGTAGGTAATGCTGATTGCTTCTATGTAAGATTGTACCAAGACATAAAGTTAAAAACAGGATGAAATATTAGTAAAAATTTAAGCAAATTAAATATTAAGAACAAACAAAATAATAGAATATTCTAAGTGGATGCCCAAAGACAGATTTTGTTCAAGTCTTTAAAAATGTTAAAATTTCTCCCAAATGAAATAGAAAAACACTATAGAATTTCAGGGTGAGAGGATCATATTGAGTTGAAACTCAGTATATCAAAAAGTAAAATATTTTGTTACAATGCAGGAAATGGGTTGTATGGAGAAATTAGTGAATATTATTGAAATATGCAAAGACAATGAAAACTAATATACAGCTAGAAGAAGACTAGAGGATATTTAGAAAACAATTTTACAGAAATTGTGGGAATGTGAGGAACAGTTATTTGAATGATTTTTGTGTTTTAAACTTGAACATTTTTTAGACCATAGTTCAATTTAATGATATAAATTTTAAAGATGCTGTCACTAAATTTGAAGTGTTTGTATGTAATGGCAACTTACCACAAGTAACCTGATTATGCTATACTGGCTCTGAATTACCTGAGAATTCTGAGTTTGAAATATTGATATACTATGTCGAGGTACAAATCATCATGAAACCTCTAGGCGGGGGAAACTACAGAAACAGAACTAATAGAACTAATGCATATAAAAGTGAAGAATGAAAGAAAAAAATTAAAGACTGGGAATGTGGCTTAGAGGTACAGTGCTTGCCTAGCATGCAGGAAGCCCTGGGTTTGATTCCTCATCACCACATAAACAGAAAAAGCCAGAAGTGGTGCTGTGACTCAAAGTAGTTGAGTGCTAGCCTTGAGCAAAAATATGCCATGGATAGTGCTCAGACCTTGAGTCTCAAGCCCCAGGACTGGCAAAAAAGAAAAAAAAAAGGAAAATTAATATTAAGAGATGAAGAAAGAAAAGAAGAAAAAGTTGATAGATAGCACATAGAATTCTTATCTTTAAGAAGTATATAGTTACAGGGACAGTGCTCAGGCCCTGAGTCCAAGGCCCAGGACTGGCCAAAAAAAAAAAAAAAAAAAAAAAAAAAAAGAAGTATATAGTTGAACAACCATCCACAGAGAAAAGTGAAAAGAATGAACTGAAAAGTATGGATGATTAAAATCCTATGGAACACTGGCTGTTGTTGAGGGGAACTGGAAAATGTTACCTTACTAAGATAAAAGTGGAGTGGGCTGCCAGGCCAATAACTGTTGTATATAAATGGTGAGGCTCCCAAAAGATTCATGGTATCAGAGTCAAAGATTAATGAGGTGAGCTGTAGTGATGGAGTAGAGATAAAAATCTGGAGGTAGAAGAGTAGAGTGATAAGTCAAAGATAGATAAAATAGAGCAACTTATCTGGTGGACAAATAATGTCAAATACTCTTGTCAGCCTTTGAAGACCTGTGGTGAGGGTTCAAAGTAACTCTATGACATAGTGTGTGTTTGTGTTTGTGTGTGTGTGTGTGTGTGTGTGTGCGTGTGTAAAGGAAGTCAGAGAACATTGGGATCTTCAGTGCTAAATGTTTCATGGTTGCTCATTCCTTATTTCGTTCCTCAGGACTGGAAGCACTGAATCTTACTCATTCTCCTAAGGATAATCCAGAAAAGCCACACATGTCACACTGAGAATGTTAGCTGCTGAGTCAATTGACTTTTAACAGTTTAGAAGTTTGGTGCTTGTATCAGGACTGAGATTGCTCTTATGAATAATAAGAGAATCTTCATGTAAGCACATGCTGAACTTTGCTTAAATAATTGGATAGTAATAGGTTAGTAATGAATGTACATTATAGTGTAGGGATTTTTGGGAGATCATGATGTCATAAAAATGCAATTAAATTTCACAAAGAATAAAGTGTAGATGATCAGAAACATAGTATATACTCCATAAATGTTGAATGGAAATTTTATTCATTGATTAATTATGATTTTCATTTTCTATGATGTTTAAAAATTGTTTTTCATCCAGAAGTAATAAAGTATAGAAGTACATTGGTAATCAGTTTAATTAAACTGTGCGATAGTAAGTAAATAAAAAAATACAGACAGCCACAAGCTTGTTTAGTCTAATATGTTTAAAAAGAGTGTTCAGTGTCAGAAAACCTGTCTCAAAGTAATATAATGTGGTTTCTATTTATTTACAAAATTGGAAATAAGGCTGATACCAGGATGTAAGTGTCAGTTAATGCCACCTCTCAGCTCAATTATTTTTAGTTTGGGACATTGCTGGGTTTCATAGAGAATATACTCAATTTTGTATCTTCAGGTAAATAAGAGTTAATAGCAGGATTGTGATTTTTTGCCCCACTAGATAATTAGGATAATCTGTTGTGTATGAAAGCAAAGCTGGCAGGACTCTAATTTTAATGACTCCTGTGGTATCAAATCAACAATTTGTCATTGTGGCTACAAAATGCACAGATGGACAAATACTCACTCTTCACTTTGTAATTTATTTGTTTTTCCAAAAGATTCCATTGAGATTGTTCTTCTTTTATTCAGCTGTTCAGAATAAAAATAAATGCTACTGAATAAAATGTTGTCTTAAACCATGGTATATTATTTATTATTTTTATACTAGTTTATATTATTTCTTATTATCTTATTGATTATTATAATAAATTACTCAATGCATTATTCTCAAAATTTCCATCTTCAATTCTGTATGTGAGAATGGGCATAATATCAGTTAAGGGTATAAGTAATAGTATAATTTTATAAAAATATCCATAGTTCTCTTTTGATACAATCTGAAACATATTTTTACATTTTAATAATTACTTTATATTTTCTATATGTAATGCATATAGCTGCATAAATATACAATTTTACATATTAAGTTTCTTCATAACAGTTGTCTTTGGAAATATATTTGTTGTTAAAAGGCTCCACTTTACTAATTTAAAGATGGAAAACTATATAATACATGTTATCTTCAGGATATGTCATCTTCAATGTCTGATCAGTCAAGGATAATAATAGTGTGTGAATAAAACTACAATATTGTTTTTAGAACTTGTCTTTGAAGGTCTCAACTAAAGGAATAGAGGCTGAATTCTTAGGGCTCGCAGTATACTTACCTGCAGATATAGACAGGAATTTGTGCCTCTCATGATATTCTACTGTCAATCTTCGAGGATAAAGTATTTTTTTCTGTAATATATAGAAAACATGCAAGGCTTTTGTAGTAATCCCAATAATGAATAATCAAATATAAGAATATTTTTCTCTTTTTAAGATGTTTTACTTCCTCACAAGAAATGTACTCAATGCCTAATGTATGAAACTGTAACCTCTCTGTACATCACTTTGACACTAAATAAGAAAAAAAAATAAAAACATAAGGTTATGATTGATCCCCTAAAAAAGAAAAAAAAGATGTTTTATATGCTATGTGTATTTATATTTAAGAAAATTAGATTAGTTTTCATAGTTTTATGACCTATACATTTTTGAACATTTATATACAATTTAATACTATAGTGTTTGAGAAACAAAACTGCAAAAATATGAGGTATTTTATTTACACCATTGCTTAATCACTCGTGCGTGTTTCTGGCTTAAACAATAAGTACACATTCTCACACTGTTCTGGTGACAAATGTTTAAAAGGAACGTGTTATCTGGACTGCTATTTTCCTGGAGGCCCTAGAGGAAAACTCATTACTGGTTTTCCAAACTCTCATTGTCATCTCACTCTAAACTGTGACTTTACAGTCTAATTTCTTTTCCCTTCTGATTGTGTTATGTATTGTTTATTATGAAAATTAAGATTCATCCACATAATATATGATAAACCACTTCTCTATGCCCTGAGGGACACTACCATACCATAGACAGCACCAGCACTGAGACATATAAACAATGTTTTGGGTTCTCTGATGCATACCCAATGACTAAAGGAACACATTTTCTTTTATTCCAATGATAGGGACAATCAAGACGTTAGCTAGCATTCAGGCACAATGCACATCAATTATAGTTTTGTCGTTTTTTTCACCCAGAGCTGTATTAACACTTCTGAATTTGGTCACAATAATACGTAAGAGTCCAGGCCATTTAAACATTATTTTGCACTTCACATTAATCCAGTACATTGACGGCCATCTATCTGTTCATCAGGCCGGCTGACCATGATGCAGCCATTCTATTATAGGCTCAGAGACACAAGAACGCAACAGGATCAGAGAGAAAAATTTGAAAGTTAAGGGAATGACACTTGAGAAAAAAAGTAGTTTAGATCCTATGATTAAGGTCATCCTGGAATATTCCCGTCTCATGAAAAGTCAAAGATTTGCTTTTATTTTCTGATATGACTTTTATTTTAAGTATACCATGTTACTTTTACTAAGAATGAAATCCTGGAATAAGAGCAACATTCACAGGCCTACACATCAGTTATCTTGTGTGCTGTCTAAAACAATGAGAGAGGGAGAACTTTCCAAAGTAATAGGAAGGATTCAATTGTTGTGCTATTAAATTGCTGATTTGATGAAGGGTGGATCTTACAGAAACAGAGCAGTATAGTATCTAGTCAGTTTTCTTTTTCTTTTGTTTTCTGGTATCCAACACTATTTGCTACTATAGCATGCCAATTTTCTCCACCTTCAATTTCTAACTGTGTTGATGTGTTTGTTTCATTGATTTGCTGTCCATCAAATCTGAATCTGATCTGCCTCATTGGAAAACTGTCATTGACAGTAGGCTTTCATTAGTTTACTAAGTGGTGCACCATAATGCCCTCCTGTCCCTGCCACCTAAAAATCCACGTGATCCTTAATTTCCTTGTCTTTTGTTAGCCAAGGAGATTACTCATTCTGGTATTTTTAACTCTAAGTTCTTTAAAAAAGGAGAAATTTCTCACTCAATATTGACATTAGCTGAACCAAGAGAAGTAAGAAATGAAAACAAAATTTTATTATACTTGTAGAAAGAGTTTGAAACATTTCTTGTATTCCTTGAAGCTATTACCTTTGTCATTACATTTGATAATTTTATTAACATATATCAGAGTTAATCATTGCTTGTTAACCTGGATTTGTCTTTCATCTAAGATTATTTCTTTTCTTTATCCTAACATTCTTTCCTCTTCAAAGAAGTTTCATTTTAGGTCTTTAGTGCATTTATTGAGAGGACTGTTAGTTCTTTGTTTGTTTTGGAGGAATTTAGTTTTTTGAGTTCTGTGTATATTTTAGATATCAGGCCTTTGTCCATTGTATGTCTGGTAAAGGTCTTTTCCCAATCTGTGGGCTTTCTGTTTGTCTTGGAAGCTACATCCTTTGCCCTGCAGAAGCTCTGCAGTTTGATACAGTCCCATTTGTCCAACCTTTCTTTGATTTGTTGCATTTCTGGGCCTTTGTTGAGGAAGTTTCTTCCAGTGTCAAGGAGCCCTAGAGTTTCTCCTATTATTTCTTGTCGTGTTTTCAGGGCATCTGTTTTTATTTCGAGGTCTTTGATCCATTTGGAATTGATTTTGGTGCAGGGTGATATATAAGGATCTAGTTTTATTTTGTTGCAGGTGTTGAAATAGTTTTGCCAGCACCATTTGTTAAAGAGGCTACCTTTCATCCATCCTATTTTTTTAGCTCCTTTATCAAAGATTAAGTAGTCATAGGTCTGTGGGTTCATTTCTGGGTCTTCTGTTCTGTTCCATTGGTCCTCAGGTCTCTTCTTGTACCAGTACCAAGCCGTTTTTGTTACTACAGTTTTTTAATAAGAGTCACATGAAAAAGTGCTCTACATCACTGGCCATAAAAGAAATGCAAATCAAGACAACATTGAGATTCTACCTCACCCTAGTAAGAATGTCCATTATCAGGAAATCCAACAATAACAAATGCTGGAGAGGATGTGGCCAAAAGCGAACCCTACTACACTGTTGGTGGGAATGCAAGCTTGTTCAACCCCTCTGGAAAGCAGTGTGGAGGTTCCTAAGAAGCCTAAACATAGAACTCCCATATGATCCAGCAGCCCCATTTTTGGGCATCTACCCAAAAGACTACAAGCAAGACCACACTAAATCGGCCAGCACAACTATGTTCACTGTAGCACAATTTGTTGTTGCTAAAACATGGAACCAACCTAGATGCCACTCAGTAGATGACTGGATCAGGAAAATGTGGTACATGTTCACAATGGAATTCTATGCCTCCATCAGAAGGAATGACACTGACCCATTTACAAGGAAATGGAAAGACTTGGAAAAAATCATATTACAAATATATTTTCCTTTTCATAATTTGTAATTTTTTTCCTTCTCAATTTTGGTACTACACATTTCTTATTCATTTATTTGGACTCTTTATTTGCTAAAGATAGAAACCATTAATTTTCTTGATTGCTACCTGTGATTTAATAATCCATGCTATTTTCTCTTGGTATAATTAAGTTTTGAACTCATTCCCTTTTACTTAATAGGAAATTACACTACCATTTCTTTCATATCTTTTTATTTTTGTTATTTTGAAGATAACGTCTCAGTTTTTGCCAGTACTAGCCTGAACCATGTCTACAGATCTCACTCAGCCTCCTGAGTAGCTAATACTACAAGCATAACCTGTTTTAATTCTCTACAATATGATTTACTGGCTCCTTAATAAACATTGTGTTCATAATACAGCTGCACTCAATATTTAGTAGTGATCCTTTGAAAAATAATATTTTTACAAGGACACAAAATTAACAAAGAAAATTTAGGTTGTTTTGGTACTTATCTTAAAAGGTTCAAAACAAACTAAATTTCCTCAATCTGTTTCTTTAGGCATATTTGCTCAAATTTGATAATCTAGTGTAATTAAAAACTCACTATCCTTTTCTTGGATTTCATTTTTTAATTTACAAATTCTCAATTACATTAGTTTTCTACATTTGTTTCCTCTTCATTTTTTTACAATGTAGATTTCTCATATAGCAAGGAAAACGAGTTAGCTAATTTATTGCATTCTCTTTTTGCTATAATTTTGCAACTAGTTTCTCTTGAAACAAGTTCTAACTTCATTAAGAAAGGCTAATTTTTATGTCATGTAGGAATTCAATATTGTAAACTTCAGACAAATATTACATAATCAAAAACTTATGAGGTTTCAGATAAGTGATTAATCACTTACTGACTTTACTTTATTCAAGAAACTTTTATTATAAAGTTCCCGTGACACAAGAGTTGTTTGTTGAAGTTATGTCCCTACGGTTTAAATCTGATAACTTCGTGGACACCAAAGGGTAATTAATAAGGCAACTTACTGTCCATGACAAGATAAACATATTGCCTTCATCAACTGGGATGATGCTTTATTGATTAAATGATATTAGGAGATACAGGAGGTAATATTTGAAACTTCTATGAGATGAAGATTATGTGGACTGGTGGCTATGTGACGTTTAGTAGGTGTGGATTTATGTGGTATAAATACACCATCATGACTGCTTTTCAGTTGTTAACTGTTAGCATCAGCTGTTACTGAACACAGAGTTAGGCAGGAAAGCACATAATTGAATGTCAGGAGCCAGAAGGGACCAGCATCAACACATTGTAACCTGCAGTGATGGGATAGCAAGAAATGTGAAGATGCATTTCACTTTCAATAAACAATTGTTACAGTGAACAAACCAAGATGTTAAACATGTATTCAGTGATGTCAATATTGTATTTGCTTTTGTGTTGAGACCTTAAGTTTCCTATTGGAATTTGTTATAAGTACCTCTGAAAATATTGAAAATAGTCATGGTAAATGTTAGCAAATTTGTCCTGACACGGTATTTTTATTTTCATGTCAAGTTAAACAGACATGTTCAGGTTGAAGTTGCTCAAATAACAATCTATAGGTGCTGTTGGCCAGACAAATATCAAATTATATGTATTCATGTGTGTATGCAATAAAACAATTATATTAAGAAAACTTTGAATGCTGAAGTATACAGTCAAATGGGTTTTAGCAGAGAAGTGTAATGAGGGGATGTTTCACATTTGTGGCATACTAAAGAGCTGCATTGAGAATGAGGATATACTCTACAGAACATAATTCACAGGGGAAGAATGTTGAGAGAAAATGTTGGGAGAAGATTATGAGAAGACACTAAGAAGATACATAGGTACATATTGTACACACACACACACGCACACATACACACACACACACACACACACACCCCTTTCCCTGTGCCTGAATCACTCTCAATAATCAAAGAAACTTATTTTCTTTTTTCATAAAAGGTTTGTTACTTAATCAATAGGATTCATATTAATAAGTTAAAAATATCCCGAGGCTTGTTTTAATTTGGGGCTCTAGTGGAAAGGTCTCACTGTGATGTATGGTATAGCAATCTTAAAGATGTGAATGAAATTGTGTTATTGTCAGTTATATATGAAACTACCTCTTTTTTTAAAAAACGTAATTTTATTTTATTGAAAGGGTGATGTTAGAAGGATTACAGTTACATAAGTAAGGTAATGAGTACATTTATTGTCTAACATTGTTACTTCCTCTCTTGTTTTATCCCACTAACCCTCCCCTTCCAGAAAGCCCCCCCCCACCCCAAGTTTTAAAGTTCATTCCCAATATAGTGTCATGGGAGTATCACTGTTGCAATGGCTCCCCCTTTGTCCTTTGTCTCACTATTTTATTATTCCCCTTTCCTTGACCAAATTAGATAAACATATGTACAAGACACAGTGTGCCAACATGAAAAACAGTGACAGTGGGATAAACCAGAGGACAAAGAAAAGAAAGGAAAAGGAAATAACTTTACACAGTACATTAAAAACATACCTAAACATTCCATATCATAGAGATCATTTCGATTAACATCACTTTATATAGTCATATGTATGTAACAATTGCTACTATTGTATTAAAATATAGAGGTCGATAATCAAAATAGCAACTTGGAATCATTTTGCAAATAACTTCAATGCTACTAGAACAGATGCTTTCAAATCATAAGCCAAATCTGGCATACCATTTATGTTTAGGAAGATAGGCTTAATGGAGCTAAGCTGTCCCAATTAAAGTATGTATTGCCTACTACAATTTCACATATTAGCAAAATTAAAATTTTCTAAAGACCTGTATGATTTACATAGTCTAAAAAATTTCTATATAGCCTCCTAGAATAAAGTATTTCCTAATCAGTCTTCTAGGATATTGTGTATATGCTCTCCTTTTGTTTTGACTATCATTCTTTTGTCATACAAAAAGTATATTTTCTAATTGCTTAATTTTCTTCATATGGCATTTTCTCATTGATCATTACGGAAGAATCAAAATTGTTCCTTCTATTCTTCTCAAAATTGAAATTCCACCAGAAATCTCAATATTTATATCATTTAAAAATTGGTTACCATATGTCACAATATTGAAATCTTCTTAATCTCTCAAATTACACATTAGTTTGTAACTTTGTCCTGAAATGGCTCAAGTGAGGTTATGTCCATTCCTCAATATTCATGATCAGAATCATCAAAATATGAAGAACAAAAAGCTAAGAAAGTTTTATTTTAATGAGCTGAATATTTTATCATAATATATTTTATCTAAGCTATCAAACTGTAAACTTAGAATGCAAAGAAATAAAGAGAGAGAGCAGAGGGAGAGGGGCAGAAAGGAAAGGTAGATTTTGTGCACTATTTATCTTAATTTCTCCTTTATTGTCTTTGTAGATACATCCTGCTACATCTGGGAAAAGGACAATTTACAAAGAGCTCCTTTACATGTCTTTTTTTTATTTCTAAAATGTTGGAATGGAAGCTCCTTGGTGGGAGGACCTGTATCTTTTACATGTTAAAGACCTGACAAAAATGAGCCCTAAATCAATGTTAAATCATCCTTAGACCAAACACTTCCATAACTCCCTGTTTGAAAGAAAAAGACTGGGGAGGTAGTGACAGCTGGAGCCTACTTGAGATGTAGCTACTGGTACCTTTGGGTGTTTTTGTCACGATACAGCCTGAGGCCCATTCTGTTGAAGAGATAACAGAAAATATTAAATATACTGGCAGGTGTCTTAAGCAAGAAAGGAAGGAAAATGAAGGAAATTGCTTATTGAGTAGAATGTTTGAAAAACAGTTAGTTAGGAAGAAAAGAAAGAAAAAAAATCTAGTAAACTTTTGTGAGAATGACAAAGTAGTTTTAATTAATTTGGAAGAGAGGATACATGTTATTGTGAGCAAAGACTAGATCCACTAACAAAATGATACTTTATATATTGTGAACTCCTTACTTCCTGTTACAAGTAGTAGTCACACTCCTCTCTATCAGAAAGAGACTATCTTAAATACTGAGAGCATTCATTTTGTGACATGCCTTGTTTGCATGAGAAACAAGCATAATTATGTGATGTTGAGAAGTGAACAATAAAATTAACTTCATAGTTACAAGTATAAAATTAAAGAAGAAAGCAATGGCCACTCTGAATGATTTCTTTTCTACAGAACTCCTCTTCATAGACATGAAGAAGTTGATGGAGTCAGCAGTAGGGAAAGAATTGGTTTGTCTTAGTGAAAGAAAGAATAAATAATTTTGTCATCGTGCATGACAGATTTTTTGGATTATTTTGTTCACAATACTTCAAAATAAATACACCAACTGTGTCACAAAATAAAATAAAATTTAGTAAATAATTTTTAAGCCACTATAACTAAACGATCTCCACATGCTCAGAACTGCTGACTTTAAAAAATATAATCATTATTCATCTATCATCATTTATATCTATCTATCATCTATCTGTCATCTATCTATCAGCTACCAATATGTCATCTATTTATGTTCTTTCTAATGTATTGCTTTTCCTGATACTCCTTAATGCAAATTTTTAACCTTAATATTATAAATGATTGCTATTAGAAATATGCTTGTATCTTCAGTATTTGAAATATCTTGTTACTTGAGGTGTTTCTTATTGACTGTTGCACTGACTGGTAGACACAAAATGAAATGTGTGAAAATATTTTTAATAATCTTACAAGCTCTTAGCTGGGAGGAAAATGTTTGATTGCAATCGGAAAAATTTTACATACTATATTTAAATTTTGCTATTAAATAAATGTTAAGTAATTGTGAAAATGCAATTTTTACATATGTTTTCCCTGTGGAGTAACAACCAATCTGGCATCAACAGGAAAAGGTAATGAGAAGTGTAATTACCAAATATAAATGAACTCATTGGTGGCTGTTTTTCATTTGAAAATGCCACCTCATATCCATTAGCATTTGCAAGCTCTTTTATTCTGATACACTGTCCAGAAGGAAGTACTGAAATATCTTTGAACTATAAACTAAGAGACAAATGTTTGTTGTCAAAGAGTTATAAATATAATCAAGATAATAGAAATGCTATTCAAATACTTCAACTTAGATTTGATTAAAGAAAAACCATATATAGTCTTGTGACAATGAATATTCTTCTATTTAATTAGAAAAAATCAAGTTAATAATACAGCTTAAGTAAAAAGACAGTGCTGAGAAGGCAGGTGGTAAAGAAGTTCAATTGAGAGTTTGACAAATTTCTCTTGTCAAATAAAGCTAGAATTCATATTCTTCAACTTCCATACATTTTTTGGCATTTTAATTTCCCCCCTTGCAATAGAAAAAGCAAAACTCTTTCATCACACTCAGTAGTATATAAATTGCTGCTCTGTGAATGTAGACTAGATTTTCCACTGACAGGTAAGTTGGCATGCCAGTGAAAAAATTTTAAAAAAGTATAGACTATCATTACTTACATTTTTTCCTGTTAATAAATTTGGCACACATGCTGTTCCATTCTTTTGAGGATATCAAAGAATTTACAATTTAGGATCTGGCTAAATATCTGTAATTCTTTTCATTCTTGTTTGATACTAAGCAATCATGAATACAGAAAACTCAGATATTCCACTAAGTAGAGAATGTGGTGTGAAATAAAAAAGAATTAACATTCATATGTATAGATATATATATCCAGCTACATATATATGCATATATGTGTGTGTGTGTGTGTGTGTGTGTGTGTGTGTAATGTGGGACATTTTCTTGTGGCTGTGCTTTGACTGTCTTCTAACATTAAAATTTAACAAAGTAAATTGAACACAGCAATGGTAAAACTTATATTTAGGTTTGCCTTTCAGAAGAAACACTTTAGCAAGGATTAAATCACATAGGGTTTTATGTTTAAAACAAATCTGATTACAAATGATAAAATGAGGTAACTTCAGTAAACAGCTTTTGAATAATGAACTTGCCATCTTCAACAGTGGAATGTAAAAATTGTAAAGTTTGTTCCTTTCTTCTCTTGTCATATATTACTTTGCTGTCCTACCAGTCAAGGTCATAATTACTAGAAATATCTCCTGTCCCTAATAGCCCCATTTCTCATATGTACTCCTAAGTATGTATGTAAAAATGATCGAGAAGGTAGATACATGTGTTTTCCTAAGTCATACTTCTTCCCTTTACATTTATAGACAAATCTGTCTCCGTGACATCATTGCTATCCTTTAACATTCAATTAAACACATTGTTCTCCCCATTGGAAAAAAAAATAGCCACATGATGCTTTCCACAATAATAAAAACAATGACTCTAGTTCAACTTCTCATACCCCTTTACCTAGCAACCATTTACTCCCTTCATTTAACCATCTTTTTGGAAAGACTCTCTGCAAAATGTGAGAGCTGACTTCTCTTTCAGTTCTCACTCATTAACTTGCATCCGTAAGTTGTTCACTGAAAAGTTTCACCCAGAATGAATTTTGGTCTGGCTTCCTATCACTTTCATACCATTTCATTTAATGAATGCATTTCATTCCCTGTACTTGAAATTCCAAAGTCACTCCAATATACTGTCTGCCTCATCTATATTGAAGCACTGGCAACCCACATGCTACTCATTTTCCTCCTCTTTTTTTCATCTGCTCCTTTGCATCCTTATAATCTACTGGATCATTAAATTTTAATGGGATGGTTTTAATTTATCAAACAAATTACTATAAGAAAGCTTACACTAATTCTTAGTTAAAACTCATTATTATAAGACAATTTTAAGTGCATATATGAGCTTTAGATCTGTGCAAAATTTTATTTGATTCATATGTATATAAAACAAATAATGCTATATATATATACATATATATATATATATATGTATTCAGATTTCCTGAATACATTTCAGATTTTCCACGTCTATCTCCATGGTTGCTAATTAAGAACTTGTCCCACCAAGGGTGAAGTTTTTCATTACGGCACATACATATCCTGCTTCTTATAGCTCTCTCATACTGTTTAAAAGTATCTGTTTAAAACACCCCTTATCTTATCCTATTTTTTTCTCACCTCATAAAAATAGGTACTCTAAGCTCTTTGTACTTACCCTAACACCACTTTTCAACTCATTATTTGGTGTCCATGTTACAAAAGCATGGCATTTTGAAAACAAGTACATTACTGTAAAATTAGTCAATTGTCTGCCATGGTTCATACAATAAAAACAAAATCTACATCAAGCATTTTAGGTATGTATGCTTTCTAATGGAAACTTTTTTTTATGGATAGCTGTTCTCTCTCTTTTGTGCCTCAAAAGTTCTTCATTTATTACTACACTCTTGACTGCCAGAGAAGGCGTAGCTCTGGAACAAAACATCAACAAAAGGAGAATATTTTCAAAGTCACAAATCAAAAAATCTTAAACATCTTCAAATAAGATCACCAATCTTTAGTTTTAATAGCTCATAACAATTTCCAATATAAGTGAAATGAATTATAATATGTAAATCTGATGGAATATTTTTATGCCCACTTTGGCTGGGATTCTTCCTCTCCAGTGTTTAATTTATTAACTACTCATTTTGCAAATATCACCTCAATTCATCTTTGTAAGAAAATATTCCTCATAATAACATTTCCTTCTTATAAAATATTAAGTTGAGGTCAATTTCCTTATAAAGTACATTGTTATTTTTCATTGTATTTCTTTCCCTCTACAAACTTACATGGATTATTATGGTAATTTTGATAACAACTATTGAAATCTACTATTTTATCTAAAGAATCTAAAGCAAATTATAGATACTAACACATATCATATTTAGTGAATCATTGAAGAAATCCATAAATAGATCCTTTGCTAAACATTAATGGCTAGGACTGACCATTACTTTGTCCTCTTCTTTAAATCTGAACATAATGAGGAAAAGTTACATAAGGAATAGTATAAAGATCAGTTTTTGAATTGATCACAAAAGCCTAATTGTAAAATTTTGAGGGTGCCTAATAGCAGAGATTTGTCTCTTATCTCAAGTCTCTCAAATTAAGTCCAGAAAACCTGACAAGTAGCTCTCTCTTGTCAAGTAAGATGGATTTTTTTCTTCTGCTTAAAAATATACACTGTGAAGTGGAAAACAACAAAACCTGTGAGAAAGCAAGAAAAAATATACAATGCACAAGAGAAATCAAAACTGACATGGCTGCAACAGCAAAAACCTTCATTTTCTACTGTTCTTAATAATATATATACATATATATTTTAGTCTCTGATGTTACATGAGAATAAATCTCATGACTTATGGGTAAATTGTGCTCAATTCTGTCTGACATGTTCTTAGGGTTCAGGTGTGCCATTATATTCATTCTGTCATTGATAATGATACCAACATTCTGTTTGGACCTAGATATGGCAGGATACCTGCAGTGATGGGCCTTAGATATATCTCTCCTTATCTAGCAAGTTCACTAGCTGGAATTTCACCTAATTTGGAGACATCTACATGGATCTGGGGCGCATTTTTGCCACATGACTACTGTCAGTTAAAGAGTGTTTTTGCACTTCTAGAAACTATTCTGTGACAGAAGAATTATATTGATTTTGCCACTGGTTTAATCAACTCTAGAATTTAGATAACACTGTCGAGAGAAGAGTAAATAAAACCATCATGTACAGATAAACAGTTTCATTTATCTAGCTAACATTGTAGATTTGCAGAATAGGTGCTCGAAAAAAACATGTTTTACAAAAAATCCTTCTAATTCATTTTTTAGCATCAAATTGGAGTTAGGACTACAAAGCTTATAACTGCAGTCAATACACCCTCTAAAAGACAGCATACCTCACTTGTGCTCAGTATCGGAATTGCTACAGCAGACATAATCTACAGCAGATTTTGTTTTCTTATATACCCACTCTAGGACACAAACTATGCTACATATGGTTAAAAAAATGATTCAATACTAATTTATAGACATGTACATGAGACTGTTTAGCCTTGATGATCACAGACATGAATCATTGGTAAGCCTGATGATGAACAATATGTCAAATAATTATTTTTGTAGACAAAATAATGAATTAAAGTGAAGAAACTTCACTAAGTAGTTTTCTTAAAATAAAGTCTCAACATATTCACATGTGCATACACATATTCAGTGAAAATTGTACACAAACTTTGGTTTCAGTGACCTTTTTAAGTTAAAGAAAATGTTATTCAGAAAATCAATAAGAAAGGAAACTGACAAGAACACTAATGTTGATTGCATTTGAATCCAAAAGGGACTTTTCAAAAGTCATTAGCTATGGTATCAGCATGGCTGTTTGATTTTTTTTCCTAAGATTTACCTATCTGATCATTTAATGTTCTAGTTAGCTAGACAGTTAACTGTTAGGAGTGATAAACTGAACATATGCATGCTTCATTTTCAAAGACAAAGAAATGAGGGAAATTAGTAAATTTAAAATTTCCAATGTAACTTTTCTGAGTTATTTGTGTATCAGTCAAGATTTAAACCATTTAAAGATTACAATCTGTAATTATTTGGTTCCCAATGATGCATTTCTGTGCAAATGACAATAGGTGTTTGTTCAGTCTTTGCATGGCTATAAACGTCCCATCTGATGCTAGATCTGGAAGCTTAGACATTTTCTAAGGATAGGTGTATGAAAGGTGCATATAAGCAGTGGGAAAAAGCAGCTGGAAACAAATGTGCAGTTTTCTGTTACTTGGGATGCACTGAAGTCCTTACTAGTTTCTGTTGAATCCACATTACTGGTGTCTATGGTCTCAAGAAGTTGTGGATATTTATCATGGAAGTAAACATGCACAGATGTTCCATGAAAACAATTTCCAGAAAACATAAAATAGCCTGAGACCTATTCCTGCCAAGAGATAGTTTAGCAGATCAGCAGCAATGTGTGTGAGCAAAGCAACCACCCTCTTTTTAAAAAAATGGCTACTGCCTTCTTTCTTTTTTTTTTCTTTTCGTTTTTCTTTTTATTTTATTGTCAAATTGATGTACAGAGAGGTTATAGTTTCATAACTTAGGCCCTGGGTACATTTCTTGTACTGTTTGTTACCTCCTCCCTCATTCCCCCTCCCCCTCCCCCTTCCCCTCTCCCCTCAAGTGTTGTTCAGTTGGTTTACACCAAATGTTTTACAAGTATTGCTTTTGGAGTCGTTTGCCTTTTTATCCTTTGTCTCTCAATTTTGATATTCCCTTTCACTTCCCTAGTTCTAATACCAGTATATACAGTATCCAGTGTATTCAGATGAGATACAGTGATAGAGCGAGCTATTCCCTTATTTCTACCCTCTAAATCTCCTTAAGTATCTCTCTGGTGGCTGTTTCCAACCAGAAAAATACAAGAAAATATATGATGAAAAATAAAGGTAAGGGCTGGGAATATGGCCAAGTGGTAAAGTGCTCACCTTGTATACATAAAACCCTGGTTTCCATTCCTTGGCACCATGTATATAGAAAAATCCGGAAGTTGCGCAGTGGCTTAAGTGGTAGAGTGCTAGCCCTGAGTAACAAGAAGCCAGGGACAGTGCTCAGGGCCTGAGTTCAAGCTCCAGGACTGCCAAAAAAAAATCAAAAAGAGAAAGAGAGTGAGAAATATAGGTAAGTCTAGTCAAAGTATCACATCATGAAATTATCAGAGTCTCGTTTTATCATCTTGGCAATGACCCAGGTCTTCTTAAACTATATTCAATCTTTAATGGTACCAACAATGTCACATTTCTGCCACCTTGGAACCTATTTGTGTCCTACTGAAAACAGATTCCCCCTTCTTCAGAAGATGATAACAAATCCTTTTTTTTTTTTTTTCTGTCTTTGGATAATGCTCACTCTTCTAGAAGAGTCATACACTTCTTCACTATCCCTTGACTTTCAACTGTGTCATCACACTAGTTTCTATTAACACATGTTGTAAATACAAAGAGGTGACAGGGGAAGGAAGATAAGATCAATCAGTGAAAATACATTGCAGCTGGGGAAAACATGAGGGAGGAGTAACAGGTTGGATAAGAATTGTAAACATTGCTTTATGTATGAAACTATAAATCTGTAAATCACTTTGAAAATAAAGAAATGAAAAAAATACATTGTAAATATAATGATAGCAAAATAAGAAAGAATTATTTCTAGCAGTTTTTGGCAATTATCATGTCATAGTATTTGTAACTCTCTTCTTTCATTACTCCTTCCCTATTGTCGTTATCCTCTGTAACTCTGTATACTTGCCCGGTAGTCTTATTCACATCTGAATTTTGGAAGATCTGTAACATTAGCATTGTGGTCTGAGATCATTCATCCCAAAGGCATTGAAGTACTAAGGAAAAAAAAAATTAGTGGACCTCTTGAACTCTGGATCTACCCATTCTTATCCCATATTGTGCAATAAAATAGTAACAATTTATTATTCCGGGTTAATCAAGTTGGTTCAGTAATCATATGATTTTTTATGTTGATTCACTAGCATGATGGAGCTGAAAGGTCCAGGTAATCATTGTAAATTCCAGTTCAATGAAATATTAAATTAGTTGTTGAAAGCATCATTTTGAAACTAAGATGCACAAATCAAAAAAAAAAAACTCAAAACTTAAAGTTGTCAGCAGGAAGAGCATAATCTTTACTAATGGGTATACAGGAATAGTAATGAATTACAGAATATATTTTTCAGTTATAAGAATTGTTTGGATCATGAAATACATAACACATTCAAAAGGACATTTTAAATGATTTGAAGTTGATACTTGTATAGTGAACATCATAGTAGGTGATGAGTTATGCAATGAAATGATGGTAGGTGGGGAAGTGGAGGAAATAGCATATTCACATGCTCTAATTCTGTGAGAAAGGGCATAGTTCATGCCAAAGCAAATGTTTCCTGATCCAATGTGATCCATTTGCAAGTTATTTGGTGATTCCACCATATAATTGTGTCCTTTTGGAAACATGGGGTTTGTCTTTACTGTTTACTGAAGAAATAAAGATCAATGTCTCTTTAACATGCTTTGGAGAATGGAAACCCATGTTGTTAAGGCCTTTAGTTCCTCTATATTGTTCGTGAGCATTTTGTGCTATAAGAGCCTAAGATGGATTATTTTATCAGTCCGTTTAGTTATTAAAATATCATTATACAGTGGTTGTCTTTCAATTAATGTTTTTTATGAGGGACAAATGTAATTTTGAGATAAATCCATCTCTCTTTCCTTTTCTAGTCACATTTCTTCTTGTGTATGCTTGAATGATATCTGTGATAATTCAGAACCATCTATAAGTCAAGATTAAGGATGAATCCAGAAAAAAATGTAGCAAAAAATGTCCATAGGACTTTCCTCACTAACCAACATGTGAATCAGATTTCACTGAAGTCTGAAGAGATGCATAATATTTCCATTTGATAATGTAATGCTGGTCTGTGTGTCCCCTGTGTCCCTGTAAAGCATTTGCTTATTTAAGAAACCTCTGAATTACCAATGTCTCTCATATTCCAGCATGCTTGCTCTACTATGAGCAGCAAAAATCCAAGCCCTATTTCTCAACCTCATAGAATGGCACAACAGTGCTCCCTTGTTCTAAATGCCTAAACAGTGAGTAACCCAAAGCCTAAGACAGAACTTTATTTCTCATTGTCATTTTAAAGGGCACTAAATCCAGTTATACATATGTCTTAAGCGGTAGAGAAGTATATACAGTACACTGGCTATCTTGTAGAATTTCCTTAATTTTAAGTTTCACTTAAATAGCAGTTGTTTGTGTGAGTAAACAAGAAGGTCATGGTTAAACAGAGTCACAAGATTTAGGGAGCTATTTTGGATTTTATAGGCAACAGGTGCCATATTTGTAGGCGTGCTAGTACTAAGGGCCTCACAGGGAAGCTCACTCACATTTTAGACAGAACAACTCAATACACCTCAGAACATACAACAGATCCATAAAAATTTCCAAAATGGTATCTGGCCCCAGAACATCTGCCAAAGCATTGTCTCACCACTGTGTCTAGATTTGTTCAGGTACCTCAACCTGCTGCCATCAATGGCAATGGAGTGGTGTGCCTAATTTTGGATGAGAAAGTCAAAGATGATTTCTACAGACTAAAATATGACTTGGAACTAGAGAGCTGACAGGTCCCTGAGGCGGGGAAGTAAATGTGTTTTGCTAGCACCAAATTAGTTCTGATAGTCATTACTAAAATGTATGAGTTTAAAGCATTCATCAGATCACTAGCGGCATGGCAGGTGCCCAAAGATGTATTGATTTCCTCAAGCAACGAAACCCTATATTGCACAGCTGCTAGAATCAGAGTCATTACCCAGTAAACTTTATAATAATCTTCTGTCCTTCTCTAAGATTCATATCTCTTCTTAGGCCATATAGGCAAGATGAAATGGGATATAGAGGAAACAGTACTCCTGTATTCTTTATCAGTGGCATTAATGATTGCAACCCTATCAGTTGTGAAGTGCTATCTCTGCTTTATTATTTTCAAAGTTAGAGGCAGGAAGTTTCAGCTTCACTTTCTTTTTTCCTACTATAATAATCCTAATTGTACACATCAGAGAAGCACTGTAGGGACTGGATTCTCTTCATATCCTGGATATGAATATATTTACATCAGATCAGAATAAAGAACATAGCTATAAGGCTGTGCCATAACCACTAAGACTACTGCCATATGGTTATGAAGCACAATTCTGCTCATTATTTTAAAAGTATAGAAGGAATTTTGATTATATAAACATTTGAGTCTATAATGAATCATTTTTTGCAGTTTTGCAGCTACCATTTCGTTGAAGGAATAAAGAGCCACTGGTCTAGTTCACATAGGAATGCATTATATGTCTTTTACTCCTTGTTTCAGAACTTTAAATAAGAGGACTTTTCATTGGATCCAAAGTCTTTTTCTACTATACGTGAAGTAATGCCGTAAAGGGTTGTTTACTGTTAAATTTTTAGGAACATTATGATCAACTGGACAATCCCAGTGATATCGGTTAGTCAGATAGTCTGATTACAGCTTTATCTCTAGTATCTCTTAGGATGAAGGCGCCTCACTTCTGATTGGCTATTCTGTGTCAACACTGGACCTCCGACACTCCTCTTTCATTATTAACAATGCATTAATGAAATACAATTTGATGATAACATTTCCAAGTATGATCAGTGACTTTGGGGATCCACGACACAAATTTGATATCTAGGGCCATTTTGAGGGGGATAACTGCTAGAAACTATATGCAATGAACAGATATTATGACACAATTCCCCACAGCTTTCATTTTCTCTGTGATAGGAGTTTCTCCAAATGTGACCACAACAAACTTAAACTTTGTTGTACTAGAACGTGGACAGAACCTATGAAAATGAAACATTATCATGGCTTTATCAATTTATATGTCAAGAGAAGTGTTTTTAAAGATGGATGATAGGTTCTGAATTAATTGATAACTAATCGAAAGGTAGCAAAAGAAGTTAAAGTACTTTTAAAAAGGAGGATGTTTTCTTAGTAGACTGGAAAATTTGAAACATAAACAAACACGCAAACCAAAAAAACAGCAAAAATAAATACTAAGCAAAACAAAGGGGAAAAAAACTTCCCAGAGAAAAGCAACCTTGAAGAGATAAAGAGATAAAAGCAGTCCTTTTCTATCTGCTAATTAGAAGCTTCCTGAATACCAGATGGGAAAAGAGGCACAGTCCTGAGAAGCACCTCAGCACCTTCACTGTAAATCCCAGATAGCCTTGACACCTGACCCATGCAAGTAACTATATAATAAAATTGCAATATCATAGTGGCTAAGTGAATGGGAATTTGTTATGGTAGCAAAAGATGAGAATATAATCCTAAATCTTTGAAAAGCTATTAGGGCTATATAGGAACAAGTGAGTAAATTATGTCAAAATTGAAGTTGAGGGATTGTGTTTGGATTTGAATATCAGGAGTCATGGAGAGTAATGAGGTATCTCACAATCTATGATAATTGGCAAAAAAAATCATAAATTATTTTTAGCAAGGTATTTGAAAAAGCAAACTTTGCTGACTCTTGCAACAGGAACACTAGATGTCTTTGTTAATTCTTAAACTTTTTTAGAAATGAAGCATTTAATTTAATTCACTTGGAAATATATAATTATATGCATCCCTTGTATTACTATATACGATGTTTATTCATGTGTGAAACATAACCCTGTCAGCCATCTTTTCAGTCCTGGAGATAATTTGAAACTGTAGAGGCTTAGCTAGTCAATGTGAAACATAATTTATACTACAAGATAAATACAAATGCAACTCAACTATGAAGAATTCTTTCTCAACAACATCATCACAAGTTTAAAAATTTCTGCAGGTGTGTTTATTTTTCCTTAAGTTCTGAAAAGGTGACTTATTTGTTCAGCTCAGTGATGTTGTAACTAAAAATCATTATCAAAAGGAGGATCAGAAACCAGATAAAAAGTCAAATATTTCTTATTATTTTTTATTGAGTAGGATTTGTGATTCTAACACTTTTCTACATACAAAACACAAGTGATGTGAAGGGTCTTCATGATAGCATTATAGAATTTAATATGTCATAATTAATTAATTTGGCATTCAAGTATAATGTCCATATGTTAATTTCCCTGTGATCCCCATGACGGAAAGACTTAAAGATGAGTTTGAAAAAAAATGAAAGAATTTCATTTCTCAGGTCTGTTAAACTGTTACGTGTATCTTGCTTAAGTTTCTGTTCATTAATTTATATCCATCCAATTATATAAAGCAAATTTGGAGGGAAAAAATTTCTGCAGAAAAAATATATTTAACACATCAAAATATTGAACAACATAAATCGGTAACATTATCTACTAGGCAAAGGTAACATAAGTATGTCAAGAATATTTTGAATTAACCCATAGTTGGACAAACGCATCTAACATAATGACTATTTTATATTAATATTAGACATCTCAAGTAATATACTAAAAACAAAATGAAAATTAAAAACCAAATGTTTCTGTGTATTATAATGGTATTATGTATTATTGTAAAAAAGAGAAGAGAACATAATTTCACACTAAGAAAGGAATTTAGTGTGCTGAAACAGGAAGTATTTTGTATAGATCTAGAAGTTTTAACTTGGTTTCCATAAGATCTAAAGGATTTATGTGTACGTTTTCTGTATCAATTAAAAGAGTATTCCTAGATTTGTTTCACTGAAATTTTAATTTGCTGTTGCCAGGATTTTAAAAAAAAATCAAGGATAAAATTATTAAATGTATTTTATTGTATTTTATTAATGCTATTGCTCGAGATTTAATTTTGATTTTCATGCTCAAAATATTGGTTGTTAAACTTACCTGTCCTTCCTTGATTCCTCAAAAATAAAAAAAGATGAACCTATATCATATAGTAGGTAAAGTAAAAAAAAATAGATCAAATAGAAATTTTAGAAAAATCAAATTTCTTCACAGGATAATCTGGGGAAACGAGGAAGGAGGTAACAAGTTATACAATAAATGTACCCACTTCCTTATTCATGAAACTGTAACCCCTCTGTACATCACTTGGACAATAAATAAGTAATAAAAAAAGAAATGTAGCATTATCTGCCTATGAAAATTGGTGAAAATAGACAACATGTCTTTCATTTTCAGAGATATTGACATTGAGAGTACTTGTGCCTTTGATTATAACTGAAAATTGTAATAGGTTTTAATTTATCTTGGTCAGATTCCTCATACTAATATATACATGTATGCATATGTTAGTTTCAAAAGCATGCTGCTAGGCTGTTAGGAGCAACTCTTGTTATTGCTTTTCCCTTAATGCTTCTCGTAACAGTATATGGTCTATTGTCACCAGATATTAATCTTTCCTTTTTTACTATTTTCATTAATCTAATCAGAGAATGCTTCTTCCACATCCATGCTTTGCCTGCTAATCTTAAAGGAATGTATCTGTCTCTGAAAAATGTTTCCTCTTACCTGTGCTTCTATTTTGTTTATACACATAAAATGTCTAGGAATTTTTCTTTCAATATTTCTTAATTATCCAGAGATATGTTTATTTCCCTACATATTTTCATTCTCTTTGTAAAAATTCCACAAGTTAAAGGATAAAGATAGCATATAAAGGAATTCAATCATTACCATATTTTTTGTTAAAAGGTTTGGAAATAAATGGATATTTTATGATTTTAGTATTGCAGATTTTCTCTCACAAAAGGCTTTTTTCCCCCAATAACAAGATATTATTGTAAGAAATGAGTGTCTTTGTCTTGATGTTCATTTGTTTAACATTGGTATAAACATCCTTAAATTATGTATAGACTTGTTAGCTATTGTCCATAGGTGAAAGTGGATAGAAGGTCCCAGAAAGACAGAATGTCTCTTGTCCTTATTACAATTGTAGGTGATTTAAAACCACTGGATTTTAAGTGAGAAATCTGGCTTTTCTGTGTTGTGATTAAAAATACCCTTTGACACTTATTGGGAAATTCTCAGACCATCTGGAAACCACATCTGGAGGGAGAAAGCTTAAAATGTATTTTTGAAAAGGAAGTGAATATTAATAAGTTCTTTTAGTGAATTTCCATGTTCTGTCTTAAAAATATACAGCATGTAGAAAGAAACAAAAACATACCACTGAATGTATGTTGGCATTGCTACCAACAGTATTCTGATTACACTAAATTTGTAATAATTTGAAATTAGATAATATTAGTCTTAGAGTTTCTTTGTTTATAGGAGATGTTTACTTTCATAAGTCTTTTGCTTTTTAATAGAAAATTATTATCAACTTTATTTAAAGAAAATGATTTCTTAGATTTGGGAGGGATGAGTAATTTTCAAACTAGTTTCATAATATGAATATAATTCCAAACAGGATATAAGGCCTAATTTCAGTACTGGTTAGTTTCCCCCAGTGGGACTGGATACATAGCTAAGAATAGGATTTATGTACATTATATTGAATTCCAAAGTTATTCACTTACATTTGAAGCATATCATGATATGCAGTAAAGTATAAATTTAGCCAGATTTTCTTGTTTAGTATTGGATCAATAGTTAGAAATTTTTTACATTTGACTGGATTGAATAATTATCAGGAGGTAAATTATAATATCATTTGCAAGATAATAACACTGTATCAAAGAACAAAGGCAAGGAGTTTTTATGTTTAAAGTCTCTCAAAATCACATAGTTGATCCAAATAATAAATTTAATTCTGTTCGTTCCACCTTTTTATTTAAACATTAGGACAACAAAATTGAGACCGAATAAAGATGGCAGTGAAGCAATAGGGAATCATCTTATATTTGATTAAAAAGAAATTTAGGGTCCTAATATGCACACCCCCCAGGAGATCAACAAGGAAAATATAAGCAAATAGAGAATCACAGGCATGAACCCTCCCATAGAGATGGGCTCCAGGTGGTGTGCCTAAGTGCTTGGCATAAACATCCTCGTTCCCCCTTGAAAAGGGACACTAGACTTGAAGTGGAGAAGAAGTCAGAGTCCTCCCATATGCCCCTTTCCAGTATTGGATGGGAACTAGGATCCTGCTTTTTGTGAAGCCCTAGTTGCCCTCAACAAAAGCAGATCTACTAGAAGACAGCCAGATCTTCCAGCTCCACCCTGTGGAAGCTGGACACTGCCAGAAAATTGTCCCAATTCATGACTCAGCGGGTACCAAGTGCATGCAGTCTGAGACTAGAGTGAGGATGAATTCCCCAGCATGTCTTGTGAGAGCCTAAATCCCCCGTGACAATTGTTGATCCCAGAAAGTGGAATGCATCCCCGCACCCCACGGGATATAGGTGTCAGTCCAGGACTTGAAAGACTGCCAGTGTCAGAATGGCATGGGGACTATCTCACTTCTATGCCATGTGGGAGTTTGCTACCTCCCAGTCCAATGCCTGTCCCAATTCAGTACTCAGATGGGGACAACCTCTCATTAATGCATAGTGGGATTCTGCCCCCAGCCCCAGGGCTCAAAAGAGGTTCAAGTTCTGAAACACTGCTCTCAGTCCCTCTGGAGATACACACAAGTCCAGGACTTAGTCGAGGAAAACCTTACCACTAAGACTAGTGGGATTCTGCCTATCCCAGGCACAGAACTGGGCCAGTACACTGGACCCCCACTGCTCCACATCTTGAGAACCTGCCACTGTGCCTCAAAGTAGGCCAGGATACCAGACCACCACACACACAACAGTGCCCTAAAAACTGCCCCAGATATATAACACTATTTGTACCACTCATAGCTGCAAGTTGTCAAATACAAGGTCTGATGGAGATCCAGCCAATGAATCACATTCATCCACTACATTCCACCTCAATCTGAATGACTCCAACAATTCCTGAACCCAAATGAAAGATTGTAATATTCATGAACAATCAAAACAACAACCCAAATCCAAAAGCCAAGAGTCCAAGGGACGACTCTAGTGAGAGTGAAGAAAAGACAGAGGAAAAAAGTACAATTAAAGTAATGATGAGAGAGAAATGGCCAGTGAAATAAAGGGTATATCCAAAAATGAATAGAAGGATGCAAGGAGAAAATGTCAAAGAATATACAGGTTGCCAAAAGAGATATGGAGACAAGGACAGAAGTACTACACACCTCATTAAAGGCTGAAATTAACAGTGTAATAGCATTTCCCTTTGGTCATATCCCTGCCAGCATCAGTAGTTATTAGTTTTCTTTATAATGGCCATTCAAACTGGGGTAAGGTGGAAAATTGATGTTTTTTTTTAAATTTGTATTACTTTTTAAATTAATTAATTTTTATTATCCAGGTGAAGTGCAAAGGGGTTAGAGTTACATACATTAAGTAATGATTACATTTCTTGTTCAACTTGATGCCCCACCCCTCATTTTTCTCCCCCCTTCCTTCCTCTGCCATCACCCCCATTTGTACAGTTACAAAGCTATAGTAATAAAAACAATCTATGGCTACTTAATCTTTGCTAAAGGAGCTAATACATAGGTTGGAAGAAAGACAGCATCTTCAACAAATGGTGCTGGTAAAACTTGTTCAACACCTGTAACAAACTAAAACTAGATCCTCATATGACCCTGCACCAGAATCAATTCCAAATGGATCAAAGACCTTGAAGTAAAATCAGTTACCCTGAAAACATTGCAAGAAGGAATAGGAGAAACACTTGGGCTCCTTGGCACAGGAGGAAACTTCCTTCATAAAGGCCCAGAAACACAACAAATCAAAGACAGGTTGGAAAAATGGTATTGCATCAAACTGCAGAGTTTCTGCATGGAAAAGGACATAGCTTGAAAGATAAGTAAAAAGCCACAGATTGGGAGAAAATCTTTACCGGCCATACAACAGACAAAGGCTTCATATCTAAAATATTTGTAGAACTCATAAAATTAAATTCCTCTAAAATAACAGCCCCCTAAATAAATGCACTAAAGACCTAAAAAGAGACTTCTCTGAAGATGAAATGAGAATGGCCAAGAGACACATGAAGAAGTGCTTAACATCACTGGCCGTAAAAGAAATGCAAATCAAAACAACACTTAGATTCCGCCTCACCACAGTAAGAATGTCCATTATCAAGAAAACTAGGAAAAAAAAAAAAAAGAAAACTAGGAGAGACTCCGGTGAGCGGAGTGAAGGGTGCACTCGGGCAGAGGCGGGCTCCTGGCGCTGTGGCAAGGGAACGTGACTTTGCCTTTCGTTGCCAGCTGGGGACTAGGACAGGGCACCGCTCCCACTAGCGGCCCACAATCGCTAGGTGGCCAAGTTGTCAGCCGCCAGCACCCGAGGCCTGCGGGCCACCTACCACCGGGAACTCGATAAAGTAGAGCTGATGCTGCCAGAGAAACTGAGGCCTTTGTACAACCACCCGGCAGGTGCCCGAACAGTTTTTTTCCTGGGCTCCAATTATGAAATGGGGGTTGGAGTTGGCTGGATTGGCTGACATGGCCAGACCTGCAGATAAACTCAGCACAGCTCAATCCAGTGTTTTGATGGCTACAGGATTTATTTGGTCAAGATATTCACTTGTAATTATACCTAAAAATTGGAGTCTGTTTGCCGTTAATTTCTTCATGAGGACAGCAGGAGCCTCTCAGCTCGTTAGAATTTGGAGATAAAACCAAGAACTGAAATCTAAAGGAATCAATTAAAAGAGTTCCTGATCACATGAACAACCTAGATATGGACATAACCACTGGGACCTAGCTTATTACTGATAAAGTGATGTTAACTGTGCTAACATTTGGAAGGCACTAGAGAAAAAATAATTAACTGTAACTATAGACTAGTGCTTAATTCCACAGAAAAATAAAGCAAACATTTAATAACAGTCTCTCTTTACATATAAGTTTAAAGGAACCTATCTGTGGACATCATGGTTATCAGTTAAAAATTTTTCTACCATTTGTCCTTAATAAATGATACTTGATCATTCATACTGCCAGCCTCCTCCTGTTTTCAGCCAACTGTTTAGACATAAAAGCAAACAAAAGCTGAATATAATGGGCACACACCTGTAATCCTGACACTTGGAAGACCGAGGCAGGAGGATTTTAAGTTTGAGGCCAGCCTGAGGTATATAGTGGAGAGCCTGTGTTTTAACAAAACAATATTAAAAAAAAATCAAGCAAGTTAAAAGACAGTTGAAAGGCTTAATAATCAACTTATTTAGTGAATGATGGTCAAGTAGCTACCGGTGAAAGGAGAGTGGGAAGGGTAGTAGAATGACAGGTCAAATGACCTCAAACTATTTTTAAACATTTTAACTTGATGTGAAGAATTATTTTGTTCCTTACACATTATGTAAAGTTCTTTTATAGCTACAATTTGATCTGGCAGTACTAGGATTTGAACTCAGGGCCTTATGCTTGGTGTTCCACCAGTTGAGGCACAATGCTAACCCTACATCTTCAGATTTGTAAGTAGGACCATTGTGAAGACTGAACTGTTGCTTTTTTTTTTTGTCCATTGTAGGGCTTAAACTTGGGGCCTGGGAGCTGTGCCTGAGCAATTATTGCTCAAGGCTAGCACTCTACCACTTTCAGCCACAGTACCACTTCTGCTTTTTTGGAGGTTAATTGGAAATAAGACTCTTACAGACTTTCCTGCCCAGGCTAGCTCTGAACCGTGACCCTCAAATCTCAGCCTCCTAAATTCCTAGGATTACAGGCATGAACACCCAATGTCTGACTGTGATGTTGCTTTTTAATACAGTGCCTGGTCTATAATGCGTGTTAAATTTTATCAATAATTGGTAAAAGATAGCACAAAAGATTGTAAAGTCAAGCTGACTTGAATTTGAATTCCCACTCCATGATTTATAAGCTGGGCTTCAGAAGAGTACCTAGGTGAGTATCTGGGATCTAGATAGGCTGTCTGTACATTTGTAGCCTTTGTCTCCATTGTGAGAAGAGACTGGGTATAAATTATTCTACACTAGGAATAATCAACAGGCTTACATTGGCCTTCAGTATAGTATACTGAAATTTTTCTTCTGAAAGTATTAGTAAAATCAATCTTCATTGGAATTATAGATTCACAAAGCAAGTTATTTCAAAATTTGAAGAAACGGAGGTTTTTTTTTTTTATTTCATTTTGGTAGATTGAACCCAGGGCCTTGCCCTATCCTAAATGCACATGCTTACCACTGAGCTATTCCCCAGGCAAAAGACTTTTTAATAATGCTATACACTGTAACTGGTAACAATTTGGCAAGTAATGACTGAAGATCTGTGTTTTACCACTTGAATCTTCACCAGCTGAACTTTGAAGAGAAAATTTGAGAGTTAAACATAAGACAAAAGAAAACAAGTTCTGAACAAATTATTATAGGTTTCTTTTCATGTTATGCTATTAAGCTTATTTGGTATGTATGTGCACATGTGCTTGCAAGTATAAACCTTTAAGAAAAACATGAAATATGCCACAGACACAAAAAAGTTTATTAAAATGTGTGCAATAAAAAAAGAAAGCTGGGCTGGGGATATAGCCTAAGTGGCAAGAGTGCCTGCCTCGGATACACGAGGCCCTAGGTTCGATTCCCCAGCACCACATATACAGAAAACGGCCAGAAGCGGCGCTGTGGCTCAAATGGCAGAGTGCTAGCCTTGAGCGGGAAGAAGCCAGGGACAGTGCTCAGGCCCTGAGTCCAAGGCCCAGGACTGGCCAAAAAAAAAAAAAAAAAAAAAAAAAAAAAAAAAAAGAAAGCTAATAATAATAGATGCTTGAGGGGATGTGGCCAGAACAGAACCCTATTATACTGTTGGTAGGAGAGTAAACTTATTAAACCACCCTAAGCTTCTTTTTACTCAAGACCAGCAATACTACTTGAACCACAGTGCCATTTCTGGCTTTTTCTATTTATGTGGTACTGAGGAATTGAACCCCAGGCTTCATGCATGCTAGGCAAACATTCTACTACTAAGCCACATTCCCAGCCCTCTGTAGTACTTTTAAAGATAAACTAACACCTATTGTTCTCAAACTTTTCTGTGAAATAGAAACAGAGGAAGAAATTCTAAACTCATTCTATGAAGCCAAGACCACACTCATCACAAAACAAGATAAAGATCCATCATAAAAGAGAACTATATCTCAATTTCTCTGAAGAACACAAATGCAAAGCACTTTAAGAAAATACTAGCCAACAAAATTCAAAAGCAAATTTAAAAAATCATACATTATGGCCAGTTAGGTTTCATCATACTGATGCAAGTCTGATTGACCATACACAAATCAATAAATATAATTCATCAAGTCACCAAAGCCAAAGACAAGAATCATATGATCCCCTCAATAGATAGAGGAACTTTGGAGAAACTAGGAGTAGAAAGAACATTCCTTAAGACAATAGAGGCTATATAAGACAGACCAACAACCACTGAATGGGTAAAAACAAAAATCATTTTTCCTAAAATCAGAAACAGGACAAGGAGGTACACTCTATCCACTCCTCTTCATTATAAATCTGGGATATCTTGCCAGAGTAATAAGACAAGAAATGGACATAAAGGGCTGGGGATATAGCCTAGTGGCAAGAGTGCCTGCCTCGGATACACGAGGCCCTAGGTTCGATTCCCCAGCACCACATATACAGAAAACGGCCAGAAGCGGCGCTGTGGCTCAAGTGGCAGAGTGCTAGCCTTGAGCGGGAAGAAGCCAGGGACAGTGCTCAGGCCCTGAGTCCAAGGCCCAGGACTGGCCAAATAAAAAAAAAAAAAAAAAAAAAAAAGAAATGGACATAAAACTATCTCTATTTGCAGTTGACATGACGTTGTATCTAAAGGATCTAAAAAACTCCATCCCCATCTCCTTGAATGACCAAGGACGTTAGCAAAGTAGCAGGATACAAAATTAACACACAAAAATCAGATCCTTTTGGTATGTCAAAATTATGAAAGTAGAAATGAAAATTATGAAAATTCCATTTCAATAGTCTCAAAAGAATACTTAGGAATTAACTTACTAAAAACGTAAAAGATCTTTATAGGAAAAGCTATAAAAGACTGAAGAAAGTAACCACAAAGGATTTCAGGAAATGGAAAGACATTCCATTTCAATGGATAGGTAGAACCAATATCGTAATACTGACCTTTCTGACAAAATGATATATAAATTCAAGGCAATCCTATCAAAATCCCAGTGGCATTGTTTACTGATACAGACCAAACAAGTAAAAAAAAATCATGTGAAGCAACAAAAGAACTAGAATAGCCATAGTCAGTTTAGGCAAGAAAGCAACATGAGAGAGAGAGTTGGAGAAACATTAGAATGTATAGGTGGAGGTAGAAAAATTCTTGAAGAGTTCCAGGGACACAGCAAACAGGATTCCAGACAAGTGGGACTCCATCAAAATAAGAAATTTCTGCTGAACTAAATACATAGTTACTACACCAGAAAGATACTCAATCGACTGGTAGACAATCTTTACCAGCCAAAGCAGACAAAGGCCAAGTATCCAAGAAGGTCAAGAAATGTACATCTCCCAAATATAATGCAATAATCACTAAATGGGCAAAGGCACCTTAGCGCCTCTTTAGAGAGACTTTTTGGAAGAAGTACAAAAGGCAAAGAAACACAGAAATGAAAATCAAAACAACTCTGAAATTCAATTTCACCTCAGTTAGATTATCCAATATTGTCAATTTGGACGACAACAACAAATGTTGCTGGGGATGTGGGGGAAAAGGAAATCTACTGGGAATATAAATTAGTTCAACTGCTCTGGAAAGCTGTCTGGAGATCCTCAAAAAGCTAACCATTCACCTTCCCAAAGACCCAGCCACACTATTCCTGAGCATCTACTCTGAACATCATGATCCAGGATATGGTAAAAGACACATGCCACACCCATACTCATTGTCACATTATTTACCATAGCCACGATATGGATACAGGCCAGATGCCCCACAATAGATTGATTAGTTGATCCAAAAATGTAGTATCTGCACACAATAGAATTTTATGTCACCATTAGGAAGAATAAAATAACTCATTTTAAGGAAATGGATGGAACTAGAATAAAGGTAAGACAAATTCAGAGCGACAAATGTTTCATGTTCTCTCTGATATGCAGAAAGCTTACTTAAAACACATGGGGATATGATAAATTATACAGGATTCTAGATACTCAATAAGATGAAAAGAGGATGCTTTTAAAAGAGAAATGCAAAAGTGCAATGCCTACTTGCTCCTACACATGTACACATATATAATGTGTATATATATGTACATAAACACATATGTACACATACACACATATACACATACATGCATATATAGGAAAGAACACCAAGTTATGGAAACATGAAAACTTCCTCCTCTTTAATTTTTTATGTTTAGTTTTTGATGATTCTGTCTTCTTTATTATGTGGGATGTATATCTTCAGGAGGGGTGGGAGTAAGTTACAGAACTCAAGGGAAAATATATGAAAAGGTGCAGCAGTGGAACTCACTGGACATTGATGAAAGTGAAGTATATGACTCTTGGGTGGAAATGGGTGGAAGGGACTGGGAGGGAGAGAGAGGGAACAGAAGACACTCTACAAAAAAATGTACTCATTATCACACTCAGAATTGTAATCTCTGTGTACATAATCTCTATAATAACCATAAAGTAAATTAACTAAACATGTACATAAAAAGGCCAGATAATGGAAGTAGAACTTTTGGATCTATCTGTTTGGCAAATTGTCTTTTCTTCAGTAATAAAAAACAAAAATTGGTACAGAGTTGTACCTTATTACTCTAAATGGAATCACTTGAGGTTAAAAAATACAATTAAGAACAAATGTGCTCTACCGGAATTTCTCTTATGAGTTGTTGTTTTGTTCTTAGTAAATGTTATTTTTAGACTTATGGTTCACACACATAGCAGTAGGTGTTTTTCTGTGTTGTGGGTCAAGGCTATGTTCAATTCGAATTGATGAGCATCTCTTTAAGCTATGTATTTAATTTAGATTTGAGGGTCTGACCCTAATCTAAAACATCTTACATGGTCAGTCGCCTGGATATGCTTTTGATTTGGTTTCCTTCTGGGTCCCTAATGGTTATTCCTCACTTACAAATCAACTTTCCACTTGATCAAACAGTAACTGACATTTGGATGGACATTTTTTTTCTGTGATTGCTTTTTTACAGCCTAAAATGTTAAGTAGATATATAACATATGAATTTAGTGAAAATTCTGAGATTTACACTTACTTCTTCTGCTTGTATCTGTTTATTTTCTGTGGCTGTGTTCCTGTGACAAATGTGTAGATGCACCCATGATAGCCATAATTGCTAAATGATTCTAAAATTAATGAGAGACAGTTTATTAAAAGTCCTCATTTACTTAACATGAAGTTTGAATTATAGTAGAGCTGGCTTAAATGTAATTATGATCTCTTAATGACTTCCAATTGATTTTTGTTATGGCTCCCACAATTAGGGAGGACTTAATTAATTTATTTTACTGAATAAGTAAAACTGAGCATGACCAGTATCTAAGTACTACAGTATCCTGAGCAAAAGTGACTTGTGAGCCATGTAAAAGAACCAATGTAAGCAATACATTTCACAAACAAAATATAGTGTTGAGGTTCTTGGACAGAATCCTTTCATATAATGAATAGAAGCTAACTAAATGAGTAATGCAAATCTTATAATTACACTAAATTTGTTAATTACTAATTAGTTTATTATGAGTACTATACTATTGGTTTGCATTTTGAATAAATAGATATATTTCTGGATTATAGGGTAAAGCATTTTTAAGTGACTTATTTTCATTTTTATCAACAATTAAAATTCTGATTTTGTTACCTAGAAAACTATTCTTTTTCATAATTTGAAAATTCTAAGGAAAGAAAAAAATACCCACTAATTATAAAACAAAGAAAACACCTCTATTTCTAAACTCTAATTTTAAAATTATTTTTTCGCCTTTTCTTTTTTATCTTGAAAAGTTGAGCAAGGAGTTTACAGTTATTCATAAGTAAGGTAGTGAGTATGTTTGTTTTAAAACAACGTTACCCCACCCCTCATTTTCTCCCACTTACCCTCCATAAACTCTAATTCTAAAAAAAAAGTGTTAGCAGTGACACTCACTAGACCCTATGTTAGAAATGAACTATATAACTTGTGGGGGAAGGGGTTGGGAAAGGAAAAACCTGCAAGAAAATGAGGGATGGAGTAACACTGTTCAACCTTCCCTATACCTGACTTATGTAACTGTAGCCCCCATGCATATTACCTTTACAATAAAAATTTAAAAGATATGTTTTTCTAATAAAAGTACTGATAAATATGTGCCCTCGTTTAACAGGTGAATTTTGATATGTGTTTGAATTATATGTTGATTCTGAAAATTTTACGTTCAAATTCAAGAGTTAAATTGTTTTTCCATCCCTGACACCTTTGAAATTACTTGCAAGCAAATAAAAGAAAATTCAAAGAAAAAAGGTTCAATAAAGAATACCTAAGCTATTCATTCAAATCATATTATTTCTATTGATTTAGTAACTAGTAAACCTCATTTTCCACTCTGCAAAGTGATAATGCTCTTGGCAATGAGCTTTTTTTTTTCCTACTTCAGAACTCTAATTTGAAATATTTCAATCAACTCAGAAAGTTGCAAAATAATCCACATGCTTATCTCCCAGAGGGAATATTGGAATGCTGATGCACTACCCTTTGCAAGTACAAACAGAATGTTAAAAGATCAGGTTACATTTTATTCTTGGAAAACTACATTCTGCCTAAGATGTGAAATATGGCTTCTATTTTGCTTTAGGCTCTCTGAGGTGCAGCGGCTGGATGGTAACACCATTAAGTAGGTTCAAGTTTGGATTGTAAGGTTAACAATAGTCTCTGTAATAGAAATGTAGACAAAAGATAATCCAACTTTCTAGCTTTCAAGGGAATCACTCGTGGTAGCTGACTGTGAGCTCTCAGTATTAAATCTAATAAAAATCCTCAGGCAGAGCAATGGAGAGGTTGCTACCTTTGAGAACTGACAGGGCAGGCTTTTGCATATGGAGACAGAAAACAAGCACCCTGAAAGACTTTCCACTCTAAGGAAACGTGAAATGAAATCAAAATCCATGATAACATCATGGCTCTGGTTTTCATAAATAAAAGAACATTTTTAGTATGAAAACCCAGAATGAAGCTATGAGGTTGTCCCTGTCTCCTCCCACTTACTTTTCAAGTCGTGAAGTGATACAGACATGGAAAGAGAAATTTGCAACTGTATTTCATCAACCAGACTTCTTTTTCCTAATCCAATTTTCTCTCAAGCTAACAGTGTCATCCCAGGAAGAATCTCTAATTTAGCTATTACTAATCATTTTTGATTTAATTTTAAGATAAAGCAGAAAGGTAGATTGAGAAGACTATTTTAATGTGCAAAGTTTTGAAAGTACAAAGGATTTGAAAATTTCTAGGTTTGGCTCATTTGTTCAAATTGTTCCTCAAATGTTATTGTTGTTGTTTCAGTCATCTGTACTTACTCCAGAGTAATACAATACTCCGTAGAATTTCTTCATCATTTTATCTTGGAAGAGGTAAATAAAAATGATGTCTTTTTTACGAACTTTAACTTTCTTACTACACTTTCCCTGAAGCAAAAATTTGTTTTTCCAGAAGAATTTGCCTTATGTGAACTTCTCTTCTTATCTCCTTATTTTTTAAGGAGTAGATAGCTGAGACTATTGAAAAATATAGCAGTGTTTCAGGTTAACCAGAGTTTGAGAGCAAAAAATATATATGAATATCAATATGTCTGTTTATGAGTGTTCAAAGATATATTCACATAAACATGTGTACATGCCTGCAAATGTACATACATATGCATATTTGCATATAAGCATGCATGGATATATAAAATATATGTCTGTATATGATCACATGTATAAAAAACACAACTAAGATATTACTAAATCACTACACAAATTGTGAAACACTACTTCCACTAATATTGATAGATTAGGTAGATGGTTTCCTTATTTTATTTCCTTATTTATCTTATTCCTACAGCTTAAAATACTTATAAAATATATGTGATTGCTTAATGCATCTTCAAAATAGCTAGATTTTATTTTCAATATGTTTAATATGAATTTGTCCTTCATTCCCTTTTGGAGTGATATTAGAACAGTTCACCTTTTTTTTTTCATTTCTGTTGTTTCTTGAATTTTTCTGGCTATCACGGGACTTGAACTCAGGACTTGGGTGCTTTCCCTTAGCTCCTTTGCTCAAAATTATTGGTCTACCACTTTGAGCCACAATGACACTTCTTGTTTTCTGGGAGGTATAGGGAGATGAGTGTCTCATGGACTTTCCTCCCAAAGCCATCTTTGAACCAAGGTCCACAGATCTCAGCCACCTGAGTAGCTAGGATTGCAAGTATGAACACCAGTACCTGAACATCTTTGTTTACTTTTACTTCATACCTATTACATAGTATCCATATGTGAACTTTCTTTGAGATATATATTTTGCAGGTGGTACACACACAACACACACATACACACGTGTGCCTGTGCGTGCTCACACATACATATGGATGCACTACTCAGCCTGCCCAATTTCTCCTTTTCAAAATATTCCCTCAATTGAACATGAATATCCTATGATCTCTTCAACTATCATTAGATATGAATTAGTTGTTTTACAGTAGACAACTAATGTGGATTTTTAATGAACAACATTCATTGCAGTAGAAGTTATTACCAAGGATGGAAATGCAGTAAATAATTCTGAAGAGAAGGTGTTCCTGAACAGCTACATGTTCTGTATAATTCCTCAAACAATCTACATTGGAACAGAGCATGTAAAAGATGGTAGGGGATGACTAAGGATGGGTGATATAAGATGATGTAAAATAATATGGTGCTTTCATCTTTTCATCACATATTAAGTAAATCACAATTTCACTAGGCTTTCATTCAGGTAGTGATATCAAAACATAAATACTGTGATACTGAAACAGAAAATTGATGGCTCATATCCCTGGTTTCACATCTGGCCAGTAATTTGCACAAATATTTCCTAGAGATAACATATGCTCTTGAAATTAATTGAATTCCAATGACATCTGGATAAGCAGAAATGTCATAATAGTATTAAATGGCCATTAAATGGCTTGAATGTATATCAAGTCAGTACAAAATGATGAACACCAATTGAGTTTCTAATGCTCAGTCAGCAACATGAGTCACATGAGTCCTAAAATTGTGCCTGGCTTCCACTGATATTCTTATAATAACATGGCAAATGTTTCTTCTTGGGCCATGTTTAAATCAAAGTTATGTTATAATCTAATGGCAGCTCAGAAAAGTATAACCCTTTGCTATCATTCAATTTAAGTTTCTTGGCCATTTTCTATCATTATGAGTTTATAGTTCATATTGTCAATCAATTAATAAATTAGATAATATTCCCCCAAAAGAATAACAATTCAAAAAATACAGAACTTAATCTCAGTAAACTTTAAAGTTTGAAATTCTATTAGAACAAACAAAATTTTAAGGTGAAGATGATAGTTGGTTCCTCTGATTTATTTTTAATTTTCTGTTCATGGAGGTTTAAACACTCATACATAAACCAGTACTTGCACACACTCTTATTTTGTAGCCTGTGATTTACAGAATCAACATTATCATAAGTAGATCATCTCATGTGGATGACTTTGATAAATTATAATTTATATTCTTAAAATTGCGGGACATTGCTTGGTCTGGTGACTTGTGCCTGTAGTCTAAGTTACTCTGTAGGCAGAGTTGTGGAACAGACTCCAAAAGTCTCTGGAACCATTCATTTAGTTCAAGCCAGACTCAGGAAAAAAAATGAGCAGTACAAGAAATGTATCCAATGCTTAACGTTTGAAACTGTAACCTCTCTGTACATCAGTTTTATAATAAAAACTTAAAAAAACAAAAAACAAAAATAAAACATAAAAAAGAGAATAAATTAATATAAAAAAGGAAGAAAAATAATGAGTGGATGAAACATACAAAGAAGAAAGAGGGAGAAAGGGAAAAAATGAAGAAACAAAAGAAGAAAAGTAAAAAGGAAGTAAGGGAGGGAGGGACGGAGGGAGGAAGGAACGAAAGAGAAAATGACACCATTCTAGCTAATTGAAATGAATAAAAGGGAGAATTTTGATCTAAGCTGGATTGGCTGAATAGCAACACCTGCCTCTCTCTCTCTCTCTCTCTCTCTCTCTCTCTCTCTCTATATATATATATATATATATATATATATCTTAGTAAGTGTGTGTATACACATTCATACATATATACACATATATATGTACATACACACCGATCTATGTATGTGTATGTGTATATATATATATATATATATATATATGTCTGAGAATCTGACTTTAAATTTTGTTCATAAAATTTCTGAGACTTGTCTCTGGTACTAATATCAAAAATAGTTACCTTGGTTTAAATTGATAAAAAATTCATAAAGTGTCCTAACAAAGTATTATTATTTGTAACACACTCCTGTTTGCATTGTGATGTGACTTTAATGCTAGATGCTTAAAAAATATATTTTACCAAGAACATCAAACAAATTAAGAAAAATGAAAATTGGAGAACAGTTCAGCACATTGTTACTAGCAGAAAATATATATTTTAATAGTTTTATTCAGTTTCAAAATATGTACTTTCCAGTTTTACAATTTAAGATTTTGTATAAAATTGTAACAAATATAGAAAATAATTAGATATATCTGTCTTCTAAAATTTAAAGATTTTTTTCTCAACATATTTCACAATTTACTTAAGTTCTGAACACCTAATTCATTTCATTTTTGGCAAGACAATAGTGCTTTTTTAAAAAAAATATCATATATGAAGCCACTTGGGTAAAGCCACTTGAGTAAATAGTCCAAGGACCAAAATGCAGGGTTCTGCCCTCTGTGCTTTCATCCATATTCATTTCTCCAAATCACATCCAAAGTTAGGAGTCACATGGTCATCTCTGTCCCAAAGCAGTTGACTTCTTGTCCTTGATCTGCCATCAATATCTATCAATATCATGTTAGTATAGCTTATTTTTTTACAAATTAGTAGCATCTTCATTTTTTCTTTCATTTTCCTTCTCAACTGTCTTCTCTTCATCTGCTACAGGTTTGTCAGTTTGTGAGTGGAAAAAAATCTGTCTTTCTATAAACAATAATGCTACAAAAAACCTTTTTATATTCTGACACAGTTTACCTGTGTATGTTGCACATCCACTTCATAATTTGTATCACATCATCTTCACTCATTCCCTAAGCCCTTCTCACTTGTCTTCTCCATCCTTTAAGTCTCTTTGTTGTACTTCTATATCATTAAAAGAAATCTTTTATTTACACCAAAGCAAATGCAGATATGTGTGTGTTTGTTTGTGTGTGTGTGTGTGTGTGTGTGTGTCTGTCTGTCTGTCTGCATACGTATGTTTCAAAGTTTGGCATGTTTGTGGAGATGAGCTAGAAATCTCTTTTTGTAAGCCAAGGATTTACTGTATTTATAGCTGATAGCAAACCTCTGATTGTGTTTATTTGTAAGGTAGTAACATTTAAAAATATAGAATGAATCATAAAATAATTGATGAATTTATTATCTGATCATTCAATACAGCAAACATTTCTTTTCTGAATCTTGTGTACTTCCTGTATATGAAGAAGAGTATGCTACGTCTATAATATATTTGACAGATACATAAAGTTACATTATTTTATCTTATTATTCATCATTGAAATTTGCCTCCAGAAACATCTCAGACATCAACCATGAAGTAAATAATTCAAGATTAACAGCAATATTCAAGTAGGGAGACCTACTAAATATAACATTCGCTGATATCTTTCTGTAATTCAGATTTGTGTGTGTGTATGTGTGTGTGTGTGTGTGTGTGTGTGTGTGTGTATGATGAACAGGACATACGTTGGAACACAATCCATTTGGGTTATGAATTCATTGGAAAAGGTTTGAATCTTTTCAAGATATTATTGTATTTTTAACTGAGAAATAATGGCTTGAGCCTTTTCAAAATCATATTGTATTTTTAATTGAGAAATGATAATTGTGACTTTTTGTAGTACAATGTGATGTTTCAGCAACTGAATGCATTTTGGAATCATCAAATCAAGTCAATTAACATATGTGCCCCCAAAATAATCATTTCTTTTCAGAAAAAATATTAAAAATTCATTCTGTCAGTACTTCAAAATACGAAGTGTTACTGTTAATTGTGCCTGCTTTGTAGAGAAATAGATCATCATAAACTTTTATTAAAATAGTTTTAGTATTAGCTCTAATAATATTTAAAAATTGAGTATGCAAATTGTGATTCTAAGAAACAAGGGATTAATTGCAAATTACCCTCTTTAGGGGAAAAATTGCACTTCTAAAATTGTTTTTAAATCTACGTATATAGCCCTTGGATTACAAATATGCACTGAGTAAAGGTAGTTCCCTCAATGATCACTGAAAACTTGACAAGAAGCCGAGAGACAGCTGTAGGTGATTGCTCTGTGAATAAGGATGCCTCATTTTCTAACAGAAGCATTTTAACTCACCCTAACTAGCAGAGCATTATACAGTACATACTATGCCTAAAACCATTTCTTTGTGGATTTCGTTATGAAGGGATTTAAAAAAAATATTTTCTATTATTATTGCTTAGAACAAGATCAAAGTAAAGAAAATTCTTAATTGCTTTATTTTACAATCTTGTTTCTTTATATAAGAGAAAGAAATGTTATGCAAAATATTTTAAGAAATAGAGTTTTACAATAGGAAAATAGGGGGCTGGGAAGATGGCTTAGTAGATTGCTTGCCTAGCATGCATGAAACCCCATTTTCGATTCCTCAGTACCACATATACAGAAAAGGAGGGAGATGGCGCTGTGGCTCAAGTGGCAGAGCACTAGCCTTGAGCACGGAAGCCAGGTACTGTGCACAGGCCCTAAGTTCAAGCCCGAGGACTAGCAAAAAAAAAAAAAAAAAAAAATAGGAAAATAGTATAGGATAAGCTTTACATATTTGAAGTGCAAGGTGAATATGCAGTTGTTGTAAAATCCATTAGATAATATTGTATATTACATTGTGGGAAATGGGAAATTTTTTTTATCATAACCTTATATGAAGGACACAGCATACCAGATGAAATGGTAAAACACATGTAATATTTAAAATGATTTGTTCTTGTTGGTGATTCTGGGTTGGTTTCTTGAATAAGCTGGAGCTTTACAAGTTGTGTAATCACTCTAGCCCAAATTTTGCTAGACTGGCTGCAAACTAAAATTCTCTTGATCTCATCCTCCTGAGTAGCTATGAATATAAGCATGGACTGAGAGTGCCATGAATAAAATGCAATAATAATAAAAATCCATATTTTTAAAACTATATTTGGGTCTTAAATTACTGGAATAGAACCTACATTTCCACAAAATAATATGTAGGGCATTCACTAGGTTTACCAAATGATAAATAATAGTGCTTCAATATGTAGCTTAATAAAAATTAAAATTCTTCATAATATCTGGGTTCTGGGTTGTGTAACCTCTCTGATAGAAATGTTCTTATTTTTACACTATATCAAGGTTTCCCTCAATAGCTGATCTATTAGTGACATGCAGGGCATGGTCTGTCCACTTTTTGAGAGCAAACACCATCTTCTAAGAAAGCACTGCTAGCATATTCTTACACTGGTGGACTTAGTGGGTTTGTCATTTTTAATCCTGACTTTCAGCTGGAGCCAAACAGGTGCTTCTTAATGTACTTCAAGCACACCAGGCTGAGAACAAGAAGCTTGTTAAGTGAATGCTTTTTAGAGACTTAATCTGAGCTCCATTAAAGTTAGGAATAGACTTCTAACTGGGGCTTGCAATCTTGTTTCCCAGAGGCATGTGTGAATGTAATAAACTGCTTCGAACATTTCCAGGAGTGCCTGTAATGTGCCAAACTGTTAAGCTTAGCATTTTCATGTACATATATTCACATTCAATTGTCAGAACAACATGGTGCAGCCAGATTGTTAGGAAACTCTTGAAGCTCGGAAATTTAGCAACCTACCTGAAGTCATGTATAGAATAGGAAGTAGTTTAGAGAGAGGCTGTGTTAACTAGGTGATCAAACAAAGCCTAGAATATTTACCCAAGACAAGACTGCAATGGAGATTTAGAGGTTTTCAAGAAGTCTGTGTGGAGATAGGCTTCTACCCTTCCTGAAAAGTCTGCTGTATTTTTCAATATATAGTAGATTAAATCTTATTTAAGACCACACTGTCAGGTCAGGACTTCTTTTTCATGTGCATAAGTTACTTAATTTGTTAATTATATGTTGTTACCCCTAAACTAAAAATAAATATGTTTCTAGCCATCATCCATGGATATGGGCAATATTTAACAATTGTTAGCATAAGTCATTTTAAGCTACTCTAGAAATTTTCTAACTGGGAAACAGATGGATGTAGCCATTTTTTATCCTCTACAAAGGTCCCATTCTAGCATCACTAAACCCATTTACTCCCAGTGCCAAGAATTTAATGAAGAACAGAAGACATTAATTATACAAGCTGTATCATAACCCCACAGATAACAGCAATAATCACATTAATCAATCTAGATGAAGCTTTCCTTTATAATGCCTAGGAAACATGAGATCAAGATTTTTGTTTTGTTTTGTTTTTTGCCAGTCCTGGGCCTTGAACTCGGGGCCTGAACACTGTCCCTGGCTTCTTTGTGCTCAAGGCTAGCACTCTACCACTTGAGCCACAGTGCCACTCTGGCTTTTTCTATATTTGTGGTGCTGAGGAATCAAATCCTGGGCTTCATGTATACGAGGAGAGCACTTTACCATTAGGCCGTATTCCCAGCCCTGAGATCAAGATACTAAAATAAGGTATTTGAAAAGTAGATTTAAGTCTATGTAGGTTTATATTTCTACATAAATTTGTAAATGTTATATGATTGTCATCTATACTTCACATTTTTTTCAATAGGAGAAATTGATATCTTACTATCTTTACTAGCATAGTTTATGTAAGACAATTTTCAAGATGGAAAATAATATGTAAATTTAAAAATAATAAAGACATTATATCCCAGTAATAGAAGAGTTTGAATAACTAAAAGTGATTGAAAGAGTAATAATATCAAATACTGTTATAGTAAATCAAACATTACACTTATGCATACCTTTCAGCCTGAGATCAATTGCCTAGTTCCATGTGAATCAAGTAAGTAAAGTAAATATTTCTTAAAATTAAGTTGTTTATATGCTAAAATGTACTAAATAATTATATGAGGTATTTTACTACTTAATTATTAGTTATCAACATGAATTTCAGATATTTATCTTTGATATCATTGAGAATGAAACTGTCATTTCTCACCTTTCTCATCTTTTTTCAGTTGCCTTTCAAATTTAAGGAATTACCACTGAAGTTCTAATTATCAATTTTATAATTTCTTTGTGTCATAAATTGTTTTATTATTAAATTTTATTGATAAGATGATGTGCAGAGAGGGTACAGTTACATAATAAGGTAGTGAGTACAATTCTTGTCATATTTGTTACACCCTCCTTCATTTTTCTTTCCCTTCCCCAGTTCAGATAAGCATATATACAATATCCAGTGTACCAGAATCATATACAGTGGACCACAGGGGGTACGTCAAAGGAAATTCACCTAGTATATTAAACATTGACAACAGTAAAATCCTCCTGTTTCCATCGCTTGGAGTTCATTTTGCTTAGCCTTATTTTATATAATCATATGTATGTAGCTGTTGAGACCTTTTAATGTTTATTTATTAATTGTTTGGTTTTAGAGAGATGATGTAAAGTCGCTGACCAAAATATGTAGAAATACAATTTCAAAAGAAGTTTGTTGTTTTACAGACATGATCTCTATAATTTTATAATTTTAATAATTAAAATTTGTAATTATTTTGTTTTCTTCTAATTGATACTTTCTTACTTTCCCCAAAATGCATTAGATAGGTCAAAAGAAAAGTAGCTAAATTTAAGAAAAGAGAGAAGTTTGAGAATGGTGGTCTATGAAAAAAATGAGACAGTGATGATGGCAGCAGAGATTATATATACATACATATTTACAAGTCAAGGAGCATCAAGATTGCTGTCAATTACCTGGACCTGGAAGAGAGCCACGAGGCAGATTACCCTTATGGGCATTCCAATGGAATCATCCTTGCCACAGTTAAAGAATTATGAAAGAGAATCTCTCTCTCTCTCTCTCTCTCTCTCTCTCTCTCTCTCTCTCTCTCTCTCTCTCTCTCTCTCTCTCTCTTTCTCTCTCTCTCTTTCTCTCTCTCTCTCTCTCCACATACATATATATACAGAGTAGGGGAGGGAAAAAGTTTATTTATTTTTCCTCTGTCCTAATAACTGAGGGGTAATGATTTATTGAACCACAGATCTAACTTACTTTCTATTTTCCTATTACTTTCTATTTTGGGATTGTTATCACCCAATTGCATTCAATGAGCTTGCATTCAATAAGAATCCTGTTTAATATACTCACATGGAATGTTTAACTTTGGAACATTGTGTTTGTTTTGCTAGAATTTAGGCAAATATGATTGTAGAAGTAAACTGTAGAAGGAAAATGCCAACATAAATTAGACTGAAGGCTATACTTTGAATATAGTTACATAAAATGCCAAAAAGAAACCCAAGTGATTGTAAATGATAAAACTAAGAAAAACATTGCTTTGGTATTCTAAAAAGTTATTAAGTAAACTTTTAATTTGGTCAGTTTAAATTTAAAAAAAAGAATAATTAACTTGGTGTGGATTGGGATTCACTTTACTGAAGATTTTTATTTCAACCTACAGATTCTAGTGTGTTAATAAATCAAGTTATAGCAAAACCTTGTCTGTTTCCTTTAATATTTTATTCAATTATTTATATACTTACATATAGTTTTAAACATTATTAAACTTATCCTTAATTCTCAAGAATTTTTTTAAAATACCCTGTATCAAACTTTCTTAAAATAAGGCATTTATAAATAAATATATTTGGGAAGCGTGAAAACAATAAGGAAAATCTAGCACTAAAGAAGATACCATAAATTGGGCACTAGTGGTTCACTCCTATAATCATAGCTTCTCAGGAGGTGAGATCTGAAGATCACAGTTCAAAGCTGGAAAGTTCAAGTAGGAAATTAATTGAGATTCTCATCTTCAATTAATCACCAAGAAGCTGGAATTGGGGCTGTTGCTCAGTGGCAGGGCAATAGCCTTAGGGGGAAAAAAGTCCACGACAGTGCCCAGGCACCGAGTCCAAGCCCCAGGGCAAGCACACCCACAAAATAGATACTATGCTTTGGTTTTATCAATAGAATTGGATTATATTTGAGGACATAATAAAAAATAAAAAAGAAAGAGATAAGATGTTTTACTATGCCTTTCTGATTAAATGTGACAGACTGTGGATAGATTGGAGCTATGAGAGTTTGAAATAATATGATTTCAAAATGATTTGTAATATCATTTCAAATGATATTTAAACTATTGTTATTCCTTTGCAGACATTTATGTGTTATCTTTTGTTAAAGAGATAGGAGAGCAGGATGAGACTGGTGACATTAATCAAGATTCATTCAACACCGAACCTCACATATACTCAGCTCATAAACTTACATGTCAAAAAATGAAACTCCATTTGCAACTACTTAATGATTTTTTAAAAATAAATAACTAGACAAATCTAGATTGTAAGACATTTGCATTGAATTGGAATATTATTTATTAAAAAGGAAAGGTAGCTTGGCAGTTACAGAAGAGAAGAAACTAAAGAAACCAAATATAAAGCCTGGTTTTGATATATATTGAATTCTTTAAAAATTTAAAATAATTTGTAGATAGTTTAAGTGTCTTTATCTGTATAAAAATGTATTTCTAATTTTGAAAAGTAAAAATAAAAGTGAAGAAAAGTCTGTGAAAAATGTTGCTCTTTGCTTTCTTTGTTGGATAAGGTAATTTCTGGAATTTTATTATTTGTAGTATATTCACAAGTTATTTCATTTGACTAGTATGAATTGGATTTAGTTTTGTTATTGTTGACCATTAAGCATGATAATAGTGAAAACTTTTAGAATTTAAAAACAACTATATAGTGTCATTATTTTTATATAACTTAAACTTCATTAATATAAAACAAACAAGCTGCTTAAGGAAATCTCACATCAATAAATTATGTAAATGTTTAAATTATGAATGCACACAATAAAAGATGTTTTTATTCTTTCAACATTTTTGTTGATATTTTATTTTATGCGTAGTGCAAATCGAGGAAGAAATTAAATTCACCTAATTTTGGAGCATAAGCCATCAGTAAATGAAGTTTACATGTAAATTTTTTATGTAGCACCAACATTAAGTCCATAATTGATATATATTATAGATGATTATTAATGTCACATTTGGAAGAATAATTCATTATATTAAAAATCACAATAAAACCATACATCCTTTCCTAATGAAAATAAAAACTAAAGGTATATTGAAGGCAAAAACAGAGAAGAATGAGTTCCTTAGATCAATTATAAGTCTCTTATATTATGATAGGAAAATATTATCAAAGAATATTTCAATATATTCTAGAGCTAAAAAGAAAAATGAGACAATGAATAAATTAGGTGTTAGCTGAAGGTCATTTTAACTGTACTAATTTAGAAATATAGTAGAAAAAGAATTTCCATTTCTTAATGAGACAGACTATATGCACAAGAGATATGACTAGATGTGGTCTGAGATCCTGTTTGGAAACCTTCTTAATTATCTTCAATAAAAATGAAATTTTAGAAATGAGATTAATTCAACAAATCAATTGATAATGGCTAATTAATTGATGTCAGTTATCATTTGTAAAGCAGTTTGAATATGGTACATGGCAAGAGTGTTAAGTAGTATTATTAATTATATAATGTTGAAGAATGTGAATGAAACATCTACCACGGGTAACATTTTGAAGTATTTAAATTATAAGCACTTAAAGATAGCATGGCATTTAAGACAGGTATGGACCTTTGTTTTTCGTTTCTTTTTTTTCTTTTTGTTCCCATCTTGGGGATTGAACTCATTGTCTGGGCATGGTGACTATGCTTCTTTTGCTTGGTCTAACATAATACCACTTGAGCCACAGCTCCAGTTTTGGCCTTCATTTGCGTGTGTGTGTGTGTGTGTGTGTGTGTGTGTGTGTGTGTGTGTGTGTGTGTGTGTTTAATTGGAGGTAAGAATCTCAAAGACTTTCCACCCTAGGCTGGCTTTGAACCTGAATCCTTAGGTCTTATCTTGCTGTGTAGTTAGGATTACAGCATGAACTACCATGCCTGAGTGAAATATTCAGGCATTTCTTACATTTCTTTTTCCTTTTCACATACGCACTGCATGGTGTTTTTTAAGCTCTCACTTTTGCTTCATTTCTAATTTTAGTGAATCAGTTTTTACAAAGTTTCTCGAATATATCAGAAACCGTTCTCTGTATCAGAAATTCAGCTTTAAAGAATATAAGCAAAGTCCTTGCCTTCAATTAACACATTCTTCCGGAGTAGCACATAAAAGGCAGAAACGGCAAGAAGAATTTCAGCAACCAGTCAGTGGTATGGCAATTGTCAACTAGAGTAAAATCTCAGAGGATATTAGGTGTATATGAAGCATTCTAATTTGGGTAGTAAATCTTCACAATCTTCAGGTTATAAATGAATGATGAAAAAGATCCTTGCAAAATAGCCATGAGGTTTTGGGGAAGGGGCTGGCAGATGGTAGCCCAAGTCAGGACAACCTGGGGAAGTTTAATGAATAGTGAATAAAAGGCATGGGAGCATCCTGAGGACATAGTAAACTATGAATCCAGCATGTAAGCAAGGGCCATTGAAAGCATTCCAGAAAGCTAGGACTCATTGAAGAGGTTTTCCTTTATCTCTCTTTAGAACTTTGTTGAAGAATGTTACATATGACAAATCCATCCAACTTAAGGGTAAAAATCAATTACTTTTCAGAAAATTTAACATAATATTTAACAAGCAGTAGGAGTCAGTCTTGAAGATACACTCACTTCTTCCCCATAAACTTCTTCCCCTAAAATTCATTCACAATTAATCCAACAGCAATCTGCTCGGGAAATTTGTCTCTATTTTTGTCTCTTGATATTTGCTTTTGGTGAGCATTTCATATAACTGCACCTGCATTACATATTGTCAAAGTGCGGACAGAAGTTTATAACAAGATAACAATCAAAGAAACTGAAAGGAATGGTCTGGTTTGAGAGTTACTTTAATAAAAACATTGAAGTAGATATGAAATCGAGAGACACAGGGTAAAAAAAGAGAAATAACTACAAAAGCAATACTTGCAAAACTGTTTGGTGTAAGTGAACTGAACAACTGGGGGGGGGGAGGGAAAGGGGAGGAGGGAAAGGGGGGGAGGGAAAGGGGGGGAGGGAGGGGGGCATGAGGGACAAGGCAACAAACAGTACAAGAAATGTATCCAATGCCCAACGTATGATACTGTAACCTCTCTGTACGTCAGTTTGATAATAAAAATTTGAGAAAAAAAATAAAAAACTCTGAAAAAAAAAAAGAATAAAATAAAATAGGGTGAACAAATGCAACAGTGACACTCACTAGACCCTACTTTGAAAATGAAGTATACAACATATAAGTAGGGAAGGGAAGGAAAAACTCAGAGAGCAAAAGCAATGGTGACATTGTCCAATAAGTGTACTCATTACCTAACTTACGTAACTGTAACTCCTCTGCACTTCACCTTTATAATAGCAATAAAAAAATAATAAACTAGTCAAGTTTAGACGAATCTTGGATGTCCTTGATTATGGAAAAGGTGATTTCTCTACCATGCTGAAAATTTTCAAGGAGAATGATCTACATAGTTTTGTTAGAATTTTTTCAGCTTTTTATTTAAAATGGCAATGTCTGTCATCAAGTATTTAGGAGGTTAAGATTGGTAAAGTTGTGATTCCATAGAATATTCCAGACATAAACCTGTGAGTTATGTCTAAACCTAGTAATCTTAGCTAATGCAGGTGCAGGAATGGAGAGATCTCCGTTTTAGGCCACACTGGGGAAATCAAATTCAGAAGTGCGTGTGAGTGATTGATAGCTCATCATTCTAGCAATGAAGAAAAATAAAGATAAAATCATCACAGTCCAAGTGTGACAAGGAATAAGGTGAGAATATATCTTGAAAACAGTCAATTCCAAGAAGGGTTAAAGTTGGGGCTAACATGTTAGGGTGCTGCCTGACAGGTGTAGTGCCCTGTACTGAACTGCCAGCACTCCACATAAACAAAAATGAAAAACTTTAGTAATACCTAAAATCACTTAACAAGAAACATCAAGCAAGAGACAGAGTTGGAGATGGGAGACAGGATAATAGTTGGAAATGGGAGTTGAGGGATGGGAGATAGGAGAGGGAGGGGGTAGAGACAGAGGGGAAGGGGAGGAAAGGAGGAGAAGGAGACACAGTGACAGTGAGAGTGAGCAAGGGATTGAAAGGTAGAGAGAGAGGGAGAGAGACATAGAGAATGAGAGAACGAGAAATAAGAGAACCAATTTACCAATTTTCTAGGAACCCTAATATTATCCATACATAGTTTACAAAGTCCACTGACAAGAAAAATTTGAACCCTTTTTATAAAAAATGTAAATAATTTACAATTGCTTGTCTAAAATGAAGAGAGCTATCTCTTAGTATTCTTGACTCTTTCTTAAAAACAGATGAAATCCATGCAAACTAAACAATCTTGCAATACTAGGTAATGACAGTTTGGCTATAAAAGATTTTCAGTAGAAAATCACAATACTTAGAAAGGATGTGGAAAACTAAAGTCATACATAACTAGAAGTCATACATTTTAAACCTAATTAAGATGAGGATGCGATTTATCTAAGTTAAAACATCATTAATTAATCCAGCAAATGCTTATTAAAGAATTATCTGTGTTTATTTATTATTCAACTTTGTTCCCTACATATGCTATGACTTAATCTCCATATGGTTTGATACTTTGTAGTCATAAACTCCTACATTGACATGAATTACCAACTGTATCAATATAAAATATGTATAATGTATGGGAAGTATAAATAATTGTTTTATACATATATGTTATTTAATTTTTCATATTAATACTCATTAGTGTATTTTATTTGTTTGTCCCTACCTTAGATCATTCAAGAAAACTATGAGGAGAAAGACTTCTGGTAATAACCCCAAGGATAACAGAAGTAAATGCAATGAATCAACATTTTGTACACAGGTCATACATATACCACCAACACTTTAAGGATATTCAATTACTCTAGGTATATATTTTCATGGTATATCTATATGTATAATTATATCAATATACACATACACATTTTTTGTCCTTTTCTTGCATTTCATTTTTTAACATACTGTCAAGCAAATATTCCTTTCTGGTTAAACACACATATAACTATATTAACCATGTGGTTTTTGCGATAGCATCATTAGTTTCTTTATACTATTGATTTGAACTCAGTAAAAACATGCATAATCTCTATTGAGAGAAAGCATTAACATTTATGATTTATATGGCTTAGTTAAGATACTGCATTAATAAGGCACTTGGGCTTTATATAATCAAGAACAAATTTTAATATGATTAGCTTTTTGCCAAATAATATGTGTGTGAACTTTAGTATCAATTATGGGTGTTTTGATTATACTATGTATCAAATCATGTCAAACATTGAAAATATGAAGTATATAACATATTCATAAAATTCCACAGTTTTCTTTCCAGAGTAATTAGCAATTAATAAAGGAATATGCAGGAAGAGCCGCCTGTATTTTCTCCCCCACCCCAAATCAACTTTGAGTCAATTGACAGCCCCTATTGTTTCTTGCAGTGAAATTCATGGAAATGTTTTGCTGTAAATATTTCATTTGTTTATCCCATTCCAAAAGAATTTTACACAGGAGTTCCCCTTCAACAAAGCAGTTCTTTAGGGCAATATGTGTTCTCACCCATCCTTTCCACTCCCTCACTTTTCTTAATTTTGTTTGACATAGAGTGAATTTTTACTGCAGTTTGTCCTCTTCTTTTCTTCCTTTGTTTTCCACACTGCTTTACCTCTACTCCAACATTTCAAGTACCTGCTTCTGGTTATTATTTTGTTGAACTATTTTGCCTTTTAAGGAATTACACTATTTGAGCTCTACCCTGAATATACCATATTCTAGTTTGTAATCCTTGGGATAAATTTTCAATAGTTATATTGTTTTATTTTCTTTTAGAACACCATTTATATTATATTTCATAATTAAGTACTGTTTATAGTAATAGAGGGAACTGCATATATACAGTACTGTTCAGAAGAATAGTGTTTTTTTGGAATAATGTAGAGACTGAACAAAAATAATATATCCTTTTGATACAGTCACCTCCTGTAGATAATCTAATCTCATTTTGTAAATTACTTTTGCAGTTATTATTATTATTAAGTAGTTTTTTTTAAGTTTTCCATCTTCATGGATTAGAAGTGTTGATACTGTCCTTTTTTTTTCTCTAAAAGTTCTAGCAGAAAAAAATTCAGCCAAGATATGCTGCCTAATCAATTGTAGCTTAAAAGGAGTTGTTTAGAAAAATGCAAAGTGAAACCATTGATAATGATAATTTGTAAAACATGTAATAGGCAAATCATAAAAATTCTGTGCATAGAATTTTTTTTGAGAAGTGGGGGACTGAAGACATGAGAGAGAAAAAGATGACAAGAGGAAAGATACCAAAGAGCTACTTAATCTCCTGGGAATTCTCTTGTGAGAGGCTATTATTTGTATTGATTTTAGTTTCCAAGTTTTCTTTTTCTTTTTCTCTTTCTCTGCTGGCCCACTATGTAATCCATAAATAATAAATGGAGTGTCAGTGAGTCATTCTTAGACTGCAAGCATAGTAACCACCACAACACATTAATTCAACAATGGAGTGCCAAGATATTTCCATCTTAAAATGGACATCATTGTGACATCAAGACACTGGAATTTAAACTCTCTGTGAGCAAGGAGGTCCTTAATAAAAAGAATAAGAAGTGAACAATGTAGATTCTTACCTACACCTGTACTTTAATCCATATGCTTTGTTCCTTGCCCTTCAAAGCTTGAGGTGAGCAGTGAGAATGTAAAGGAAGAGCTGTTGTTAGTGCAGTTAAGCAAATGCTACCCAGATTTTTTTTAATGGGAATCAGAAAATTTTCTCCAAGAAATATAATTATTTATTTACCATATAAATCTAGACAATAGAAAGCTTTGGGCTGTAAGTGCCTATTTAAATGTGGATAATATGAATAGGACAGAAGAAGTGACAAATGTCATTTGCAGTAAGTGTTAGAAAGTAACATCAGTGAAGAGAATTTGGAATTGAAAAAAATTTTGTCAGGTATGGTGTAGTCATGAACACTTGTTTTTCTAGTATTTAGGAGGCCAAGGCAGAAAACACACCTGAGTTAGATATTGAGACTCTATCTAAGTTTAAAACGTCAGTGAATAATATGAAGTGTTTCTGAGAACAGTAATATACATATATACATATATGCATATATATGTATATATATGGAGATAAACACTACTCTTGGTGTTCACATGCTTCCAGAAAGAGAATTCCTGTGCATGTGGTAATGCATTCCTGAAATTTAAAACTTGTCAAAGAGAATAACAGTGATTTGCACAACATAGAATAGGTGGTGATGGATGCTGTTTGAATTTCCACAGGTCTTGGGGACATTGTTCATAGGAAGCTGACACAGGGGAATACTCTAATGGAAAGAAGCCACCTATATTATTGGATCCTACCAAAAAATATATGGCAGCTAGAGAATAAAGTATTTTCCTTTTACATTATCTCCCTAACACTCTCAAATATAGTAACAACTAAAAACGAAGAGAGAAATGAAAAAAGATATTTAATGGTCCATATCCATTCTTGTCAAACAAGCAAAAAGAAAAACATTACTTTGAAACTCTGAGGTAATAGTACCCATAAGGTTTATTTGTGTTTAAGAAATAGACACAATCAATACACATCAAGGATTCCTTGCTCTCATGTTAAAAAAGATATTAGGTAGCCATTCTGGTGTCTTAATTTAGAGAGTAATTTGATTCACAACATCTGTGTGGTTCCTGGTAGATGAGGAACATATTGTACTAATCTAGTTCTGCAGGAATTAAATCTCTTACATGTCAAGAAATAATCATGATATATAAAAAGTATCATGACCTAAGAAAGCAAATAGAAAAAAAACTCTCATAGTTTCACTCATAAAAATAAGTTTAATGGAGTCACTCATTGTTGATTGGCATTCCTTTTCTGCTTACCATTAGACAAGAAGTTAAAATAGTGTTTAAAGAAAGTAGTCTAATTGAAAAGTATCACTCCTTGTTAATTCTTAGTTCATTTAGATATAATTTTTCAGCTTACACTTTGGATTGCAAATACTGTTTCCTCTTATGGTATTTTTTATTGTTTTTCTCACTTTGAAAATGCATTAACTCTCTTCTATAGTGTACCTAAATGTCAGCACTCTCTCTCTCTCTCTCTCTCTCTCTCTCTCTCTCTCTCTATATATATATATATATATATATATATATATATATATACATATATATTATCAAACTGAATTACAGAAAGGTTACAGTTTCATACATTAGGCATTGGATACATTTCTTGTACTGTTTGTTACCTCGTCCCTCATTCCTCCCTCCCCAGCCCCCTTTCTCTCTCCCCCCGCCCCCCGCCATGAGTTGTTCAGTTCATTTACACCAAATAGTTTTTCAAGTATTGCTTTTGTAGTTGTTTGTCTTGTTTACCCTGTGTCTCTCGATTTTGGTATTCGCTTCCAATTTCCTAGTTCTAATACCAGTATACCCGGTTTCCAATATACTCAGATATGACACAGAGAAAGTGTACTACAACCACAGGAAGGTGATACAAGAAGATCATTAATAATAGAGGTTACAGTTACATATGGCACGTTGATAGTAGTTACAACTGTGATATAACAATCGTTTCCATAACATGGAGTTCATTTCACTTAGCTTTGTCTTATGTGTTTGTAAGGGTATAGCTTTTGGGCTCCTGTGATTCTCTGCTGTGACTTGCCTAAACCTGTGCTAATTATTCCCTATAAGAGAGACCATAAAGTCCATGTTTATTTGGGTCTGGCTCACTTCACTTAGCATAACTTTTTCCAGGTCCTTCCATTTCCTTACAAATGGGGCAATGTCATTATTTCTGAAAGAGGCATAAAATTCCATTGTGTATATATACCACATTTTCCTGATCCATTCCAGATTGTAGCTGTGACAAATTGTCAGCACTCTTTACTATGATCATTTTAAATCAATATTTTGTAAAGTCAAATTCTTTGATTGTAAAATGCTATTTTAACTCTCACCTATTTGTTAAGTATGCATGCAGATCTGTATCTCTATCAGTCTCAAACTTCCAGATTCATAAATTCCTAAACATGTATAAAACACTTGTCTTATTGCATTGTAGTAACCTAGTTTTGACAGAACCATGATATACTAAATGTATTTCCAACCAGAATTCACAATTCTTGTTAATGATGTGATCAAATATTGTTATTCAACTGGACCTCTTCTACTGCATTCTTTCTCTGCACTCTCTCATTCTATTATGATTCCTGCTACTTGTCTATTCAAAGTAACATATATTGTTTAGAAGAGTCCACTTATCTTTGAGGGATTAGAATAGATATTAGACCAGTGGAAGATTGCAGAGATATTACTAGCAAACACAAAATGTGCAATAAAATGTCATAGCATATGTGGTGTGTAAACACACCATGAGATCACGCTGACTATTCAGGTTGTAAGGAGAATCCTTGCAAGTCTGAAAATAAAGCTTAAGCCTAGGAAACAGGAATAAGAGGGGATAATAATCTCACTAAGAACTTGACTTGAAGGTGGGTACCAGTGATTTATATCTGTAATCTTAGCTATGTAGAAGACAAATACCTGGATGATGGCACTTTCAAGCCAGCTGAAGTACAAAAATCCATGGAACTAGAGGTCAAAATTAGGCAGCAAAAACACACATCAAAAATATTTGAGTGGTCAAGTACCAGCAAGAACAAGCTGAGCAAGCATGAGGCATTTTGTTCAAACCCAGTATAGCAAATCAATCAATAATTCTTTTGAAAGAGAGTAGTATAGAACAGAGAAAATAAGGGAGAATATATCTAAGTCTATTTCAATGTCATATCCAGAAACTTAACTATGTTTAATTTTGAAGAAGAAAGTGGCAACTAAAGGTATAGATCAAGTAAGAAGGAGGCATCAAAAACAAGGATAATAAGAAGTGTTACCGTAATGATAAAGCCCAAACTAAAGAATAAGTATTGATAAGTATTGGGTATTGGGTTATAGAATATATGACTAAGTCAGTGTAATTCAGCGATTCATATTCCATCAAATATTGTTTTATGATGCTGTAAATAGATTAGGGTCCAGACATTTCTTTTTTTCTCATCCTAAGAGCAATTTGTTTTGGTACCACCAAAGTCTGCACAGAAAAACATTGAAAAACTGTGTAGCTACAAAGACTTGATTCCCAGGAGGAAAAATGCACTCTTGAGGTCAAGAAAAACTCAAGAATTGTATGAATGTGTGGAATCTTTTATTTACTTCACTTCTGTACTGATGTAAGAATAATTTATCTTTCTTTTTCAAAAGTGGGAACTGAGAAAAGGTTAAGTAACTTTACTAACCTGTAAGGGCTGTTCAGTAATAGAATTCTGAGAGTTCGAGAATCCTTAGTAAATTGTTTAAATTACTTTAAATTAGATGTGGCATTTTAGAACAGTTCAGCTGAATGGTCCTACTGATCTGTTCATACCTTATAATTATGTGATTTTCAATACAATTATTAGGTTTGTTTTATTTTTAATAATAAATGAGAGAAAATTTATGCTCAATAATTTTATCTCCATATATTAATCATAAAAGTAAAGTGTGATGTCTATTAATTACCAGTCTATATTATTTAATGAATTACCATTCTGCTCATATTTACTGAATTTCTATTTTTTCACAAGATGATTGGAGACTGTAAAAAATATATTGTGGATAAGCATTTGAATTTTGGGAATCTAAATTCCTATAATGGAATCATAGCCTAAGTTTATTAAATGTTTTTTCCCATGGAAAAATAATTAATTTCCTTTGTCATCTGTGAAATGTGGGAGATGATATTAACTGTATTTGGTTATTATGAGTGTTGCACAAATGTACTTATTATGGAGCTAAATGTGATTACTAAATATTGGTCATTATGACAAATAAAGATGATATGAGAAACTTGATGCGTTCTTCTGTGTTTTACCAAGTGCACAATTATTGATGAACTTTGACTTAGAAATTATCTCAGAGTAATGCTTTTAGACTTCCTCTGTGCTGCAAAAATAGAGGTACTTGAAAGCAATTGTAGTAGAAAATAAGGTTTAAAAGAGCTAGTGTTACCTAGGTCAGCATGATGCAGATATGAGGAGAAACACCCTCACACACATACCTTCCTACTGCCCTTACAAAGCTAAATCCAGACCACTAGATTTCATATATTTTTTACCTTAACAGTTTCTAGAAGGAAATGCAACTTCTATATTTCCTTCTTTCCCCTTCTGTCTTTTTCTTTTTTTCCTTTCTTCCTGTTTGCTTTCTTGGTTTTTCTTTCCTTCTTTCATCTCTACTTTTGTATTCCTCCCTCCCTCCTTCCCTCCCTTCCTCCCTTCTTTACCCCACTCTCTCTTGTATGCACACTCTCTCTTTCTTTATTTCTTGCTTTCACGTTATAAGATCTTGTAACATAGCCCACACTGGCCTGGAAATGCTATATAGCACACGATGGCATCAAGCTCACAATCCACCTGCCTTAACCTACTGAATTCTAGAATTACACACATTAATTTCTTATTTGGGGAAGTAACAATGTCTGTGTATTAAAAAAACCTTTGAACATAATATCATTACATGGAAATATATACTACATTAGGTGAGAATTAATGAATGGGAAACATGGATGGTAAATATGTTCCAATATTATAATAGATCTGTTATTTTAATGTTATAAAATAGCATCTGTAATTTGAAAGTAGTAAGACCATGAGTAGTTGAATCACCTTCCTTTGAGCTAATGATGTGTTTCTGAGTTTCCTGTGAGTCAGTAATTCTTATTGCTATGACAAATTTTATTGTACAGTTTGAAGTTATTTCTTTTCTCTTTCCTTTATTTCCCTTTGGTTTATTCCCTGTGGTCACTCTTTTTGATTCTCTACTCTGCCTTTTATATAAGTTTGTCTGTCTTGAGGAAGGGAGAGAGAGTCACAGAAATGGTTGGGCAAATGGTGCATCTATTCAACAGTGATACTCAATAGACACTGTGTTGGAAATTTACTTTACAACTTGACGGGGGGCACTGGGGGTTATTGGGAAAATGGGAGAAAATGAGGCAGTAAGTAACACTATTCAAAAGGAAATGTACTCATTACCTTACTTATGTACCTGTAACCTTTCTGCACATTGTCTTTGCAATAAGGTTTAAATGTAAAACAGCAACAAAACCCAGTTAAGTTTAATCTTGTCTGCCTTTGTGACATTATAGGTTCAAAAGATTAAGAGTGAAATGCAGAATACAAATGAAAATACACAGTGGTTGTACCTTCAGTGTCTACCTTCTCATAGGTTTGAGTACTAAGACTGCTGTGGGTAACAATCAGTAAGAAAACAATAGAAGCTTGTAGAGAACACAAAAATGAGATTTTGTGGTTTTATGTCTCTTTTGTAACTCTATCACTCTCCCACCCAGTCACGTCCATGAGGAAAGAGCATTTTAGAAATAGTTTTACTTTGTTTTAGAATTGGATTGATATATCCATGGCATTCAATTTATGGTGGACTACATTTGTTTCTGTGTAGTAACATTGTAATTAGAGTAATATGAAAAAAATGTTCAAGTTTCTCTGAGTTTCAGAAATTTAAGTCTGATCTTCCAGATGATTTAAGCAATTTTATCTTCATGGATTCTGATTACATTTTTCTTGAACTTCCAGTAAAAAAAAAAAAGGATATAAAAGCAACATTCGCATTCTAACCACATGAAGTCAGGCATGCGCAGAAAATTGAGGCTTGCCCCATGAAAATTAGCTTACATTGAGATACCTAAGAGGGAGGTCACCATGTCAAAACTAAGGCAGTTTCATATGGTCGAAAAGCTAGCACAGTTGTTCATTTTCCATTGCTTCTTTTTTCCCCCCTTCTTTATTGTCAAAGTGAAGTAAAGAGGGGTTACAGTTCCTTATGTAAGGCAAGTACATTCCTTATCCAACTTGTTGCCTCCTCCCTCATTTTCCCCATCTTTCTCCTCCCCAGGTCCCTCCCCTCCATGAGTTGTAAGGTTGATTTACACCAACTGGTTTTGCAAGTATTTCTATTGCAATGGTTTGTCTTTTTATCTTTTGTTTCTCAATTTTGGTATTCCCTTTCCCTTCCCTAGTTTCAGTACACCTATAAACAGTATCTGGGGTAGTAAGATCAGTTACAGTAATAGTAGGAGTAAAACCACAGGAAAGGAATACCAGAGAAGAAAATTGGTATGGTTTCACATGGCATGTGAAATTAATTACAACAATGATATACTTAAAAACAGTCTCTGGTATCCTACCCTGGTTTTACTATATTTATAAGATCCAAATAAACATTGTTACCTTTCTTTCACTGATTTCTTAACACAAAAATCTACTCCTGAACCTTCTTTTAAAATTATTCAATATGCATATTTGATTTTAAGTGCAGAATATCATTGGATATGATTAGCAAAATCTTCAACCATTTTGGCATTGTCCATATAGTTTCTGCTGTTGAAGATAACAAATGCAAGGTCAGTAGATCAAAGGATATTGTGCATCCAGTAGAAACTGATGGACCCCCGTTACAACTGAACGAGTTCTCATACCAACACAAATACATTTCAATAATAAATCATTCAATTTTGCCTACTTTAAAGTCCATCAGAAAGGAGGAAGTAATGACTTGTTTAAGTAAACTTCCAGTTGCGAAAAGTCAAATCACAGAATTAGTTGCATTTAAAACAAATCTAAATTTATCAATGGTCATTGAAGAAAGACTGATATTGGACTAAAAGTAAACTTAAAAGTCAGTTTTAACATATCATGTAATTTACTCCAACCTAATATATTTACTTTCTAAAGGAAAGAAATTTCCTACATTTTACAGTAACCTGTAGATGGACTAAAATTTAGACATGTGTATTATAGTCTCTGAAGTAGTAACTCCTCTGAGAATGGCTCTGCTATTGTGAATAACTGGACATACTGAAAAACTGTAAGGAATAAGTACATTAAATCATTGGACAACAGGCCTTATGATTCTCAAGGGAAGGGACAAAGAAGAGATGAGCCCTTCCACAGCCTAGCCATCTTCCAGGGGGGCAATTTGCAGACAGTAGTGCCGGGAGAAAATCTACTCAGATATCTGCCAGTTTCCCTGAGTTAAAGAAACAAAACTGATGATTAAGGAGATTTAGTGCAGATATAACGTTTGGGTTAGAGCCTTGGAGAGAAAGAAACTGCATAGAGGAAAAAAATCCATAAGGTAAAGGTCATTGGACATTTGAATAATACCAATAAGCATATGTCCTGGATTATATTCCATCAGGCCAAACAAGAAGAACATGGAAAAAGAAGAATTCTCAGTTTAACATGGAAATTTAGAGTGTGGAATACTGATGGGAGAGAATCACATATGTACTTGAAACTCATATGAAATTCCACAAATAGTGATAATTACACTAGAGTTAAAATGAGTTTCACCTCTTTAGAAGGATGACATTGTAAATGTTCTTTGTGAATGAATATAAACACAGAAAATAAATAAAATTTACTGTATGTGGCTGAATGACTGGCACAAAAAAACACAATCATATTTGACAGGGTACACCAGAGTAAGATTTCAAAACAAGCATCTTGAACAGAAGAAAAGGAAGAGAGTCTCAGTGACTTGTGGTACAATAACACCAATGTAAATGAAGATTTAGAACATCAGAGGATAGAAAATACATTTGGAGAAAGCATATCTGGAAGCATTTCAAATTTAATCACAACCATAATCCTTGAGGTCTATGAAGCAGTACAAATACTGACCAATAGAAAAACAAAGAACCTGGTCACATAATAATCAACATGTTGAGGAGACGGGTTAAAAAAAAACTAAGAAATATAACACACACAAACACATACACAAACACAAACACGTGAAAAATATGGATGTTATCATTCATTCAATATACACTGAGAAGCAAAGATAACATTTTCCATAATTTTCTCTTCAAAATTAGAGCTTTAAAATACTGAGAATAAAAGTGTCACCTTAGAATTATAAAGGCTGCTTATTACAAAATGAAAGCAAAATATAAAATATGACAAACAAAAGTAGCTAACACTTTTAGGAACAAATATTTTTTTCTGAATGTGACTATTACAAGTGTAAAATTAGTCATCTTTAAAAAGTCGTTCATTGGTCTGGGAATGTAGCTTAGTGGTAGAGTGCTTGGGTTCTAGTACTCATACCACATAAACAGAAAAGGCTAGAAGTAGGGCTGTGGCTCAAGTGGTTGAGTACTAGCCTTGAGCAAAAGAAGCTCAGGAGCATTGCCGAGGCCCTGAGTTCAAACCCCAGGACTGGCAGAATAAAAATAAAATAAATTTTCAAAGTCACTTATCATTAACTTAAGTAGTCCTTGACATCTGCATTTTCCAACTCTGAGTATTATTTTTAAAGCTATCAGATGTTCCATTTAATGTCTGGGGATGCCTCTAGCTGCTAAAGCTATTTAAAATGGAGGTAAGGAGGACAATGCAGGGGCTCACATGCTTTCTTTAAGCCTTGAAATTAACAACAATTAATAATCATATGACCATAAATGACAATTTTGTCAATCTTTTATGTCTCTACTGATATGGTTTTCAGTCCAGGTATAAACAAGGTTGGATCTAGTGCTGTTGTCTCGGAACAATTCAATATTTCCCTTTGGTGATAACGAGGAGGGACAATTGGTCTTTTTCATATTGTTAATTCATGCTTTCAGTGATAAATATCAGTGCAATCTCAGGGAAGTTCCCTGAAAAATCTACACTTCAGTTTTCTTAGGAAATATTATGTCTCAGTTGGAAAGGAACCCTCTCTTGGAAAAATAAGCTGGTGTGCTTTTGTGTTTTTGTTTTATTGTTACTGTTCCTAAGTTGTAAAAAGAAATGTGATCATTCATAATTTCTATTACTCTATTTAAAGTATTTCTCTCCTATTTTGTACATAGAAAATATGTTCTATTTATTCTGTTATTTAATAAATTAGGACACGGCATGAGGGACAAGGCAACAAACAGTACAAGAAATGTATCCAATGCCCAACGTATGATACTGTAACCTCTCTGTACATCAGTTTGATAATAAAAATTTGAGAAAAAAAAAAGAAATGTACATACTGACCTACTATGTAACTGTACCTTTTTTGCACAACACCTTGTCAAAAAAATTTGTGTTCAATTAATAAATAAATTAACTTAAAAAATAAAATAAAATAAAAATCAAGGCCAGGCACTAGTGGCTCACATCTGTAATCCTAGCTACTCAGGAGGCTGAGATCTTAGGATCGCAGTTCAAAGCCAGCCCAGGCAGGAAAGTCTGTGAAACTCTGATCTCCAATTAACCACCAGCAAACAGGAAGTGGCACTGTGGCTCAAATGGTAGAGCACTAGCCTTGAGCTGAACTTCACAGGAACAGTACCCAGGCTCAGAGTTCAAGCATCAAGACCAACCAAAGGAAGAAGAAAGGAGAAAGGAGAAGGAGAAGAAGGAAGAGAAGAAGGAGAAGATCCACTACGTAACCCAGGCTGCCCTCAATTTCCTGCCTCAGCCTCCTGAGTTAGGTCTCTCAAATACTGAGGTGATGGAAGTACTCAAACACCCCAAGCTAATTTTTTTTTCCCACCAGGATGAGACTAATATTCATGTTGTGGTCATGGCTACCTGAAGTTTGGGGAAAGTTATGCAACAACTCTGGGGTATGTTGTCTCCAGTAAACAGTTCTCTGCAAAAAAATAAATAAATAAATAAATTAGGACACACTGCTTACAAGTAAAAGTACTACAATTTTCTTGAGAAAAGCAAATACGATTTATGTACACATACACATACAAACACAAACTCTACATAGTATAAAGTAATAAAACATTACTAGGCAGATATATGTCTAAAATGTTTATTCTTAAAATTATGTTAGATATTAAAAAGGAGGGAAATGGTTTTGCAAAAATTGTCAGCTCAAAGTTTCTTTTATTTTGTACTTCTCGTAGATCATACTGCATTTAGGTGAGCAAAAGCTAACTGAAATCTGCACAACTTTTATATTTTAGCATAATGTAATTTTGCATTCAGTAGAATATGAACAATGGTTTTGTTTTCTGTATCTGCATTTTTCATATTTTTAATGTGTCAACTTGAATATCCAAATCACTAGTTGATTAATTACTTTAACAATACTACTGAAACAAAGATATATGTGAATTAGTGGGTACCTGTGGCTCATGTCTATAATTCTAGGTACTCAAAAGGCTGAGATCTGAGGATCACAGTTTAAGCCTGGGAAGGAAAGTCTGCTAGACTCTTATCTCAAATTTACCACTCAAAAACCCGAAGTTGAGTTGTAGCTGAAAGTGATATAGTGCTAGATTGATAATCTAGAACAAACAAATATTTTAAATTGTAAAACAGACTGCTGGAATAGATAGTGTTTTACATGCCATAATTTTTACTTATCTCATAAATAAAATAGGCTTAATGAATAAGACATCTTATTAGAAGAGAAATGTTATTTCTTAGAATTATTTTTACACAGATAAATTGTCATAACAATAACTGTACTAATTGACTTTAACAATAGAGCAAGGTTCTGAATATTTTGTAGTGTCCTTATTCTCAAACAGTGTTTTTCATTCTTTCCAGAATATGCTAAATCCAGCTTTTAAATCTGTTTTTAAATTACAGCAATAATAAACTAATTTTATTCATTCTTTATTTGTTGGTTAGTATAATAGGTTGGATATAGACAGTCATCCATCATCCAGTCTATTACCTACAGGAGCTTTCTATTCTTCTCTCTCATGCTGTGAAAAAGTCTCTGCCAAAATCCACAAGCTAGAAATTTTCTTCTACAACAAAGGTCAGTCTCAGAGCATCATGGATAGGAGGATGCTTGGCTTATTTCTAATATTTCAAGGAAAGCCATACTAGAAGCTTCTGAGCTAATGCCACCTAGACAAATGTCAGACTGTAGCCAGGGACTGAGTTAACAGTTTCAGATTTATTTCTCATCTTCAGAAAGGTAGATTTTGAAGATAGACTCTAATCCCAAAACCTATCTTTTTAAAAGAATGAGTTAGCTGAGAACTTATAGTTACTTGTTGTTAATAGACTTGGAATTGTTTTGAATATTCACTTTGCTTTCACAGCCATATTGGAGGTCACAAAGAACAGTTTCAATGAGTTTTTCATTTTCATTGCCACTGCTGTTGTGAACATTGGACAACAAGCATCTCCTCTTCACTTTAAAAATAAAGTTCTATATATAGATCACTCAAATGGCATTTGAATTTGGGGGGATGCTATGTTTGAGGTTAATTTAATTATCCGTGGTCTGCCAAACATATTTTAGCAGCAGAACTACTTGTTTTTTGTTTTTATTTTTTTCTGTCTGGAGTCAAGCATAACAGGCCTTCAGAGGTTGGTATGTTGTTCCAGCCTTAAAGCTAATACATAGGAAAAGATACTTTCTACCAGGTGTTATATTTAGCAAATATTAGGGGGAGCACTTCCTGATATTGCAGATAGAACATATTGGAAATATATTTCTTAGATTTTTTTTAAAATTTAATTTTATTGTCAAGGTGATGTGCAGAGGGGTTACAGTTACATACGCAAGTTAGTGAGTACATTTGTGGTCATATTTGTTACATCTTTCCTCATTTTTCTCCCATCTCCTCTCCCCCTCCCCCAGTTGTACAGTTAATTTGTATCTATATTACACTCATATCTTTTCTTTTTCTTTTTTTTTTTTTTTTTTGGCCAGTCCTGGGCCTTGGACTCAGGGCCTGAGCACTGTCCCTGGCTTCTTCCCGCTCAAGGCTAGCACTCTGCCACCTGAGCCACAGCGCCCCTTCTGGCCGTTTTCCATATATGTGGTGCTGGGGAATCGAACCTAGGGCCTCGTGTATCCGAGGCAGGCACTCTTGCCACTAGGCTATATCCCCAGCCCTCATATCTTTTCTTAAAGTACATGATTCAAGAGTCTAAAATGAAAGATTAGATTGGGAAAAAGAGAGTCTTTTTTTTTCAATTTTTATTATCAAACTGATGTACAGAGAGGTTACAGTTTCATACATTAGGCATTGGATACAATACTTGTACTGTTTGTTACCTCGGCACTCATACCCTCCTCCCCCCACCCCCTTTCTCTTTCCCCCCATGAGGTGTTTCATTCACTTAGACCAAACAGTTTTCAAGTATTGTTTTTGTAGTTGTTTTTCTTTTTTTACCCTGAGTCTTGTTTTGTAAGCAGATATTATAATAGCAAACAATACTGGAGATTTTATTAAACATAAAATTCTATGTTTCTTTCAAAATATCTGAATAGGAAGTGCACTTTGATAGTATTTGATATTATATGACTTTGGATTTTCAGAACACATTATAGATATGTTAACCCACAAATTCTGCTGATACATCTAAATAAACTAGCTCACATTTGAGGGACACAAATATTTTTTAAGAAAAGAAGATTTTTGAAGCTCACTAGAAATCACTGTGAATTGTCTATTATTAAGGAAAACAATATGAACTTAGGGACAAAGGGATCAATCTCATTTACTAAAATATATATAATATAATATATGTAAAATATAATATGTAATATATAGGAATATAATATAATATATCTATATTACATATCATATTATATATTAGATATATCATATTTTATGTTATACAATATATAATACATATCACATACATCATAAATTATATAATCTTGATATCAATAAATACGCATTTTTGTTTTACTTCAAATTTGCGGTTTAATAAGATATATTACAATTCCATAAATGGAGATGTTAACCTCAAGCATAGGTAAAATGATACAGACTTGTCTGAAAGCAATACAAATGAATTTTTTCTGCAAATATACAACATATATACAAGTAGTTTCTAGGAGAAAAATAAATTTTAGTTCTGATTAGAGGATTGGTTATAATTATGTGTGTTTAAAATGAATCTAAATCTAAATCTAAAATACAGCTAAATCTAAGATAAATCAGTTTTTTATTCCATGTCAATAATTCTCTTCAAAATAGATAAAATATTTCAAATAAATCCACCAGTTCCATTAGATTTCACATGCTTATCGCTGTTCTTATTTTAGTGATTATATATAGTTCTTATATCTTCTATCTTTGCTGAAACAAATTAAACTTCTTGCTCTCAATTTTGACATATGATCATTCAAAATTACATGTTTGTGTCCACCTTTATGTATATATTATTTGTTGATTTTCCATACCTTAATTCTTTAAATCACAAGATAAATAGCTGGTCCAGTTTTAAAACGTAACAGATGTTTAATTATGTATTTTAAAATAAGACCATTGGGGGGGTGGGGCTGGGAATGTGGCCTAGTGGTAGAGTGCTTACCTAGCATGCATGAAACCCTGGGTTTAATTCCTCAGATATATATATATATATATATCGTTCAGAAGGCAAGCCTATGTCAGGGTGGGAATAACTGCTAACCAGTAGGCAAAGCAAACCAATGGTCAGAAATATATGCTATATGTTTCTTCAATCGACAAAGCTATCTGAAAACAATGTCTCCATGTGTACATTCATGTAAAACAATGCCCATGACTTCAAAGGAATAAGGAAATGCCTGATAAGTTCCAACTCATGAAAAACCCTATTGCTTCTTAAATATTCAATGAAAAAAAATTACTATATTTACAAAATAGAAAAACAAATTTTCTTTCCTCTTTTTCCATGATTTGGAACTCACTGGCCCACGAATCTGGCTCCAAACACTGTGTTCTCCAACTTGAGACATCAGCTTTCTCCCTGCCTCTCATTCCATGACTTTTTTTTTTCACCTGTTCAACATTTAGAATATAACACACACTTTATTTTTCTATTTCTGGCCTTCATCTCCTCTTCTTGTCAACTGAAAAATATTAAATTATAATTAACCTAACCTTTTTGTCTTCTGGTATTTTTTCCCCTTAGTGCCAGAGGATTTTGCATAGATGTTTATTTTCAGATTTGAGCTTCCCTTTTGTTTTACTTTATATTCTCTTTTGTTCCCTTCTGCTGACGAGGTAGACAGGCACCAAATGGACAAATCTGATGATGATCATAAATACATATATTTATAACAACAATCAACACATTCTTTTAGTATCTCTTTCATTTTAAGAAAAAAAACTGCTTTTAGATCAGATACCATATATTCCATTATCTTTATAAAATCTTTCAGTCTGTCTAACTTTAAGATTGACACACACAAGCAAATACAAGGCATACAATCAATGAATAATTGATTGATTCTGATGCTTTAATACACATCCATATTTGCTTCCGGGAAGTAGTTTAGTTGCTCAAGGATCAAGTTCCACAATGAATAATTAATCATTTATCAAATGCCTGCAAAAGGCAAGGTCAAGTGTGATAGAAAGGATGAAAGCCATTAGGAGATTGTTGATATGCACACTAATCCATTTCAGAAGTGTCAGTTTGCATTTGTTGGTGGTTAGTCTATGGAGCACTGCAGATTGCAGCATTATCAAAAGATGCACTTTTCCACACCTCATAACTAGAGACTAGGTAGAAATAAGGATGCATAAACCATACCTTGTGAAAGTTTACATCTCCTATTTCCTGTAGGGTCTTTACTTGTAGCTTACTTTCTTCAGCATTTGCAAATGTCTCATCTGCGGCACAGTCTGCTAATGACCTTCATATATAGTAATGTAATATAATATAATATAATATATATTGTATGGTGATAGACATTTTAGCCAAGTACAGAACTCATCTGAAAAGGGAAACATTATCTCTTCTCTAAGCCTTTGTAACAGGGAGTAAGGTGTTCTCACAACTAGGTTATGAAATAGTATATAAACACAAGTTAAATATACATTGTCTATCATGTATTTTAAAATGTAAGGAGTTGCCCTCTGTTTCTTTCTTTCTTTTTGGTGAAATGCAGGCTTTATCATCATGGACAAAGCTAGAAGAGGAACACAGAAGGCATAATAGGGATGTAATCTACTGTAAAACACAAGATTGCTCCATGAATAAACTTTTCTAGCAGCCATCACACCAGCCATGAATCTACAAATTCTGTTGTTACATAAAGCAAATGCAGTAAACAATCTAAACCCTTTTTTATGTGAGTCATTATGGAAATGAGTGCTTCTTATAAGCATTTGGCACTATACTCTTAACAAATTACTAGATGGTTGATTTAAAAACATCAAAGATGATATTAGGATTCAAAGACTACTTACGACAGATAAGAAGATTATTTTAAAATTGAATCTTTAAATTCTAGACCAAAATTCCAGAAGATCACATATTAATCGCAGACACTCATCATTCTGCTCCCAATAAGATGACACAGTGAAGGGAGAAAAGGAACATTTATTACAGGGCGTAAGTATGTCATGGGAAGATGCCAATTCACTCCATCCTCAGACATTTTTTGGAATTTATACATGAACTTTAGGTTTTACAGGCAAGGAACTTGGGGAAGCAGGAGATAAGTATGTGTAATTATTAAACAATCTGGCCAATTTTGGCCTCAGCTTTATTGTCATCCTTATTTTGGGAAGTGTTCTACAAGCCATCCCTGTCATAGATAGTCATGATACATAAGTTGTTCTTGCCTGATGTACCTCTCAAGTACTTTATAAAGCAGTCCCATGAACAATAAGAAACTTACATTTCTTTTCATCACTGTGAAATAGAAATTTATTCATGGAGCATTTAGTGTTATCATTTTACATAAATTTCTTTGCCTCATACCTGATGAGCTTTTAGTTTTCATTTTAGTCAAAGATCTGATGATATATGTTGTTTTGTGAGGAGCTTGATGAATCTGGCTGGAGTATAGAAAGCAATCTCTGCAGTAGTAGAAATTGCACAACCTAATCGGCTAAACTGCACTGACTAGATGTGTGTAACTACAGGGATTAAATCTCCCCTCTCCTGTGTGCTGCGTGGTGGAATTATCATTCAGGCTAACTGAATGCCGCTCCAAGATAGTTCCACAATGGTATTACCTGACTGAAAATGAATTCAGCTTATTTCTTCCTTTGTTCCACTTGGCTGGTTTGCTCAGTTCACTGATTTCTAAGTCTGCTTAGCCAAAGAAAGAGGGAGGAAAAGAAAAGCATTTCTGAATATAATTAAGGCCATATCATGGGGAATTTGAATATGTCTGAAAAAATGCTTGTTTCAGATCATTTTTAACGTTTTATTATTAATTTAGCCACTCTGATTTAAAAAAAAATCTCTCCAAGTCATTTCACTAACAGGCCTGATCATAAATTTGTTTCTAATGTCTTTATGACCCCAGAAAGCAGAGATGAATTGAGCTGGCTTAATTGGCTGAAACCCCGTTGAAATGTAATGTGGGTGATTTAATCAGCCTATGGCACTAATGGAGTTAAGCACTTTGTCCACTAGGAAACTGCTTGATATTTCCGAGAGTTGAAGTGCTTACTCTTTTTCTGTTTCCATGTGGCCTTGTTTGGCCAATTTGAGCCGAAAGACATGGAAGAGCATACATTTTGAAAGTGAAACAGTAGTTTTGTTTTGTTTCACTATTGAGGGAAAAAATGAATGCATTTTATTCTTTGTCATAGGATACTTTCTGGCAAAGCTTAATCCAATTTTCTTAAGCTACCGATTGGCATGGACCAGAAACTTTAATGGATGTAAGTCAGATATTAGCTAGTATAAAGAAGCAGAGGAAGGCAATAAATAAAATCTTAAAAATGTATCACCAATGGCCTATCTTATCTGTCACTTGGCACTATTAAGGGATAGTTATTTCATGGTGCTGGCTAAGAACAGTTTATCTCTGGTCACATCTCTACCACTTTGCTTTATTTCGTTTGCATTAGCTAGCTTTGGGTAAATAACATGGGTAGATCCTTGGATTCAATATTTGCACTAATATCCTTACTTTATTATCAGGTTTGCACGGAAACAGTAATACAGCTTTAACTCCATCCATCCATGAATTTCTATTCCAGGCTCTTCAATGCCTATGCTCCAATATGCTCAACTTTCTCCAAGGATGGTACTTCAAGGATGATGAGTTAACTTCATAGAGGTTTTTGTCTTCTTAAAATTCATCTGGAAAAATTGATTCAAATGCAATATCTCCCTTAGTACTAAGTTAAATACTAATCCAAAGCAAAGGATTTCTCTGTCTAGAATTATAGTCAAACCAATGTACTTTATAGGACTAATATGTATCTTAAGCCAAAGTACTGTTTAGTGGACCTGTTCAGAGGAAGAATATTTGTAGAACAAAAAACTCATGGAAATCCAACCTTATTTTATCCATCTTTGAAACTTTCAAAGCTACACATGTGTCTCAAAAATGTGTGGTATACCCATAATTTGTTCTGTTTATGTTTGTCAACATACATAAATGAAGCATAAAATAAAACTACAATGGATTTATTTTCAGTAAATAATGTAATTTTATTGCCTTTCTGTATGTTATTGATGTGTTTAGTATCAGTAAAAACAGATGGTTCAAGTGATATGACTGTACTTGGCTACATCTACTCTAGTGAAGACATGGGAAAAATGATGTCCGACAGTAATATAGGAGGAAACTTGGGTTGGAGCTGATGGTGAGAAAATGTTCTGAAAAGTGAATTCGACAGTATTACAAAAAAGTTTAGGCAAATATTTTGTGGCACAGATAAATAGGGAGAGAATCATGAAAAATATGTGAACTCAACTGAAAAGAACTCTTAGACCTGATTGATTTTAACTCCATTTCCCCAAAACACATAGTAGGCTTTATTTTTCTATGTAGAATTACAGTTTTGTAGATGCTAGACTCCTTTTGTACTATGTAGCCAATAACATTTTCATGTTGTTATGGTTCTGGTGAATACAGACAGACTTATTTTGAATGAAAATGTGATAAATTAGTTGGTGTTCTTGCAAAAACAATGTCAGGATTTATTTTTGGCTAGGTGTTTCAGAGATTTCATCTCATCTTTCCTCGATGTATTGGTTAGGGAGAATATCATGGTGGCAGGAACTTATAGAGGAAAATAATTGATTAGTCATGATGACAGCAAGCAGAGAGAAGAAATACAAGAAAGGTCCAGAGAAAGACAGAACCTTGAAAAACACTTCCTCAGTGATCTATTTCCACCATCCGACCTTAAGTACTGTTTCTTGCTATCACCAACAATACCAACATAGAACGAACCCATTTATCATGTCAGAGCCCCTCCAGATCTAATCTCGTGATCTAATCATCTCTGGAAATGCCCTCCTAGTCATACCCATCAGTGTGTTTTGGTAATCTTCTCTGGGTTTCTCAACTTAATTAAATTGGCAGTCAAGATTTAATATCACAATAATTTATGAAACATGGCTAATGAAATGTACTGGGAATTTATTTTATGCCAGAAAGTTTCTAAATATTTAAGCCTATTATAGCATTGAATAGTGATAACAACCCTATCACTTAAATACTATTATTATTATTCTCCTTTACAAAGGAGAAGAGAGAAAGTGAGAAATCAATGGCTTAACCAGTCAAAGAATTTGGGTGCTTCTTAAAAATAATAATTCAACATTTTATTATCTATAAATGTTGAAAAGAAAATTTCAATTTAATTTATAAATACAATGAATGCTAGCATATATTAGGCATTTCATTATTTTAAGTCATCCCATCTAACCAATCCCCACCTACTCCCTGAAATTTCATAGTTGCATTTTCACATATACATTGAATATTATGTTTAGATTTACCTACCATTCCTCCCTCCGTTTATTCATCCCCTCAACTTAATCGTCATTATCTTCAGTCCAAACATGACCATCTTGGTAATCATTTTGTTAAACTGTCAATTGTTCAAAGGATTACACCACAGAAACTCAACATTGTATATGCCATCTTTTGGTCAGCTTTATCATGTGTATAGCTTATAGCACTATTGTGTTTTCATATATGTTTATATTAATGGCTCACTTTTATTTCCCTTTTCAATGTATATTTGATTAGACAAAGTATGTGATTTTCATATAATCTAGCTTCAGTTATTGTTGGAAAGTTGATAACATATAGTCTACTAATACTATAGATGACAGTAAATTATACTTAGCTTTTATTATGATTCTAGATTAAAAGTTAATATTGGTATCTTACATTTTAATGATGAGATGTTATAATAAATATGCACATACAGTCAAGCAAATAAGGTATTGAAAAAAATTGAAAACAAATAAACCTTTTCTATTTCATTTCTTTAATTTTGTTGTCAAGGTGATATACAGTTACATGTGTAAGGTAGTGAGAGCATTTCTTTTCAACTAGTTTTTTAAAATTTTCATTGTAAATGTGATGGACCAGAGCTTAAGGCTACACAAGTCAGGCATTGAGTATATTTCTTTTTGAATAGTGTCACCCCAACTTCATTTCGTCCCAGGTATTTTATTTCTTTATTTCTGAATCTGATGCTGTTCTGTTGATGCTAGAAGCAATTAGACATCATCATTTCCTTGCAGAAAGACTGTTATTACCACTGAAGTCAATTGTATAGCTTTCAAGGTAATTCAAAATTATTATTTTTATTTTTTATTTTTTGGCCAGTCCTGGGCCTTGGACTCAGGGCCTGAGCACCATCCCTGGCTTCTTCCCGCTCAAGGCTAGCACTCTGCCACCTGAGCCACAGCGCCCCTTCTGGCCGTTTTCCATATATGTGGTTCTGGGGAATCGAACCTAGAGCTTCATGTGTGGGAGGCAAGCACTCTTGCCACTAGGCCATATTCCCAGCCCCTCAAAAATTATTTTTAAAATTTGTATTTTTATTGTCAAGGTGGTATACATATGGATTACATTTACATGCGTAACATAGTACATTTCTTGTCAAACTTGTTATCCCCTCCCTCATTTTTCTCCAATTTTCCCTCTCCCCCAGACCCCCACCCCAGTTGCAGAGTTCAATTCCAATATATTGTATTATGAGTATATCTGTTGGATTAGTTCACCTTTTGTTCTTTTTTCTCATCATTTTGATGTTCCACTTCCCTTCACATAGTACATTAAAATAACAACCAACAACATCAAAGAAAAGCCTCTTTTTTCCATAGCTTGGAGTTGATGTTGCTTAGTTTCATTTCATATAGTCACATGTTGGACTCTTGTGATCCTCTTCTAGGACAATCCTAGACAAGTAGATCAATATGATTCATTTCAATGAACATGGGGTGTTATAGATAATATATAGATATATAGATAATATATAGAAAAGAAGATGAATACGAATAAAGCTAGAAGTCTTTACTCTTATCTCCTTTAAAACTTTCCACTGTAAGATTGTTGAGTCGAATAAACTATCGGGAGAATAAATTCAAGTTCCACCTTGGCTCCTCATTTGCAATCTAGCTTTTGACTCTAATTTAACCTCAGTCCATCATCATTATTTTATGACCTTCAAAGTCATTGCTAAATCAAAATATTGTGACACTGTAAAATAATGAGAAGGTCCTTTCTCAATTATTTTTGAATGTGATACCTAGTTACCTAGTTTGTTTTTTATGAAAAGCAAGTGTTAAAACCAATACAGCAAAAGTATACACTATATTGAAAAGTATCTAAGAACTTTGAGAACATCATGCATAACTACTGCTTACTTACCACAGTTTTTTTAAATAAAGAAAGTTCTTTAATATGCCAGCTTTATTATGTCTGTCTTAGTATAATTAAGCAACCACTATGTTCCTTTTCAAGTTAATTCTTATTGAATTTTATATGAAATAATTTACAGAAGTAGTGACTTTACCCCTTATTTGGATTCTTATTTAATTACATGTAGTTTAGTTTTTATGCTATGTATATATCAAGAATAATCAATGCAAGTCCATAATCCTGTCTTAATTGAATTATTTATTAATTTATAAAATTGAATGGAACAAAATGCAGTAAATATTTTATAAATTATCTATTTCCTTCTCAAATTACATGTAAACAGAATTAAGAATATGTTAGAACATTTACAGTAGACTTCTAGACACTTTTTAAGAAAGAATATTTAGTTTTCAAAGATAATATTAAAGTGTGCTGCATAAAATAATCTCCACAAGAAAAAATCATTTCTCAATACATCTGCTTCAGACACTCCACATTTAAACAAGTACTCCACATGTAAGCCACTTAAGCAATGCTCCCACCTCTCTTAGTCATTTGTTTTATTGTTTTTCTTTAGTTATTTTCCAGATATTATATTGTGTTTTTGCCAAGAATAGCTCCAGACTTTTATGCTTCTTTATATGCTTCCCAAATACCTGGAGTTACTGATGAATGTTACAACATCCAAGCTGCTTTTTGAGATGAAATATCGTTAATGTTTCCTGAGCTTACCTTAAACATTGAACACCCTGATCTCCACATTCTGAGTAGCTGCGATTACAGGCCTAAATTATCATGCCTAAGTACTAGGCTGAATTTTAAACGGGCTTGAAACCACAGTAAATTTATAGTTTTATCATTTATCATCCTACGCCTAAATTTTAAAGATGGGGAACATTTATTGTTTTCTAACTTGTATGAGAACTTTGTTTTATGCATAGTTCACTCTCTGAAACATGACTGTTTTTTCTTCAGTAGTATTATTTTCATTTTTTTGTGGCTCATTTCAGATTCCAGATCTTCCTTCTCCAGCCTTTAGAGAACAGGGATTTTAGGCAGTTGTCATCAGATCTGTCTGCCTCTTTATTAATCTGTGTTATCCAAATGTATGTAGTCCTATAAGTAATGTTCTACTTTGCAACCTCTTCACTTAGAATTACAAACTCTTTTGAGAAATGTTCACCTTTCCAAAAGAACGGTGCTAGCATTTTACTAAAAACCATGCCACTGTACAATGCTGACCAACAACATTCTTTCCTGCAATGTTTGTTTCTTCCTTGATCCTGAAGACCACTAAGACAATGCTGTATTAGTATTTTTTAAATTTTTTTTGTGGTATCAGCACTCCATTGGTCATATCAATCAACAGAGAGGTGGCTGGGTCTCCATTGTTTTCTTGCCAAACTCAGATTGACACAGAGGCCTCAATATGAACACAGGAGGCAATAATGATAGATGGATAAAAAATATGCAAAGAGATTCCTTGAGTTTACTTGTGGTATACATGTGATTTCCTCATGACCCACTGAGCAACACAAGCCATTGAGTAATATTTCATTTTAGAATGGTGTAAAAGGAAAATTGTACCATATAGCAGAACTTGAACAAAAACCAACATAACCATTAAGATTCTTACCAGTTAAATAAATCTAACAACTTAGTATTGTTTTATTTACTGCTATCTATTCATATTCAAATCCAAGTAAATGACTCAATATACATGAATAATGACAACAGGTGATATTTGGTAAATATATCTCTTAAATTCAGACAGGGCATTCATACTATATTTAATTCTTTTCCTGAACATGGAGCCTATTACAAAATCAAATGTAGGTAAATTATGTGTATTTAGGATTTTTTTACTTGAGAAAAATTTTACCTTCTTTAAAATAGTGGCTATGAATGTTAAAACATCACTATGTAAATTACATTGTTAGCTTTCCAATGTAATATATTGTATTCATTAACTGTTTGCTGAATTTAGGGCTATTGTTATCTTTACTATTCCATTCCAGAAGCCTCCTGGAATGTCTTGTGTTATAAACCAAATAAGAATACTGTCAGAGATCATGTCAGTCATATTATATTTGTAATTCTGTCCTGAACGCAGCAGTGCCACTGCTTAAGTACAACAGAAGAACAAAATTACTTTCTTACAAATTCTTTAAACCCAAGTGATTCTTCTTCGAAGAAAGATTGTTGAAAAGAAGCACAGTGCAGATAGGATTGAATTTTTTAACTTAACATAGGAACAGCATCCAATGATATAATTTGATATATTCTCTGATATAGGGCACAAGAGGCCTTTTGTGACCCTGGCTTCAAATACCACATCACAAGTCGTAAAACATTTCATTGCTTATCCTATTCTATGGGTGCACTGAGGCTCTGTGTCCAGCATTATTTAGTATTATTTCCATACTTTCATTGGTACACAGTTTAATAGGCCCTAAAGATAGATGGCTAAGAAGTACAGGTGACATCTGATAGTAATCTTTGAGTCAATAAAGCGAATAGCATTTTAAGGAAAGAATGAGTAAACTCTAGCTCTAGGAGTATGAAAAAGTGAGTTATAAAAGATTTAAAAGCTAGGTACACATCTCCTAGACCAAAAGCCATTCACTAGAGCAATAAAAATCTATTCTCAACTCTGTGGTAAGAATTTGAGTGTAGACTGTTATGTAGCAATTTGTTCAGATGGCTTAATATTATTATTTATGAATGATTTTCTAAGATTATATCCCTTGGTTAGTAAGGAAAAATCAACTGAAAAATGAATATTAGTACAGAATAAAAGTACTTCTGCTGATCAATCACAAAGTTAATAGAATCATAATCATAATCAAATCAAATATGATAGTGTACACAATTATGTATCTTTTCCTTTATTGAAAGCAATAACTTTTACAATTTCTAATTTTTCAGCTTCTCAGAAGGGATTGAGATTAAATGTCCAATTATTTTTATAATTCTCCTAAAGGAGTGTAGGAAAGAATTTTTTTTCTTTTTATCCCAATTATTGGCAGAGATATTAAAACAATTTTATAAACATGTTGAATGCTGGGATTATAGTATTTAAAACCTGTTTTTAAATAAAACAAATGAACATTATTACTTTATAGTAGCTCAACTAGTGGGAAATTTCCCATAAAAGAGCAGGAATATGTAAATGACTTGATGATTAGAGCAAAAGTGATTATACCAAATAAAGAAATGGAATTTTTTAAAGGGCAAGGAATTAAAACATCTAATATTACAAAAGAAAACAACAAAGTCTTACATGACACTACCTGATAGTAATGCTTTGTGAGCAATTGAACCTGGAGTTCTAGGCCAGCGGGCTGACTATGATAACAGCTCTGGTAATCTAAGCCAACAGAAAATAAAACCACTCAGCATAGGTAGCAGTAGCCACCAGACCCTGAGGAAAGGACCACCCTTTGCAGCTGCTAAATCACATATACTTAGGGATATCTGGATATTTTGCATTTCAGGTTGGTATAAGGTGCTTTTTGAAACCATAATTTTGTGACATAGGTAAAAGGATATTTGGTCTCTAAGGGACCAATCACCTGACATCTGGTAAATCCTTCACTGTTAATTCTTTTTCTTGGTGTCTTTAGAAGAGTTACCCTGAAATGACTTGGGCTTTTGCTGCTGGTCTAGCACGGAAGGTTGAACTGAGTTCAATTGTTCAATTGGAAGAATCAAAGAATCAAAATATATTTGTGCTGTGATTTGCAGAATAATGAAATGTGTCCTCAGGTTCTTGATGTTCCAAGAGAGGATTTTACCTAACTCGTCTGTTGGGGGTAAAAAGAATTCTCATTTCCATGAAAAACCTGTGGAGTAGTGATGTGTTCCTGTGATCTCATCTTCTGAAGAGGTTATGAATAGGAAGATTACAGTCCAATAACAACAATTGTTTAAAAAAATAAAACAAGGGAAGATGGCTGAAAGCATGGTGGAATGCTGTCATAGTACTTAATGCTTATTCTATGAGATTATGAAAATTGATGAGCGGGGTTGGGTTAGGAATAAAGGGTGAAAATGATGGAAGATATGACATCAACCCAAATTCATTATATATAAAAACTGATTTGTTGAATGATAACTCCTTTGTACAACTGCTTAAAGGAACAAAAAAAAAAAACAACAAATAAAACATTTGTAGGACTAGCTGAAAATAAGTAAGACATAGCTCCTGTGACCTAATACCTGCCTGGTAAGCATAAGGTCCTCAGTCAAAACCCCAAATGAGAGAGAGAAAATCAATTTGAGAGCGATTAAACCAGTATGGGAGAGTTTAATGTTTACCACAAAATTACACATAAGAAGAGGAATGGAATAAATTGTTTTGAACAATAATTACCAAGCAAACTTATAGTGTGATTAATTTTCTCTTCTTACAAAAGAAAATCAAATAGGCTTTATTTATTTCTTCAAAGAATAAAATTTGACAGAAGAAGCTGGAAGTGACTTTGTGGCTCAAGTGGTAGAGAGCTAGCCTTGAGAAAAAGAAGCCAGGGATACTGCTCAGGCCCTGAGTCCAAGTCCCAGGATTGGCATAAAAAACAATAATAAAAGAATAAAGTTTGAGTCAAGTGGATGTCAGAGGCTCGTACCTTCATCCTAGCTATTCAGGTGATTGAGATGTGAGGATGTTCAAAGCTAGTGTGGCTAGGAATGTCTGGAAGAGTCTTATCTCCAAATAGCCACAAAATATGGTGATGTGACTCAAGTGGTAGAGTACTAGCCTTGAGCACGAAAGATCAGGGAAAGGTCCCAGGCCCTGAGATCGAGCCTCTGGACCAGCATAAATTAAAAAAAAATTAATCAAGAAATAAACAAGAAAAACAGTTCAATGTAAAGCTTCTTAATTTGAAATTTTCCTAAATGGAAAAAATGTTCATTTTGAAAGAAGTCAGTATTTTTATCTCAAGAGATTATTAACAGATATGAATATACAGTTAATGTAGTCTAGCATTTTACCCTTGGTTGATATTATTTATCATGTACTAATAAAATGCTGGTAGCACTTACATACCCATGAGCCACAAGAGAATTTATCAATTATACAATTAATTATTAATATATCACTTAGCATTAATTTCAGTGTTTGACTTTTTATCTTAATAGGTATTAGGAAGTCTCCCTTCTTATTAACTAAATCAATAGACTGCGTAGTCCTAGAGAAGAAATTCAAACATAATTATTCTACATCTTGAGGTAAAACGTATTTAATAACTTGCTATAAAATAATATTATATAAGAGAGTATTACTGTTTCCTGAGCAGGACTGTATGATATGAAATAAATTTCTTGCTTAAACCCAATGAAATTTGTCACCACAGGTAGTCTTCGTCAAACAGGAACATTTGTGCAACTTAAAAAATGTGTAATGATAAAAAGCACATTTCTTAAAGTATGCTCTATAATGAATTTAATATAGCATTCATAAACAATGATTTAATGTAAATGGATATTTTAATACTATTGGAGAAAAATTTTCTACATTCTAAAATGAATGAGTGAAGTACTTTCTCATCAAAACATAATGAAAAAACAAGTTTTAAATAATTATAATTAATTAATTGTGCACATCTTTCTCTCAGTATCATTGACATTCACTTACATATGTATGAAAGTCACCAATTGTCAAAGGAAGGACATGTTTTTCTTGAATATATTTCTAGGGTTCAGTATAGATCATGACCTTGAACAAACAATAAGATTGCTTGCTTTCATCATTAGCATAATTCTCAGAACAAAAAGAGAAATCTCACAACACAGGACTACATGAGGTCTTGTGAAAGTTTCCAAACTTTGTGATCTCACCATTATATAGATTAATATTGATTTGCAATAACTCAAAAGTTTTATATGAGAATAAGAATATCTAGAGAAGAGTAAGAGTGGCAGAGTAAACATGTTCTAGAATTCTCCACATAGATCCAAGTTGTACAACTATGTAAACCCTAATGTACCAGAATAGAAACTAAGGAAATACGGTGATAAAGTGCCTACTTTTAAGAGAAAAAAATTAGGGCTGGGGATATAGCCTAGTGGCAAGAGTGCCTGCCTCGGATACACGAGGCCCTAGGTTCGATTCCCCATCACCACATATACAGAAAAAACGACCAGAAGCGGCGCTGTGGCTCAAGAGGCAGAGTGCTAGCCTTGAGCGGGAAGAAGCCAGGGACAGTGCTCAGGCCCTGAGTCCAAAGCCCAGGACTGGCCAAAAAAAAAAAAAAAAAAAAAAGAGAAAAAATTTAAAGCATTTTTCCAAATATTTCAGTTTCTGTATGAATAGGAAAATGTCATTCTTTCTGATGAAAGTATGGGATTCCATTGTATATATGTATATATATGTATATAGGTGTATATATGTATATGTGTGTATACACACATACACACACACACTCACCATTTCTTCTTGATCTATTCATCTACTGAGGGGCATCTGATTTGGATCTGTATCTTTATTATGGTAAGTAACACTGCAATGAACATAGTTGTGCAGATATCGTTAGTGTTGTCCTGTTTGCATTAATTTTGATAAATGCCCAGGAGTGTGATTTCTGGGCCATAGAACAATATATTTAGTCATTTGAGGACCCTCCATGCTACTTTTTAGAGTGATTGAATAAGATTACATTCCCATCAAAAGAGTAGTATAGTTCCCTTTCAGCAACATTACCACCAATATTGGTTATTATTACTATTAGTAGTAGTAGTAGTAGTAATAGTAATAATGATAATAATGGCCATTATAACCCTGGTGAAGTGGAATCTCAGTGGAGCCAGGCCCAAAGAAACAAAGGCTGCATGGTTCCTCTTATTATTATTATTTTTTTGGCCAGTTCTGGACCTTGAACTCAGGGCCTGACCACTGTCCCTGGCTTCTTTTTGCTCAAGGCTAGCACTCTGCCACTTGATCCACAGCACCACTTCTGGCCGTTTTCTGTATATGTAGTGCTGGGGAATCGAACCCAGGGCCTCATGTATACAAGGCAAACACTCTTGCCACTAGGCCATATCCCCAGCCCTCCTCTTATTTTTAATAACTAGAATGTCTATGATATTCTTGGCAGAGGATCAAAGTAGCTCAATAACCAGGTCCACATAGCTATCTAAAATAAAGCATATCAAGATGAATTCCTGGAAATTCAAAAAAGAGGAAGTCATAATGTATTTTTTCCCTTTGGCTTATGCTCATGTGTAACAGATTTTTATTTCTGTAGTATCTGTCTCCTATTTAAGTTTATATGATTTCTGGAGGGGAAGGGGAATCAGAAACAGTGGGATAAATGGTGAACCAATGTAACTGATACACACTAGACACTATGTTGGAAATTAACTTTACAAATTTTTGCGGGGAGAGGGAGTGGAGAGGAGGAAAACTGGAGAAAATTAGAGAGGGGTCACACTGTTTGAAAAGAAATGTACTCATTACCTTACTTATGTAACTTTAACCCCTTTGTACATCACCTTCAAAATTAAAAAAAAATATATTGACCTGGGAGCAGCCTTGCATGTACATAGAATACAATTTCCTGCCTATGCACTACAACACAATCTATGTATCAGTCAATCAATAAAAGATAGAAGGTGAAATATTTCCCATGTAACTGCCCCTTCAAGTATTATAACTCTTCACAGACAGATGCTTTACCTTTGAAGGAGGAAGAGAGAGTTGAAAGTTGTTTACTCTGAAGCCTTGTGTCACACTTGTTATGTGGCAAAGTTGCTTCTGTTTCACCACTACCTTCATTCTGAGATGCTTGAACTGCATTGGGCTCACAGGCAAGAAATTCTCCACACTTGTCCATCAACTTCAGGTATCAAAGTGTGGAGCAAGACTCCACTACTGGAGAGCCAGAAAAATCATTAGCACAATCTCACTTATAAAAGAGATCTAACAATGTTGACTTCATAGGAGTTGAGAGAAACATGACAGGTACCAATCGCCAGAAAAAGTAAGAGGAGGAAGGATTCAACAAGTTTGTTTAGTATATACAATGTTAGAATTATCTAGGAGCAAGAAGCTCTTGGGGTTCTTCTACAATGTGGTAACTACACACAAATGCAATGTAACCTTTATGTAGGCACTCTACCGCCCAGTCACGTCTCTATTCTCTATTCATGCTCTAAATCGACAACTAGGGTTCTTATTTTATGCCCAGAATAATCTGAGCTCTTTTCTTCCTTTAGTTTATGCTTCCCCTAGTCCTAGGGATGACAGGCACAGCACTGTGCCCAGCCACTCTGCTTCCCCTGTAGCTGGAATAAACAGGTGTACATCATCAAATCAAAGAATTGACACAAGTGGGGTCTCATGAACATTTTCTTCTTTTTGACTGGATTTGCCTTGAACTGCCTTTCTCTCATTTCTCCTTCCAAGTGGCCAGGATTACAGGCTTGGATCACCTCACCAGGTCTTCATTTTCTCATAAAGGTCATAAACTGTTACTATGCCTCATTATGAAGGGTGGTTAGAGCTAGATCTGTTACCTGAACTAAACATTTGAAAACCCACACTAAATGAAAACCTCAATATAAATTAATGGATTCCAATCTTGAAATGATTACATGAATATATTCCTGGCATTAGATATTGAATAACTTGCTTATGGTTCTTGAAGTCAAAATCTGTGCCTTGTGTTTGCAAAAGAAGCACTGGTCATGCAGGACAGATATACTGTTATTTTTGTTGTTATAATTTCAGTGAAAAATAAAACACAATTGTGAGCATAAAATTCTTTTTTTTTTTTTTTTTTTGGCCAGTCCTGGGCCTTGGACTCAGGGCCTGAGCACTGTCCCTGGCTTCTTCCCGCTCAAGGCTAGCACTCTGCCACTTGAGCCACAGCGCCACTTCTGGCCGTTTTCTGTATATGTGGTGCTGGGGAATCGAACCTAGGGCCTTGTGTATCCGAGGCAGGCACTCTTGCCACTAGGCTATATCCCCAGCCCCCATAAAATTCTTTACAACGAAAATTTTCTCTTGTTCAATGGTATCCTCTATCAGTTATCTGTCAAGATGTTCTGTTACTTAAGTCAAATTCAATCTCTTTGAGTATCTGAGAATATGATCTTTTCAAAAAATATGCTGTTTGTGTGTATTCCAGGTCTCTGATTATCCATACATTCAGCTAATCTACACACACACACACACACACACACACACACACACACGTTCATTTTTGTGGGGCTAGAACTCAGGGCCTATGTGCTGTCCCTGAGCCTCTTTGTGCTCAAAGGTAGTGCTCTACCACTTGAGCCACAGTGCCAATTCCAGTTTCTGCTTGGTTAGTAGGAGAAGAGTCTCACGGGGACTTTTCTGCCTGGGCCAACTTCCAACTGTGATCCACAGACCTCAACTTCCGAGTTCATTCCTATGTAATATTTCGTCCAGAAAAAAGAAAATATATCACTGATATGCTATGAGATCTCTATGAAAAATTACTTTTCATATTTCATACATCTAAAATATTTTAATCGTTGGTACTAAACCCCAGTTTAAGAATTTAAATATTATGATAATTAATTTGAGATGTTCAGTTCATACAGTGCTGTATAACTCCTTGACATTCTAACCAAACGAGAAGTATTCAGGTGTGTCAAATATTGGATATTTCATACTTTTTCTCCCCAGGCATTTATCTAATGACCAAATATATTGCAAAATCCACATAGATTTTCAAGCGCTAGTAAAAAATAGTGCAAAATTATTTTTTTCTGACTGGGCTACTGATGAAAGCGACAGATAGATAGATAGATTCACTAATAAATAACAAAATGTAGCTTATATTTATAATTATCTGAGAACATTAATTCACAAATTCTTCATTTCTACTAGTAGTGAATGATCAGATTATCATTTTCAGCCTTTAATAAACTATAAAGACTGACAATCATTTGCTTTGGAGAAAATTAGGTCTCATAACTTTAGTAAGAGGCCTTAACTTAACCAGTTAATATGAAATAACAGAAGAATTAATTTCAACTCTAGGTGATGTTTTTCTGCCTCACTTCAATCCAATTATTCTTGTTTGAATTGAAAGAAAATTTCATTTCATTTCTCTTCTTCTGATGTTACAGTTTGAGCATAATTTTTTCGATGTTGCCTTTGTGATCCTGTGTGTGATATGACATAACCTTTTTTCTCTTTTCATCCATACACCCTTTACTCTGTGCTACTAATGTAAAGCATTGGCTACAACAACAATTTAAATGATTAACCTTCTAAAGGGTTTGGAAAGCCTGTGTATTTTCTTATTTATTGTATCTTGACATCTGCATTTCTATCATAACTTATGTAGTCAAAAATAAGTAATGCTTGGAAAATTGCAACAGTAGATGCTTTGCAACTACACATCATTATTTGAAATCTATTCAGTGGAATTTAAATATGGTACATATCTGTTACTCCCATGCACTCAGAAATATACAGATAAAAGTATCATTGTAAGTAAAGCATTTATATTAGAAATTTACCTCCACAATTTCATTCTTTCTTCACAGCTTTTCCTCCTTCAACTGTATGAATTTATACTTTAAAGTATTTTATTATACAGTTATGCATTTTTGAAACACTGTTTTTACATAAATTATTTGTACTTTTTAGTGATCAGTTATGCATTCCAAACATTACTTATAGATTGATACATCCTTTATATTTGTTCCAATATTGATTTCTAGTGTGTACATATTACTAGATTAGTCAGCAATATTTTTTAGTGCTCATTTATTTACCATTTCTATTAGTTTATAAGAGTTATTCAGGGGCAATTTCATTCTTACCTTTTGATGCATGTTTAAAGTTCCAATAAATCTAACTGCACCATCATACTCAATAAATCTTAATAGGGTGACAATTTCTTGATGTACTTCTGTTAAGTGTTCTGTTAAGGGCTTTATTACCTTTCAAATTAATTCTTTCATTTTATAATTATGGTTACACCAAGGGACTACGTATGTGAAGTGAGTATTGCACCACATTATCCCTACTATTTTACCTATTGTTTCTGTTCTGATTTGTTTTGATATAAGTTCTTCTTAACCTTTCTGGGATGGCCTAGAACTCATGATTCCAATGGTTGTGCCTTTTAAGTATACTTGATTACATAATATAGTATAATTAATACAGTATAAATGGATATTCCAAAAACTAAAATCCAATGAAATCATTGCTATATTAGCAAACAATATGGGTTTTGATAAGTTTTAACTTGGATGAATTTTTTAAGTGGAATAATTTGATATGAATATACTTTTACCTTAGTCTCTAAATTCTAAAAGAAATACCTCAAATGAAATACCACCCTGAAAGAAGTAGCTTATGTGAGCAATTACTACATTCTTTGTTGTCAGAATTTGTTTGTAAACTTAGTTTTTAAATTTCCTTTACAGGGTTCCAAATGCATTTATGAGTATTTTTCATTTTCATTGGCTGCCTTTCAAAGGACTTTAGTTTCATATTGAACAAATTCAGAATTCAGTAAGTTACCAATACAAAGTACTGCATCAAATATCTAATTTTTCACCTGTATTAATATATTCACTTTACATATCTGTTTACCCTGTCTGCCATTTTTTTTCATTCTATGATGACTTTTGAATCATTGAGGAGAGAAAAAGCAAGGTCACTTATTGAAGTTAAATGTGATTGGATTTAATCCAATTCATAAATGTGGCATATTGTTTTCTAGTATTTGTAACAAGTTTACCAGGCAATGTGTTTCCATCTGGTTGTGTATGTTAAAGCCCACATCCCTCTTCTTGTCATGCCCATTTAGAAAGGTGAGCTGTTTCAGTTAGCATGAGTAAGCAACTCATAGTCTATTTGTCATGAGGTAGTCACAATATATGTCTGTTCTTCAATCTTTTACCTGCAGGCCCTATCAAGAAGCCCAATTTTTCAAGAAAAAGTCACTTACAGTAAACAATCTGCTTAAAAATTTTCTTCTCCTATTTTTTATAGGAAGATTCCTCAAGGTTGTAGTTCGTCTCGATGTGTGCTCTCAAATAAATATGTCCTTTCCACAGGCTAGAGATTATTCCTTTCCTTTCAACACGCACCTAATTTAACTGATTGAGAGATCCATGCTCATTATAATACTTGGAAAATAATGCATTAAGTATTTATTTCAAGCTGATAGTTCTGGACTGTAACACTCCATGTTCATTAATAACTTATTTTAGATAGTGATGCAATAATAAGTGGAATCTGTTGATTATTCCAATGGTCTGCCTCCTAACACTAGAAACATTACTGTGTCTCTTCAATGAGAATTCCAGAATACCTAAAGTTCTCTTACAACAGACATAAGTCTCTTTCCTATGGGGCTCTCCATTGTAAGAGAGCTTTACAGAGATATAATTAACTCATCATGTAAGTGACACATTTGAGGTGGAAAATCCAGAGGTTTGTATATGTTTGCAGAGATATATGAAACTAACATGTAAAACAACATGGACAAAACCAAAGAAACACAAACTCTATGGTTTCACTCATTGGAAACAATTAGTACTTATCTAGGATGTCATAGCAGAGGAACACAATAGCCCAATAGCAATGTACAAATGATCACATAAGATGATCCTAAGTAAAATGAACTACAAAATATGGAAATAAGTGGTGTGCCTTTGCTGTTGTTATTTCCAATGTGCTCCATGGAATTATGCATTTTATTTTGTCCCATGGTTTTACCCTGATGTCACTGTAACTGACTTCAGTACACTGGATATTGTATCTATGTTTATTGGAAATAGGAGAGGGGAAGACCAAAATGGAAAGACAAAGGATAAAAGGTGAACCAATGCAACAGCAACACTTACAAGACAATATGCTGTAAACCAGCTAAGGAGGGTGGGGAGAAAACCAGGGAGGAGGGAGAGGTGGGAAAAAAATGAAGGAGGAGGTAACAAGTTTGATAGGAAATGTACTCATTGCCTTATGAATGTAGTTGTAATCCCTCTGTAATACCTTGGCAATTAAAAAAAATGTACAGAAAGAAGAAAAGAAAAAAAAACTTAGTGACATGCTAAGTAAAATAAGTTTGTCATAACAGACCATCTCTATTGCAAATTTCATTCATTTAATCAGTCAAATACAGTCAAACACATCAAAACACTGAGTAGGAAGCTGGTCGCCAATGACTCATGAATGTAACCCCATCTAATCAGAAGTCTGATATTTGCAGTAGCAAGCCAGCCAGGGCAGGAAAGTCCATGAGATTCTTATCTCCAATTAACCACCACAAAAGGGGAAATGGTGCTGTGGCTCAAAGTGGTAGGAATCTAACCTTGAGCAAAAAGAGCTCAGGGAGAGTGCCCATGCCCTGAGTTCTAGCTTTATGACTGACTAAATAATTAAATATTGAGTAGGTTAGAAGTTGCCCTGGTCTCAAGGTTGGGATATGGTAACAGTATGGGCTTTCCTATTTCCCAAAATGATGAAAACTGTTCTAGAATGCAAGTACAAATTTCTCAAGAAATCCATCAATGTCTACGTCTGTGTGTAAATTGTCTCTTCTTCATTGTGTATTCTATTTTATTCAGGAGAAGACAGAAGCTTGAGCTGTTGAGATATTTTACCACAATCTTACTGAAGATTGGCATTGCTGTAACTGAGCTGTGCACTTGCAGAGAGCTTGCCTGGGTCATAACACCTAGCTGAGTCCTTACCACACCTTCCAGCAAGAGATCCCATTTGTCATCACTTCTGCTCATTGCCCTCCAATGTCATAATTCCAGACAATCTTATAAATAATATTGTCCAGAAACAGTTTAACTAATTAACACTTTCAAATGGATGTTGCCTATATTTTAAGTACATGGGATATGATCTAGAATTATCCTAATGTCCATAGACATACACTCAACTTGTGATTTGTTTAGTATATTTACATACCATAGAAGCTATGATTTAATACTGATTTTCTTTTTACTATGTTTAAATTCGTAGAAACTTAGGTGGTTAGCTATCCTTGAAATGCACATTATTGACTAAAGTTATAGTATAGATTAAACTGCTATTAGCTAAAACATATACAAATTAGAAATTAATATTGCTTATTCTCTTTGAATTTACAGTTAAGATAGTCAGAATAACAGAAACAGACATATAGGACTGTCTGTAAGAGTAGAAAGATACCATAACATCAAGTTTATAGAGTCCCCTATCCAGAGAGAGCATATCTATCTGTGAATATACCTTCAGGATAGAATCAGAATACTTACTTTCTGGTCCTCTATGCATACCCATGCACATCTGCTTTCCTTATCTTAAATGTTTTATTTATTGAGAGAACCTAGGTAACAAGGAATTTCAACAACTTTTTCTTCTGTTTATATATTTCAACTAATCAAAAAGTCTTATCACAAATATGTATTCATAACAGAATACTATTGCAAGCTACTCCTATCCAATAATCCTTTTTTCTTTAGTGTTCTCTTAGGTTAATCTTTCTATTTTGTGAAATCTGATAGTAGTTTAATCTGTGGCACTCAACTCAACATGAAAATATATAATGTGACATACTGTGACATTACTATTTCACAATTGTCTATCTTTTAACATAAAAAAATTCTTGATCTCTAGTTACTCCTTGCTATTATGGTTCCAAACACTTTTACCTATACCAACTTTTATGAATTTTGAAATTATTTATGATTATGTGGAACTGGATTGAAAGAAAAATATATATGTAATAAAACACTTCATATAATATGTAATAAAACATTTTGAGTATATAATCAATCACATTTGTTTAGCTTTTCTTAAATAGCATAAACGTTATGATTTAATATTGACTTAGTTTTGTCTGTGCTTAAATTCATTTCCTAATAGCAACTTAGGTGGTTAGCTAGTCTGTAAAGACATTAATGTTAATGAGAAGCATCATTGAATCAAGAGTTTTGCCTATGATTGAAGCCACATGTCTGAATACATTTCTGGAGCCTAAGCTTTGCTTATAACAACCTGCAATGAGTGGGGAGAAGTTAACAACAGCGAAATTCAGTGTACCTCTTCCACACAATCAGCCACTCTCCTGTCTATTGTGCATATCATCTCACTGGCATCTCCTCTTAGTGATTTTCCAAAGGGAAACCTTTAATTTCAAATGAACACATTGGCTACACATTCCACTTAAATATTAGCTAGCCTTCATCTTAATGAGATAGGCAAAAAGTAGGCAATGAAACTTTCTCCTATCTAGAATGAATTTTATAAAAATTATGATATTCACCATATGCTATGAAACACAAAGTCTCCTGTGGATAGTCCAATTTGCAAATTATGATCAACACAATCTAGATGCATATCAAAATGTATCGCTTATTAGTAAGAATACTGTATCTTTCTAGGAAAACCATTCTTTTTTTTTCAAATTTTTATTATCAAACTGATGTACAGAGAGGTTACAGTTTCATACTTTAGGCATTGGATACATTTCTTGTACTGTTTGTGAGAGCCATTCTTTACTAATACATAAATAACCAAAGCCCAGCATGGTGGATGGAAAAGGAAAGTAAGCTACATAATGTCTACTCTCATAATAATACTTGGTTACTTTTCCGACCATCTACTGAGAATCATAGAAGTCTATGTAAACAGAATGTTTGTTTTTCCTTGGCATATACATCTATACTACATAAATTGCTATGATTCATCTCACACCTATCCTCTTCCAAAATTAAGATAAAATCATTATAATAGTCATCTTTTCATCATTTATATGCTGTTAGCTATTGATTCTTTTAGTTTTATGTCTGCACAAATGCCTCAGATAGGATGTTGTTAACTGATTAATTACAGACATTTACAATAGCCTGATTAAAATATTTAACTAGTGTTCTTTGATATGTTACATGCTTATAAGCCACATATAATTCATCATCAAATTAATTTTGTGTTCAAAGATTTTCTCTGGTTATATTTCATAATTTTTATTTTTCAAATTATTCTTTAAGTTTAATTCACTGTACCATCAATTTGTGTATCTTCCATTCATCAAATAATGACCTGATAGATTGATGAGTGGATACATTGTTAAAAAATAATATAAAAGGCTGGGAATGTGGCTTAGAGTTAGAGTGCTTGCCTAGCATGCATGAAGCTCTGGGTTGGATTGCTCAGCACCACATAAACAGAAAAAGCCAGAAGTGGCACTGTGGCTCAAGTTGAGTGCTAGACTTCAACACATGCAACAAACTAAAACTAGATTCTTATATATCACCCTGTACCAAAATCAATTCCAAATGGATCAAAGACCTCAAAATAAAAACAGACACCCTGAAAACACTAAAGGAAGGAGTAGAAGAAACACTTGGGTTCCTTGGCACAGGACGAAACTTCCTTAACAAAGACCCAGAAATGCTACAAATCAAATATAGGATGGACAAATGGGACTGCATCAAACTTCAGTGCTTCTGCAGGGCAAACGACATAGCTCGCAAGATAAACAGAAAGCCCACAGACTGGGAAAAGGTCTCTACTGGCCATACAACAGACAAAGGCCTCATATATAAAATATATGCAGAACTTAAAAAATTACCCTTTTCCAAAACAAAACCGTAAAGAACCAACAGCCCCCTTAACAAGTGGGCTAAAGACTTAAAAAGAGACTTCTCTGATGAGGAAATGAGAATGGCCAAGAGACATATGAAAAAGTGCTCTACATCACTGGCCATAAAAGAAATGCAAATCAAAACAACATTGAGATTCCATCTCACCCAAATAAGAATGTAATATATCAAGAAAACTAACAATAACAAATGTTACAGGGGATGTGGCCAACAGGGAACCCTACTTCATTGTTGGTGTAGATGTAAATTGGTTCAGCCACTCTGGAAAGCAGTATGGAGATTCCTCAGAAGGCTAAATATAGAACTCCCCTATGACCCAGCATCCCCACTTTTGGGCATTTACCCAAAAGACCACAAACAAGAACACACTAAAGCCACCAGCACAACAATGTTCATCATGGGAGGAATCAAAACAGGGTTTTTTGGGACAACACAATTAAGACAGACACATGTGAGATGCTTTATAAAAGACCACTAGAAAATTAAAATTGATCTTATTGGGAGATGCATACTGTGTCTGTGAGTAAAGGTAAATTCAATGATATTAGATACTATAATTTTATGTTAATTGTACTATGTAACAATCTAAAATAGACAAAAATTTATATCAAACATCTCTATCTACTAACTTTAATATTGTGAGGTACGTGGCAAAACCCACAATGACATTTTAATTTCTACTTCCTAGCATGCTCCTTATTCTGTTTGGTATGTGTGGCCTATGGCTGTTTGCTCTTTTTTCTTTCCTCAATTATTTACTGGAAATGTGTCCCAGTGTTTTGTGTAATCAGTTCTGTAATTTTCTCTATATTCTTACTGTTGTTTTATTGAGAGTTTACAATAGATAATTCATAGTACAAGTTGGATACATTTCTTTGTAACTGAAAGAATGTTTTTCTTCATGTAAAAATGATTAAGAAGTATAAGAGTTTACATTCATTTACATTTCTCCTGGTGTTTCGTCTCTTCAGTATATTTTAATTCTACATGATTTGTAAATGATCATTATTCTTATTTTATTATATTTTCTTTAAATAACAAAATTATTTTTAGTTTTACATATATTTTGTTTTTGAAGATATTCACATAAGTAATGCTACTTCAATAAGAAAAGCTCCTTCAATAAAAGGACAGATATCTCACATTAGAGTTTTAGAATAGTCTTCCAGTTTGTCTATTCCTCTTCTCTCTTCATGTGAGTTCATTTTCACATATATTAGAAGCCTCAGTTCTCTAGTATTTTCTACCCTTTTACTATCGTTATGTTTTCCCAAAGTGATCTTTATTTTTTCTTAAAATACTTTTACATTTACTAATCCTTTCTTTAGTTTCTTAACTATTTGTGTTTATATTTATCTAATATGATCTTATGTTTAGGTAGCTTTTTGTGCTTCTAGAAGATTTGTTAGCTGGGTTTGTTGAGATTTTAATTATCACTCATATTTTCTTTCACCAATTCTTCCCTTTTTTATATTTTCTTAAACCTGATGGTTATAAATAGCTAGATAATATTTTAATAAATAACTATGACCTTAACTTTCAGTTAACTTATTAACTGTTTCTACTCCTTTATAAAGCTCATAGTTTTAAATTTTATATTCTTATAGTGGTATTCCATAAACTTCTTGAAATCTTTCTTAATTTATGTCATACTCGATTTTAACAGATAATCAGATTAATTGTGGGGCTTCTGGGACTATAAACTATGTGGAGCTATTTTTTTTATTTTTTTAGGTTATATCCATTCTAATTTTCATCCTGGAGAAAACAGTTATTCTTTCAGCTGTGTACTCATATCTTCCCTGTGGCCTTTCAATCAAGTGATACCTCAGCTACTCTCCATATCTTTTCATTAGGACAATATTCTAGTATTGCTCCAGAACTATGATAATTTTCCAGTGTTATTTTACCTGTAAATTTCCCAGTAGATATTCTCTGATGAATTACCTAGAACCCCAAAATTTAAACAATATAACCAAGAGCCATCCAAGACTCCAAAAGTCTTTAAAGATCTTGGCTGTTACCCTCTCCTCAGAAAGCTATAAGATGAACTGGAGTTCCAATGAGTTCACATGTGATTTCTGAAGTCAAAGGTGCTAGGTGGTTTTGTGTTGTCCACACGGTGCTAATTTTTTATTGTGCAAACTACAGTAGCCATTAGTTAGTTGTAGTTGCCACTGATTTTCATGAAATTAATTGAATAACTTATAATTCCAGCAGAAACCTGATGTAAATCTGGAACTACATGGCCATTATTTTAAAGTAACACCTAATAGAACCGTATGGGAACAGGATTTATCCTGAGATTCCAGAACTGAAGAGCTATCAGCAGAGTGCAATGTCTACTAGGGAAAGCTGTAAGCACCACAATATGAAGCTGCAACCCATGGAAGATTCAATAATATTTAAGGATATCTGTGCTCAGCAAAGCCAACCCAGTTTTTAGCATTTAGATTTAATGAAAGAAAATGGGCACATAAAGGAAAAGTTCACACAGGTATAATTGTAAATGTAAAAGAAAGGGTTCATTAGAATTAGAAGAAAATTTAGTTTAGTCTTGACACATTAAAGAGAAATAACTTGATTTAATTCTAGTTAAAAAGTGGTTTAATCCATACTCCAATATATGGGTTGCAAAAGTTAAGAAAGTTAGTGAAAAACATAGCGTTGAGAACAATACTAGAGATTCAGATTATGAACATATTTCAGTATAAGAACAAATGCATAAAACAGACATATAATATTAAGTAATATTTTAAAATGTTAAAGTAATAAATACAACTACATATGTAATTTCTGTGCAATTACATAAATTTACGATATTGTAAGAACAGTTCAAAAGGCTACTTTAAAAAATACGAAGATTTCTTCTTTACTGAGAACTACAGAATATAAATTTTAAAACTCTACTTGGATTAAATATTGCCATTTAATGCATGGATTGTCATAAATAAAGTATGATCAAAAGAATATAATAAGCGTTTTTAAAAAAAGATAATGTCCTCTCCCATTAAACTATGAAAAACACCTTCAGATATCACACTCACTGTAGTCTATGCAATAAATACAAACCCCACATGCAACTTTGCCATTTCATTTTTGCTGATTTTCAAAGGCATTTGTTGAAGCCATTAGTGAATATGGAGTAATCTAAATGCCTGCTAAGGAGTCCCATTTTAGGCTTCAAGGTGTACCACGCTCAATCAACAATGACTGTCAAATTAGATTCACGTAACATTTAATGTGTGTGATCACTGGTATTTCCTTTATCCTCTTTGCAATGAGGATTAATTGGGTTCATGACCTAAGCAGAGGCAAAATGCTGATAGTTTTGCCCAGTGGACATGTAAGATCCAGACGTTATCTTCTTGTGGCAACAGTATTATACATATTAAAAGAAACCTAATAAACTGGAGAATGGACTAAAATGTATAATTAAAATACTGAATGGAGTTTGCTGCTAAACGGATGTAGTTATTTTGGAAAATTGCAGTTTCATTTCAAGAACACTGGGAAGACATCAAAGCACATATGGCACAATTTGCAAATCTATTTGCTATCATCATTATTTTCTAGATATTAATTTGGTAAGTAATTGTAATTACTTATCTATCTAATAAATGGTTTTGAAGTATCTTAAGTGTTTATTCTTACTTGCCATGGAGGAATTAACCATAGATTCACATGTAATATGAGAAAAAAATCCAAAAATTTATACATCTGTGTCAAGAGAATCTTGAGGTGCTTGTCTTCATGAAAAACAATAGAAAAAATTTACAAAGATGCTAAGAAGCTGAAAGTGCAGAAATGATGGCAGTAAGTGACACAATTCACACAGCAAGCTTAAAGTTGCCACATATTATTTCATAAAAGGAAAAGAGAAAAAAAAGGAGGATAAAAGGCATTCATTGTTGAGTGTATGGGGAAAAATACTTCAGGTTAGCTGTGGCTTCCAAAATGTCAAAACCAATTAAATGTTACTTCAGTCTAGATTTCTATATTACTAAGTAAAAAAGAGAGACTGAAACCTACAATTTCAGAATATGGCTTACCTTCTAAAGCTCAGTAATGATAAACCTTCTAAATAACTTCTGTGTTAAACCAATGAATCATTATACTCTCAGTACTCTTTTTTAAAGATGTACCATTTCCTGTCCTGAGAGTGCTTTATATATGCTTTGTTGTAAGTTGAAGGGGAAAAATAAATATAGATTCCTGCAGAGATGAAGTATACACCAGGAGCATAGAGTCAGAGAAATGATCTTGGAAAGATGTGATAAATTTAGTATTACAAAAATCTCCACTTGAGAGTGACAGGAAATTGAAACAAAGTGTATAGAAAAAGTGTAGTCTTTAAAGGTCCGTTTATAAATGTCACAGTATCAAGGAAACCTATTTCTAAAGACAGAATTTCAATTCATTTTGGTGTTAGATGTCAGTGACAAGTAACACAGGTCAATCCTTAGTCAATGTCAAAAGGCAAACGAATGTCAAATATTTATAAATATACTAGACTACTTATGGAAGGTCATATAAACATCAAGTACTTTTTAACTCAGCCCTGAGTGGTATAATTGCTTATTACTTATCCTGACCTTAGATAGAAACTCATCTTTAATAGTGGCCATAGGACCTACATCATGTCTTTTCCCTGGAAGCAATTATCAGAGACCTTTTGTTCAACTCAGAGCAAGACTTGCTGTGGGAAGCCTGCTTAGCGTAAGTGAAAGAAAAATAATTTGTTAAGATTAGTTGTTTTCTCAAAAGTTACAATATCCCGTCATAGAAAAAATGTTTAAAATATTATATAATATTCCTTTGAGCATTTATAACAGCATCCTTTAATTTTGTGGAATATAAAACTGTCTGCTGAAACCTTACATGGCAGAATTTATATGTAATTGAGAAAATACAAAGATAAATAGATTTTTAACAATTTTTAATAACAAGAAAATTTCAAGGAACAAAAAGCTTTGAACAAAACAAAATAGAGTTTCTTAAAGGCTCAATATTAGTTAATTGCACTTAATAGAGAGAACTTATTGCAATTAAAATAGTGTTGTGTAAAACATATCATTTAGTACTTTTGATTACATTTTTTTTTTTTTTTTTTGGCCAGTCCTGGGCCTTGGACTCAGGGCCTGAGCACTGTCCCTGGCTTCTTCCCGCTCAAGGTTAGCACTCTGCCACTTGAGCCACAGCGCCGCTTCTGGCCGTTTTCTGTATATGTGGTGCTGGGGAATCGAACCTAGGGCCTCGTGTATCCGAGGCAGGCACTCTTGCCACTAGGCTATATCCCCAGCCCTTGATTACATTTTACTTAATGAGTTGTCCTATCGGAGTAGTGTTGGCTGATGCCTATAATTCTAGGTATTTTAAAGCTGAGATCTGAGAATTATAGTTCAAATCCAACTGATATGGATAAATCTGAAAATTTCCTTACTCCAGTTAACCTGCAAAAAGCTGAATGTTGAGTTCTGGCTTAGGTGATAGGGTTCCAGCCCTGAGCAAAAAGATTTATGCACTGAGTTCAAGGCCCCAAACACACACACACACACACACACACACACACACACACACACACACACACACACACCATACTGTAATTAAGTACATTTTTACATGTGAAGAAGATGGTGTACATGTAGTTAGGATATTTAAAAGTGCTCAAAATGGCTCAAGTTTTAAAGACTAAATTTCCTAATGAGTTCCTCTAGGATGTATTAGTGACATTTGTGTGATATTACTTTTCCTTAGTTTCAACTAAAATTATTTTAAGATAAATATAATTTTTTATCATCATCACTAAAACTATGTATTTTGGAAGACTAAGAATAGTTATTGTATCACAATTTAAAATGTCATGTTTAAAGGATAAAAGGTATTCTTGGTAGAATACTACTTAAGTTTTATTCAAAGAAAAATTATTCCTTTGGATACTGGACTTTTTCCTTTACCTATAAAGTAACTATGCACACTTTATTTCACAATGAGATCCAACTATGCAAAGTGAAACAAAATCAAAGACAGTTTTCTTTAAATTAAAAAGTCATCTTGATTAAGAAAAAAGAGATTTGTGTAAAACAGATGAATTTAAATATGAAAAAAGTTAGTTCCTTGTTAGCACACAATATGTGTAAGTTTAGGATGGCATATCATTACAAAGTTTTTGGATTGTTATACATGATGCAGAGTAAAATCCTATAGCAACTTTCTGACAAGAAGATACAACATTCAATGTATATATGTGAAAATGGGATTAGGTGATAGGTAGAGCTCAATGAGATTGGAAGAGATTGAGGTGAAGGAAAAAATGCTGGCATGGATCAAGTTGCATTATAATTGCATTCTGGAATATTGAATTAAAATACTTTTGTACAACTATTTAAGGAGAACAATAGCGCTAATAATAAAGATAACATTCTCCACTCTATATAGTCCTGTGTAGTGTTGGCACGCTTCATGTGTTCAATGTACTGAATCTACATAATAGTCGACTAGAGTTGTGCTATTTTATTGAAAACACAGGTAAGTACATCCAAAAAAAAATCCTTGAGGGAGAAATTAGCTCTAAATGAAGCACATAGATTAAATTTTTACTGTATGACCTGAGATGCGACATTATACATGCTTTGATTTGCTAGGTTTAGTTTCTCTTTTATAAATATCATCCTAAGAAATAGAAACTTTGTTTAAAAACATAAATAATGACTTTTTGGTATTATGTATTTGACAGTAATTTTTATGTGCATAAGTAGTCATTATTCACAGTATTTCCCTCATAGATAGCTCTCAGACCCCGTTTGCTTACTAATCATTTTATTAGCCATGTTTGGATCTGAAAGCTGCAGTGAGAGTAATCACTAGCATATTCATGTTTGGTGCTTTTAGGATACATATGAAGAAATTTACATCTCACATTTTAACTAAATTATACATTCTGGTTGCAACCTACAGATTACTTAAGGGTTAATATAGAAATATGGTTAGATTTTTGTGTGTTTCTTGAAGTTATATTTTATTGTTTTTATTTTTTGGTTTTGAACTAGGGCTTGAACTCAGGGCTTTATTCTTTTGCTAATGTCTGCCTCTACACCACTGAGCCAGAAATGTTTTCTGGCATTTTCTTGATAATTTAGAGTGTAATTGAGAAAGGAGTTTCCCAGAATTTTCCACTGAGGTTGGTTTTGAACCCTAGCCTTCCAGGTTTCTGTTTCCTGAATAGTGTTGATTACAGGCATTAGCCATGCCACCATTTTTATTCTTTACCCAATCCCTCTCAATTCCACCTACTTCCACATCTCCTAGTTTTATATTCACATTCATACACTGAATATTATTATTATAATTCATTATAGAAAGTTACTAATAAATAGTGATAAATTCCATTTGAAGATACAACACAAATGAACACTGTTATTTAAAATTAGGCAAAATGATACTAAGACACTTTCACAACTTCACATATTTTTATGTGAAAGTTAATGATAGAATTTATAGAGAAAAACATAATTATGCCATGAAACATAACCTTTGGAGCACCTGTTTTTTTTTGTAGGAATACCTGAAATGCAATGTATGTTTTTCCTCCCTTTTACCATAGAAACAAAGGCCACATGTATCTACTTATCTATTGCTTCCTGCATAGGAAATGGTTTGTAAACTTTAGGGCAGCATTTAATGTGGCCTGCATCATTTCATTTAAAATGCAAGGTCTGTTTGTTCTTGTTGACAAGAATTGGCAATTAAAGTCAATTAAGAAGAAATAGAATTAAAGAATTGATTAGTCTATATTCATGATGAGTTAACTTTCTCAAGACAAGTCTAGGCTTTCATATTTTTTCTAATCCCTCGAAAGTCATAAGCATTTTTATTGTTTTTCCCATTTATAAAGAGAAATGACAGAATCTATGGTCCCTATATCCCTGGCCTTCATTATTAATTTAATGAGTTAAGCCCAGAATTGATCACTTTTTTTCTCCTTACCTAAGCAGTTATATGTAATAACTACAAGGAACACAACTCTTATGTGGCATTGCCTCAGCCTGTATCTCCCTACTAACATAAACTTCACAAGTCTACCATATTTGTTAAACATGACATGCAAAACAATTTGTTAAGTCATAAGAAGGGATTCAGAGCAATTAGAAAATGCAGGGTCTTCTATATTCAAGGGTCTTTAAGTCATCTTTATCCCAAATTCCTTCACAATGCTGATGTCTTTATAATGCTAATTTCTGCAGTTCCTCTTTTATAATAAAACCAATGCATATAATTGTTTAAAGCCAAATGAAAAAGAAGAACAAAACTCAATGAATAAATATGTACATCTTTCCATTGATTAGTCCCTAGACAAAAATCACTGTTCCAACATTTTTAGTTAATTATTTGTATTTATCTATTTTATCTATCTATCTATCATCATCATCATCTATTTACTGGCACTGGTATTAGGACTTGAACTCAGGACTTGGTAGCTGTCCTTGAGCTATTGTGTCCAAAACTAGTGCTCTACCACTTGAGACTTCCACTTCTGACTTTTTCCTGTTTAATAGTTCATTGAAAATAAAAGTCACCTGACAGAACTGGAAATAGTGACAAGAGTGCTTGCCTTGTATACATGAAGCCCTGGGTTCAATTCCCCAGCACCACATATGCAGAAAACAGACAAAAGTGGCACTGTGGCTCAAGTGGTAGAGTGCTAGCCTTGAACAAAAAGAAGCCAGGAACAGTGCTCAGACCTTGAGTCCAAGCCCCAGGACTGGCCAAAAAAAAAAAAGTCACCTGACCCTTCTTTCCTTGGCTAGCTTTTCTGTTAGTATCCACAGATCTCAGCCTCCCGAATAGCTAGTTGTAAGTCTGTCTTTATTCTACTACTTTTAACCTAATATTATAGCTAAATTGATTTACCAGTTATAATAATTTTCCACGTACAAACAGATATTCAATATTTATATATTAATTTTCTTAACTATTATTCTCTTTTTCCTTCTATAATTTAGAAATTTTTCTTATGAATTTTAATTTTTATGATTAGTTTCTTTATCATTTTAAATAAAAGACATAGCTTATTGTCTTAATTTGCTTAAATAATGGTAAAACATTAATAAAGAATAATATCTACAGGGCAAAACATGGATATTTGTTTCTTATGGGTTTGAGGTTAGAAAATACAAGGTTGAGGCATTTGCTCATTCCATCACTGGTAAGGGCTCAATTCCTGGCTTGCAGTTGACTTCCTGTTTGCTTTTTTCTAAAGTAGTGGAAAAAGAATCAAATTAAGCTCTCTTTTATCTCTTCTTACAAAAGCAATTCATTTTTTATAAGGGAACAGTCCTGTCATGGTGGCTCCACTCTCTTTTAACATTAATTTACTCCTAAGAGTAGCTTCCAAAAACCATCACATTGGGTTTTGTGGGGAGGCCTAAAGTGTTTGTCTATAAACTGCTGAACAAAACTTTCTAAAAGTCATATCTTTCTTTTTTAAAAAAAATTATTATGACTATATTTTTCTGTGCCATCTTTGACCCACTCTCTCCTATTAGCACCCATACCTCAGTCCAGACATGTTTTTACTTCTTAAACTTTGTGTTTAGCTATATGCTAATTCTTCTAAGGGATCTGACTATAATACCTCACACCTAATTTTCAAGGGACAATCACACATTATCCAATGTGGTTTTCACTATAAGCTCACAACAAAAGTCTCTCAAGCAATTCTTGTCCAAATCTGTCTCCTCTGATAAAGAAATTGAACTTTAAAAGAGGTTAAGAGCGTTGTCCTCTGCAGTTTCTTTTTCTTTTTTTTTTTTTTTTTTTGGAACAAACAGTACAAGAAAGGTACCCAAGGTCTAACATATGAAACTGTAACCTCTCTGTACATCACTTTGACAATAAATAAGAAAAAATAAAGAGCTGAAGAAAAAAAAAGTCATATCTTTCTTGCATAAAAAATACATCATTTATCCAACCCGATTAACTTCAAAACTCTTTTTTAGGCTTATGTATTTTTTTTTTTTTTGGCCAGTCCTGGGCCTTGGACTCAGGGCCTAAGCACTGTCCCTGGCTTCTTCCCGCTCAAGGCTAGCACTCTGCCACTTGAGCCACAGCGCCGCTTCTGGCCGTTTTTTGTATATGTGGTGCTGGGGAATCGAACCTAGGGCCTCGTGTATCCGAGGCAGGCACTCTTGCCACTAGGCTATATCCCCAGCCCCTATGGATTTTATTTTATTGAAAAAAAAAATGCAAATTTTGGGAATAAACCTTTCTCAGTTCCATTTGATGAATATTGGCTAAAGTTGATGTGACGATTTCAGTTTAGTTATTTATGGCTTCTCAAATTGTTCTAAGTACCAAAAGACAGCAGATGGACACAAGTCTTTGACATTCCCGGAGTCTGCCAGTCCCATCAGGGAAGTGAATCTAGAGTCAGGCTGCCCCTTTTAACCGTGAGGTCTGTACTCTTAGTACCTTAGAAGTTTAGGAACATCATGGATGACTCAAGCCTTACCTACAGTCCTCTTTAAATGCCACCAAATCAGGTAAGACCTGATGTATAATTCATCCTGAATCAACATTGGAACCTGTGAAACAAGACAAGACAAGTGATGTCACTTGAAAGGCAGGCAAAGAGGACCAATGTTTCCATTACAGATAGTGAAGTTGAAAGGAGAATGGGCTACTATGTCCCAAAGACATTTTAAACCTTGGAAGGGAATTCCATTAGACCTGAAAGCTAGAGATTAACCATTTGAAAGATGAGTCACCTTTTGAAATTATTGAGTTGAGTCTCACAGCTCCGCAAGACTCTGCTTGGCATGGATTTCATCTCTAAGTTGAGGTCACACAGCCTCAAGGCTCCAGGAAGCCATTGGATTCCTCTGAAGCAGAAAATATGGTCTGCTCTTTGAAATCAAGAAGTTTATTCTAATAATCTGAAATTATCTTTAGTTTTTTTTTTCTGGAAAAAAAAATTTTAAGATCAGAAAGTTAATAAAGCATGTAAGCAATGTTAGTGGACTTTGAAATAGTCCAAAATTGTGGCTTTCGAGATGTTTTTCCTTTTTCTTCCTAATGATAATTCACAGACAGGTTTACATCTACTATGCATACCTTCTCTCATAGGTGGCAGCCTTCTGAAAATGTTTTTTCTATCTTTGGTGTCCAAAAATATTGCAAAATATGACAGTGTATTATTCTTCCTCACTACTCACCATTCAGTGAAGCTTTTCTGTTTGTTTTTATTTTAAATTTTATTTCAATCATATTATTTTCATTTAGATTTCCCCTAATTCAGAATCCTCTTACTTCAGCCTTGGAATGCTATGATTATAGGCATATGTAATTGCATTCATTACCTTGCTTCCTTTACTAACATTTTTATTTCATAATACAATAGGTACTTCATGTGGGTATGGCAAATCTATAATTTTTGTTGAAATGAAACACTCAAGTCACCAACATTGTATTGCATAATGAATGTTACAAATTCCATTTTAGTTCCCTCCTACCCACTGAAGATTAAATTTCTTATACTGTTGTCAATAACTTCCTTCCTTTCCTTGTAAATCATATTTTCCTAATGTATAGTAGTTTAATTGTTTTGAAAATGAAATAAAATTATATATTTTTCTGAAAATCTTTACTTGCTCATTTTTGTCTCCTTTTTTTAGTTTTTACAAATAGCTTGATTAAAATACAACTCACTCAGAATACAATTTACTGAATGTGTGCCATGAAATAATTTTAGTTGGCACTGTGGATAAGTAGCACCACAATTTTTATCAATCACACAAGAAAGAAACTGCATAACCATTAAGAGTCCCCAATTTCAAGTCTTGATATCGAAACATCGTGAACTGACTGAATCCTCATTCAGGCAGAATTTTCTGGAATATTTCTTCTCTCATTTAAGTTCTTTATGGATCATGAAATTTCATTCTGGAGATACTTGTCTGAGCAGAAGATGCAAATGAGACTCTTGGTAGTACTGGGAATACTGTGTTTCTCCATGTCCAAGTAAATCATATCACAAAACATCTGAAAGCTCATCTATTTCAGGGCCTCAAACATTACAGGGCTATTCTCTAACAGTTTTTTAAGGTATGCTATTTTAATGCATAAATACACTGACACATATTTGCCATATTTGAGATACTTCCCATTTTTAAATACACTACTTTGAAAACATTCTTGATTTTACAGAGATTTGTCAAAATCTGTGGTCCAACAAACAAAGATTCATCACCTTATCCTGTTTCCACTAGCACCTTAAATATAAATTACCTTTGTCACATTGTATTAACAAATACTTTTCTTTTTTTTTTTTTTGGTAGGATTCCATCTGGCATGCCATTCTATACTAGTTGCCCTTGATTTCTCTTAAGTGTTTTCTCAGGTTTTCTTTGTTTTCATGATGATCATGATCATTTCATTAGCTAGTCAAGCATTTGAAAAATGTGTGCTTACTGCTTTTTTTTTTTCTGTCATATGTTTGCCTCAAGACAACACTGGAGTTAGGACTTTTTGGAGGGAAGATCACAAAGCTAGCAAGACCACAGATTGTTAACATATTGAGGATACACAGTTGTTTTTGTTGATCCTAACCATTATTACTTCCTAAATATACTTTTTTTCTCTGAAAAACTACTTCTTCCAGCTTTCTCTAAATTTGTTCTTCATAGGAAGGTCATTATATATATATATATATATATATATATATATATGCCACATTAAAGGATGTGATGTTTTACTTCCTTAAGAAAAAAATATGTATATGAATTACAATTTGTGTTGGCTTGGAGATATCTATTTCCAACATTTATTGCTGTCAATCATTTATTTATGTACTATGGAATTAGAGATATTTGTTTTAAAGTTGGGTAACACTGTAGTACATTCTTAGATTGTTTCAACTCTGGCCAACAGAAATTCTTTAGTTGGCTTCTTAATCATTTTGACATATGCACATCATTTTTTTTGTGTGCCAGTTCTTTTTTTTCAATTTTTTTTTATCAAACTAATGTAAAGAGAGCTTACAGTTGCATACGTTAGGCATTGGATACATTTCTTGTACTGTTCTTTACCTTGTCCCTCATACCCCCCTCCCCCCTTCCCCTTACCCCCCCTGAGGTGTTCAGTTCACTTACACCAAACAGTTTTGCAAGTATTGCTTTTGAAGTTGTTTGTCTTTTTTTACCCTGTGTCTCTCAATTTTGGTATTCCCTTTCAATTTCCTAGTTCCAATACCAGTATACACGGTTTCCAATATACTCAGATAAGATTACAGAGATAGTGTAGGTACAACCACAGGAAGGTGATACAAGAACATCATCTATAATAGAAGCTACAGATACACATGGGACTTTGAAAGTAGTTACAACTGTGATATAACAATTGTTTCCATAACATGGAGTTCATTTCACTTAGCATCATCTTAGGTGTTCATAAGGGTATTAGCTATTGGGCCTTTTGATGCTCTGCTATGACTTGCCTAAACCTGTACTAATTATTCCCAATAAGGGAGACCATAGAGTCCATGTTTCTTTGGGTCTGGCTCACTTCACTTAGTTTAATTTTTTCCAAGTCCTTCCATTTCCTTACAAATGGGAAAATGTCATTCTTTCTGATAGAGGCATAAAATTCCATTGTGTATATGTACCACATTTTCCGGATCCATTCCTCTACTGAGGGGCATCTGGGTTGGTTCCAGATTCTAGCTATGACAAATTGTGCTGCGATGAACATTGTTGTGCTGGTGGCATTACTGTGATTTTGTTTGTGGTCTTTTGGATAGATACCCAAAAGTGGGGCTGCTGGGTCATAGGGGAGTTCTATATTTAGCCTTCTGAGGAATCTCTATACTGCTTGCCAGAATGGCTGAACCAGTTTACATTCCCACCAACATTTAAGTAGGGTTCCCTTTTGGCCACATCCCCTCCAACAATTGTTATTGTTAGTTTTCTTGATATATGACATTCTTACTGGGGTGAGATGGAATCTCAATGTTGTTTTGATTTGCATTTCTTTTATGGCCAGTGATGTAGAGCATTTATTCATATGTCTCCTGGCCATTCTCAATTCCTCATCAGAGAAGTCTCTTTGTAAGTCTTTAGCCCACTTAATGAGGGGGCTATTGGTTCCCTGCGGTTTTGTTTTGGAAGAGGGTAATTTTTTTAGTTCTGCATATATTTTAGTTATGAGGCCTTTGTCCATTGAATGGCCAGTAATGATCTTCTCCCAGTCTGTGGGCTTTCTGTTTATCTTGCGAGCTATGTCCTTTGCCGTGCAGAAGCTCTGCAGTTTGATGCAGTCCCATTTGTCCAACCTTTCTTTGATTTGTAGCCTTTCTGGGTCTTTGTTAAGCAAGTTCCGTCCTGCGCCAAGGAGCCCAAGTGTTTCTCCTACTCCTTCCTTTAGTGTTTTCAGGGTGTCTGTTTTGATTTCGAGGTCTTTAATCCACTTGGAATTGCACATCATTTTTAAAAATAGTTTTTGTTTTGTATTATCTTTAAGTAGTTTTAGAAAGGAGCTATCATTCAGCAAAACCCTTTGCAAATGCCATCCATCTTGAGCAATGTCACCCTTTTCAGCATTGTCATCCACTCCTCCCAAACCACCTCTTCCCTCACTTTTCTTAATTTTGAAAGAAAGACATTGAATTTTTTTATTTCATTCTCTCCTATTTCTTGATTCTTCGTGCCTCCCCTTGGCCACACTCTAGCCCTTTCAAATAGCCATCACCTGATGTTTATTTTGTTGAATGTTGACTTTCTCTGAGAGATTTTGCTGTTTTTGTTCTCCCCAACATGCACCATTTTCAGTACTTCTTTAATCCCTAGAAGATGCTACAGTTTCATTTCATAATTTCCTATCCTGATCATAAACCCTTTTTTTGATGAACACTTAGTCCCTTTATTAAAGAATGACTGATTATAGATATAGAACAGATTAGTGGTGATTACAGAGGAAGATATTGAACATAAAATAGGCTATTACTCAGAGTGTCATATTACATAATTGTTTGATTTTAAAATTGAATTAAATTATCCTTGACACAAAAGTCAAAGCTCATAGCCACAGCCTTCTTAAGTTTGTGAAAACATCTAGAAGATGCCCTGATCATAAAAGTTTTATGTCCTCAGTTGCATTATGACTTACATTCACAAAATGGAAAGTAAAAACACCATTGGATGAATTATTCCTTACTTAATTGTTCTTTGCCTTAAGCCTAAATTACTGTTTCTGGTATAATGAGGAAACATTATTGATTGTGTGTGCCCACATGTGTGTGCACACGTGCCAACATATAAGGTGGAGCTTAAAATTAGGGTCTGATCACTGTTGCTTAGTTCTTTCACTCTAGTCTGCTGCTCTGCCAATTGAGACATGTACTCATTTTTGTAATTTGTGCTTAATTAGACATGAGAGTTTCATGACCTTTCCCGCCCACATGAAAAATCTCTTCCTCCTGAATAGCTAGTATTTCAGGTATAAGCCAGTGGGTTAAATTCTACATAATAAGCCATATTTTGCAAAGGTTTGAGAATGTATATAGCTTTAGCCTCAGATATTTTTTCAGGAATATATATATATTCTAAAGTTTGTCAGTCACAATTGTCAACATGTTTTCTCTGACTCTATACTCCCATAATGATATAGATCAAGTTGACAACCACAACCTCAGTAGAAAATATTACTAGAATGAAAAGAATGATTTAATTGTTTAGAAATTAATTAATAGTAGGAGTTCTATCATGATATAAAATATTATTTTCATATTTAGTTTGTACTCTGGTTACTATTTAAGTAACTCAACTAATTTACAATTATTTTGTAACCCTTTTGTGGTAGAAATTTTCATTATAAATGAGAAAGGAATGACTCTGCCCTTGAGAATGAAAGGGCAGAAGTGGGCCAGTAATTATAAAAATAATGGATGGCCAATTAAATGAAGAGATAAAGGGGATTTTATTATTTTTCTAGGTCAGCTGTAATAAAACTAACATAATTAGACAGACTTAAAATAATGGAATTGAATGTTTTCACATTCTGAAGACCAGGATTAAATCAAGGTACCACCATAGACATCACTGACATATGTAAGGGGAGATTTTGTTCAGTGCCTTCCTTTCCACACTTTCTAATGCAGCAATTTTTAAAAAAATTTTCTTTGAGTCTATTTAAGAAAATCCTGCTTCTCTTGTCCTTTGCACAAGTGTTTCAGATGTGTTTGTCATTTTCTTTTCTCTTCTTATGTGTGTATAAGGACAAAATTCACATGAGACTAACACCCACTCTGCTCTACAATGACATCATCTTAGTTTGAGTCTAGTTGTTTTGGTTTTTGTTTTGAGGTTTTTGTCTTCAATTAATTTTAACCTTTTAATTAATTAAGTTATAACTATCAGATTAGGTTTTCAAAAGAGAAGAATGAGTAATGTACCACCACAATTACACATTAGACATTATTTCACCTATGGACTAATTCAAAATATATTTTAATAATCAGCTCATTTTATTCATGTATTTTTGAAGGGTGGATGGAATGTTTACTCACATAGGATTAGAAGATATTCTTTATATTTTAAAATTCAAAGAATCTTTAGGTCATTGTACAAGGATTTTGATTCAACATGTTTGTGAGTATAATGTTCCTTGATCAATGCCACTATTTTCATTGTTTCTCCCAAATCTCCCAACCCCACCACATTTACCACAATTATTTATTCCTTCCTTCCTTCCTTCCTTCCTTCCTTCCTTCCTTCCTTCCTTCCTTCCTTCCTTATTTTTCTTTGCCAGTCCTGGGCCTAGAACTCAGGGCTAGAGTACTGTCCCTGCCTTCTTTTTTGCTCAAGGCTAGCACTCTGCCACTTGAGCCACAGCACCACTTCTGGCCATTTCCTGTATATGTGGTGCTGAGGAATCAAACCCAGGGCTTCATGTATACAATGCAAGCACTCTTGCCCCTAGAACATATTTCTAGCCCCTGCAGTTGTTTCTTTGAGGGTTTCTTTGGAATGAACTTAATTTTTCGGCATCTAAGCATATTTTAGATAGGAGGCCCTTGTCTTTTGTATGATAAGTGAGGATCTTCTTGCAATCTGAGAGTTTTCAATTTATCTTGCAAGCTGTGTCCTTTGCCTTGCAGAAGCTTTGCAGTTTTTTTTTTTTTAACCTTTATTGTCAAAGTGAGATACAGAGGGATTACAGTTTCATCTGTAAGGCAGTCAGTACATTTCTTGTCCAACTTGTTACCTCCTCCATCATGCCTCTCCCTCCCCAACATCCCCTCTCCCCTTTTCCCTCTCCCCCACCCCCCGAGTTGTACAGTTGGTTTACACCAAATGGTTTTGTAAGTATTGCTTTTGGAATCATTTGTCTTTTTTTCCTTTGTCTCTCAATTTGGATATTCCCTTTCCTTCCTCAGTTCTAATACATGTATATACAGTATCCAGGGTACTCAGATGAGATACAGTAATAGCGGGGGTACAACCACAGGAAGGGAATCCCATTTGGCTAGGCTTTCTTTGATTTGTTGTGTTTCTGGGCCTTTAGTAAGAAAATTTCAACCTGTGCCAAGGAGCCCAAGTGTTTGTCCTATTCCTTCATGCAATGTTTTCAGGGTATCTGCTTTTACCTCGTGGTCTTTGATCCATGTGGATTGATTCTGGTGCAGGGTGATATATAAGGATTTAACTTTGTTGTGTTTTTTTTTTTTACAGGTGTTTAACCAATTTTGCCAGCACCCTTTGTTGAAGAGGCTGTCTTCCTTCAATTCTATTTCTTTTTTGTCTCTCTTTCACAGATTATGTGGCCATAGGTCTTTGTGCTCATTTCTGAGTCATCAGTTCTATTCCATTTGTCCTTGGTCCTGTTCTTATTGCCAGTGCCAAGCTACTTTTATTACTATAGCTTTGTAATAGACCTTAACGTTTGGTATTGCACTCTTCCAGAACTGTTCTTCCTGCTAAGGATCCTTTTTGCTCTTCAGTCTTATTTTTCTATATGAATTTTTGGATTGTTTCCTCTATTTCATTAAAGAAAGATGCTGGGATATTGATGAGTATTGCTTTGAATTTGTAGATAGACTTTGGCAACATTGCCATTTTCACAATGTTAAACCTCCCAATCCAGGAGCATGGGAGGGTTTTTCATTTCCTTAGTTATGCTTTACTTTCCTTTTTCAGGTTTTTAAAGTTTTTATCATAGTGGATTTTCACTTCCTTGGCTAACTTCATTGCTAGGTATTTTTGAGGTTATTTTAGAAGGAGTTTCAATTCTTTTTAATTCTTGAAATAATTATAACTATACAAATAAAATTAATTATGGTGTTGTCTGTACATAAAGTTATATGAGGAAATGCGATGTAAGTTAGTTTAACAAAATTCTTTGCTAAATATAATGTTAATAATTGTTAAATATCACTGATATAGGAAAATATTTTTTCAGATCTAATGCATGTATGTAAAGAGAATATTATCGTTATCGATTATTGAATTCTCCATGAAATACATACATCAAAAAGAATAACATAATCTTAGAAGTTGAGGTGTTATAGAAAGTAAAATAGGTACTAAAATATCTTAAATTTTAATCATTTATGTGAGCATACTGCTAAGCTTATAGAGCTAATTTATAATAAAAAAAGGATACTACCTGTTTATTTATGAAAATTGACATAAGTATTTTTTAAAATGATCTTTGTATAGCAGAATATATTAGAGATACAAGTAATTAAGAACAGCATGTTATTTGCTTAGAATTGCAGCTCAAAGTTAAATAACATTTCCCGTAGATTTATTTTCATCTGTACTTCGGAAATACATCTAGTTGGAGGAAATTTTATTATATTTCAAATCTAAGTTATAATGTACGCTCAGAAAAATATTTTACTATTTCCAAATGCACATATCATTTAATATTTTCTCATTTACTTGATATTACTCATTTGATATAATTATTCTATATGCCCCATTTTTTTAATTTTTTTTTCAAATTTTTATTATCAAACTGATGTACAGAGAGGTTACAGTTTCATACGTTAGGCATTGGATACATTTCTTGTACTGTTTGTTATCTTGTCCCTCATGCACTATTTTTATTCCTTAGGAGGGTAGTCAGTGATGTAGAAAAATCCATTTCTAGGTTCATACTAGCCAAGCACAGTAATATAGAGCCCAATCCCTAAGTTGCTCTTGGTATTCTTTAACATTCAAAGGATCTAAAGATTCATATGGACTAGAATTATAAGTGGATAAAATCGTTTTATGTTTTCTATGATTTATCCATCTCGCTGTTCTTAAGGCATAATGAGTTATTCACATCTTTTATTCCAGGTCAGAAATGTGGAGAGTTTACACATTTGTGAAATCTTACTAAAATTTAGACAAAAATCATATAATATAAAATATTAAATAACTCTTTTGACAAGACTTCCAATTAAGCAGAGGTGTTTTAAAGAAATATTTAGAAAATAAAATATGTATTTCCATGCCAAAACTTTCATAAAGAACAGTCATTATATTTAACAATTTTGAATAAATGGAGTATCAAGATTTATCAATGGCAATGTAAAGTATTTGCTACCTTTAATTCTGACCTAAGGTATGACAATGATTCATTTTCTGACTCAAAGAAATTTTTAAAATGATGCATTGATGAAATGTAGTAAAATCTTTGTGACTGCAAAGTTTATTACATTCATGCAAATAACTTTCTATTTGAAAATCAAGTATCATGGAGCACACTGGAATTTTCCAAAATTATTTAAAGTTGTTAACACTGGAATCATACTTGCTGAGCACCCTTAAATTGATCTACCAGTTCTTAGGCTAACGAGTTTTCCTGTTCATCAGTAATTTTTTACACTGTGATGTGATGATTCGTGCCTGTACTCCTAGATATTCAAGAGGCTGAGATTTGAGCATTGCAGTTAAAAGCCAGCCTGAGCAGAAAAAAAATACATGAGACTTAGCTCTAGTTAATGCCCCAAATCCAAAAGTAGAGCTGTGGATCAAGTGGTAGCCCCCCTTGGGCAAAAATGCTCAGAGTTGACTACTGAGCCACAATTTGAAGCTCAGGATCAACATACAGAACTTCATTATCTTTTTAAACAAAGTTGGGCAAAATAATGATGGAACTGGGTCAGAGCCCATTTTCTTAGAATTCAGTTTTGCCATGTCATTATCATTGAAGGCTGATGGAGAGGACTTAGCTTGTGAGAACACGAATCCCTATCAGCCATTGCATTTCTCTTGCTGTATTTCATATTATCTTTCATTTTGTGTGATATTTTTGAAATGGAATTTTATTAAACTGTAGTATGCTATGGCAGAAAATCTAGAACATGCCTTTGATAAGAAGAAAGAAGCAATGGAGCACATGTCTTTTATGTTGTATTGTGTGGCTTTTTAAAATGAAGTAGGAATACAAGTTTACCTGACTACTTGATATTGCATGAATTGATGCTTTGGGGGATTATTTCAAATAAAATATTCTGTTTCTAATTAGTACGGGGAGCTGCTAATATATCTGCTAATATATAACATGCATGGATACTAAACTAATTGTAATGAGATTATAAAACAAGCATTCAATGAGGAGGGCTCTTCTCAGGAATATAAATACAAGCGTGTTGCCTAACTTGATTCATAATGGAATCACAAATCCTTAAAATCTTCAGATATTATGGAATCAGAGATAGACCAATAGGAAAAAGGAATAAATCAAGAGTAGAGGAAATAAATAATGTAGAATGTATTTAATAGCTGTATAGTTTTTATTTTTTCCAAGTTAAATTGTATTGTAAACGACATGCACACAGGGTTTGCAGTTACGTAAGTCTGGTAACGAGTACATTTCTTTTTTAACACTGTTACTCCCCTCCCTCCACCTTTTCTCCCCTCTTCTTCCCCTCTTCTTCCACCTTTTCTCCTCTTGAACCCTCTCATCCAAATTCTAAAGTTGATTTCCAATATAGTGTATGGTGAATATCACTGTTGAATTGGTTCGCCCTTTGTCTCACTGTTTCTTTGATTTGCCTTTCCTTTGGTTTATTCCATCTTCACTTTTTAAAAATATTATTTATTTATTTTCAAGGTGATGTACAGAGTGGGTACGTTTCTTGTCAAACTTGTTATCCCCTCCTTCATTTTTCTCCCAGTTTCCCCCTCCCTCTCCAAGTTGTACAATTCATTTCCAGCATATTAGCTTGTGAGTATCTCTGTTGAGTTGGTTTGCCCTTTATCCTTTGTCTCATCATTTTGTTGTTCCCCTTCTCTTCCCTAATTCATATAAATATATATATAATATTATATATAATATATAATATATTATGTAAATTATATATATATATATATATATATATATATAATACCCAGGGCACCAAAATCAAATACTTACAGCAGGGGATAAACCAGAGGTGAAAAAAAAGAAGGAAAAAAGAAATAAATTCACATAGTACATTTAAAACAATAACAACAAAGAAAACCTCTTGTTTCCATATTATGGAGTTCATTTCACATAGCATCATCCATACATAGCTCTTGAGCTATTGTGCTCCACTGCTAAGACTATCATAGACATAAAGAAATTATTAAAATGGAGGAAATCACGAAATCTATTTTTATTTGAGTCTGGCTTACTTCACTCAATATTATTTTTTCCCCATCTTTCCATTTCCTTTCAACTGGGGCAATGTCATTCTTTCTGATGGAAGTGGAGAATTCCAAGACTACACTCTTGGGGATCATTTCTATTGTTTGTCACTGTTTTTGAGTTCTGTACCCTTTGTATATAAGGTTATCTGGACAGTGTTAATACTATTTGAATAGTATTTTTAATTATGTTAATGGTAATTTTGAATATGTACATGTATTTTTTATCACAGGAGTTTGTAAATAATTCGGTTGGCAACCAGGTTTGCAGCTTTGCTAATACAATTTTGTTTGAACACAACCTCACTCATCTGCACTTTCTGCATTTCTGCATTTTCACCTCTAACAGCAGAGTTAACTGAATTGAAGTGGTTTGGAGTAGATGCACACAGTTTTAAATAATTTTCAAGGGTAAATTTAGCTTAGGACAAATTAAGTTTGGGGTTATTGAGGTAGTTATAGAATTCAGGATCACTGTGCATCATTATGTTGCTTGTAGCTATAACCTGTATGGTGAGAGGTACTCCTACTTTGTCTATATTCATACCACCCTAATCACAAAAGCATAAAAAGCCAGAGTCATTGTTATTTTATAACTAAGGACCAGGAATTATAAAATTGAGATGTGAAGAAAAGGCTAGCATTGAAGTACACAGTTTAATTTAAGTATGCAAATAAATTGTCTGAGGAAACACTTCAGTTACAAGGCATGTACAATTGCAGAGACACAATATTTTTATGATAGAAATGTAAGTGAGAATACAGCATATGTACTATAAATGATCCATACAGCTTTCATGGATGATAATCTATCAGACTCCTATGTTTAGAAACTCAAAGTAGAGATTTAAGTACATTGTGTTAGAAATTATATGTTTTATGTGTCCCAACTTTAAAAGTTATTTTGATACCCTATTTAAAATGTCCAATTCTAGAGGAATAAATTAATTTATTTTTCCCCATATAAAAACAGAAAACAGTCAGGTAATGAGGCAAACAGTATTCTACATACTACATTCTACATGCAGGGAGTAGTATTTTACATCATATCAAGAAGATGACAGAAGTAATAGTGTCTGTATTTTGTGATCATCAATATTTGTCAGCTTTAAAATATTTAACTAGCTGATATTTCTTTTTTAATGCAAATATTTATTTTTAGTAAATAAAACATGCTTCTTCCTCCAATAAAGCACTTATTAAAAGTCTATTCTAAGCAAAAATTTTGCTAAGTAGTAGAATTATAGCAGTGAACAAGACAAAAGCAGCTCTATGTTCTTTAATATTACAAAGGATAAACCAACAATAGATAACAAGTGAGGCACTATTTTAATAAAAAACTACAAAAAAAAACTAATTCATGGAAGCATGAATAGAACTATATAATATTAGAATAGAATATTAATAGGAATAATGGACTGGTATGTTTCTTAAGGATGTGAATTGTAAGTTAAATTTGCATCACAATATACATTATATTCAGGTATACATGTGAATATTTTGAGAAGTTTATGGTCCATGGTGAGAAAAGGCACATGCTCTTTTCAAGAACAGGAAATTCATAGTATGCCTGAATAAAGTAGCAATATAATGGCAGACAATAAGAGCAGTTGAAGCTGGCAGTTGAAGTCACACCGGCTATGTGGGCCACAGAAAATTTTGTCTTAAATCCTCAGAAAAAAGGTGGGTGTTTGAAGAATATTAAGTAGATAATTGGTATGATCAATAATAAATACAGTTCTAACTAGTCCATAGAAAATGCTTGTACAAGAAGTGGTGAAAGGAGAAAGTAGGTAGTAAAGAAAGAGAGAAAAGAGTGGGGAAAAAAAAGAAGGGTTTACAAAGCATTAAAAGTAAGGAAAATTACTTGACTTGAGGTTGAAAGAAAGAGTGTAAAAAAAGGAGACAGAGGTGGTAAAGTGCTTGGATTGTTTAATCTTTTGTGGCCAGATTGCAAAGTATCTCTTCAATGGGAAGAGATAGAGCTTTATTTTAGTATATAGTTTGCTTTTTCAAGCCTTTTCCAAGTACCATTCAATCCATTTCTCTGAGTCGGTATCTTTCCAGGACCTTGTAACATCTATAGTGTTTTGTTCAGTTGTTTTCCCTTAGCACCTAGACCAAAGTGAATAAATATTTGTTGAAATCCCTGACTACTAATGACTCAGCTCATTACTTCTCTAAAGATATAAATCATAACAACATTATTTAGGAATTGTATTTGACACTTGGGTTCTGGAGTTAAAGAAGGCTCCAGGCCCCAAGTTGAAAGGAGCTGGCACCTTTGAACTCTTGTCTGTCTATAGCTGTTTTACATGTTACTGACTAGAACAGGAATAACTTTTATTTTTCATCTTGAACATTGGTGATAATTCAAAATAGGATTTACAATTGAGACATTTTGGTAAAATTATAAAGACACTGATTATTAGCACCAATGATCAAAATTTTACAATGAGAGATGTTGCTCACACTGAGGATATAATGGAATATGCTAGACTGGCTAACTGCTAATTTCTATACAACGTACATGTATTTCTCACAGTTCTGATAGATGAAAATTTGATAAAATAGTCCCATGCATTTCTCTACAGTATTCCTGTCAAAATCTAACAAAGTACATGTTTTTCACCTTTTAAGCAAGAATTTTACATTTTAAATTGTCATTAAGACCAAAATTAAAAATATATATTCAATCTTAAATACATGATAATGGCGATTGTAATTGTAAAATGTTAGAAACAGTTTCAATGAATGGATGCAGGTCTGAATGAACTGTGGTGCACTTGTTTGGTAGACAAGGAGTACCTTGCCTCTGGAAAGAAAGGAAGGACTTAATATATACACATGTTTAGATGTATGATGAAAGAGAATAGAAATAAAGGTATTTTAGTAAAAGAAAATATATCCAATGTTTACATTGTCATTTTAAAATATATTTTGTATAGAAAAAAATTGATGTTTTTGGAAAGATATGTACTTTCTTGGTCAAGATTGGATTACTTTATTTAGATAGAAAGAAAAACATTATACATTAAAATGCCAATGCTGGCTAGAGAAGAGAGTTGGGATTGGGTTAAAATGGACATCCAAATGTCAAATCGTGAATAGCTTACGCATTGGTATCAATAACTATATGAATGGATTACAAGCTGTTGAGTAAAATCATGAACCCTTGATCCACATTTACTTAACTGATTGAGTAAATAAGTAATTAGTGAGGACCTACAGACATTTTCAATGGTAGTTTTTATTGTAGATTGCCAACTTAACAACTGCAGAAGGAATGATAAAATTTGTAATTCACGACTTGAAATTGCAGTAATAATTACCTTAGCATAAAAGCATCTACATGATATAGCAGTAGATAAAATTTAAATCAGAAATGCCATATGTGAGCAATCCCTAGTAAATCACAGGTGTAATTCTAGCTGCCATAGAGGCTAAGATCTGAGAATTGTGTTTTGAAGCCATCCTGGATATGGACAAATCTTTGAGACTGTTATCTCCAATAAATTAGCAAAAAACAAAAGTAAATAAGTGTTTCAAGTGGTGGAGTGCCAGCTAGTTGAAAAAGAAGCTGAGTTAAACAAGAGGCCTGGAATCCAAGAAATCAGTTGTAAATGTGTCTTCTCTGTTTATTGCAAGTTAATCACAAAAGAAAAGTATCAGGTTTAAAATGAAAAGGAAAGAATTAAATTTAATAAATATGTGGTGGTGTAACTTACTGAGAATATTCCAAATGTATTTTCTGTTGGTCCTGCTAAAATCATATAATGTAATCATAAAGAAATGTCAGGAAAATAAATTCAAGGATATTCAACATTAAAAATTCAAATATCTTTATAACAGTCAAAGTCAGGAACAGGAATGATAATCTATTTGAGCAATCTTATCTACTCAGGCACTGATCAAGATCATACTTTAAAGCTAGCCCCAGGAGAAAAGCAAGAGATTCTAGTTGATACAATTCTGATATGTTGACACTTATGTAATCCTAAGTAATTATTAGGTATAGACAGGGTGATTATTGGGTAGCCCATAGAAAAACATGCAAGGCTTTCTCTGAAAAGATATCAAGAGCAAAAGTACCTAAAATTGAGGCTGGCTATATACTTTAATTAATTGATTAATTAGGCAAATATCAAAACCATAAAAGACAAAAGAAAGACTATTATACTTTATATTATAGACATGCATAGCTTTGTGCCACAAGAGATTCTGGGTTAGATATTGGAGTAGGAAAAAGTATATTTCACTATACTATAACAAAAAAATTAAATAAGTGGAGTAAAATGGCCAGGTTCAAATAATACTGACATCTATGCTTATTTAATGATTTTGATAATTACACTCTACTAGAGGGAAAGAAACATCCCACCTTCACCAGGAACTCAACAAGGAAGTGGTTAAAACAGAAACTCAAAAAAACACCACAGCACATCAGCAAATTTTTTGTAATGTTTCATAGCACTTGAAGTATGTATGTGAAAGCCAAGGTGTATAACTGTTATATAAGTCAAAATTATTTCTTATGATTCTGTAATGTAATATTGTATGATATGCATTGATCAAATATTTTATTTTATATTACATATTATTTTTAATTATGTTTAGATGTTAAGTAAACTGGAAATACTGAAAATAAAGAACTTTTAAATAGAGATTTAAAGCATTCTGTTGGGTCTTAAATAGTCCTGACTACAAACTATGTATATTTTGTTTATTTGTGATTTTGAAGATACCATCTATACTATAACCTCTTTGGAGATGCATTCTAAGGTAATGGAATTCGCAGCAGTCAAATGTGATTCTAAAATAATTAAAGCTGCAAAAACTTCAATATAAACAAATCTGGAGCTTAATCACATAAACAAATGTAGATAATACAAAGAGAATCACATTAGGGTCATTTTTAGTATTTGGGGGTTAAAGAAGAATGACATGTAAAACAATTACCAGAAGTTGCAGAATCTTGGCAGGAATTTTATGTTTAGATTAAAAATATGATAAACATGTTTATAACTATTGGGTTTTTTCCCCTGCCAATCTCTAATAAGTACATTTACCTTCCTACAGACTTTGCTTAAGAAAAGAAAATGCCACATTTGATAGGTTTTTTTTTTAAAGAAAACTTATAACTAGTGAAAAACTAATTGAATGTGCCGTTTTCACAAAAAGGTGACTCTCTTCCACAAAGCACTGGGTCTGAAGTATTGTGGAATTTATTGAAGTAGTTATTATGATTTCCATGTAAAAAGCAAAGCTCAAAACCCAAGCTGTCATCTTCTTGTATAAAGCTTTCATGCTAAAAAAAAATTCTGATATCTTTGGCATTGCAAGTTCACAGTTGGAGGTCTTTTTTTTTTTTCCTTTCCTGCTTCAAAAACATAGCAAGGATAATCAAAGTAAAAACAGTGAATCAAAAAGTTAACAAAACAATTATCTGGACAATACACAGCATGAAACAAACATGGATAACAACAAAGTCGATTTCTCAGCATGCTGTGAAGAAAGTAAAGAGGGCATGGACTTTCAATTGGTAAAGGGCAAGGAGTATTTAGATCAACCCGCATGACATGAGCAAGGGAGCCAGACACACTGCCTGGAGAAAAGATGTATTGTGCCAATCTAAGAAAATGTATGAACAAGAAGGTAAATAATAAGGCTAAAAATGAAGACAAATGGATGAAGTGTTTATAAATCCTGAAAGCAAGCCCCCTATTTAATAGTAATTATAATAAGTTGTTTATATTGGGCCATAATTAATATTATAGACATGGCAAAACTAAAGTTATAGAAATGCCAATAGATGAGGAACACTTGAAATGAGCTAGCTCTCTGTTCACTTATAATGAGCCATCTAACTCTTCATTTTCAAAGGTAAATGAAATGTAGACAGTATAAGAAAGAAAGGATAATGGACAGAAAGGAAGAAAGATCAGTGCATAAATTAAATAATACAGTAGACATTATTGAAATCCATGGCAGTAATGTTAAAGTAAAATCTGTAATATTCAGAGAAATAGAGCTAAAAGATCTGGGAAATATTTTGTAAAAGAAAGACATCGGAGAATAATACAAATGGTCCAACATGAATTCATACAGTAGAATGCTGCAGCCCAATATACTTTTGGGTATTAAACTCTTTATAAGTAGCTAGTCCAAAATGAGCAAGTTTTACAATTACTTAAAGAAATAAAAATGAATAAACAAAATAGAAAATTATATATTTTGGTCTGTTTGCCCTTGACAGGATGTTGAAATGTGTTTCTACTGAGATCTCTCTCTCTCTCTCTCTCTCTCCCTCTCTCCCTCTCTCCCTCTCTCCCTCTCTCCCTCTCTCCCTCTCTCCCTCTCTCCCTCTCTCCCTCTCTCCCTCTCTCCCTCTCTCCCTCTCTCCCTCTCTCCCTCTCTCCCTCTCTCCCTCTCTCCCTCTCTCCCTCTCTCTCTCTCTCTCTCTCTCTCTCTCTCTCTCTCTCTCTCTCTCTGTCAATTTGTGTACCTGGGGAGTCAGGAGAAATAAATCTGTAAAATTCAGCAAGGAACTGATTTCAGAATATTGCCACTTAAAAAGAATGTAAATATGGTTCAGAACTGGGTACCTTGCAACATCACCACAACAACAAAAAGAACAACAAAACAAACAAAATGAAAGCTATCACTACAACAGAAAATTCACTCAGTGCAATCAAAATGAAACATCTCTGAATAAAACATCTTCAAAAATGTAATTAAATAAAATAGCAATCAATAAGTGATTACGGGGGGCTGGGAATATGGCCTAGTGGCAAGAGCACTTGCCTCCTACACATGAAGCTCTCTGTTCGATTCCCCAGCACCACGTATATGGAAAACGGCCAGAAGGGGCGCTGTGGCTCAGGTGGTAGAGTGTTAGCCTTGAGCGGGATGAAGCCAGGGACAGTGCTTGGCCCTGAGTCCAAGGCCCAGGACTGGCAAAAAAAAAAAAAAAAAAGTGATTACAATTTTTTTCAAGATTTTGAAAATGCAAATGAAAAGTAGAATTCATGAGAAAAAAATACTGAATTACTAGAATTGTTTTCTATTCAAATTTCTGAAAAGATGAACAGAATTACTATGAAAAAGATAGAAATGAAAAAGTATATTATAATCCTGGAAATGAAAAATGAAACTTAATGAGTTACTCTTAATAGAAACTACAAACTGTTTTGTGTACATTATCAAAGACAAATGGAGAAACAAGACAAAATTTCATGAATTCTGTCAGAACACAGCACAGTTAAAGGGTTGTTTGAAATGCATACATGCAAAGGATTCTATTTGTGAAATAAAGTGTTGATTACTTGCTGAATAAATTGCATTTGCCATCTTTCTTTTAACTGAATACCTTAAAATGAAATGACATGTTACCTTCATATTTTTGCTTAGGAATTACGGTCATTCACTAATTGTTACTTCTATTTTATGAGAAGGAATTTTGGAATTACATATGTATTTATGTTTATATATGGGATACATAGATCTACATATCTGACATATTGATATGTATAGATAAATGGTGTATATATGGTAAATAAATGCTTTGTGTATATACTCATTCAGATACATATGGTATTCATATATCTTACTAAATAAGACTCTAGAAAATGATAAAAATCATGTTGAGTGTATAATTTTGAGATTTTCTTTGAACTTTCAAAATATCCTACAAAAGGAAGAGTGGCTAAGATAGGAATTGTATAGAGAAGACAGCAGGCCTACTTGAGTTTCACAGTGGTGACATATTTACAATGTAGTAAGAGGAAGAATCAAGCATATAACTCTAAAAATATGCAGTGGGGGTAAACCAGAATTTCTTTTGGTCTAAGTAGGAGAGAGCACAGTTATTGAAAGGTGGATGAGTTGGAAGGTTTTTTTTTTTGTTGTTGTTGTTGTTGCTCTAATGTCCCAAGATGCTACTGAGCAGGAGTTCAGATTATGAATGAGAATCATTCCCTGTAATTTCAACCTGGGTAAAGATGCAATGAGAAATATTACTTTAAATATAATACAGTGAAGGGTGCAAAATCACAGACCAGGCATTTATTCAAAATTCCATTTGAAGGGGTCAGGTACTTAGCCCAGGGTTTATAAACCAATTAATGAAGCATTAAATAGCCCAATCATTTTAATTATTGAAAGAACCCATGAACAAAATCATGCTGTATGATAAGATCATAGTGGAGCCGTTGCAATATTTGGTCTTAAAATGTAAAGTTTATGTATACAGGCAAATTTGTAGAAAGGGATCATTTTTATGATCCTTTTTCTTTGGCAGGTGTAAGGGAAACTCAAATAATAAGTATTTCTAAATCTGATAAAAGTACTTTTTTCTCTTGTGACTATCTATGATAGAGTAATTATTTGTCCACTCAAAGACATTCTGCCTTTTTCAATTTTCAGATTTCCTTATTTTTACCAAATTGCAACTTTGTTAGTGCTATATGTGCAGTAGTTTACTCAGCAGGGCAAGTGGCTAATAACTCCCTAATAATGCACAATAATTATTTGCCATGAGATAGGCAAAAATGAATCTGTTAATATATATAAAGTATAAACTTGCTTTCTTGATTTATTTATTACTTCAGTGTGAGAAAATCGATCAAGGTGAATATTTCTCTTTATACACAAAGACAGAATGAATGCTATAAAACTAGCACCCCAAATAGTTCCCTAGTTAAAAAAAATATCACACGTGTCCCCTAAAAAGCAATATGCTGAACTTGAGAGAAAAATAACACCCATTAGTAGACATCAAAGACATCCAAACAGTAAAGATGCTCTGAGCTGCTTTTAAAAAATGATAATTCATCTTTGAAATGAGTATCACAAGAATGCTTAATGATTTACCCTGGATAGAGAGTGTTGAGATGCAGAGATGTTAAAGGCATCCATAGACAAATCTCTGCTGAGTTGTCAGCCCACTTGGGACCCTAAAGAGAAAAAGGTGTGGTTTAAAGAAGGCAGGTGAAAACTGCCTGTCAAAGGCTATTTCATGTTGTGAAAAATCTCATAAATTTTGTGGTACAAAGGTCATTTACCTCTGAGTAGGAGTAGCTCCTGATGTTGAGGATGAAACTCAATTTGAAAAAGCAATGTAAACCAAAAATGTGAGACAGTGCTACCTCATGTCCATTTCAATGAACCACAAAGGTAGTATTTCCTTACTTGAAATGACTGATTTTTCAGGGGATAATTTTATATTGCAACCTCAGATATTTGGTGAAAGAGCTGATAATAATATACTCCATTTTATTCTACATTTATTCAGGTATTGAAGCTTGTCACTGTTTTAGTTTATTTATCTGTTTATTATATTGGAACTCTGTCTATCACAACAAAATTTGTGCAATCTTTATAATGTTTAAATTAATATTTTATATATCTTGTAGCATTCCAATTATGAACCATAAATATTAGCAGAAAAGTATTCATAATCAAAGGATAGAGATCAATAATTTATTTCTAATACAATATCCAAATAGATTATCTCATTGTCCATGCAGTAAATATCTAAGAATTTATGATACTGTTTTCTTATCTTTCTTTTTTTTCCAGTTATACATCAAAGATGGATTTCATCGTAAAGTTTGTACAAACAATTCTTTATGACTTCTTATTCAACATTATGCTTTTCTCCCATTTCATCTGCTGTGTGGTTTGTTTACATGTCTTGTAATATTAATTATATGGCTATAGCGCTATTTGTTTGAACATTCTGCTGACAAAGGAGGTTGGTGTTGTTTAGTATGTTCTGCTATTATTTTTTACAACTTAGAATAAATACATCTTTATTATATATTTATGTTGGGATTATATATGAGAGTAGAAATTTTTGTTTAAAATATGTGCATTTTCAACTTTACCAGGTAATGCTAAATTCCCCAGTTCAAAGTGTCTTGTGCACTTGTAATTGTGGTGCTGTATAAGGAGAATTTCTGTTACTCTCTAAGTAGCCATATATTTGTTAATATATTTAAGACTCAGTCTATTGATAAACTATTGATATTCAATTTGAATTTATTATCTTATTTGTTATCTTTAAGTAGTTGTACAAAAGAGTTGTCATTTAATAAAGCAGATTATGAATACAATGTATCTTGATAAATGTCAGCCCTTTCCATATTCTCACCCATGACTTCCTTTTACTTACTCCTTTTGTAGGATATTCAATAGATTCTTGACTACAATCTCCAACTTTTCTTCTCTTCATTGTCTACTCCTTTTCCCTTAGCCCCATATCATCTTTTGAGTAACCACTTCCTAGTGTTTTATTTTGCTGAACTTTGAAATTTTAATTTACATTTCTCTCATTCATAACAAGATTAAGTGGCTGGTGGTATGGCTGAAGTGCTAGAGGATTTGCCTGCCTATCCAGGGTAAAGATAAAGGCCCTAAGTTGAAGGGGAATAAAGGCTTAGCACAATATATTCAAGTGTTAAATTGCAGCTAGGTCATAGTATCCAAAAATTTAGGTGGCATTTTGGCAGTGTTAGCTGACTAACATCAACCTACTAGCCAGAAATTCACACAGTAGCATTTATGGTCAAAACCTACCAGGAAACAGAATACACCAGTTTGGGTAAATTGCTCATTAAAATGTGTACATGTTTATGTTGCTGATTTTTATATGGGGACTATGGGGACAATGAGATGTGAAAGAGAGTTCAGTAAGCTTGTTATCTTGGTGATTATCAATTCAAAAACATAGCTTATCCAGCAGTACCTCCAGAGGGTCCTCATTGAAAAACCTGAAACAATCATACTTTGTATTAAAATTATAGTGTGAAATAGAAAATTTCGAAACCAAATCTACAGAGAAGTAATACATAGAAATAATTTAATTTATTGTTATTGTTAAGAATGGTATTAAGAATATCATCAATATAATAAGCAACAACAATTAAGTACACAAAGCCACACTCTTTAGAAAAAATATGTTGAATATTACTGAGAAAAAATAAAGGACAGATACATAGATATGGAAGTCATGACATACAAAATATGTTCATAAACTACCTATATTTCAGCCAATTAATTCTGATATGCTATACAGTCACTGCAATTTCAATCAAGGTCATAGTTTTATTAATTTATTATAGCTTCATTTTATTGTATTTTAATTAATTTTAAATTTAAAAATTCCCAAAATTAAACTAGATAGCATGAAGAATAGATTCTAAAGGTTATACTCAAACATTTAAAAATAATTGTCCTCCGATAATAAAAATAAATAAATGTGGCAAATGTAGTGACAGCTGTGTACTGAAGTTTTGGACACAGGGGAAAAAATGTCTACAAATTTTAAAAGCCATAATAAAAGTGAGAAAATGTGTGTTCCTTCATTGTTAGCATTCAGTGATAATTTCAACATATATCAGTGATGAGTTATTTTTGATCCTCACAGAGTTCACTCACCCTTTCTCCCTTGTGTTAAACGTTAAAATAAGTATGATATTATGGTAAAAAAAAATTCACAGAACTAGATACATATCCAACAGAAACAAATGAAACCCAGAATGAGCCCATGTGTAGCAATGGATTCATAAAAAGATGACATAAGAAGTGTTCATTGCATTAGTGGTGCTAGGTCTACAATGAAAAGACATAAAATTTGTCATGTACACTGAACAAACGATTGTCATTGGCTGCATATGAAACTCGTAACAGGTATATTTATTTTAAATAACTTTTCAATATATTTGCTTTTATGGTGCTTAAAATTGTTTGTAATGTGTACTATTTGCCGTAGCATATTTTAAGTCATTAACAAATCATTACAAGAAAATCTTGGTAAGATTTGTCTTCTAGGTATGTGGACTAATGCATATTGCTTATTTGAAAACTTTCTTGTCTTGAATATTCCAACTACGTGATATACTTTGTAATTTTTGGATAGTTATAAACATAGGGAATCAGAATAGATGGATTAAAAAATCCTAAATTGGTATATTAATCTCAAGTAGTTTTTAAAGGAGGGATGTTTATGTGAAAATCTGTTCTCTTTTATAAATGGTGAGAGAATGGTTGCGACATGGTTGTGAGGGCCTACAATCTGGTATATAAGCATCTCTGTTACAACCTCTTTCCAAATTCTTCTATGCTAATTTTAGGCTAAGAAATATTTTAGGCCTGACATTTAAGACTTTTGTCTCTCGAATTGACTTTGCAGAGTCGAGAAAAATTTATTTGGGCAATAACAGATGTTTGGTATTATTTAAACTCAACAGCTGGATAATAGGACTTTATTTCTTTTTTATACAAATGATTTGATGTCATGTGACAGAATCACTGTGTCCTCATCTAGGATACAAGAAACATCCATAATAATGAGTGAAACCGTATTTGATAAAACCAGTGCCACAACTGAGGCAATTAAAATGTAACATAGCTATGTCAATAATGAAGTCCGTTAACACAGGGAATGAAAAACTAGAATGCATTTAGATTTGGTTTTGTATTTAAACCTTCTCCTTTTCTGTCTCCCTTTGTCTCTAATACACACACAAACACAAAAAAGTAGATGTAGATATCTAGCTACAAAGACATATAGATACATAGATATATAATTATGTAGATATATAGCTATTTCCTGTGCTCTGGAGTTTAACCTCAGAGATTCTTGCTTGCTAGGCAGGTGATCTACTAGCACATCTAGTCTCAGGCCCAGTCCCTATACTTCTTTTTCAGTTGTGTTGCTTGAACCGAAGACCTGAGCACTGTCCCTTAGCTGTTTGCTCAAGGATGTGAAATGGCATGAGATCTGAAGATAATAGTGATTTAGAAGTTAAAATATCAACTAAATTAGTGGAACTATGTATATTTTGGTAAGTAATTTCATCAAGGAAATAGTAGGTAGCATAATCTGTGTTCATGACTTTGATGGCTTGGGAACAGTCAAGAAAAACAAAGATCTCTCTCTCCCTCTTTCTCTCTCTGTCTCTCTGTCTCTCTGTCTCTGTCTCCGTCTCTCATCTTTTCTTAAATCTACCTCCAGCTCATGTGTTATGCAGAGTCACTTTCTCTCACATACCCTGCATATCACAATCATGATTAGCTTCACTTTAGGAAAGTAAATAAAAGGTTAGAGGACAGGTTGAAAATATAGAGCTTTTTCTGGCAGTTAACTTCCAGAGCTATATAGGAGGATTTGGGAACCTGGGTAAGAGTTTGATATTTGGGAAGTGGTACTAGCAAAAGAAACTGATAATCATATAATTAAGGGATAGCCAAAATCTTTGGGTTATTATAGAAAATGGACATTTAAAACAAACATTTTTTTTAAAAGGTAAGAAAAAAATCCCATGCATTCTGGAGGTTTCAGGGCTTGTGATAGTATCTAGGCAAGAGGTGTACTTTGTATGTGCTGCTTATATTTTGAAATCTATGTAGGGTAGCAGACTCTATCTTCCCTCTTTAAATGAGAAGAATGAAAACTGTGAAATATGCCTCACTCCCTGGAGCACTGCTGAGTCTTTTCCTCTCAGAAACTGTTGAGGGTTGGCTAGATCCAAATGTACTGGTTGTCTTATCCAGATCATACAGATTTCCATGGCTTCCTCACTCAAGCCCAGTTCTGATACAGCACATTTGATATTGGATAGTGTGATGTTAGGATAAGTGAAAACTGAAAATCAAATATGTAAGAATTACTTGATATACTAGGTTTTCCAAAACACAGTTCATTCTAAGAGGAAGAAATTTATAACTTTGAAACAAAAATCCTCACAGATGAAGATTTATATTGGGACAAAAATAGACTCTATCCTTATACATTGTTTGGGAATTGTATACACAAGGAGAGGCTCATTCCAGACATCTTTTGACACAACTTTGTCACTTTTCTCTATCTACCCTGGCCTGACCGGTTTTAGATAATAGAAGGAGACTATTTGGTACAAAAAAATGATGTATGTCCTAGTGTATCTTTTTCATTTACTATCCATTGGATTTACTTGTAGATTTATATGAACATTATAATTATTACAAATGAAGGAAATCAAGAAGCCTATTTCTTTGAGTATGGCTTACTGCATTTAATATAAAATTTCCAAGTATTTACAATTCTTTACAAATGGGGCAATGCTATTCTTTCTGATGGAAGCACAGAATTCCATTGTGTATATATACACCATATTTTCTTGAGCCATTCTTCCAATGGGGGGGGGGCATCTGGGTTGATCCCATAACATAGCTATGGTAAATAATGCTGCAGTAAACATAGTCTTGCTGATGGTTAGCGCTCATTTGGGTAAATGTTCAGGGGTGGGATTACTGGGTCATAGGGAAGCTCTATGTTTAGGCTTCTTTTATTTTTATTTTTAATTTTTTTATTTAATTTTATTGTCAAGGTGATGTACAGAGGGTTACAAAATTACATATTTAAGGTAGTGAGTACATTTCTTGTGAAACTTGTTACCTCCTTCCTCATTTTTTCTCCAAACATCTCTCCTCCCAATCCCCCTCAATCAAGTTTTCTGTTAATTTCCAACATATTGTCTTGTGAGTGTCACTGTAACATTGGTTCACCTTTTATCCTTTGTCTCACCATTCTGATATTCCCCCTCTCTTCCTTAACTCAGATAAACACATATCCTACACCCAGGTTTCCAAAATCAAATAAAGCGACAACAGGGCTTAAATCATAGGGAAGATCAACAAAAGAAAAAAGAAATTATGCTCCATTTGTAAAGAAATGTAAAGACTTGGAAAAAAAAATCATACCAAGTGAATTAAGCCAGACCCAAAGAAACACAAACTCTCGGGTTTCCCTCACTGGTGATAATTAGTGTATGTCTAGGATAGTCCTAGCAGATAGCTAATTATCTATGTATATATGAACACATAAGATGATGATAAATGAAATGAACGCCAAGCAATGAAAACCAAAGGTTTATAATCATTGTTTTTATATTTAATGTAGTATGTGAAATTATGTTTAGTCTTTTTAGGAACCTCCATAGCACTTTTCAGAGTGGTTGAACAAGTTCCCATTCTTGTACATGATTAATTAAACTGAGTCTAAACATACGCACAGTGAGACCAAAGGAAGATATACTTAGGTGAGGATCTCAAGGAATCCATATCTATGTGCATATGGTCAGATAACATGATATTTATGGAAATGAACTCCAACACATGGAAACTAGAGGTTTCATATTGCACTGTTTGCAGTTGTTCTCCTTTTTTTCTTTATTTTTCTTCCTTTTGTTTCTGCTTGGATTTCTGTGCCCTTTGTCTCTTAAGTTTATCTGATTTGGGGAGGAAGGGGAAGCACAGAAAAGGCCGGACAAAGGGTGAGCCAACACAGCAGTGATAGTCACTAGACAATATGATGGAAATGAACTATACAACTAAGATGGGGAAAGAGTTGGGAGGGAGAAAATAAGGGTGGGGGAGCTCCTGTTCAAAAGGAAATATACTCATTACCTGCTTTATGTAATGGTAACCCCTCTGTACATCACTTATATCATATAGAAAGCTGTAGGATCCTACATTAATCCATAGCTATTATTTTGAGAAAACTTTTTGCAAAGTAGATCAAGAAAATTATGAGATTTTTTTTGTACTGGCTATAAAAGGTGAGAATCTCAGATGTGGTTAGTTGGATGGCCCTGACAACAGTAGCCATCTGTAAATTTAGACAAGGATGAAATTCTGGGGCACAGGAGCAATGTCACAGGAGGGACACTAGAGGGCTGCCACCAGAGGGCTGAAGAGAGACAGCAATCCAAGGAACAAAAAGAAAATCAACTAGAAATGTACCCAAGGCCGAACAATGAAACTGTAACCACTCTGTACATCATTTTAACAATAAATAAGAGAAAAAGAAAAGAAAATCAATTGTAGAGGTTGCAGAGCTGGCCTTAATGATGAGGATGCTTGAGACTGAAAAAGGAACCAAAAAATGATAGGAACCCCGGAAGAACAGAGTGGCTACATAGGCAGGAGCTCCAACTTTCAGAATGTATTAGTCAATTGTAGCACAGACATCACCAACACTCAAATAAAAATATAATAAAAATAAAGCTAAATAAAGCTGTGTTTGTATGTTGTTTGTGTATGCATGTGCTAGAGAGAGACAGGAAAAGTTCAGTTGTCACAGACTGTAGTCTAATTGAAGAGTTTAAAATTTGATATATTAATGAGAACTAATGAGCTGGTGACTTGTAATGGCACACACATTAAAGTACACCTAATACTGAAATTAGCTATATTATCTCATCATTAGACATTGTTATTAACTAATGTTTTGGAAAATTGCAGCATCAGTGGACAGAAGTTACATTGGTATAATTACTTCTCTTTTAGTTATAATGTTAACCATCTTTATTTGTTTTTTTTCCCCTGTGATTGGTATAATTGGGTGTGTCGAGTATTTCTTTATTTTGTTCAGTTTTAGACTACTTTTTCTGTTATTGATGAATTTAGGTTATACAGTCTATCAGCAGACACTAAAATATAGTATGAATTCTGTTTATTAAAAAAAGCAAATAGAATGTGTTTCTGTTAACTTGTACAACCTGTTACCTAGGCTGTAACAAATAAACTAAAATTTATAAAAGCACAATGCCACAGAAGTTTATTTTATGTTCACATAACAGCCTTAGGAGATTATTCACATTCAAGGGTTGGCTCTTCTCCAAATGCTCTTTCAGTGACCCAAGTTCTTCATTTTATGAACTCGTCATCTCCTAGGGCATTATTATTGAATTTTCTCAAGCAGCAAAGAAGAAAACAAAACATCATGTACTGGCACCTCTTCATCTCAATCTCTTTGTTTGAGAGAAACACATACAAGTTGTTTTCTCTCATTTATTTGAAAATAATTAGTTGCATGAAAAAAAACACTACAAGGGCATATAGGATGTATGTCTTTTTGGTGGACAGCTTCTTCCCTGCTACTGGTCTTCAGTATAAAAGGCAAAGACTCAGATTCTTGAACCATATGATAGTTGGGGTCATTCTTCTGGACCTCAAGAGTCTGCATGTTCCCTTATTCCTATTCACAGGATGCATTCACTCTCTTCCACAAGGGCACAACCCAAAGACCTAGCTAGTCATTTCATTCTAAGTCCAGACCATCTCTAATAATGGATGGCAGGTCCTCATGGCATGGAAAGGTAGACATAAAAGCAAGCTATGCATTACACATAACACAGGCAAAGCTCCTTTATTACAACTTCAGCCTGAGCTGTCCTACTTCAGATCAAACTGAAGGGGTGCAACAATGATTGAAATGGGACTTTGGTTACTGCTCGCTGAATAACAACAACAACAAATCCTAGCAAGTTTTTATTGACTTTCTGCAGTAGACTATAGTTTATGAATTGTCTATTTCTTATGGGTACAATTGCAAAATATGAGTTTCTTCTTGAGCATAAACATTCTGGTCTCTGGTTTGTATGCTAATAGACAGTGATTTAACCCCTGGAAAGCTGAGATTACTTAACCTCTTGCACAAATGCCATAGCCTCAGGGTACAATCTGAGCCTTATGACAAGCCAGAGGTACTGTATTTGCTTGTGCTGCAAAGAAAGCACAGAGTGAGGTGGAAGCAGCACTGATCAGGGTTAATGGGGCTCAGGCAAAGTTACTTTACTAACAATCCCCTCTTTGTTTTTGTTTGTTATATTTAATGAATTTCTTACATCACTTGATTTAACTTGGTCTAGCAATAAGAGGTTTCTGGTGTATAACCATTTGGGCTTTATGGCCTTATCTATTGTTTCCTGACAAATCACTTCAAAGTGTCTTTTAACAGCTCAAAGGTTAAGTGGCCAAAAGCCTTTGTTGTGTTTATATTGGCTTTTGGAGTACTACTAGTAGAACTTAAGATCTCAGGTTTGCTGTACAGATATTCTATTAATTTGAGCCATGTGCCCAGTCTTTCATACTTTATGTTTGTTAATGGGATATTTTTGTAAAGAGATCTTACGTTTATTCCCTGGACAGCATGAATTACAATCCTCCTCTTAAACCTTCACTATTGCTGGGATGACAGCAGTAAGTAAACATGCATGTTTCCCAAGAATATAGATACTACTTCTTACTTGGACATACTATTATGAAAAGAGGAGAAATAGATCTTGTATTCCACATTTCCTTCTGTTCAGTGAACAAGAACATAGTATGGACAGATATGAGGTTTTGGGAAGGAGGAAGATGTGCCATTTTGGCAACACTAAATCAGCTCTTGATGATTTATGAATTCCAAGTGGTACAGTGTAGCAAGCACAGTACTTGGATCCAGCCCAATTCTACTAGTTGCCACTCAAGGGAGGAAAAACACCATTCTATTTGCAGGAGAGCAGTGGGCCTTGCTGTTGTTGATGTATAACAAAATAGGTCAGTAATGTGGTTTGCTGTCCATATTCTCATGGTTTATAAGAATACTTCCATCCTATGAGGCAATCCAGATTTTTTCAATTTTTTCCTTTATTGTCAAAGTGAAGTATAGAGGGGTTGCAGTGTCATACATAAGGCAGTGAGTATATTTCCTGTTCAACTTGTTACCTCCTTCCTTATTTCCCCCTCCACCTCCCCTCTCCTCCTTTTTCTTCCCCCCCCCCCCACCCGCCATGAGTTGTACAGTTAGTTTACACCAAATGCTTTTGCAAGTATTGCTTTTGGAATCGTTGGGTTTTTTTTTTATCCTTTTTCTCTTGATTTTGGTATTCCCTTTCCCTTCCCTAGTTCTAATACATGTATATACAGTACCCTGGGTACTAAGAACAGATAAAGTGATAGCCGGGGTGAAACCACATGAAGGGAATACAAGAGAGAGATAAAAAGGGTTGGGCTTCACATAGCATGTGAAAATAATTACAACAATGATATGACACTTGTTTCCATAACGTGGAGTTCATTTCACTTAGCATCATCTTATGTATTCATATGGGCATAGCTATTGAGCTGTATTGTGAGCTTCTGCTATGACTAGTCTAAACATGTACTAATAATTCCCTATGAGTGAAACCATAGAGTCTGATTTTCTTTGGGTATGGCTCACTTCACTAAGTGACCCATAGTGAAGTGAGCCAGAGCCAAAGAAACACAGATGCTATTGACTTATTTGCAATGTTCACCCTCTCAAACTGTGGGAAGCAAAAGTCTCTTGCTTATAAACCACCCAGTCTATAGTAGTTGATTAAAAATGTTCAGAGTTAAGATCACATTTCTATTTATGTTACGCTGGTCTATACAAGGGAGGATAATGAGGTCTAAAGGCCCATTTATCTAGCAGATATGATCAACATTTAAATTGGCATAAAGATATCCAGAAGCCTAGGCTATCTTAATATAATTGAGAAAACATATATATGAACTAATTTTAGAATAGAACAATAGATTTTTTAACCTTAGTTATGGTATTAATTGACATTAATCCAATTGTATTGATCAGATTTAATTTTATAATTACATTTCATGTAACTTATTATTTCTGCTCACCTGGTTACATAGTGATGGAGTACTTCATTTATTATATTTTCTTATATTAGTCATTATATACATTTTTTCTTAGAGGACAAGATCCAATAATAAAAAAACAACAAAGTGGGCATCAGGTTTGAAAAATAGAAGGTGCCCCTGAGGAATGTGACCCCCAATTGGAGTTCAGTGTGCTCTTGCCCTTTAATTTTTATGAGATTGCCTCTGTTTGAGGGTTTAGTCTCTGTGATCTGGCACTGAAGAAGACTGGTGAGTTATTAAACATAAATGATCTCACAGGAGAAGAGAAAAGATAACCCTGGCTGGTCAAATCTAAAGTATAAGTTACTTGAAAAAAAAAAAAACTGTTCTAATAATTGTCTGATTTGATGGTAAGCTGCTGTTGGTGTTGATTACATCATTAATGTACCATAGGTCACCACTCAAATATATTAGCTTGAACTTTGTTATAACTTGGTATGGATTTTTAAAGCATGACCAATATCAAGTTTATTTTCCAACGTAGGAAAAGTCTTGGAGGTATGGGAAAAAAAAAAGCCACTCGGGAGAGTGTGGTTATATGCTAGATGTCATTAAGTTAGAGTTTCTTCCATTGTTACTTTTAATTAGTTTTGAGTCTATTACCAGTCTTCATTAGAAACATCTTACATCTTCCCTAAATAATTGCTATATTATTATTTATATGTCATTGTTTTAAGCCCTTCGGATTAAACTTAATCTACTACAAACTGATCAGGTTAAGGCATACAGCAGAGATATCATTAAACTCAATTCTTTGATTATCTAATATGCCCATTATTATTATAGAGGGAAGCTAGTGTATAATTGGTTCATCTAGGTTTCTGTACAGCTACATGAGTGTAATAAAAGTCAGAGATGGTTAGGATTCGGGTCAAAAATTAAGTAAAGTAGGAGCATGTGTTTGAAATGGATCAAGGTTGGTAGAAAACTAAAAGGTATTTTGTAAGTGAAAAAGTATTTAGAAGAGAAAAAGTTGATGTCTGATCCCTAGAGTCACAAAAGCAAAGCAAAAACATACAATTAAAGATTCAAGTTCCTACTTGCATGAACAAATTCTGGGTCTACAGTCATAGCAAGGGCACTGGGGTTGGCAAGTAGCTCTGAGATGGGGAAAAATAAAATAAAATCGGATAGGAGGTGACGGGAGACCAGTCATAGCTAAGTTGCTATGTTCACAGAGGAAATTGAACAGCTCAAAGTAATGAAGTTGCTGTTGAGGGAAGCTTTCAGGTTTCAGCTGCACATTCAAATTCACTTGTTTATTTATTCATAAGTGCTGAGTAGTTGATACGTATCAGGAACATACTGTGTGCTGGAAATTCATTCCTGACTAAACCATACTCAAATATTATCTTTCAGTTAGAGAATGATAAATGTTCTGACAAAATAAACTAATATGTGAGAGAATAATGTCGGCCTCTCTCTGTTCTCTCTCACTCTGGCCTTACTGTAAGAGTGCAATGTATAAGGCTTCAAATGAAGGAATTCTTTGAGAAGAAGGATTTGAGAAGTCAATAAATACCCTGAAAAAAAATAAAGCTTCTGAGAAAAAGATTCAACAAAATGAGGCCTGAGAGATATTGAAAGGCTGGGAACGAGATCTTTTGAAGCCTTGTGAGCATAAGGCTGACAAGTAGTCTCACTTGAGAACTAGAAGCCATTGTTGATTTTAGAGCAGGAAGTGATTTGTATTAATACTTCACTGTCTCTACCAGGTGAGAATGGTTGGAAGTGTAGCGAGAATAGACTTAGGGAGATGAGTTATAGGCGTACTGAGCATAGGCAACATCAATTTGCACCACAATAGTAACACTACCCACAGAGTTCTGTGGTCACAGGTCAGATATATGCTATATAACGGCTCAGTTTTAGGAAACAATAGAAATAGAGATGGGCAACTGTGAGAGAGGCAGCTCTGAATATGAAGATCAGAAATTACTTTCTTGTTTCTTGTTGTGGAGGAATAAATTATTGGCTTAAGGCCATTTCATACATATTTAAAAGGTATTTAAAAAGAGAGAATCCTGGGTATTTTATGCATTTGTTTAGATTCCCAGTTGGCTCTCTTCTCCTAAGAAGTTGAGTAATACTTGCGATGTTTTCAATAAATTCTTAAGAGAAATATAATTTTACTTTTGTTGTTTCTAGCCAGGATGATTGGTTGATGATAAATAAAGGAAATTTGTCTCATCATTTTCAAAGCTGTATTTAACCATATGACAATAACTCACAACATAAATAATTACTATGGCTGCAGTTTGGATCATGAATATCAAACACTACATGAATAGGATGTGGCAGAATCATACTCATGTTGTATTTTTTAGCCCTAATTCCTCACATTGCTATAATCTAAATTTGACTCTCTAAACCCAGCACTTCATTATGAAGATGATCAAGATTATCTCCTAGAGAATGATGCCCAGTGAAGCAACTGTATTTTATATCACTAGGATAAAAATCAATCAGAATGTTTAAGAACATGAAAAAAATTCAAAAACAATGTAAGCATCTGCAAAATAGTGGTTATTTTTAATTGCCTACATAAATATTTCTTTAATGTGGATATTTTGATGTAATCACATCTTTTTATAAGTGAAAGCAGTTTCCATAAACTAAAAGCATAATAGAATAAAATAAGAATGGGTTTTTTTTGTCCTATTGTGTTCTAAAGCTTCCTCTTTGATCAAGCAAATCATTTATTTGATTTGTAAAATTGAAGCTTGGGGTTTTGTGATCCTGCTCTGCTGTCTTAAAATCACGGTTGTCTCCGCTGTATAACTACTTGAACAAACACTAAATTCTTTGGAAAAAAAATACCATGAATGTCACTGCAGCATACATGAAATTCACCTAATTGGAAGAATAATGAGTTCTGGGTGAGTCCAGGATCATGACAATCTCACTTTTCCCCTCTGGTCTTTGTATAAAAAAAATGGAAATTGCAATTTTCTACATATAGAAGGAATTACTTCAAATAAGAAACTTTGGGTAAAAGTAAAGACTATAAACATAATCTATGCTATGTGAATAAGATCACAATTTGCCCAGTACTTGCTGAGAGGTAGTAAGCTTAGCTTAGTTTATTACCCCTCCAGGAAAACTCTGAGATCTATAATATTAGATGATCTCTTTATTCACTATGGAAAGCATTCTTGCCCAAATATATTTGATTTCTTTTAAAAAGTACACATTTACAGTTTTGAGGATACATAATAATAAAAAGCTGCACATTAATAATGCATTAATAAATGGCACTTAATATTTTTCCACTGTATGCTAGACTTAGGCTAACACATTTTATATGGATTTAATCCTCCACTTTTATTGCATATATCCTCAAACCACCTACTCTCAATAAACACAAAAAAATCATTGTGTTAGTATACCTATTTCATCTTGCAAAGAAGGAAAATGAACCTCCGAGTGGTAATTTACCAAGATTACAAAATGAGAAACTGCAGGGCCAAGACTTCAATCTCATGGTAATAGATATAGTATCTTGAAACATACTTTGTTAAAGTGCTCTCCTGTCCTAAATCACATGTAGCAAGTACTTTAAAATAATCTCTGAGGTTGAATTTACTTATCTGTAACAGTAAATAATTAGGCTGGTCTTATCTTACGGTTTTGCTTAGAGTATTGAATGAGATAATGCATGTGAAACACTTAGCAAATGCTTCACAGAATTGTATTCATCTCATGGAACTTATTACCTTCTTTTTCTTTCAAAGATCCTTCAGGATATCCAGACCTGACTAAGGTCATTCATAACTGCTGGAGAAAGAAATTCAAGATGCTTTTTTATGCAAGCTCACGAGTAAGTTTAACCTTGCCTAGGTGAAGGTTTGAGAGTAATATTTCACCAAATTACTTTAAGTCTTAGCCTTGGATGGATTCGGCTACTTGCAATCAGGTGAAGTTGGGTGAAAAATTATGGCACATACACTGTGGATGGGAGAGATGTATATCACCTCCAGCTAAACCTTTCAAAAGATGGGTGTCAGTTCTCCTTGCCCTGCCATTGCTTTATGTTGAGTTTAAGCAATCACAGCTTGAAAAGTCCACAAATATGTTATAGTTACACAAAAGACATATGTTCAGGAAAACAAATTAAATCTTTGTTGGTTGGTTTTAAATAAGATAATTATATTTGTGTTATTAATTATTGTTTTTATCCCTATCCCAATTAGCTGATTAGATTTTCTCTTTTTAGATACATTTTTAAAGCTATAATCAATATTGCAAATTTTGAATGGAAGCACAGCTTTTATTTCCCTGCAGTTTTTTTCAAGAGCCTGCTTTCAATTTGTTTGTGTCTTCTAATTCTATTGGTCTAATAAATCCTATATGTCTAAATTTATTATATTCTTTGAGCAAAAGATTAGAAATTTGTTACTGAGAATGATATTACTGTTTCTATTGTCTTCTTCTTCTTCTTCTTCTTCTTCTTCTTCTTCTTCTTCTTCTTCTTCTTCTTCTCTTCCTCCTCCTCCTCCTCCTCCTCCTCCTCCTCCTCCTCCTCCTCCTCCTCCTCGTCCTCCTCTTCCTCCTCCTCCTCCTCCTCGTCCTCCTCCTCCTCCTCCTCGTCCTCCTCCTCCTCCTCGTCCTCCTCCTCCTCCTCGTCCTCCTCCTCCTCCTCCTCCTCCTGCTTCTCCTCTTCCTCCTGCTTCTCCTCCTCCTCTTCTTCCTCTTCCTCCTCCTCCTCCTCCTCCTCCTCCTCCTCCTCATTCTCCTCTTTGTCCTCCTCCTCCTCCTCTTCCTCCTGCTTCTCCTCCTCCTCCTCCTCTTCTTCCTCTTCCCCCTCCTCCTCCTTTTCCTCCTTCTTCCTCTTCCTCTTTTCATCCTCTTCTTCCCCTTCTTCCTCCTCTTCTTCTACTTCCTCTTCCCCCTCCTCTTCTCCTCATCCTCTTCTTCTTCTTTGTTCCTCTTCATACTATTTCTGACATTCCATATAGACAATTCCACCAAACCATTGGTTTACCCTTGACTATTTGGATAATGAAGATAATTTTAGTTTTCATTCCTTGTTAGTGAATTGATATTTTGGGGGCTTAATACAGTATGACTATTTGTGCGTCTTTTTGTATGGGGACCATTCAATTTTCTAAGATAACTGACAAATTTTATGACTTATTTTAAAATTGTTTTGGAAAAGTTATTAAATATTATTAAACATTTAGCAGACTCTTACCTGATAGTAATTCCAGTGCTCATGAAATCCTTGAGTAGTTATTTAACCCACTCTTCTGCACTTCCCTCCGTTCCTTCCTTCCTTCCTTCCTTCTTTCCTTCCTTCCTTCCTTCCTTCCTTCCTTCCTTCCTTCCTTCCTTCCTTCCTTCCTTCCTTCCTTCTTTCCTTCCTCCCTTCCTTTCTTTAATATATGTTAAAAGCAGTTGAACCAAATGTTTCCCAGAGGCTATTAAGGGCGATCAGATCCATTCCATGTTCCTCTTACTGTTACTCTGAAGGATTTCTAAAGTCTCACCCATTTTAATGAAAGCTAGTGTTCCATGTGCTACCACAGTAAGATTCACTCCATGAGATCAAGCAAACATTGTGTAATCTAGAAAGAGTTAGATCAAACAGCATTCTCCATTTGAATTCACACAAGAGCTGATAACACTCCCAGTGACATGTTAGTTTTACAACTTTGAGTCTTCTGGTTTGGGTCAAAATTTCGATAAATACTAATACCTAAATGATTGACTAACACAAATAAGAGTGTGTCAATGAATCTAGGGGAGAAACGAATACTAGTGAAAAACAGAGTCTCTTCAGGCAACATAGCAGGACTGAATGCCTGCTGGGGTTCTCAATAATGATTGCTGGATACTCAATTTGGAGAAAATTAAGATCTCTTTTATCAGCTAACAACAATGCACTCTAAACACTGGAGAATATTAACGTTCCCTGTGTACTATAGGTTTTCTTCAATTCACAATAATTCATAAACCAAATGTTAATATAGACCGTCTCATTTTTAAACTTAGTTTTACCCAGATTGTTTGGTATCATAACATGCTATAGGAATTTCCCCACCTTAAACTCTCTGCTTTCTCTTTCTCCATTTCTTTTTTTTATTTAAATTTTTATTGTCAAATTTATTTATAGAGAGGTTACAGTTTCATATGTTAGGCAATGGATACATTTCTTGTACTGTTTGTTACCTTGTCCCTCATTCTCCCTTCCCCTTTCCCCCTTTCCCTTTCCCCCCATGAGTTGTTCAGTTCATTTACACCAAACATTTTTGCAAGTATTGTTTTTGTAGTCGTTTGTCTTTTTTACCCTGTGTCTCTCGATTTTGGTATTCCCATTCAGTTTCCTACTTCTAATACCAGTATACTCAGTTTCCAATGTACTCAGATAAGATACAGAAATAGTGCAGGTACACCACAGGAAAGTGATACAAGCAGATCATCAATAATAGAAGCTACGGTTACACATGGACTCTATGGTCTCCCTCATAAGGAATAATTAGCACAGGTTTAGGCTAGTCACAGCAGAGGATCACAAGAGCCCAATAGCTATACCCTTATGAACACATAAGAGGATGATAAGTGAAATGAACTCCAGGTTATGGAAAAGATTGTTATATCAGTGTTGTAACTACTTTCAACGTGCTATCTTTCTCCATTTCTTATACTAGTTTGAAGTGTCATGTGAAGAGCTATAGGTGATGACTCAGTTATTTTCTTTACAATATACCTTTTAGTGTCATCTTTCTTTTGCATCCTTAATTGGACATCTTTTTCTCATTAACGAAGTTCTGCTTTTGCCTCAAATCAGCTGCAATACTGAGTCTCTTTCAAATTTTCTGTGAAGGACATCTTAGAGTTTATTTTCATGCAGCAGAGCATACACGTTATATTAAAAGAATCTGATTCAAATTCTAGGTCAGTATTTACACATTATATCCCCAGATTTAAATAGAATTTGACAAGACTTTGTAGCTATCAGTTCCATCTTGAAGAAATGTTCTTTCCTGCTTTCCAAATTCTGCATAAATATGTTTCCTGGTTTAAATATTTCTCATTTGTAAAAGGTCAGAATTTGATAAAAGAATAAACAATTGCATATTTTGAATAAATTTTAAATGAAATTATCATGTGGAGGAGATAAATATTTTGATGATAATTTACATTAATATTGAAAATTGATAATAATGAATGTAAACATTAGAATCATTTTCATGTTTTTTCTGGGTTTATTTTATTTTATCTTATTTTTAAATTTTTTTGTCAGACTGATATACAGAGCGGTTACAGTTTCATACTTTAGGCTTTGGATACATTTCTTGTACTGTTTGTTACCTCCTCCATCATTCTCCCCCTCTCCCCCCTCGTCCTTTCCCCCCATGAGTTGTTCAGTAGATTTATACTAAACAGTTTTGCAAGTATTGCTTTTGTTATCATTTGTCTTTTTTACCTGTGTCTCTCGATTTTGGTATTCTCTTTCAGTTTCCTAGTTCTAATACCTGTATACATGGTTTCTAATGTACTCAGATAGGATAGAGTGAAATGAACTCCATTTTCATGTTTTATGATTTTAGATATATAAAATCTGGTTTAGTAATGCAAGATTAATGCAAGATTAATTCATGACTACTTTTTAGTTGTTAATGTAAGTTAATCACACACTATTTCTTTGTTCCCATATACTTGAAACTGAGTCAGTTTTGTTAGGGGCCTGCAATAAATAGATAGATAGATAGATAGATAGATAGATAGATAGATATGTTGTTTCTATTGTGAACAAAGGTATGACCTATCTACATTTCAATCTAAGGTATCTGAAGGAAATATTTTAACATATTCCTTGTTTTCAGGTACCTGGAATTTTCTGTCCATAGAAAAATTGACAAGACTTTATAGTTCCCATTTCTATCTTGAAGAAGTGTTCTTTTCAGCTCCCCAATGTTTGCATAATTGAACTCTTCATTTCCTTGTCCACAGTGGCAGAAAGGAAAAGGGCAAATGATTCTTTCAACAGCATGTGTGATGGTGACCTAAGGGTCTTGATAAGAAAGGTGAATCTCATAAATGTGGTCAAAATTTATCCAAGTCAGTTGACTATTGAAATTATTCCTTCTGGAGAAAGATGGCGCCGAGACAATAGGGAGGCACCCCGACTCGCACCAACTGAATAGCGAGCTGGGAACTCCAACACCCAACACTCCACCAAGAACCCAGCAAAACCAGCATCCAGAAGCAGTGGAGAAACGCAGGAAAACAAAAAGGAGCAAAAAAGAAGAACCGAAAACCTACACGGAGCCGGAGATTAATCGGGGCACCCTCCCCCCACCAGCCGGCCCTGGCCCAAACAGGGTCAGGCTGGGAAAGGGAAACCCGGCGATCGGCAGACAGGTTGCCAGGAGCGCAGAATCCATATAGCGGGAGACCCCACGGACACAAAGCAGGGTGCGGACCAAGACACACCCAGCAGCGACGAGAAGTTCGGGTCCACACCGGATTCGGACAAGGGAACCCAGCGCGGCAGAAAGAGGGAACGGGGGAGCCACCACGACACTTCGCCAACCCCTGAAGGGCCAACGGCGGTGCGGGACACGCACACAAAGCAGCAAAAGTGAGTCCCCCATAATCCCTTCCCCCAACGGGAGACCCAAGCCCGACAAAGACGATATATCTCCCTCCCTCCCCCTCCCCACTCCCGTGGGAACAAAGATTCCCCAAATCAGGCGGGAAGCTCCCAGCAGGCACTGGGAAGCCAGTCTAGCAGGGGAAGGGCGGAACAGCCCCAAGCCCCCAAAGGTTCCTGAACTGGCAGAACCGGCCCCGTCCCCTTCCCAACAGGGGCCAGGGACGGCCGGCAGGGCAAGCCCCACCCGAGGCGCCTAGACCTTGCGGACTCTTACAACTAAAATCACAGGCGCTGGTGGGCAATACCAGCCCAGCAGGGTCACCTGAGCCTGATCTCGTTCCCCCTCCTCGAAGCGGAGGCGAGGTCTGAGGGTGCCAAGCCACACCCGGACAGTCGATCCCACTGGGCCCCACACATACTGCTTCCCCCCCCCAACGGACTCGCGGGAGGGCGCAAGCACAACCCAACAACCCAGGGCTCGCTCTGGGAGGCAGACCCCACTTAAGTGCCTGTTGTAGGGGACTCACAGTGCACAGGAGGGCGGGGCCCCGGCGAAAGCGCCCGCTCTGATAGGCGTGCCCTGCACTGGTGGGCGGGGCCACAGCGACAGCACCTGCTGACGCAGACACGCCTACACAGAAGGGAGGGAAGAACTACACAGACTTCCAGATGCGCAAATCACAAAGAAACATAACTCAGTTCATCAAAGGACAAGCCAACTCGCCAGCTCCAAAAAGCAGCACGACTGGAGAGGAGATGGAGAATAAAAAAGCAAATGAGGACATGTTAACAGGAATGATCGAAACCGTCAGAAATGAAATCAGAAAACAATTCCAGGAGTTTAGAGCGGAAATCTGGAAGGACACCCAGGAAGCCAAGAAAGAAATGGAAGCAAAACTGGATACAATGCAAGCCTCGTTTAAAGAAATGGAAGCAAAAATGGATACAATGCAAGCCGCCTTTAAAGAAAATCTCCACACCCTGAGAATTGAAATGCATGAAAAAATAGATTTAAAATACAACTCTTTAAAGGAAGAAATTTCCACGATCAGAGCTGATATGACAACCATGAATAGCTCTCTGACATCCATAAACTCCGCAATTGAAACCATAACACAAAGAGTGGACCATATGGAATCCAGAATCTCTCGCCTGGACGATGAAGCAGCTGACAACAACCAGAAAATGACCACACTCCAAGAAAAGGTGAAGCTTCAGGGAAGATTACTCCAGGAACTAATGGACAAAGACAAGAGATATAATCTGCGTATAATTGGAATAGAAGAAGGAGCCGAATATCAGAGCAGAGGGCTTAATCATGTTCTCAATAAAGTTATTGCAGAAAACTTCCCCAATCTCACAGGGGACCCCATCCAGGTAACCGAAGCCTATAGGACACCTGGCAGGCCAGACCCCAGGAAAACCACCCCAAGGCACATAATATTCAAGACTACAGACCTCAAGATTAAAGAGCAAATTCTGAATTCAGCCAAAGCGAAGAAGGAAACTTTTTTCAATGGGAAGAGGATTCGAATAACATCCGACTTATCCACACAAACTTACCAAGCTCGAAGTGAGTGGAAGAACACCATCCAAGTACTTCAGAATAACAATTTACAACCTCGGATCAAATATCCAGCGAAACTGGAGTTCACATTCGAAGGGAGAACCAGATCTTTCCACACCAAAGAGGAGCTAAAGGAGTATGTGAATAAAAAACCAGCCCTACAGCGAATATTAAGAGGGGAAGCCCACCCAACAGAGATCGTAAAAGACACACAGACAGATTCAGAAAGAAACTTCAATAGCCAAAGTCCAGCAGAAACACAAGCTCACTAAAGACAAGAAGAAAAAAAAAAAACAACAGGAAAAAACAGCCCAACAAGAAAATGGAAGGAGAAAAAACACCCTTATCCTTGATCTCTTTAAATATAAATGGCTTAAACTCCCCGATCAAGAGGAGCAGACTGGCAGAATGGATCCGCAAGCAAAAAGTTGACATCTGTTGTCTACAAGAGACCCACCTTACAGCAAGGGACAAAAACAGGCTTCGAATGAAAGGATGGAGCAAGATCTACCAAGCAAATGCACCCACCAAAACGGCAGGTGTAGCCATCCTGATCTCAGACAAGCTGGATTTCTCTTTAAAGTCCACTCAAAAAGACAAAGAAGGACACTACATATTGATACAAGGAAAAATCCAGAATCAAGACATCACGGTGATAAATGTATACTCACCGAACAAAAGAGGCCCGACATATGTCAAGCAAATTCTCACAGAATTACAGAGCAAGATAGATGCAAACACAATCATAGTGGGTGACTTTAATACTCCTCTCTCTCCAAGAGATAGATCCAACACCCAGAGGATTAGTAAGGGAGCTGAGGACCTAAATAACACCATTGCCCAAATGGATCTAACAGACCTATATAGAACCTTCCACCCTACAGAGACCCAATACACCTTCTTTTCAGCAGCCCATGGATCATATTCCAAAATAGACCACGTCATAGCCCACACAAAGAACCTCAGCAAATACAAAAGAATTGACATCATCCCATGTATTATATCTGATCACAGTGGATTAAAGGTAACCCTCAACAACAAAGGATACCACAGAGCCTATACACACTCTTGGAGGCTAAACCCCACGCTGCTATCCAACACTTGGGCCACAGATCAAATTAAAGATGAAATCAACGAATTCATAAGCCACAATGACAAAGAAAACACATCACAAAGAAACCTATGGGACACAGCTAAGGCAGTACTGAGGGGCAAGATCATTGCACTCAGTACCCACATTAAAAGAATGGAAGCAGAGCAGGTGAATACCCTCACGATGAAACTAAAACAACTGGAGAAACAAGAAATGACAGAATCTAAAACAACTAGGAGGGGAGAGATTACAAAGATTAAAGAAGAGATAAATCTGATTGAAAATAGAAAGACCATTCAACAAATAAATAAGACTAAAAGCTGGTTCTTTGAGAAAATAAACAAAATTGACAGACCCCTTGCAAGACTCACAAAAAAAAGAAGAGAAGAGACTCATATACGTAAAATCAGGGACTCCACAGGAAAAATTACAACAAATACACACGATATTCAAACAATCATAAGGAGCTATTTCCAAAACCTCTACTCAACAAAAAACAATAATTTTACAGAAATGGATCAATTCTTAGAGAAGTACAAACTGCCCAAACTGAACCAAGAAGAAATAAATCAACTAAATAAACCAATAACTTACGGTGAGATACAGGAGGTAATCAAGAACCTCCCTACTAAGAAAAGCCCAGGCCCAGATGGATTCACCAATGAATTCTACAAAACCTTTAGTGAGGAGCTAATTCCAATACTCCTCAAACTCTTCCGCGAAATAGAAACGGAGGGAAAAATCCCGAACTCATTCTACGAAGCTAATATCATACTCATCCCCAAACCAGGCAAAGATCCAACAAAAAAAGAGAACTACAGACCAATATCACTAATGAACACAGATGCAAAGCTCCTCAATAAAATATTAGCTAACAGGATCCAGAAAGTGATCAAGAATATCATACATCATGACCAAGTAGGCTTCATCCCTCAGTCACAAGGATGGTTCAACATCCGTAAATCAATCAATGTAATTCACCACATAAACAGAACTAAAATCAAGAATCACATTGTTATCTCAGTCGATGCCCAAAAAGCCTTTGACAAAATACAACATCCATACCTATTAAAAGCTTTGGAGAGAACAGGAATAGATGGAACATTCCTCAAAACAATAAAAGCCATATACAACAGACCAACTGCTAATATCATATTAAATGGAGAGAAACTTAAATCATTCCCCCTAAACACAGGAACAAGACAAGGATGCCCACTCTCCCCACTTCTGTTCAACATAGTACTGGAATCCCTAGCCATAGCAATAAGGCAAGAGGAGGACATCAAAGGGATCCACATCGGCAAGGAAGAAATCAAGTTATCCCTATTCGCAGACGACATGATCTTATATCTCAAGGACCCAAAAAACTCAGTACCCAAACTCCTACATCTAATAAACCAATTTGGCAAAGTAGCAGGATACAAAATCAATCCACAAAAGTCAGCAGCTTTTCTGTACACCAGCAATAGACAAACAGAAAAGGAAATTATGGAAACGATTCCATTTACAGTAGCCAAAAAAAGAATAAAGTACCTAGGGATCAACTTAACCAAGGACGTGACGGACCTATTCAATGAAAACTACAAAAATCTAATAAGGGAAATCAAAGAAGACACAAGGAGATGGAAAGACCTCCCATGCTCATGGGTAGGCAGAATCAATATAGTGAAAATGGCCATACTGCCCAAATTGTTATACAAATTCAATGCAATACCTATCAAAATCCCAGCCACATTCTTCACTGAAATAGAGAAACCAATCCATAAGTTCATATGGAACAGCAAAAAACCTAGAATAGCCAAAGCAATTCTAGGCAAAAAACATAGTGCAGGAGGTATCACCATACCAGACTTCAAGCTCTACTACAAGGCCATCATAACAAAAACAGCATGGTATTGGTATAAAAACAGATCGGAAGACCAGTGGATTAGAATTGAAGACCCAGAAATAAAACCGCACTCTTACAGCCAACTGATATTCGACAAAGGAGCTAAAGACATACAATGGAATAAACATAGCCTCTTCAACTACTGGTGCTGGGAGAACTGGGCAGCCATATGCAGAAAACTCAAAGTAGACCCAAGCCTATCACCATGCACCAAGATCAACTCAAAATGGATCAAGGACCTCAACATCAGACCTGAATCCTTGAAACTACTGAAGGACAGAGTAGGAAAGACACTAGAACTTATAGGCACAGGAAGGAACTTCCTGAATAGAGTCCCAGGCGCACAACAAATAGGGGAAAGACTCAACAAATGGGACTACTACAAATTAAAAAGTTTCTGCACAGCTAAGGTCATAGCCACCAAAATAGAAAGACAGCCAACGATATGGGAAAGGATATTTACCAGCACAGCAACAGACAAAGGCCTGATATCTGTCATCTACAGAGAACTCAAAAAACTAAGCCCCTCCAAGCCCAATAAACCTATTAGGAAATGGGCAAAAGAGCTAAAGAGAGACTTCACAAGAGAAGATATAAAAATGGCAAAGAAACACATGAGGAAATGCTCAACATCCCTGCTAGTAAAGGAAATGCAAATAAAAACAACCCTGAGATACCACCTCACCCCAGTTAGAATGGCCTATACTCTGAACTCAGGAAACAACAAATGCTGGAGGGGCTGTGGGGAAAGAGGAACCCTTCTCCATTGTTGGTGGGAGTGCAAATTAGTACAGCCACTTTGGAGAACAGTATGGAGGTTTCTCAAAAAGCTCAATATAGACCTACCCTATGACCCAGCCATACCACTCCTAGGCATCTATCCTAAACAGCAAAACCCAAGATATCAAAAGGACATTTGTACTTCCATGTTTATCGCAGCACAATTCACAATAGCCAAAATTTGGAAACAACCCAGATGCCCCTCCACAGATGAATGGATCCAAAAAATATGGTACTTATACACAATGGAATACTACATAGCGATTAGGAATGGTGAAATATTGTTATTTGCAGGGAAATGGTCAGAACTCGAACAAATAATGTTGAGTGAGACAAGCCTAGAACACAGAAAACAAAGGGGCATGATCTCCCTGATATATGACTGTTAACAAAGGGAGATGGAGAGACAGTAGAGACCAAGTCTGTGAACACTGTATATGTGCTTGATACATTGTATACTGCATATGGGTCTACCTGACCTAGACAAGGGATGGGAAAACAGGTTGTAAGATATCACAAGAAATGTACACAATGCCCTACTATGTAACTGCACCCTCTTTGCACAGCACCTTGTAAAAAAAAAAAAAATTTATGTTCAATTGATAATAAAAAAAATAAAATAAAATAAAAAAAAAAAAAAAAAAAAAGACAAGGATAAGTAAACTCTACTGTTGACATTATATTTAAAGTCCTAGGTGAATTTCCTTTGGCGTATGCCACGTGGCTACTGTATATGTTTTCGGTGCACTGTGTATTGTATATATGTCTACCTGATCTAGGGAAGGGAAGAAAAACAGGGTGTAAGATATCACAGGAAATGTACACACTGCCCTATTATGTAACTGTATCCCATTTGCATAACACCTTGTCAAAAAATTTAATTAATAAATAAATTAAAAAAAAAAAAAAAAAAAAAAAAAAAAAAAAAAAAAAAAAAAAGAAATTATTCCTTCTTGAATTATTCAAAAATCAAGCAGATCCATTTTAACACAATGACAACTATGCCTGAAGATAAATATTAAAAGATATCTTTACAGCCATTGACCATTGATCATTAGATAATAAACCTGTAGAGTTTCCTTAATTAGTATTGACTTGTGATTCTATTAAGATGTTAGGATTTCCACACTTACAGGAAATAAAATAGTTTCCTAAGCAGAGGCTCTGATGTTCACGGATAGTCATTGAAAATATGAGTCATAAAGACATCTGGGGCAATATTCTTTATTCATGTTACAAAGGTGGATGAGAGAGACTACAGCACTTTTTTCCATATGAGCTCTGAGGAAAAGTGAAACTATTTAAAAGTCTTCTTTTTTTTTTTTTTTTTTTTTTTTTTTTTTTTGCCAGTCCTGGGGCTTGGATTCAGGGCCTGAGCACTGTCCCTGGCTTGTTTTTGCTCAAAGCTAGCACTCTGCCATTTGAGCCACAGCGCCAGTTCCGGCCATTTTCTATATATGTGGTGCTGAGGAATTGAACCCATGGCTTCATGTATACAAGGCAAGCACTCTTGCCACTAGGCCACATTCCCAGCCCAAAAGTTTTCACTTTTTAAAGAAATGATTCATGATTTTTAATATGCCAACTACATTTTTTGTGTCCAAAAGTATATAAAAATTAGAAAATCTCCTTTAATGCTCAATATGCAATTGAATGGAAAATTAGGAACTGATTTGCTGAGAAGTACAGTTGTATGTTGGGAATAAGTGGTGCAGTTGATAAAACTTATATGAAGATGTCATTTTCTCTCATTACACATTTTTCCTTTATTTGCTATGACTTCAAATATCATAATTTTATTTTCCAAATTAATACAGAAAACAAGTTGCATGTGTTCTAGTCTATTTTAAGTGAACATAGAAATAAGTGAATACCATTCCCTTATTTTAAATAATACTATTTTCTATGATTTGCTGAGTCTTGTATATGAAACAAATCCTTTTGTGATCACAATGTCTGCTTGGTGCACTTTTCTTAATTTTTAGGAAATGCATAATGCTGCATGCATTATGACAACAACAACTACAATTCAGAGGATTGTAATCATTTCAAAAGTTAACCTTTAGCTTTAGAATGAAATGAAACAGAGTCAACTAATTTAATGGAATTTTTCAGACAGAGAAAAATTTCAAGAGAGAATTAAAGGCCTAACATTTAAAGAATCATATACTGCATATCATAAGTATAAAATTTACTTTTTTCACTTTTTCACATAGCTAAGTTATTAAACATTCCCTAATCACTCCTCAAATACAAATGACCCTGATTTTGTCTTATCCCATTTTTACAAAGATTAGAGGATAATAATTTGCATGCTTAGCAAATAGATGTCATCGTTGTATGCTATAAAATGAATTCTCTAGTTTTCTATTTCACTTATGTACTATCAAATATTTTCTCTAAACGTTATTGGAGAAGAGTTACTGAAAAAAAAGTAGTACATAGTTTTTCACTTCAGTATTGTAGGTGCTAGAATAATTTTGAATTTGCCATTATATTGCCATAACCATTTTAAGTCTTATGATTTATTGCACCATTTATTATCCTAATAGATTTGTTCCTTGCACTATGCCATTCTTTTACATTTAATTTTACTACTTAATCTCATTTCACCTGAAGTATTGGAAATGTCTGTCTTTCCTCATTCTTCTCATCTGTTTCTAAGTCATTCATGCTTTGATTGAATATATAACGTATTCCATAACTCTGCTTCAATATCTAGGACCCTGAGTTCTAAGTACTGCCACTAACTTGCTTCTGTCTGTGTATAGCTCTGTGGAGCTCACTAAGAAGGAACATTTTATAGGATCCAATTATTTAGTGCATGATCCTCTGTCTCCCCTATCTCTTTCTCTTTTGCAGTATTTCCTACTAGAGCCAATTTTTCAAATTTCAGTTTTTGAATTTACTAATTATAATATTAGCATCCATACTGATGTTGTTTTATGCCATATTATGCTGTGATTAAAACTAAATTACTTGTGCTTGAAAAGGATTAAATATCTGTCATATGTCTTCCAAACTGTTGGACTAAAACTGGAATAACTCGAAGGAATAAAATAATTGTATCTGAGAGTCTACAGACTTTATGATGGGCCACCAGAGCTTACAGTTTTACTTTTAATTCTTTCCTCAGCAAGATTTCAGTAGCTATCACATTCTAGTTGGTTACCTCCATTATATTGTTGGGACAATATTTTCTTTTCATTAAAAGGAGATTCAGGACTAAATAATTACTTCTTGATTGTTAACCAGAAATCTGCTTCAAACAAGATTTGTCAATGATATTTGAAATAACAAGCAAATACAAAGGGGAAAGGAACAGAATATGAATTGTTAATTTATTGATTGATTGGTTTGCTTTTGTAGAGGGGTCAATTAATTCTAGGCACTACCATTTGAGGCACAGCTCCAGTTCAGCATTTTCTCAGTTACTTGGAGACAAAAATCTCGATGATTTTCCTACCCAGGCTGTCTTCAAACCACAATCTTAAGATCTCAGCCTCCTCAATACAAAGGGCTCCAAAGTAGCACGACATCCCTCTAAATTCTAGAATCTTTGCAAATCATGGTTCAGTGTTGTCCTCTATCTTGGTGTTTTCCATTACTAACATTATTTTCCAACCCAAAAAGATACCATGGACTTTATAGCTCCACTGTGTTCCATGCCTAGATAAAAATGGTGAATAAAGATCTGGTCATCATTCATTTACACACAATTTGATAGGCCATTCTGGCTCTGGAATTACTTAGCTGTGACTATACAAGAATCCAGTATTATCTCTTCCTGCACAATCCTGTCTTTGCTTGTCCCAGAAAGACTTCATACTGACTGCACTTTTTAATGTATCTTCAACAATTAGGTCTCCATCCCAGGGACTGTTTCAGGGAAATGATACTATCACAGCCCATATGTGACTTTACAGACATGTAATAAAATTTTAATGAATGTTGGTTTTGCCATATGAATGTTTTCAGATATCTTACAGGCTTATGATACATAAATAATAATAGCCAGATTTATCCATATGTCAAAATAATTATGATTGATTAAACCAGCTTGTAGAAATTAAAGATTTAAAACATTAGATAATCTGGTTTCCTTGTGCTGTATACTACCAGAAAAATTGGAGACAATTATATTTGGCTCACATTAGAAAAGAGAATAATGATTTAATCTCACAGAAGTTAGTGATAGCATTTTGTTCTTTAAATGGGTGTTAGTCTTTAGTGTATTTAGAAATGAGTTCAACTCTAAGTTAAAACTTGATAAAGAGAAAGAGGCTGAGAGAGACAAAGAGGGAGAAGGAGGGAGGGAGGGAGCTTGATCAAAGATAAATTCTTGACATAAAGCAGGGTAGAATCTGGGGTATTCAAGGGAAAATAGTATATCCTGCTAACAAATCAATAGCTCAACGTTTTGATGGGATATTGTAGAAGCTCTAATTGAGGCCAGTATCCATTTTGCAATTATTTATTTGAATTGTTAGAAAACAAACACTTCAACAAAAAACCTCTTGGTTAAACAAGGATCTGCCCACCCCAGCAGATGATTGTCAATACACACAGATAAATGAAAGATATTTAGACCTGAAGTGCTCATTCTTGCAAGATAATCTCAAATGAGAATGAGCAGTCACCCCATCTGCCTGCCAGAACATCACAGGCCATGTATTGTAGAGGAAAGAAGGATTTGATGTGCTTTCCACTTTTTTCTGCCTGTAAGATTCATAAAACATGTGAGAAAATCCTCCAATTATGCCCAATTAAGTCTCCTATTTGATGAAGTACAATTTGTATAATAAATAGATGCTGTAAATTAGAGCAAAATAGGCAGTTAATCATTAAAAATCAAATGTAATGATGAAGTCAAGTATTTGAAGGAAATTATCTTAGGAAAAATGAACTGATATTTCAAGTTTTAAAAGCCAATTATAAGTTGTAAAAATAAATAGCTTGATGAATTTAACATTCCTCTGGACTGAGAATATTTTTTTCTAAGACATAAAAGCTGTGAGACTGGAAATATTTTAAAGTGATACTTTAATTTTGACACATGATAGGCTTCAGTATGCTTTAAGCAGCCTATGCACAAGGGTAACTCTACTTCAAAGAAGAGAAATCTAAGTCTAATTTGCACTTGAGAAGAGACACATGAAGGACTTTAGTCAATATAGAGTTGTTCATTGTATTTCTATGTTAAGTATTTGATATACATTTTTTTGCAGTTCAGTCACATACTAATTTGCATGAAGTGTTTTCCTTAAATGTCAGATGTGAGATATAACAATAAGGATTCTCTTTGATTAACACATTCCAAATTTTGCCTGACCTTAAATGAAGAAATGTAATAATAACTCTCTTGAAAAATGTGAATTTGTTTTTTATAAATTGAAACGAAAAGTCCATACTGACAATTGAGATCAGAGTGTTTTGCTTTGTGTGTGTAGCACTGTGTCAAAATACGTTTTCCCCATTCTCCAGACATTTTCTTACATTGCTATTATTAAGATTCTCTACTCAAAAGAGATTATCAGATTTTCAAAAATATCTTCACACTTGACCTTCTGCACAAGTAACGAAAGAGGCAACTACCTTGAAGTTACCTTAGTTGTTATCAAGCATATTACCAAACCTCATATATATGTATATATATGTGTGTGTATATATATATATATATATATATTTCTCTGAATGGAGCTACAAGTATACCTACATGAAGACAATTAGACTATTAGCATTTAGAGTCCCAATGATTTTTAGTGAGATCGGGAGTAAGTTTATCAAGAGACAATGTTTATATTCAGATGTTTGATAACTATCCCCCAAAGCACTATTTTAGCATACATAAACAATATGTTCAATGAATCAAGAATTGCTCTTCACTATTATATAAAGACTAGCAAATATTTTTTAATATTCCTGTTCTGAGAAAGAACAATCTATAAGAGCATAAAATATGTTAGAAGGCATTTTAAAATGTATTACTAAGTGACAAATATATTTGGACTCTATTATTCATAGATCTAGTTCCATCATTCCCATACAAGTCTTACTGTCTAATACATTTTACATAACCTAAAAGTATAAACACATTGGTTATTCACTGGTTAGTTATTACCTACTCACTTACAGAATCTGTTTTTTTTTCTAATTTATTTTATTGTTGTTTTAGAAGTAATACCTTTAAATGTAGGAATGGTTACCTTTAAAGGTATCAGATAATAAGTACATTTATTCCCCATAGTTTCATCTGGGCTATAGCTTCATTTTTTCATATTTGTTTTAGAAAACTTAAATCAGCTCTTTTGATATATTCACTGAGTATTTCTGTTACTAGCATAAGAAGCAAATATAAACAAAGAAAACTTTGACATTACCCTTCAAATCAATCAAACCGTGTTAAAATTTGAAAAGGCTTTTAAATGTATCATTTTTAAGTCTGTACAGGAAAATAAGCTTAATGTAAGAAATACGTGTGTGTGTGTGTGTGTGTGTGTGTGTGTGTGTGTGCCGTACTCTTATTGATAGATTAATTAGGTCAGTTGATTCTTTATCTCATTAAAAATAACTATGTTTTCCACTGAGACTACTATACTCCTTTTAGTTTAAAGACAGAAAATGAAGAAAATAAAAATGCCCACTATCACAATTAATGAGAACAGAATACACTTTTTAGTGCAGTAATTACAGTCTTCTCACCTTTTCAAAAATCTTAACCTATATTATCCTTTATAATGCATGCTCCTTCAGAGATAACTCATTCTTTATTTCCTCCTCACTACTAAATTTTTACTCATTTTTCAATTCTTTTTCTTACTCCCACACCTTTGTTTTGAAGCAGTTTTCATCCAAGCAACTCTGTCATTAACAAATTTGCTATATAGGTATGCTCAATCTTTTCAGCAGTATATCAGGATACAAATTCAATATACAGAACTTAGTAGCTATGTTACCGGGCGGGGAGAGGGAGGTTCCACATCCCCCAAGATTCCACCACTCAGAGACAGTCTCAAGCAAAAAGATGGGTTTATTGGGGAAGCAAAAAGCAAACTGCTCGGCGGGGGATGTAGCACAGACTCGGGGAGCTGAAATTTCACCCTTGAAAAGTGGGCTGACCTGCCAGGGACACAACATAGTCTCAGGAGCTGCCACACTGTGCTCCCAAGCAGTCCTCAAATTGGGGTTTATAGAGGGAAAATCATAGCACAGATGTGGGGGTTTGATGCAGGGAATATAGTATGCAACAAGTTCACAGATGTAGGAGGTTGAAACAGGAGGTATGGCATGCAACAAAGCAAGTGTGACACAGATGGAGGAAGTTGAAATGGGTAGAGCAAGCAACAAACAAGTTAAGCAAGCCATTTACAGAAGCAGAATTTTGGGGTCAGGTTGACCTAAATCTACTCCTCCCAACATTTCCTACCATGTTTCCCTAATAAAAATGGAGCAGCTCTACAACAGCTACACTGCATGAACTATAAACAGACTATAAATCTTCTTAACAAGCAAATCAGGCAAAAAAAAATCCATTCTTAATATCCTCCAAAAATCAAACCCTAGGAATTAGCATTAAGAAAGTCAAAGATCACTTAAACTAAAGCTATAAATCAAGAAATAAATACAAGAAACCAGGAGTTGGTAATAAAGATTCATTATCACTGAGCATTGATGATCATGCCTGTAGTCCTAATTACTCAGTAGTGTGAGATCCAAGTATCATGGTTCAAAGCCAAACCAGGTAGGAAAGTCCACGAAACTCTTATCTCCAGAAAACTAGAATTGGAGCTATGGCTCACATTGGTAGGGAACTAGCATTGAGCAAATGAGCTTAGGTACAATGCCCAGGCACTGCATTTAAGAGACACAACTGAACAAACAAACAAAAAAAAAAAAAGAAAAAAGAAAAGAAAAGAAAAAGAAAGAAAGAAATATCCATTGCCATAGAATTTCAGAATAAATATTATTAAAATGGCTAACTTTCTCAAAGTAATCTATATATTCAATTCATTGCCCATTAAAATTCTTTCGACATTATTTACAGAGATGAAAAAATCAATTCTAAAGTCCATATAGAAACAAGCAATGAAAAAAAAAACAGACCTTCAACAACCAAATCCTGGACAAAAATTTACCAGTGGTGGAGATTTTATACTACCTGTCTTCATTTTCCATAGACATAGTTACAACAACATAGTACTGAGAACTAGAAAAACATGTAGCCCAAAGGAACCAAATAGAAAACCCAAAAATGAGCCCACACAGTTACAGTAAGCTGATATATATATATATAGATAGATAGATAGATAGATATAGATATAATATATATACAAAAATGACATATATATTTGAAAATTGCATAAACATGTTGGAGAAAAGGCATTAATCTCAACAAATGGTACTGTAAAAAGTTACTATTACTCTGCTAATATTAAAACTGCACCCTGGTTTCTCATTGTAAAGTAATATTAATTCACAGTATTCAGGAAACATTTCTAAATGGAATATCATGTGGAATGTATGGAATTAAACTGAGAAGAATCAAGTGGGAGCTCAGATGGAAAATGACATCCTGTCACATAAGATAAGCATATTTCTTTTTGAGCAGTGCTAACCTCACCCTTATTTTATCCCACTTTTTCCCTTTCTGATCCTCCTTTCTCCCAAGTTGTAAAGTTCATTTTCAAGATAGAGTCTAGTGAGTAACACTGATGAATTGGTTCACCCTTTGTCCCAACATTCCTGTGATTTCCCTTCCCTTCCCCTAATCAGATAAACTTATATACAAGAAAAAAGGAACAGAAATAAAAAACAGTGACAACAGGGAATAAATTGAAGGAGGAAAAAGAAAGAAAAATAAACTAACTGCAAACAAAAGAGTAAAGAAAACCTCTTTTTCTTTTTCATTTAAAATCTCTTCCTATCTTGGTGGAGAGATCAATGCCATCAAATTCCTCCTTACAGAGTTATCTCTTCCTAATCATACACTTCATTATTAGACCTCTCTAAATTCTCTTCTAACTTGTATGATTAATAAAGATATAAAACATGTTTTCTGATTTTGTGTTTGATTTCAAGTAGTGTTTTATACATTTAATTATCTGTTAAGACATGATATACTGTATTCAATCATTCCTCTCCCATGGTTTCTCAAGGAACAAAACTTACATCTCAAATGCTAATTTGACAGCTACTTTTGAACTTTAAAAAAGTGTACTGTCACATTTATTTCATAGATAAGTAAAAACTTACATGGCAGAATTTTCATTGCTCAAGGTCATTTAACATGTTCTGCCTGATCTAGTGATAGGGTATTCTTCAGTGTATAGGTGTATAGCCTTTTCTTCATTATATTTCTTAACGTCTAGCAATTGGATTCTGACTTCATATTTTTAAATCTTTTAGTAATTGACAAATTCACAATTTCAGTATAAGTGAACCAATGAAGAGATTTTAACTTCAATAAAATTTGATCAATTGTTAAATATAAAATATTAATGATCTCTTGATAACATGATGATGAATTATGGATTTACCCAGTTGCTTAAGTTGCTTTTGAGAACATTAACTACAGAGAAAGATAAAATATATTTAAGGTTTCAAAGGCTGTTTAACATTATTTTATGTGTTATTTTACAAGTAGATTGACAGCTCTGCCTTAAAGCAATGAGGTCTCAAACCATCAATGACATTAATCAACTGTGTACCTAATTCTCAGTATTTGCACATGCAGAGTTTCTCCAAGTTCAATTATCTGTAGCAGGTAAATCAACATTTAATATGCTTGGTAATATCAGGATTAATAATAGATATGCTATTTAAATGTGTTTGGAGGTTACACCTTGATTTTGTAATAACCACTTTAATACATTATACAGCAAGTTCTGTTTGGATTGTAAGCAAAGAATGGATGAGAACATGTATTTAATTTTATGTGCACTCAGAATCTAAATAAGGGTGATAATAATCCCTGTTGACAAAAGCCTCAGAATTATAATGAGATAAGTATCTTAAATGTTAGCAAGTGGATAATGTATTTATGGGTTTAACATCTTTCTCACTCAATATTCCATGACTTTTCAGCACTATTACTTATATTTTCATCACTTTTTTGGTCAAGTAGGAGAGAACATTTCTTTTAAAAACAATATAAGCTATTTTTATTTATATATTAAAGATGATTTTCAGAAAGTAAGTCTTGATGGTGTGAGCTAGTTTTCATGGAAGCATAAAGTATTCTTCCCCTGAAATACAATAATAAAAATGTTAACAATTTTTAATTCATTCAATATTTTTGTCACATACTCATCTTCATATTAATTGTGACTCTACTGTTTAAAACTTTCTTCAACAGAACAAAAACAAATTTAAAACCACCTGGTTCATCGGAAATTAGAACCCCCAGAATGTTCTGTTTCCATATGAAAAAGTTACAGTATATTGGAGGAGATGATTGCTATGGATGGCTGCACCCTCTGGCTAAATGAAGTACAAAGAACAATTGGCTAAATAGCTTTAAACAAATAAAATTAGCCAGGTGCCAGTGGCTCACTATAATCCTAGCTACTCAGAAGGCTGAGATCTGAGGATCATGGTTCAAAGACAGCCAGCCTGGGAAGGATAGTATGTGAGACACATCTAATAAATTTCTCCACAAAGCTGGACATGGGCTGTGGTTCAAGTGGTAGAGTGCTAGCCTTGAGCAAAAGAAGCTCAGAAACAAGGCAAGAGTTCAAGCCCAAGGATAGCGCAAAAAAAAAAAAAAAAAAAAAAAACTTGAAACAGACAAATAAAATTAAGACTAGCTTTACTTTCCTTGTGTGTCTCTTTCTTTTTTGACCTTTCACCAAAAGAGGAAACTCAGAATAAAATTGCAAACAGGAATGGGAAAACAACTACTAAAGTTCCAATTAAAAAAAAAAATCCAGCAGAACTGTGTGGAAAGAATTGAATGTGTTGGAGTGAGTGAAAAACACAAATCCTCTGAAGCAAGGTGCCTACAAAAGCAATAAAAAGGAAAAGTAAATAATTGCAAAGAAATAAAACTAAAAGCAACTCAAATGGCCAGAAATTATCTCCCCCTAAAACCCCAAGGATCAAGAAGAATGGACTTGGGGCTGGGGATATAGCCTAGTGGCAAGAGTGCCTGCCTCGGATACACGAGGCCCTAGGTTCGATTCCCCAGCACCACATATACAGAAAACGGCCAGAAGCGGCGCTGTGGCTCAAGTGGCGGAGTGCTAGCCTTGAGCCGGGAAGAAGCCAGGGACAGTGCTCAGGCCCTGAGTCCAAGGCCCAGGACTGGCCAAAAAAAAAAAAAAAAAAAAAAAAAGAATGGACTTGACAATTTTTCAAGAGTTACAAAAAAAAACACTTTTAATCTGAATCCTCTAATCAGTATTAGTATCTTTCAGAGATTAAAGGGACTTAAGACACTGAAATGTGAAGAAAAGCTGAATAAAGAAGAAATCCTGGAATACAAAAGGGAAAAGTCAGAATAAAGACAGTATGAAGAAATACAATAGTATTTCCTTGAATTTTTTTTAAATTTAATATTAAGACAAAATTTTAACATGGATTTGATTCTAAGTGAATGTTATAAAATATTTAAAATAATTCTATTATAAATTTGAAGGTCACCTGACATTAAGTAAAGTTTTATAGAATTCAAATTGGTAAAATAAGATTAGGTTTTTTTAATAGAAAGTGGTGTACAATGCAATGTTTAGAAATGTGTACACAAATAGATACAGTAAAGACACTGCAAATACATCAAAAGTGAATTCTGAAAATGGTCAAGTAGCCCACTATAAGGCATGAGAAAGAAGAACCAAATAATAATTACAATAAAAATAAAGAGAACAGCAGAAATATATTGCTGATTTTTGTCTAAAATAAATGTAATTGCTTTAAGTGTGAATAGTCTATCATTTCAAATAGAAGTTTGTCAGAACAGATGAATAAAGAATCTGAGTAAATGCTATCCAAAGCAGGTTAAAAATAGAAGTATAGAAGATTGTATATCATGAAAACATGGATAAAGAGAAAGCTAAAATGGCAACATTAATATCCAATGAAGTCAGTTTCTAAAAAAAGAAAATTAAAGTGAAATAAATGGGTATTACATAACAAAAGACTAAATCTTCCATGAATGCACAACAATTTTAAATGTGTACGCATCAGACAGTGATAAAATATGCAAAACAAAAATTTGTTGATTGAAAAAACTAAATAAAAACACAATTATAGTTGGACAGGTTTTCATCCTTTCTTGCTTAATTGTACAATTAAGCAGAAAATCAACAGGTAGAAAAATTTGACAGAAATACCATCAACATCAATGTTTATAGAATGGTCATTTCAAAAATTGTCCAATTGTTATTTTCAAATTCTAGGAGGACCTATATTAAGGTAGACCATTCACAGAACTATAAAATGAACTCTTCAAATTTCAAATAAATTATTTTTTCTCTCATCAAAATATTATCAATGTAGAAATTAGTAACAGAAAGGAAAGACAAATAATATTGTAAAAACTTGGAAATGAAAAGAAACAGCCTCCTTCTCAAGGAGGCAGCCTGAAGGGAAATAAACAAAAATATACTTAATTTAATAACATCTAAAATGGAAGACATTAAAATGGTGGGGCACAGCCTGAGCATGAAGAAAAGTAACAGGAGACACAGTCACAAGTACTAGAAATGATATTAAATATTGTTCCAGATCATATTGCTATCCAAAAAGAGAACAGGTAGTTTATCTGTAACTTATGGTTAGGTGATTTAGAAAAATTTATCCAAAAGACAATGTACAACCTACATTTCTTCTCTAAGTATAAAACAGATTGTTTCAAAAAAAGTATGTCACAGAAATAACAATTAAAATGTAAAAAAAAATGTGTATCTACCAAGAAAATATTCTATGTACCACTTAAGGAAAACATCATATTTTAAATTATCAATATGCAAAATTTTCAAATCTAAAAGATTTTACTCAATGTGCATTTATTTTTGTGTACAGACAATGAAATAAAGTGTAGAGCTTAGAAATTCCACTCAATGTGCCATATAATCATAACAAAATATTTTATACATATGTATATGTAGTGAAATTTAGCTAGAAACATCAGACTAAGTGTTTATATTCATAATGCAATTGTGTAAAACGTATCAAGGCCTTCATGTATAATACAAATAACATAAATTTTAAAATAAAAGTTAATATATAGATGGTGTTTCCAGTATTTGAATTCAATTTCAATCATTTCAAGAGTTTTGTCTCAAAGAAGCTGTTCACTATGATGCTTTGAAAGCACGAGGCAAAAGCCTTTGCTTGGCCCCTGAAGTTGAATTACCAGAAATCAACACAGTGTTATTTCCATATTGTGCTCTCAGTAGAAGTAGTCCCAATTTACTTCACTGTGGTTAAAATAGTGAATAGATAGATCTTTTGTCTTAGAAGGAAATATGCTAGGAGAATTGTTATCTATGAGCTAATAGGCATCTTTTGACTCATATGTCACTGGAATATTTGTTTCTAGAAAGCAGAGTAATCCAGAAGACGTAGGAAGTGTGCATGTGATATTTACTAAAATAAAATAAAGCTATCTTCATTACCACATAAGAAATTAAATATGAACCCAGAATTTGTCACTTGCTCTTGAAAACAAATAAAAAGCTTATTGAATGGAAAGTTCATTTTTCCCCATCTTTAGCGAGGAATGGTCCATGAATCAATCCTTACCTTTAAAATTGAAGGGATAAATGATTGGTGAAGAACATCACCACTTAGAAGAACTGTTAGAACAGAAACTTCTATAGGAACAATAGGGGTAGAAAAACCTATCATGTAATTGATGAATTGCTTGAGGCTCTGTGTGGACAGCTTCAGAATTAAATCTTCAAGCAGGGAAGTCATCTAGTCATAGAAGACTTGATCATTTTGTGGATTTTACTTCAAGGAGTTTTATCACATGCTCACAATGAATATCTGGGGCAAAAAACTCTCACATTTCTAGTAGAGAGAAGAAAAGAGAATTTATAAGAAAGCATTTCTTTTCTTCTTAATGAGCTGAGCTCTCAGAAGAAATTATTTTACCAGCACAGAAATTCTTTTACCCTGCTGATATTTTGCCAAGGCTTAAACTACCTAGGATATAAGTAATAAACCCTTCTAGGTAGCTTAACCCACTTAAGTGTTAGGAAATTGAATGATATTAGTAAAGTTTCCAGTTCAAGGGCATAGGCTAATCAAAAAATTGAGCTCTTGTCATGAAGGAGAAAATGTTCCCTTTTTTTTTTCCCTATCTTACCACTATATTAGTAAAAGCTGATTTAACTCAGTTTAGGCATTACATACTCTAAAATTCATTCCTATTAAACTAGCAATTAAAATATATATACTTCATTTTTTTCCTCATGAAATGTAACAAATATGCCATCTCGTAGAAGTAATCTTTCAGAAGTACAAACATCTTTGAAGTCTACTCTTTCTGCTCTTAACTCCTCTTTCTCATTTTGCAACATGGACTATAAGTCAGTCCCAAATTCAACATCAAGCTCTGTGCGCTCCCAGACACTGGATGAATGAAATGTTCAAGTGTAAGCTGGGTTCATTCTCCAACTTTTATATCTAATTTTCAGATTGCTTCTGAGTATTACCCATTTTCAATTGCCTAATAAATTTGCCTGTCTTCAAGCATTTAATATAATAATAAAACATATTAGTATATAATTTTAATATTATCATTATATTATTATTTTTAAATAATGACATTCAATGCTTTTCCCCACAAATTTGTGTTCATAGCTATGTCTTTTCTTCTTGGCTAATGGCATCTAAACAAACACTAAAGAGAAATCTTGTTGAATGATTTTAAATCCCACCTTTTCTGCAAGTTTTCAACTCCAAACAACAAAACAATTTCTGAAATAGAAAGAAATTAAGGATGATAATAACTAGGAAATAATTATCTCAACAATTAAGAGTTAATGGAATTAAACATTTAACTGCTAAAACTGTTATACTCTTTGGCCTGATAGTAAAAAAAAAAAAAAAAGTTAGCTCTTTAACCATTTTTTTTCATTTTTTATTGTTATTGTAAAGGTGATATACAGAGAGGTTACCATTCCATAAATTAGGTAATGGATACATACTTTTGGAACAATGTAACCCTTAATCTCTGTTTGTCACTCCTGTTCTGCACAATCCCTGTTTAGTTCACATCCAACATATTGTCTACTGAATACCAGAACTGGGCTCTTTTCACCCTTGTTGGAATTTCTAATGTTAGTCATTTCATGAAAAATATTTAGTGAGTTTTTAATTATGAGATGCTCGAATCAAACCAATCTTACTGAGATGATTTTGAAATAGATATGATTTATTATGCCATCGTAGATTTTTCATGTACTGGGAAAAAGAATGAAGTATAAAAGATAGCAGGAGAGGCCAGATTCTCTTTACTCCTATTTCTATTAACTATTGGCATTAGGTTCAAAGCAGAAGGTGATCAAAACACATGTATTTCATTAAAATATATTTTCATTTATTTTCACTACAAAAGAATCTATATTTCTGAATTGTCAGCTTTAAATGTGAGGCAAAATTCATTGCCAGTCTCTTTGTTGAATCTGGATAATTTTTTTTAAAAAAGGAAAAAACTGGATTTACTAAAGTCTCAAGCCTTCCTTTTTTATTTTTTTTTCCATTTTTCCCCATTTGGGCCTCTGCATCTATCCTTATCTAGGTCATAGCAGTGAGATTTCAGCAATTATATAAGACATAAGAATTATATAAAGACATTGAGTGGTATTTTCAGAGTTTGAGTATTGCAGTTACTGCAGCATCAATGAGACTCCTTGATCCTTGAGTGTCTTACTGAAGACGCATTGCTCTCCCATCACTTCTGCCCTTTTAATACAAAGTAGGAGCTGCTACATAAAGCTTAATAAAAGTTAGGGAATCCAAGGCTTATCTGACACACTACATTCAAGGTGATCACTGAGAATTTTTGGTTAAATGACTATGGCCTGTTGTACATCAATTTTATTAATAACTGAAAAGCCATTAATGTAGCATCATTAGTTTATGTTGTAACTTGCCTGAACACTGTAAGTTTAAAATTCACCATACTTCTTCAGTTACACCATTGTTGAAATGCTTTCTGAAACTCTATTTTCTTCTCATTCTCTATCAATTGTGATATGAAAAAATTGTAACATATCTTTGTATTTTTTTCATTCATTCATCATCTGTATTTATGCTTCTGTGATGCTGCAGATTGTTCCCAAAACTTCAGAAATTCAAGGATTGAAGTCTCTCATTGGGTCTAAATTATTATTCTAACTATAAACTTCTGGACAACCTTTATGATCAATGTGATTGACGTAGAAGCTTTTGAGGCAGTTGACTTTTCTTTGTAGTTATATTGGGGTTAATATTACATTTGAATACAGCTGTGTATTTTGGAAAGGCATAACATTATTTTTATAGCAAGTGATATGATTTATTTAATTTAAATATCTTAAATATGAAACCATAAAGATTGGAGTTATATCTCATGTAGTAAAAAGCCAGATGTGGGCTAGGGCACAAGGTCCTAAATTCAAAAACATTGGTATTCTCATTCCTATCTATCTATCTATCTATCTATCTATCTATCTATCTATCTATATTTATATCTAAATCTATCTCTATGAAGATAAATATATATAGATAGATACATACATACATGAAAGTATATAATTTATTGTCATGTGTTTTAACTTGTTTTATTAAGAATGTAGGCCATTGATTTTGCACCCTAATGTAGAGAAAAGAGGGAAAGTGAGCATACAGAGTACACCAGACAGAGATCAATGTTATTGAATACTGTGGCATGATAAGAAGAAATACTAATTGTCTTCTCTGAATTTACTGGTGAGAAGAGAGGGAAGTTGAAAATGAGATGAAAATTGATGGAAAACAAACATGTAATACCACAGCAGAGAACAGAAAGAGAAAATACAAATCCTTGATAGAGATTCAAGGCATGGCTTCAAGAAAGGATAATTAAGACTAGAAAAAAGACCTAAAATGCTGATAGTCTTGGGAAAAAAATCTATATGTGTATCAGTTTGATCTCATTGCATAATAAGTCACTGTAAACTTTAGCAGCTTCAAAAAAATCATATCACTTTATTTTAGTTTACAAGCCAATAGTATATGAATTTCTAGTAAAGTTTATTACACATCTACTTATATATCAGCAAAAGTCTAATTACTTCACGGTTGCCTCAAATAAGATGACTCATTTATACTAAATATTGAATATCTCATTGTGATCAAGCTGTTGCTTATGCTAGAGATAGTAACCCAATAAAGGGAGCAAAGTATTCACATCTTCTGTGTTCTTTTGTTTGAAATTAGTCTAAAATCCCAATTCTTATTGGGGAGGCGATGGATAAAAAAAATAGACTTGGGCACAGGTTAGGAAGATTTGCCAAAAGCGAAAACAGCATTGGAGATACTTTTAAACTTAATCCGCCAGAGCCAGACCAATTAATGAAGTCCACTGAGGTTATGAGATGAATAGAATGTTAAATTCTATAACAATTAGCCATTTTATGTTTTTTTTAAATCAGAGAATAAATTTATCTTTGATTTAGAAATGCTACTTTCATTTATGGAGAGAGAATTTCATGTGGAGTGGGGTAGGAGTGAAGGGAAGATCAGAAATATGAGGGGCAAGTTTTGTTTTCTTGGAGGAAACACTAAAAGAATCCAGTGTTAAGAAGGTATTAGGCAAGGGATAGAATAAGATCTAGTATAAGCCACCCAGAAGAGTCATACAAAACTTTAGTGACAAACCATAAGCTGCCAGAACCCTTCCAGTATTGTTATTGTTTTTAACACCTTTGCATCACTCTATCATTTTGAAAGTTCTGTAAGACCCCTGCCTTGTAGTGTTTTAGTCTATTTCTACAGGAATCCCATAGAATTCTGTACAAAGATGGAACAATGACTTCATTACCACATAGCTGAAGTTCCATGAACATATTGAACATGTTGCCTCACAAATCACCACGTTGGCTACCAGTGGACATTGTAAGATTGTCTTCTTTCCAGCAATCATATCTAGAAAAAGCCTTCCAGTTTGTAATAAATTCCACAACTGTATGGAGCTTATTAGCATATTTGTTAAACAGTAATCACAAAATCCCTCGTCCCCTATCCCTCCCCTTAGACCTCATTGTGCTTTGCTGCACCGTTGCAGAGCCCACCTCCATTTCCTCGCAAGATGTATTTTCCTTCATTTTGCTTTATTCGAATAAACCTTCCTGTATGAAGCTCCTCTATGTACTTTGACCCCTGAATTATTTCCCTAGTGAAACCAAGAGACCTCTGGATCCCAGTGTTATGAGCTAACCTCAGTGGCTGCAATATCTCTGACGATAATGAATTGCTCCTATTTGGGTCATCTACTGATATTAGAGGTAAGGTGGCCTGTTGAATGACTTTGGCAGAATCCCTTGCCAAAATTATACTGAGGTTGAAAAAATATTTATTTATTTCCATACTTATCATTTTATTGGGAGTAGAGTTGTTATGTAAAAGGCTGATGCTACAGTTTGTCACGTACCCAGTTACTTAGCTTTAGTTATTTTTCATAGGCCCAAGCCTTCCTGAACCCTATTTATGCTTTCCACATAACAGCAAGGACAGACACAAAACAAGAAACCCATCCATTTATTGATTGATGGGGAAGAAACCTGAAACTTTTGCTGGAGCTCCTTTTATATTCCTACTAATCTCACCTCCCTCTGACTTTAGGATTTACAAGGATTGAGTCATCATTTCTGACTAGTTTTGGTTCATTTAAACTGGTATTTGTATCTTTTCCTAATATATATATTTTGTTATCTAATTACAGGTTTCTCCATTGTGGTTGCTGTAATTGTTAAAAATGTGTCCTATCTATGTCTCTTTTAAGTGGATAAATTAAGTCTGATTTCACACAAAGCACTACACTCTTCCTTGCTCCTTTTACCTTGTTTCATGATATCATAATTCTGATCTTTTTTTACATTATCTTTTATCAAGCCTTATTCTTATTAACAATTCTTATGTTGATTTTCATATTAATGTTTTTAAATTGTAGTCAAGATTTAAAAGTAATTATATACTACCGTTATACTATAAGAGCATTCTGATTTCAGTGTATATTTAATTGTAACCATGAGTTTTATGCCTTCATATGTGTATATAATTGTTTTTCTTCCCTTTGTTTTCTCTTCTTTCCTCTCTTCTCTTTTCACTTTTTCCCTTCCTTTCCTTTCCTTTATTTCTCTTCCTTTTCTTTCTCTTTCTTTCTCTTTCCTTTTTCTTACCTTTCTTTTCTCTTAGTCACTACTGAGGATTGCACTCAAGGCTTCACAGTGACAACGTAGAGCATCTGCCACTTAAGCCACAGACATACTTCTAAATTTTGGCTGTTTAATTGGAGATAAAAGTTGCCCCACAGTTTTTCCTGCCCTGGGTGACTTTGAACCATGATCCTCTCATTTCAACCTTCAGATAGCTAGTATGAGAAACTGGAACTCCACTCTTACCTGTACTTTTATGTTGCTAATTAGCATCCTTTTCTTTAAATTTGATACAATTCCTGCATCCTATCTTGGAAAACAGGTGCTGTGATTAGAAACTCTCAATATTCCTATTTAAGATATTCTATAACTCTCCTTTATATATAAACCTTTATTTCTGATACAGTATTCTCAGATGATATTGTTATTCTCTTTGCTTTCAACAGTTTGAATAATTCTAAACTTACTTGCCCCTCGTCGTCCTCTGACTGAATATATTTTTTCTTCTTTATTGTCAAAGTGAAGTACACAGGGGTTACAGTTTCAAATGTAAGGTAAGTACGTTTCTTATCCAATTTGCTCCTCCCTCATTGCTCCCCTTCCCCACCCCAGTTCGCTCTCCCACCATGAGTTGTACAATTGGTTTGCACCAAATGGTTTTGTAAGTATTGTTTTTGCAATGATTTGTCTTTTTATTCTTTGTCTCTCAATTTTGGTATTCCCTTTCCCTTTCTTAGTTCTAATATATGTACATACAGTATCCAGGGTACTATGATCAGCAGGGGTAAAACTATGGAAAGAGAATATGAGAGAAAATTAAAAAGGTACGGTTTCACATGGCATGTAGAAAAGAACTACGACAATGATATACCACTTGCTTCCATAACTTGGAGATCATTTCACTTAGCATTGTCTTATGTGTTCCTATGAGCATAGTTATTGAGTTATGTTAGATCTATCCTAGATATGTACTAATTATTCCCTATGAGGGAAACCATACAGTCCATGTTTCTTTGGGTCAGGCTCCCTTCACTTCGTATAATTTTTTTCCAAGTCCTTCCATTTCCTTATGAATGGGGCATTGTCATTATTTCTGGTAGAGGCATAGAATTCCATTGTGTATATGTACAACATTTTCTTGATCCCCTCATCTACTGATGGGCATCTGAGTTGGTTCCATGACCCCCTCAACAAACGGGATAAAGACTTAAAAAGAAATTTCTCTGAAGAGGAAATGAGAATGACCAAGAGACAATTGAAGAAGTGCTCTACATCACTGGCCATAAAAGAAATGCAAATAAAAACAACACTGAGAGTCCACTTCACCCCATTATCAGGAAACCAATAATAACAAATGCTTGGAGGGAATGTGGCCAAATGGGAACCCTACTATATTGCTGGTGGGAATGTAAACTTGTTCAACCACTCTAGAAAGCGGTATGGAGATTCCTCAGAAAGCTAAACATAGAGCTTCCCTATGACCCAGCAGCTCCACTTTTGGACATTTACACAAAAGATTACAAGCAAGACCACACTAAACCAACCAGCACAACTATGTTCATTGCAGCACAATTTGACTAGATAATTTTTAAATGATCTATCTTTGAATACACTTTTTTTTTTATTTTGCTCAATTGCTTCCTCTGTTAAAATCTGTATTGAATTTTTCATTTCATACGTTGACTCCTAAACCCTAGAATTGCCATTTGGTTATTTTATGGTTTCAATATTCTTGTAAAAATTTCTTCTTGTACATGTGTTATTTTTCTGATTTCATTTAGTTGGTCTTTCTGCTTATAGTTTACTAACCTACTCTGAAATGATTTTTTTAAATCTTTTTTTTTCTGGAAATTCGAGTCTCTTCCTTTCTTTGAGACTTTATTTTTATTCCTCTGGTGGTGTCATAGTTCTCCAATTCTTCCTCCTCCATAAAGCTGTGCATTCCTGTCTTCATATGTAAAGAAGCAGTCATCACCCTTTGCTGACAAGATTTAGGAGAGAAAGTTCATCATCCGTGAGCCCATCTAGAGAAGTTGGGATTTTTCAGATTACAGATATGCATGTATATACATGTTCCACTCTTAGGGAAGAAATTGTAAGATTCTATGCTTTCTCCTAAAGCTACCAACCAGGCTAGAGTTGAGAGCCCCCTGCCTGGTGAACAGTGCACAGAAAGGTCTGTAAAATGATCAAGGTCCCATTTCTCCATTCATACCAATGGAGCCCCTATAGCTGTCACAAACCACATCTGTTGAGATCCATCTGCTCACTTCAGGATCTCAGCCTGGACATGCATAGTGATGCTTGTGGTCTGCACAATATTTTAGAGGAGTTATAAAATTCTCCAGATGCATGTCCACTGGTTAGGTGGTAGAGTCCACAGGCAACTCTTTCTACACAGTGGATGGTCCTAGTTATGTAAGTCGTCTATTGATTATAGTGGATAGTCTAATTAGAAGGATCTGTGGCTGGCTATCAATAATTTTCAGCTGCTGGTTTATTATTTTTTTCCTTTTGATATGCTTTTTTTGTTTATTTTGTTTTTGGCATGCCTACCCATTCTGTCTTTTTTTTTTTCTGCCACAGAGGATTCAGTTCAACTGATCTTTAAATTTATGTAGTAAGAATAAGTGGAAGAAGGATTCCATGATAGCCTCCTACACACAGGAAGCCAAATGTTCACTTTATTCCTACTTTCTTTTGAATGAGAAGTTTTGTATTGAGTAAGTCTCTCTTGGTATTTTGTTGTTGTTAACTTGAGATAGATGTAAAACAAGAAAAACTGCTACCCTATTACTTTCTTCAATGTGTGTATTTGGGTTTTTCTCCACTTTGCTCATATCTAAATCCAGGAGGGAGTTGCCAGTGTTGATGATTTTCATCAAGGACTGGGAAGATGGGGACCAGGGACTAGGACCTTTTATTTAACCATTTTTCTATCATTCAAACACATGCTGAGGATTTTTGAAATACTTTTAGTTTATGCACTTTTATCTTTAATGATAATTTTATAGCTCAACCTGGTCAGACATTCAAATTGAGACTTTGATTAGCTAGTCAAAACTTATAGAGACTAAGCACATATTGTTTCTTATGTAATTGTAGAGACAACACAGTATTGCTTCTATCATGAAAGACAAAGCTGTATGTTGAAGCTAATTGAACAGGATTTGCTTCTTGTGACATGCATTTAATATCACATTGTAATCTGTCCTTATTTATCACATTCCTTTTGGTTAAGAACTTTTTACTTTGACAAAAGTATTAGTTAATCAGTGCTGACACAGGAAATACCACAGATTAGCTGGCTTGCAAAATATAAATTTATTTTCTCATGTATCTGTGATTTAGAAATTTCACAACAAACCATCAGCCAATTTCTGGTTGTTTTCTTCTTAAATGGGCTTCCTCTATGCACATCCTTAGATGACCTTTATTCTTTCTTTGTGCCATTACAAAATGGCATCCCATTCTGAGTTACTAGGGGTTGACTTCTACACATAAAATTTGGAAAAGACATTATTCCAGCCCAAGCCATGACTCATCTTCAATTGCCATGCATTTGCTTCCCATTCGCATCTACGAAATTACACAATGGTTAATCTGGTCCAGAAAAACAAAAGTTAAACATTTTTCCATCTTTTGAATTAGAAGGAAGCATAGAGACTTGTAGAGATACTAGGCATTGGTAACATTTTTCATTAATAAATTTTATTATTTGAATAGAAATTTAAATCATGCCGAAGCAGAAAACCATTCTGAGATGCAGCTTAGGAATTAATGTTCATAATACTCTGTGAGGGCTATCGAATTCTGGAGCAATTACATTGATATACATGAAAATTTATTCTTATTCATAAAACACATATTGAAATTCCTGTGAGCCTGTTAAACTTCTAAGCACTTCAGTGTATGCTTATGAGTAAAATCAATAAATTCTCTATGACAATATAATTAAGACACTGCCAGTAAATAATCCATAAAAATGTAAACTTTCAAATAGAAATGAAGGTTCAACTACTATACAGATACATTTTCCTATCATTCAGCTTTTCTGTCTATAAAATTTCAAACATTAACAAAACATTTGGTTATGCTTAATGGATTTGTACATACTTACAGATACCTGAAAGATTGAAAAATGTCCTTTTAATTTGCACTGGTCTTACATTTAGCATTTGAGTCGTATTAAAATACATACTTTTAGAGAACTATATAGTGACAAAAATAAATTCTAGATTAACAACAGGAAGGAAAAAAGTCTAATTTTAGTTTAAAAGATACTTGGTTTAAAGAACTTTTTAGTTTTATGAGTACACATTTACTCATACAAATCTGAAGTCAAGATGGACAATCAGGTTTGTTAATTTAAAGAATTGTGTATAATGGTGAGAGTGTAAATAATATATTCTTCAAACAAATGCAACAGAGATACTCTGAAGACAATATATTGTAAATTAATTTACACCTCAGGCATGTGCAAGGTAAAGTGGGAGAAAAATGAGGGGCTGGTAACAAGTTTGAAAAGAAATGTACTCATGGCCTTACATATGTAACTTTAACCCTATATACATCACCTAGACAGCAAAATTAAATTTAATTAAAATGATGCACTATTCATTTTTGACTTAAATATGAGAGATATGGAATTAGAATAAGAATATGATATGTCATCATTTTAGCTATATTTTTGTAAATGTTTATAGCCACAATAATAATTCTTAACTATGTGAATTTATTTACATATCAAGTGAAACAAAACTAACAAACACTAAATACAGAAATTTTATGTTTTATATACAGAACAATTGCATTAAAATTTTTATTCACTTTATTATATCATCAAATTTTTGTTTAGATATTCTAAAATTAAGATATATATAAACACAGATGTATTTGTGTATTTACATAGTACCTTTCTACAAGAACATTTTGGTTAATAAAATCTAATTAATAAAGACAAGAAAATATTATTGTAATATTGTGTATTTTTTCACAAATTTTTGAGGGAAGTACTGATCTTTTTTAGAGAGAAGTATATTTATTCATTTTTAATAATAGCTTATTTATTGTCAAAGTGATGTACAGAGGGGTTACAATTTCATACATAAACCAGTGGGTACATTTCTTGTACAATTTATTAACTCCTCCCTCACTTCCCTCTCTCTCCTCCACCCTTCCCCTCTCACCTGCATGAGTTTTTCAGTTGGTTTACAACAAATGGTTTTTCAAGTATTGCTTTTGGAGTCATTCGAATTTTTAATCCTTTGTCTTTTGATTTCAATATTCCCTTTTCCTTCCCTAGTTCTAATGCCACTATACACAGTATTCAGGGTATTCAGATGAGATACAGTGATAGTGCAGGGACAACCCCATGCAGGGGATTCAAGAGGATCATCAACAAAAAAAAAACTATGGTTTCACATGGCATGTTAAAATCAATTACAACAGTGATATAACACTCATTTCCAAAACATGGAGTTTGGGGCTGGGGATATAGCCTAGTGGCAAGAGTGCCTGCCTCGGATACATGAGGCCCTAGGTTCGATTCCCCAGCACCACATATACAGAAAACGGCCAGAAGCGGCGCTGTGGCTCAAGTGGCAGAGTGCTAGCCTTGAGCGGGAAGAAGCCAGGGACAGTGCTCAGGCCCTGAGTCCAAGGCCCAGGACTGGCCAAAAAAAACAAAACAAAACAAAACAAAACAAAAAAACATGGAGTTCATTTCTCTTAGCATCTGTTTATGTGTTAATAAGGGCATAGCTATTGGGCTCTTGTGATCCTCTGCTGTGACTTGCCTAAACCTGTGCTAATTATTCCCTATGAGGGAGACAATAGAGTCCATGTTTCTTTGGGTCTGGCTCACTTCACTTAGTATAATTTTTTCCAAGTCCTTTGATTTCCTTACGAATGGGGTAATGTCATTCTTTCTGATAGAGGCATAAAATTCCATTGTGCATATGTACCACATTTTCCTGATCCATTCATCTACTGATGGGCATCTGAGTTGGTTCCATATTTTAGCAATGAAAAATTGTGCTGCAATGAACATTGTTGTGCTGGTGGCTTTAGTGTGTTCTTGTTTGTAACCTTTAGGGTAGATAATGGACATTCTTCCTGGGGTAAGGTGGAATCACTTGTTTTGATGTTCATTTCTTTTATGGCCAGTGATGTAGAGCACTTTTTCATGAGTCTTTTGGCCATTCTCATTTCCTCTTCAGAGAAGTCTCTTTTTAAGTCTTTAGGGGGCTGTTGGTTCTTTGAGGTTTTGTTTTGGAGGAGTTTATTTTTTTTAGTTCTGCATATAATTTAGTTATGAGGACTTTGTTTCTTCTACTCCTTCTTGTAGTGTTTTTAGGGTATCTGTTTTTATTTTGAGGTCGTTGATGCATTTGGAATTGATTTTGGTGCAGGGTGATATATAAGGATCTAGTTTTATTTTGTTGCAGGTGTTTAAACAGTTTCACCAGCACCATTTGTTAAAGAGGCTATCTTTCTTCCAAACTATTGTTTTAGCTCCTATATCAAAGATTAAGTAGGCGTAGTTTTGTGGGTTCATTTCTGGGTTTTCAGTTCTGTTCCATTGGTCCTCAGGCCTGTTCTTTTGCCAATATCAAGCTGTTTTTATTACTGTAGCCTTGTAATACAGCTTGAAGTTTGGTATTGTAATTTCTCCAGCACTGTTCTTCCCAATTTTTAAAGAAGAAACAAATGAATATTGTGAATAACACTTAATTTGGATCAACATTCTCAGTTGAGAAATTTCAAGCAAAATTGATTACAGACCCTTTAGCTTGAATTGAAATAGTTTTGTTTGTTCCCCATCCCAGGCCAACTTCAGAGAAATCATTATTATTCGATATTTTTCCAAAGACTCATCTTTCTTTATGATTTTCTAATCATATTCTTAGCTGAGAATGTTTATACTGGTTTTATCAGTAAAGTCTTAACTTTGGTTATTGAGTGGGAGAATTAAAACTAGAACACTTTAAGTTATTTATCTATTTCAGTGACAGATCATTAAAAATCAACTTATTGCTAAGCAACAAGAACATATTAAATGTGAATAAAATATTTGACAATTATTGTTCTAAATCATTCGTTTCTACATATGTGTCTTGTAGTGATACTGCATTCTCTCCATCAGCTTTTTATATTCTTACTTTTGAATTATATAAAGGTTGAGAATATAAAAAATGTAGTGTGCTAGATTTCAAATTTTGAAGTACATTAGCTTCTTTGCCATATGAGTTTGCCTAACATCCTCTAAGAAAAAAATTTAACATGAGAAATGAGTGACAAAATCATGGTAAATATTTACACATGATGAAATCTATAAATCACATGTATCCAAGATAAATATAATAAATTATTACCCTTAGCAAAGCATAATTTGTTTTTTCTCTCAGATTACCTGGATTCCCAAACCTAATACAGTGATTGAACATTTATTTGCATATAGTACCATTAAATATTATTTTCTTACTATCATATATTTAACTATCCAGATGGAAAGTTTACCTAGGGTCTTGCAAAGAGTGCTATAAATGAATGTAGGTAGTTCACTGGGGATTTTTTAACTTTCCCAAATATCTACATCCAAAAGGTTGTATGGAGATCAGGGAATAAGGTTGAATGAAATCCTCTGTTTCTTTGTTGAAATAAGTCATATGTGTGCTAGTGTACAATTAAGAATTTTTATTTTTATATTATTATATTTGTATGATGTTACATATCATTTGAATGTAACATAGTATAATATTTTAATATCTGTAATATTTTTTACATTTATAATATTTTGTGAGATTATTTTACTGTTTATTACATTTTATTTTTTTTTTTAATTAAAGAGGTTTAATATTTTATTTATTTTCTTACTTTCTGCAAACCTGTTGCTTCATTGTATAAAAATAGCACCAGCAAATGCAGTGCATTATAAAATGGATCTAGAATTCTTCATCTGAGGTTGTCCAACAAGCACTTTCCTCCACTCCCAGTTATTTCAAATGGCAAGGTCATTGGGTCATTCCAAATCCAGAGGTGGCCTTAAAGTTACAACAGGATGTATGATAACAGTATTATCCTTGAGATACATAATTATAGATTTTACCCTGGGCAACATATTCTGAATACCAAATCCTAGAGTTTAGTCTAAAACTCATTATTGTAAAAAACAAAAAATATGATGTTTGTCTGCAATCATTGGAAAGTGAAGGGTATTTCTCTCACAGCAGTGTTGAGTGGTTCCTTTTCCTACCAGGAAGTGTTGAATTTCTGCAAAATGTTAAAATTTTCATCCACCACTAATTTAGACAACTATGCTGCAGTAAGTTACTTCACTCTAATTTATTCAGGGTTCCATTTTCACTCCTCAATAGATTTTATGTATTTCTCATATGCTTCTTCACTTATTAGTACAGCTAGTTCTGAAGGATTTCTCAGTGTCATCTTTATCAGCCAACCATATTCATAACAAGATTTATTGACAAGTCCTGAATTTTCTGCAAGCACTTCATTAACTGCAGTTACTTCTCCTGACACAGGAGAGTAGAATTCACTGGCAGCTTTCAGACTTTCCAAAGCACCAAACTCATCTTGCTTTTTCAATTTTGTCCCAACTTCAGGCAGACTATAGTAAACAACATCTCCCAGAGCTTCCTGTGCAAAATTGCTGATTCCGACAGTTCCAACTCCATTTTCTGTCATTATCCATTCATGTTTCTCTGTGAATTTATGCACCGAGAGCAGAGCGGGCCCCGTACACAGTGTCCAGCCGGCATCTGTCCTGGGCCTTCAGGGTTGCGGCCCGCAGGGCGCGGCGGCGGGCACCAGGGCCATGCGCAGGCCGCAGACCCCAGGCTCCAGGCCACTCGCAGTGCCATGATGGACCGCAGGGGTTTCAAGGGTCGCCATGCGGACCCTCCACCACCGGGCCGGCCGAGGGTGGGTCTAAACCATTCTTAATATATGCCTGTGCAGTGAGGTTAAAGGAGGATACTCTTTTTTTTTTTTTTTTTTTTAATTTTCATGATTGCTATTTGTTTATGTTTTTTTTTTTTTCTCAAATTTTTATTGTCAAACTGATGTACAGAGAGGTTACAGTATCATACGTTGGGCATTGGATACATTTCTTGTACTGTTTGTTACCTTGTCCCTCATGGCCCCCTCCCTCCCCCCTTTCCCTCCCCCCCCAGTGTTCAGTTCACTTACACCAGACAGTTTTGCAAGTATTGCTTTTGTCGTTATTTCTCTTTTTTTACCCTGTGTCTCTCAAATTTGGTATTCCCTTTCAAGGGAATACATTTTATTTTTTATCTTTTCATACCCAGATATTTACCTTTCTTCCTACCTCCGGCAAAAAATAAAGACTTGGCAAGGGCTGGGGATATAGCCTAGTGGCAAGAGTGCCTGCCTCGGATACACGAGGCCCTAGGTTCGATTCCCCAGCACCACATATACAGAAAACGGCCAGAAGCGGCGCTGTGGCTCAAGTGGCAGAGTGCTAGCCTTGAGTGGGAAGAAGCCAGGGACAGTGCTCAGGCCCTGAGTCCAAGGCCCAGGACTGGCCAAAAAAAAAAAAAAAAAGACTTGGCAATAGTAAATGTTCTCCCAGAGGCTAATTATTAAAATATTTAGAAATGTAATTATGTTTAGAATATGAAGCAGAGTGAGATTCAGCAGTATAAATTTTGATGCTCAAAATAATCTACAATTTACCATTTTTATTGTCTTTTATGCATGCAAAGTTGAATTATACTGCAAATTTTAAGGTACCAACAATCCATATGCTTCTCATGTCATTCTTCAGTTCTGCTTTTGGTTTGTGATTTCTCAAAATTAATTTTAAAAACATTGCGTACTGCAAACATACAAATTTGTTGCATATTTATGTCTTAGTTAACACAGCTTATTTGAGTAGGTTATGGCAGATAATTACACAGCTGCTAGTCTTTTCTTTCACCCCACATTTAGCTTGAAGTACTCTACTCCATGATGGAATCCAAGTTTCAGAGTATAATTCTATGTGCCTTGTTGGCACCTCAACTTTTTCTTCCCTGAAGAGCATAGCAATGTCCTGATATCAGGTAATGTTTGCTATTTCATTCTCCAATTATTGAAGAATTTTCATCAAAGAAGGCAATAGGATTCTTCCAGCCTCAGTTCCTCAAAAGAGTTGATTTTGTTGCTGTCCAATGCACAGCTCTCATCAGGGAATCAGGGAGAAGTATGAGGTCTAAAATTATCTGTGAGACATCATTGCATATATGTCTATAACTGGCTGGAAATTGACTGCCACTTGTAAATTTATATGGGGGAGAAAAAGAACAGTATTGTTAGTAGTTACAATCGCTTAATTTCTTTTCTTTTTTTCTTTTTCTTTTTTGCCAGTCCTGGGGCCTGAGCACTGTCCCTGGCTTCCTTTTGCTCAAGGCTAGCACTCTGCAAATTTGAGCCACAGTGCCACTTCTGGCTTTTGTGCTGAGGAATTGAACCTAGGGCCTCATGTATAAGAGACAAGCACTCTTGCCACTATTCTTGCCACATATTCCCAGCCCCTAAGATTGCTTAATTTCTTTATGGTCTCATCTACCATTCAGATGAAGATGTCCTGTAGACTCCTTTCTGTGTCCTTCATATTTTGATCCCCAATGATACTAATTTTTCTCTCAGCACTTCATTTAATTTCTGTGGGTTTTTTGCCATTTTGCATGCCATCTGTCTTCCTGAGCTCCTGTCAGTGATCTATAAAACAACTGATTGCACCTGTTAGTCTTCCTTAAAGATCCAAAGCAATTGCACACCCCTAAAACTGCATTCCATCCTGGCCACTCAAGGTGCTCATTTTCCTGCCCTTGTCCTGCAACATTCTATTACTTACACCTTGTGTGTTATTTTAGAATGTGATATTGGTCATAAAAAAATCTTCCTACTTGAATTTTAAGTGGTAGTTATGGGAAAGTAATGTTGTTAAAAAAGAAGGGGAAAAAAGCAAAGTACGTTTTCATTTTAAGCCATTGCTTGTTATGTACAATAATGTTAATCATAGCCAGATGAGACTCTTGAGTCTCAGTGATAGAATACATCAGTGCTCCTGAATTTCAGTGAGGGAATTGTATTATTTTAATTTCATAGAAACCATAACTTGTTTGACAACGTTGTTTTTCTTTTTTGTATACAATATGAACCTATATACAGTTTCTGGTGGAATTGGCTTACTGTAATGCTATGGTGTTATACATGAAATGAGCACATATTAAGCATTTGTTTACTCCTCTAAAAAAGATTATGTGAATAAATAAACATCCAAATTGTTCTAATTGACTTTCTGAATTTTTAAAGCGCTTCCTACCAACTGATGTGCCCACTAATTTTTTAATATTCCTCCTATCTTTACCCATTTTATTCTGAACATATATCCACGTAACATGATTCAACAGTTTTATGAAGCTAACATAGTTACATTCTATTTTATTGAAATAATTATTGTTTTCTTCTTTTATTTTCCTTCACAGAACTCAACAGATTATAGTGTTTTGTAGGCTTTGATGCTTGTGAAAATGTGTTAGCAACATGTGATAGAAATAAAGCAAAACTTCAACACATACCACAGAATGAATATCTGTTTGCCCCCTTCCTTTCATAAGCTCCCATGTGAGTGTATTTAGAGAGGAGCCCTTTGTGCACTGATTTGGGCTGGATTAGTTTATGGGGAAATAATCCTCATTAATACCTTCCTTAAAAGGGGACATAAGTAAATGTCCACTCTGCACAAGTACGAGAGTATCTTTCACCAGCACACCCAGAAGTGTTTTTTTCGTAGAGAAGCCCACTGTGATGGCTTGCAATTCTCAGGCTCTTGCTTCCATAACAATAATGAATAAGTACACCCCTTGGACCACCCAGCCCACACTGATAAAGACCAAGTATTTTATGCAAGTCACTGAAAAATAGGAAAGCAAAAACAGTTAAGTTATACTAGATAAATAAATGAGGTAAGTTTGAGAAGAAAATCTTCAGGGCCAAGGACAGGGAAAGAAAGGTTCAGATTTTCCAAAGTAATGGAAAGACAAGTCTAAGATTTCACTCTGCTTCCTCATAGAGATGGGGAGCAAAATGTGCCTGCAGATACAAATGGGCACAACAAGGACCCACATGTATTATATGAGGTGGTACTCAGATGAGTCCAGGATCCGTGTGTCTCAAGATGGCAGATGTCCTAAGATGGATACTGACTGAAAGTGGCCATATTAACAGCCAGAAATCAGAGGACCTCGTTCATGAAATGGAACTATCTCTGCTGGGAGGTAAAGGCAGAACAGTTTCTATAAACAGAAAAGTGAAATATAGTATATATTTAGACTTCAAATTTCTAACTCTAATTGTTATAAAATATATATAGATTGCATAAATGAGAGAAAGACATGGTTTATTAACAAATGTAGGTCTACAACATTTTTTTTCCATTTTAATTGTGTTAGTCTAAATACAAAGAGCAGTGATTTTGATGTTCTATCATTCATAAACATTTCTTTTTACTTTTTCAGACATACGTTTGTTAAAATAAGGGTAAATAATCAAAGGAATAATCACAAGGAGGAAATAGTTGCTCATTATAAAAGAAAAAAAGATTAGAGAAGACTCCAAATATGCTATGATAGAAACTTTTCTACTCCTCTTATAGTGTCTATATTTGCTTTGGTATGGTTAGCATTAGCTGCAGCATATGTTTCCCTGTTGTCACTTACCCTCACATGACATTTGTTACCTGACTTATGACACATGAAAAATAATAAAAAAATAATTAAATGTGTTTTATAATGAAAATTTTAAAACACATATCATCCGCTCAGTGAGTAGGTTTTGGGTTCTAAGTCTGTCTATTTGTCAGTCTACAAGGTAGTATTCAAGTAGCACCTACATATAAATTATAAGGATTTAACTACATTTATACACTAAGTTATGCTCTTGTCTCCCAATTTTCAATTGCTTCTTCTCTTCCATTATTCTTACTAAAGGTGTAGACCACATTTTATTTCTGTTCTACGGATGACATTCCACATTTCTTCCACCTTACCATGAATACTTTATCTTATATCTGTATAAGAACAAAACAGCTTCTTATGTCTATTCAATTTGGTGAACTTAGCCTAAATTCAAGTGGCATTTAGGTATAGTACAAGTTCAAAGCCCAGTAGAATATGACTGTGTCTGAATTGGAAAAATTACAGAACTTGAAACCCTGGCCGCTGATCTGGACACAGTGCTTATCTGTTTTATTAACCTGAAACCCTTCAAAAGGGCCAATTAATCTTATATATTGAACTCAGTAAGTGATCAGACAAAAGAGATTCTTCTGGATGAAAAATGTTAAGTTATTGTGATGGTCAGTAGAGTAGCGGTGGGCTTAGAAATATCTCAGAGAAATATGTTTCATTCTGATGGTATTGTTTATTGTTTGGTTTTTTATGTGATTATTCAACTTGTAACTGCCAAATAATTATTAGACATGAGGCATATTATGGTAACTCAAACTAAACTGAAACAATTGTAAATAACTATGTAATACTCTAAAATGTTATGATTTAAGATGAATTTTGAAACTATTTTGATGGTATTGGGCTATATAACTGAGAGTATCCAGTCTATATTTTAATCTTCTTAAGGCATTTTACATGATGTTCATTGTCCAAAAAGATTTGTACTCATCACCTGACTTGAGGAATGGCAACCCCTCTGCATAACATCTTTTTTTTTCTTTTTTTTTTCTTATTTATTGTCAAAGCGATGTACAGAGAGGTTACAGTTAGGCATTGGATACATAACATCTTAATAATAACAAGAAAGTATATTGTAGAGTAAAAAGCCTACAATACAATAAAAAAATTACAAGTCAAGTGATATTTTGTATTTTTAAATATAGAATATTCCAATGAATTTAAAGATTTCTTTTAGGTGATGGTAAATCCATTATCTTGAGCTACAATAAAATACTGAGTGTGAAAGAGGGAAAGAGGTGCCGGTGAGACAAAGTAGAATGAGAGTCCTCTAATCTATTCTTCTACATAGAGAAAAATAATGAAAACTCCAAATAGCTATGCCTTATTAAAATAATATACTGTATCCATCATACTTCTGACAATAAACAGAACTATTATCCACATGTCTGGCTCTATTGATTAGGAAGATCCTCTAATGTATAAGATTTAATATGCAGAAATTGTATAATATGTACTTTGACCTGATTATTCAAGTTATATAAAAATAAATAAGGATGGTTCCTTCTGGATCTCAGGAAGGGATGCAACTGAGGCAGAGCTAAGCACACTTTTCACATAGTATTTAACTCATTTGCGTGTAGGGGTATCTGTAACATGAGTCATGAGCTTCTGTCCAAGTCTGCACTTATCACACATTGTTATTTATATCTAGTACTACAATTTACCCACATGGAAAATACTCTATTTATATTTTATTTTCTATTTTAATTATTTTTAACTCAGTAGTCATGCAAATGAATTACCATTCAACAATTAAGTTTGTAAGTTCAATGCATCATTACCAATTTTACCTTTTCATCAGTCTGTCTCATTGCTCCTCAACTCATCCCTTTCCCTCAGTTTTCTGAGATTCATAGTATATTCATTGATAATTATGACTACATGCTCTACTTCTATTCATTCCTCCTATATTAAATATTACAAAGACAAATAGAAGCTAATCACGCAGTTGACTGTTACAATTCTCATTACAAATAGTATTTTCCAATTGTGTAATGAATTATTTGATTCAAGTACACAATGTAACAAAAATCAAAAGGTATTACAGATTGGGATTAGCTTGTAATCATTATAAATGTCTTTTACTGTGGGTACAGTATATATACCCCATACTGATACCAGACAAAACTCAAATTGTGGAGGACAATTCTAGAAAGTGAATAATCTGAGTGAAATTGTTTTATAAAAGAAACTGGTCAAATTCTATATCTAATAACCACATACATTGATTATGTTTCCTTTTGGAGAGGGAGTGGTCACAGGCTTAAAATAGATCTCACTTGGATAAATGTATATTGGCTGAGCTTTGCTAAAGAAAACCATTTCTTGTCTTCTCTCTGACTTCTAGAAATCCCTTATTGTACTACCTTCAAAATCAGTAGCGGGAGGCTACATCTTATTCACCCAAACATCTCCTTCACTAATAAAGAACTTAGTGAATACTATATATCCATCTGGATAACACAGATGCTTTCCTATATTTACAAGGTGATTATCATCTGGAAGGATAATAGTATATTTGCATCCATAATTCACTTTCCACGCATAGGCTGTGACGATTAGGATGTGAGTCTCCCTTAGGGAATTATCTTTACTCAACCACATTGGATGACAATCATAATTTCGAAGATGAAATTATTGGTGTAGGAGAAGTAAGGGCGTGAAGGTTAGATGACGAAAGGATGAAAGTAATCAGGTAACAGATCTGGAAACATCCAAAGCATCTGTCATCAATGTGCTGAAAATGCAGAATTTCAGAACATCCAAAGTTTACTGAACAAATATTAGCATCTTAATAATTACATGGACATACCTATTGATTTTTTAGCCATTGGAAAAACCCTACATTGGTGGTAATATTGCTCTCTTTATGGTGTTATATTTAAACCCACTCATTCTGCATTAAAAGATATCTGATTTCAAATTCTACATTTATAATTTATTGAAAGTTTCTTGGATTCCTCAAATCTCACTTCTGTTGCTTATGTTGAATATACTTTTTAATGGAGTGCTTAAGGTTTGTGAAGTAGAAATATCCACCTTACATCTAATGAGTGTTAGTGACTGCATCATATACAGAAGGGACAGCTGGAAGTAGACTGAGCCAGGCATTCAGTGCCTTCTACTCCAGCTCAGATTACTTTGCTAGTTAGCTCTGTGATTATTGCACAATAGATACACAAACTGAGACTTTGTATTCTTAGGAGCTAAAGCAGTGATTACTGAGAATCTTTCTTTTGTAATGGAACATACATAAATGGGAGTGAAAATATGTAAAGGCTTAACATGTACTTATAAAAGCAAAGTGATAAAAATGTGTCCTGTACTTTCATCATCTATCCCAACAATAGCTCCTATCAGATTGTAATGTAGATCCTTTGTAGCTGGGACAGATGACATGGTAATCCTAGGTTTAAGTTAAGCAAAGCAAAGTTCTTTTCAGTCCAGACCATATTTGAGCTCTGTAAAGCAGAGAAGAAGTAACTGACAGCCAAAGTTATCACAAAGGCAAGGTGGGAAATTTCATTAATACAAAGTCCAAATAAATGACTCTAAATTTTATTGCTATTTAATGGATATAACCTAAGAATATAAATAATTTCTGTATTTTCATTCATGAGAGGAGAGACCTTTACAAGTTGCGTGTAGCTTCACTTTGTATTACTCAGAAGTCATTCAATAAATGATAGAAATAATTATCATTATAATGGTCCTAGTTCCTTTTGTTATATAGCCCCTTTATAAAAAGATATTTTTCACTGTCCTGACATATTTGCAACAATAATGTGTTTTCAGACTATAAATATTGATAGAGCAAAGATGCATGTGTGTGCACTCTGAATATTTGATAAGTTTCACAAACACCTATAGAATGAACATTAGCAGGTCTAGGAAGTTTTATTTATCCCATAAGGGACACTGCATATGGCATGGTTTAAGAAATATTCTTAATTAAACAAGTTATTACTACTAAACAATTATTTAATATTATCGAATTTTAACCAGGGATAGATTTTACTTCTATATTAGTCATATACATATACATATATATACATATATATATCCACTTGAGTGAATAAAATACTTTTAATTCTAATGTAAAAATTATATGAAGGTGCTTTTTATCCCTGTATATTCATTGATTATTTGTCTATCTTAAAATGCGATTAAAATGCTAATGCAATTTCTAACTTGGTCCCAAACAGTTTGAGATAGAGGAAATTGGACTGAAGAGAAATTTGAGTTTGAATCTTTAAGATTATAATTATTTATTTTTAAATAAACATGATTCTTAACCAACTTTCTATTATAAAAGAAATTCTAGGAATAAATGAATCCTTGAAGATAACTGCTACATCTTGACTGGTAGTTTTGAACATTGTAGTCCATAATCAATTGACATACTGTTTGGTCCTGTGGAGATGGGATAGATCACAGCAACAAAGCACAGCAGAGAAAGCTGTTCCTCTCATTGCGGGAAAGTCAAATGAAAGAGGAAAGGGCAAGGGTTGCCCCATGCCCTTCAAATGTCTTTCTGATTAACCTAAGGATCTTCCACCAATCTCATCATCCAGTAGCACAACTCTGGGGCAAAATATTTGATAAATGGACCTTGGAGAGACATTCAGCATCCAAACCACAGCTTTCCCATAGTTATTTCCAAAAGGAAAATTCTATAAACTTAACATTCAAATGGCCCAAGATATGGAGTTTATGTAAACTCCCATGTGCATCCTCCTTGATGATGCATTTATTTAATAACTAAGATAAGATGCATGAATAGCATAGAGAGTGTAATACCATATATTTCATAATGCTTCTATCAGAAGTAGAGATAACTAATATTATTCATTATCTATCTTTAATCTGACTATTTTTTACTGTACAGTAGATCATCTAAAATGTACTCATTTTCATAGAACTTTGTGTATTAAATAATACATAAGAAAACTGCAGGAGAAACCGGCCTTAAAAAAATAAATATAGGGGTCATCACAGCCTTTTCTAGTTACCTTTGTTCTCTCCCTCTTCATTGTCTCTGCTGCTTCCTCATTACACACTGGCTTTTAAAAAATATATATACTTATTTATTGTCAAAGTGATGTACAGAGAGGTTACAGTTTCATACCTTAGGCCTTGGGGACACTTCTTGTACTATGTGTTACCCCTTCCCTCACTTCTCTCCCTCCCCCCTCCCTCTTCCCCTGTTCCCCCATGAGTTGTTCAATTGTTTTACACCAAATGGTTTTGCAAGTATTGTTTTGGAGTCGTTTGTCTTTTTATACTTTGTTCCTTGATTTTGATATTCCCTTTCTCTTCCCTAGTTCTAATACCAGTATATAGAGTATCCAGTATACTCAGATGAGACACAGTGATAGTGCGGGTACAATGACAGGAAGGGGATACAAAAGGATAATCAAGAAAAGAAGCTACAGTTTTACATGGCATGTTGAAAATAATAACAACAGTGATATAACACTCATTTCCATAACATGGAGTTCATTTCACTTAGCCTCATCTTATGTGTTCATAAGGATATAGCTATTAGACTCTTGTGATCCTCTGCTGTGACTTGCCTAAACCTGTGCTAATTATTCCCTATGAGGGAGACCGTAGAGTCCATGTTTCTTTAGGTCTGGCTCACTTCACTTAGTATAATTTTTTCCAAGTCCTTCAATTTCCTTATGAATGGGGCAATGTCATTCTTTCTGATAGAGGCATAAAATTCCATTGTGTATATGTACCACATTTTCCTGATCCATTCATCTACTGAGTGGCATCTGGGTTGGGTCCATATTTTAGCTATGGCATATTGTGCTGCAATGAACATTGTTGTGCTGGTGGCTTTAGTGTCTTCTTGTTTGTGATCTTTTGGGTAGATGCCCAAAACTGGGGCTGTTGGATCCTAGGGGTGCTCTATGTTTAGCCTTCTGAAGAATCTCCATACTACTTTCCAGAGTGGCTGAACCAGTTTACATTCCCACCAACAATGGAGTAGGGTTCCCTTTTGGCCACATCCCCTCCAACATAAGCTCGCTCCAACATCCCTGTACACATTGGCTTTTGCCACCAGATCAGGGAATCTAGATGGTATAACATACTAGAAACAAGGACCACAGTAACATTGTTAGAAGAATTCTGTTGCATGCCATATAATATTCTATTTTAAGCAGTGAGTCTTACAGTCTGCTAGCAATGACATAGAGTTAATTTAAACACATCAACACTGATATTAACATATTGATGATTGCATAGATAAGTCACATATAAGTCAAAGCATGGAGAAATGTTTTAATCTTAACATAAACATGGACTACATGTGTAGACAAAAAAAGTATATTTGGTAGACATATACAATAAAGTCCTATTGGTAAGATATAATAAGTATGCATTATTTCTTTAATTTCATGTTCATGAAATCCGTTAATTTCATGTTGAAGGATATTGGGACTGGACCTGTACCTTGCATATCAGATGGCCAATGGCTATCTTTCCAAGGAGAAAGTGGGCACTGCAGAAATGTCTTTACAAGTTTGCAGCTACAGAAGCTCCATGTTTCAGGAGGTTAGATATTGCTTGGTGAAGCATTCTTAGCCTATTATCCAACAATAGGTTGTGTTTCTGTAAATTAGTTCTGCCCTACTATCTCTGAAAAGGAGAAAGACTGATCCTCCAGTGCCTTTCAGTGATGTCTTTATATATTTATGAACCTCAATGTGAATATTTTTTTCGGTGCTGAAGATAGAACCCATGGCTTAAGGGGGATCATGATCCCATCCTTCTTTTTACTTTTTTTCTTTCTCTTTTAAATCTTAGTATGTCCTTCAAATAAAATCTATTTTGAATCAGTCAGTCAGGGAATGCAATCTGCCCACTGACTCTCAAGTAGCAGAGATTACAGGTAAGAATTACCATAATCAATCATTGCCAAATATTTTTTAAAAACCAATAAATTAAAAGCATATTAAACATATGATGTATTTATTTAACTTTCAGTGTAAAAGTCGAAGTTATGATTAACTTCGTAGTCAAAAAGTGATCAAATTAACTAATTTGATTGCTTTTGTCATTCATGGACAAAGGAATCTTGGGACTTTACTCTGTATATTTCTTGTTACCTTGATAGGTATTCTGTCATTACATTTACATATTTCAATGATTCTCATCCTATCATTCCTTAACTTTATAAAACACGAGTCTTCACACTTGTTTCAAAACAATTTCTTTCATGACAACTCAAGTGACCTTTCCTGGAGGGATTGCATATCTAATTCAGTATGTTCAATTGACAATATGGTTTCTTTATTATACCTCATAACATGTCAGATTTAAGTCCCAGTCCTTAAAAACTAAAAGGTTCTGTTTCCCTTGCAGCCATTTGCATCTAATTAATATAGCCTTTGTAAAATCCATCTCTATGGTGATAGAAGTGCTGGGCTTGAAAAAGGAAGTTTTTAAATGCCAACACAGTATGTCATATATTTACAACTCTTTGATAATGTTGCCATCCTATCATTCTAACCTTTTTATCATCCCAAGAGAAAGACAAGTATACCTTTACTTTGAACTTGACTTCAGTTGCCCTAAACAACAGATTTTTATAATGAATTGCATTGATTACTTTTGATGTGACTTGTAATTGTGCACTTCAGTTTTAGAAACTGTTTCTGTCATGTCGTGTTTATATCTTTGACAAACTGACCCACTTTTTGAGATGTTTTCAGATCTATGGTTGAGTTAATGACCTAAATCCCTGTCTTGATGGGTTCAGTGCATTTTACATCTTTCTCTTAGGTGCAAGGAGCTGTGTGATAGTTCCTCATTATTCATAACTGCTAGCCCATACCAGGAGCTTAATTGAAGCATGGTTTGCAAATGAGAGCAAGAAATCAACCGGGTAATTCAGTCCTTACTTTAGCAGTATTTATGAAAGTTTAACTGGAATGATTTTTTCAAAGTCTAATTTAGCTCATCAAGGTAAGTTAGTAGCAAATTATTTACAAATTAAAATATATCCAACACTTTAACTCCGCTTAACTTGTAGGAGATCGAGGCTTGTGGGCAATACTACCAATTTTATCACTATAATGTCATAGGATCTTTAGTATACAGAATTACAATGAATGCTGCAGTTCAGGGATTAAAATCTCCTTAAATACTCATTCACATAACAGACTGGAGCAATTAATGCGTAGTAACAATGGCACATGGATAACAAGAGTGCCTCATACATTTCTACTGAGAGTTATCTTCCATTATAATCATCCTAATGAAAAAATCACAGTGGTTGAAGGGAAATGCTATTGGAGTAATGTAAAAAAAAAAAAAATGAAATGAACACTAAAAAACATCATTAAAGTCACATTAAGGAACTGATTGAAATTGACCAGAAAGAGCATAATCATAGAGCTGTCACTTTTATATGGTTTCTAGTCCAGGTGTTAGAGAAATCTCCTTTAAGTGAGCACTTGTGTTATTATATCCTTGCAAAGTATTGTGTGCAGAAAGCAAAATGACAGACCTAATGATTCTAGTAGTTATGTTTGTCCTGTTAGGTTTCATCTGTGCCATGGAATATATTTTCCAGGTAGAACTACCATTCATGTATAGAAAACTACACAAATGAACTGAACGTTAAAAAAATTATTTTACCACTGGCAATATCAATTAAATTATTGACATAGTAACTATATGTGTCTGACATATCTCAAGTGACTGCTCATTTTTTCCTTTCACATTTTTTTCAGAAAAATAACAAACTTGAAATCTATGCCCAGACTGATGATAACAAGGAAGAAAGGAGAGATTTAACTGCAATTGATGTCTAGAGAAGCAGAGTGTAAATCAATACATGGGGTGGAATTGGTTTGTTGTAACATCAACCTGCCCTTCCGTGCTAGCAGATGGAAGAGAGATGCGTGTGTGATCTTGGGATAAGAGGGTTCAAGCCAGGATGGAGGGATGCTGTTTCAGTGAGAGGCCTTGTTGACCGCTAAGCTCATTTAGCACCATTTCCCCCCTGATCCTTCAATAACAGGTCTAGGATTGAGCTGCCACACTTGGCAGGTAACAAATCAAATTCAGCTTATCTGCAAGTAAAATAGTCTTGCTGAATTAGCCAATATGATGGTATTCCTTCCAAATTTATTCCTAGAGTTTATTTAAATTCTGTTATTGATTGTTTAGAATCTGAAGGTGATAAATCAATTTGGGATTTTAGGAATGAGCAGAGGGAAAGGGGGAGAATACTTATGCCAAGCTAATAACCATAGAATATTTAACAAAATACAATGGCTGTTGTTTCTTTGTATTGTGATTACTGAACAGAATATTTGAAATATGAAGCAATTCTGCCAAGAATGCTTTGAGTAAAAACACGGAGGTCTTTTGCATCATTTTATATTAACTGTCCCTTCCTTCCTTCCTTCCTTCCTTCTTTCCTTCCTTCCTTCATTCTTTCTTTCCTTCCTTCCTACCTTTCTTTCATTCTTGATATTGAAGAACTATCAGTAGTGTCTCATGTTCCTCAAATCCTTGAAAAAATAACAAAGAAAGGGTGAAGAATAGATTTTGATAGAAAGATTCTTTTTTATTACCTCCTTGTTTTCTTTGTTCATTAGAACACAATTTCTTTTTGCATAAAATTTCAATTCCACCTTCATTTGACACAATTGAGTGGTATATAACCCTGAAATGAGAAAGCATACCAGCATATATTGGACAAACAAGAGAACTCATGTTATAGAAAATTGGAAAATGCTTGCATATAAAATCAAGGACCTTAACATGGATTCACTGAGAGGTACAGGAAATTAAAATGCTTGCTTGTCCTTCAAAGGAATGTAATTCCAATATGGTGCCCTTTTGCTTGGTAGCCTATATATAACTTACTTTTATAATACACCTTGATGAATAGTGTGTTGTCCATCTCTAATATGATCCTAATAGAGAGCAGGTATTTTAAAATGCTTATTTTAAATCTGTAATAGCAACCTCCTGATTTATTACTCTGTCTTCTGGAGGTGCCAAATTATAATGCTACAGACTGAGTAGCTTAAAACAACAGCTGTCCTTGGTGCAGGTGACTCACATCTGTAATCCTAGCTACCTCAGGAGGCTGAGACTTGAGGATCCAAGTTAAAAGCCAGCCCAGGCAGGAAAGCTTTGAGACCCTTACCTCCCATAAACTAACAAAAGCTGTAAGTAGAGCTGAGACTCAAATACCTTGAGCTAAAGAAGGTTCCAGACAGTTGTGGTCCTGAGTTTAGCCCCCAGGGTCTATACTTAATAAACAAACAACAACAAAACAACAACAGCAGGGAACAAAACAAAACAACTTGTTGGGTCATGATTCTGTGGACTTGAAATCTGTAATCAAGTTACTGGTTAGAGCCAACTTCCTGTGAATCTTTCCCAGAGGGTACTTCCATGTACTTATATTTCTGGGTGTTCCCACATAGAGACAGTAACATCAAAATCTGTCTTCACAGAGGTCCTGCAGCCTGTCCCCGAATACTTATTGTCCTCTATTTTTCCTTTCTCAGTGTCCAAAATTTTTGTCACTAATAGACATTAGTAATCTGCTTTAAGGTATACACTAAAGACCTCCTATTTTGAGGGCATCTGTCAAGACGTAGTTTTAAGCAAATCATGTCACATTTACATCTTCTGAAGCTAGGACTATAATGTATCTTTTCAGGGAACATATTTCAACCATCTCAGTCAAGAAATTGCTCTAACTTTTGCATCTAAACTTCATTGGCTTTTCTCAACAATGAACAGTTAAAGTGTGGAGAAGGTCATCATGAATATGAGGAGATAATGTCACTTATACGCTAATAACCAAAGCCCTTCTATATTAAAAATGTAGAAGAAAATCTTAAAAATTCAACTAATAGTTATACATTTAAATTATTTGTCATTCTATGAGAATGTCTTATTCTAAAATTTAATGTATAAAACATTATGTTTACTATATATTGTTTGAAATTTTATGGATTTCAATTTATTTTATTTATAATCAACTTTTAAACCTCTAAGTTTCAACTCCAAAAACTGTTCCAATATAATTTGTTTTCAGTAATTGTAACTTCTTTGGATAATTAACTGACAATTTAAGAAAATGAACACCAAGGACCTGAAACACAATTTGCTCGGGGGGAGGGGGGAGAGGGGGAGAGGGAGGGGGAGATGGAAGAAGAGTGGAAGGGAGGGAGGGAGAGAGGGAGAGAGGGAGAGAGAGAGAGAGAGAGGCAGAGAGACAGAGAGACAGAGACAGAGACGGAGACAGACAGACAGAGAGAGAGAGAGAGGAGAGAGAGAGAGAGAGAGAGAGAGAGAGAGAGAGAGAGAGAGAGAGAGAGAGAGAGAGAGATGTCTGGGGTTGAGATCCTTGAGAAGAGAATGACAGACAAGGTAGTACTGATTTCCCCTGTACTCACAAATTGAAATGTTGAACTGAAATTATTTTGTACAATTTCTTAAAGATAATAAAAGTGAAGGGTGGGAATGTGGCGTAGTGGTAGAGTGCTTGCCTAGCATGCACAAAGCCCTGGGTTCATTTCCTCAACACCACATAAACTGAAACAGTCAGGTGTGATGCTGTGGCTCAAGTGGTAGAGTACTAGCCTTGAGCTAAAAGAAGCCAGGGACAGTGCTCAGGCCCCAAGTCCAAGCCCCAGGACTGGCAAAAAAAAAAAAAAAAAAAAAAGAAAATAGAAAAAAAGACAGAAAGAAAGAAAAAGAAAAGATAATAAAAATGAAATAAAATATGTAAATATAATATAGAAAAATAGAAAAATATTTTTGTTTTGATAATAAACATAAAAAAGCTTTTTGATTTGCCTCATTGGTAATAATTAGTTCACATGTAGGATAGTCCTAGCAGAGGATCACAATAGCTCAACAGCTATGTGCATATATATGATCATACAAGGTGATGCTAAGCAAAATCAATTCCAAGTTATAGAAATAAGTGGTTTAACACTGTTGTTATTTTTAATGTATTATGTGAAATTATTTCTTTTCTTTTTTGTTTATCTTCCCTATGGTTTAGGCCCTATTTACCCCATATTTGATTTTGGTACCCTAGGTATTGTATATATGTTTATCTGAATTAGGGAAGGGAAGGAGAATATCGAAATGGTGGACAAAGGGTAAAGGGTGAACCAGTGCAACAGTGATACTCACAAGAAAATATTTTAGAAATTAATTGTACAACTCTGGGGGTGGGGATTGGGGACGAGGGCAGGTGGGAGAAAAATATGGGAGGAGGTAAAATGTTTGACAAGAAATGGACTCACTACCTTACTATGTAACTGTAACCTGTACATCACCTAGACAATAAAATTAAATTTAAAAAATTGTTCTTTGATTAGTAACTGATTTCTTGACTTTGCTTTTTCAGTGTTTTGTGGATATAGTAATACCATTATAATATAATAATACCATTTGATAATATATACATATTATTGAATAGTATACATATACTTATAAAGACTTTACTTCTGTGTTTAATTTCCAAGAATTAGTTTCAGTACCACTATAACAAAAAATAGCAACTTCAGTGCTTTTGTGTGTAGCCCTGTGTAAGAAATGTTAGAGCTACAGGACATACATGGGCAGTAGAAAGAAACAAATCTTTCTACATCTTGGGTAGGACATCTTTTGTGTGTTCCTTCAATGCTGAAGATTAGGTTTCTCCTGTCTGGAATGCATTAGGTGGAATAACTGCTCAGTTTCTGAAAATAGCTACTCATTTATTAAAGTAGTACTGAATGGATTGTAAAATCATAGACTCTGTAATTCCTTTACATATTTGCCAATGACTACCTAGGTAAATTTAGTCTAGTCTTTTATCACCTGCAGATCTTACTCATAAATTAATAATAATGCTTATTTATCATTAAAAGTTAATTTTAAAAGAAGTGATTTAATAGAAGCAAAAGACAAGTATAAATGTCTTGAACTATGGCAAGAATTATATGTGAACGTGCCTATTTCTAATTATATTGTTGTTGTCATTGTTACTGTTGTACAATTATTAGAGGACATTGCAACAATGAATAGAGCACTTTTATAAAAACTCCACACACTATTCCAGTTTTTCTCTTATTATTTTCTGTACTTTTTCTGTCATCTTGACGATATGGTTAAGTAAAGGAAGCAATGAGTATGATCTGAAATAATGACCTTTGACTACGTTAGTGAAGATCATGCCATATGAAAATAAGCATGTTCTTTTGGGTTTCCATTCAATGTTGTTGTTGTTTTTCTGTAATATATCTAGTATTCCCTAATCTTTTTTTTTTTTTTTTTTTTTTTTGGCCAGTCCTGGGCCTTGGACTCAGGGCCTGAGCACTGTCCCTGGCTTCTTCCTGCTCAAGGCTAGCACTCTGCCACTTGAGCCACAGCGCCGCTTCTGGCCATTTTCTGTATATGTGGTGCTGGGGAATCGAACCTAGGGCCTCGTGTATCCGAGGCAGGCACTCTTGCCACTAGGCTATATCCCCAGACCCCTAATCTTAAATTGTTATTTTTTTGCATTGAAGACCTTAAAATTCTAAATAATGATCTACAACTGAGTGTTAATAACAGGCTTATTTGCAATACTTCCACACTGGGAGAAATCTAAATGCTTGTCTCCTGGTGAATGAAAAAAATAAATTGCCATATACTCAAATAGTATCAGAGTGCTTAGTGGGAAGAAAGGAACAACTTTTGATATGCATAACATATGGATGAATATTAAGGACACTGAGCAAAATAAAGGAAATATATGAAAGTGTATAACTATTTACATGTCTCAAAGGGAAAAAAACATTAGAAATGGAATTAAATCAGTTCTTCCCTGAGTGTAAGGATAACTGTGATGACAAGAAAAGACTACAAGGAAACATGGGCAGTGGTAGCTGGTGGCCCAAGCTTGTATTCTGAGCTACTCAGAAGGCTGAGACATGGATGGTAAGAGTTCAAAGCCAGCAATGGCAGAAAAGTCTGTGAAGCTCTAAAATAACCATCAAAAAGAGAACTAAAAATGTGCTCAAGCACCTGAACAAACAAACTGAACAAGAGTGAGTCACTGACTTCAAAACCCAGTATTACCCAGAATTACCTCCCCATCTTCTACCCCCAAGGAAACAAAACAAAACAAAACCAAGGAAACACTGGAGAGGTATAGGTGATGGAATTGATACAAATTTGGTGGTGGTCCTATTTTAAAGACAGCATACATTTGTCAAAATTAATTTAAAAAAGCATTTATTAAAAGTGAATTTCATTATTCTTAAATTACAACAGAAATTGGTCTTTTTACACGTGGCCAAAATGATCATTTATGGAGCATCTACTCCAGGTTATGGAGGATGTTGATAGTTTTTAGGAACTCACCTTGTCTCCCCCAATTACCAATCATTTGAGGATATTGAGAAAAGGAGTTTAAAGTATTCCTTTTCTGTTTTAGACTGTAACCGCTTTTGTCATTGAGGTATTTGGCATTTCCCCTTTTGATTAAACTTCCCATGGCTTTCTTTATTGGTACTTCTTTGTTCTCATCAGTTGTTTCATCTTTTCTCTCTCTATTTTATGTATTCCCCAAAGTCTTTTGGTAACTATGACTTGTGTTTATAAACACTGAGATAACCTTAGGGTATAAGATCTTGGATCTCTGTATTTTGCATATTTTGTAGACTATAGAAAGAAAGAATTTCTTGGGACAAGAGCACTAGAGAGAACTTTGAGGAAACAACTCACGTATTTTCATGTTCATCATTTGGCCACTGTGACATGATCTTGCTGATTGCCAGTTTTTTATAGTCTGTGAAACTTTTTATAGTGCAGTCTCCATGCTACCTCAGTGCTAGACTTAGCAAAATTACTTGCTGGTCTCTTACAAAATAGAAACCTAATATTCTGTTGTGGGATCATAAGGCCATGAAATTTGCATGACATTGTGTACACTGAAAGAATTATTAATTTCTCAAGACTTTGTTACTGTTCTTCAGCCACTCCCTGGTATAATAGTGTGCTCATTCCTTAACAATAAGTAAGTCCTAAACAAGAAATGAGCCAAAAATAAAGGCTGAGATTTTATCTGAGCCAAGAAGGTAATGACTTATAAATTTATCTGGTCCCACTTTGGGCTATAAAGTAATTTAAAGCAAAAAGGTTAACAACTAGAGGAAAAATTCATTATCACAACCCTGGGGTTGCAGAAGGATGGGCAGATAATTATATTTCGTTAAAACTACACTGTACTTCAAAGTTTATAAAGCACATTCCTACATCCGCAAATAAAACAGTAGATGAAAACCACTAAAATACAGGCATCATCTACAGGGCAGCAATGTGTCAGGCTTGATTAATAAGAAGCAGCAGCATTGAAATGAAGTGAAATTTCATATATTGATGGACTTACTGCTATGCCGGAAGGATTTTTATACAATCAGAGATCAATTTTCACCAAAGAAAATTCACGGAGAAAGATGTACAGAAATGAAACACTGCTCTAAAGAAAGAACGAGAAGAGAAGGAGGAGGAGTGAGAGGAGAAGGAGATGGAGAGGAAGAGGAAGAGGAAGGAGGAGGAAGAGGAGGAGGGGGAGGAGGAGGAGGAGGGGGAGGGGGAAGAGGGGGACGAGGAGGAGGGGGAGGGGAGGAGAGGGAAAGGAGGAGGGGAGGGAGAGGGGGAGGGGAGGGAGAGGGGGAGGGGAGGGGGGAAGGGAGGGGGAGGGGGAGGAGGAGGAGGACTCCAACTCTAGATTATTTTATGCAATTGTTGTCTGATAAAAAGGAACAATGTATTTGAACTACTCACCAATGTAGTTCTCTCTCTTTTAAGTTCAATTATTTCACAGATTCACTGAATAATTTATTTTGGACAATTTCAGTTTTAGAGTATCTTATGAGCAATTTTTATTTTGTAGCTCGGCTCCATTAGCATTTTTGGGTACATTTTGCCCAAAATGTAAAACCATGTTTTGAGTATTACAGTCTGTTCCATAACTCTTTCCAAGAATTTCATTGAATCAAATACTAGAAGATCAATGAAGTTCTTTCCTCAAAATTTTATTTAAAGGAGAATGTGTATGTGCATATTTCTCAGAGTACACAGTCAGATCAGGAAACCTTCCTTTGCTCTTCAATTTGTTCTCAAAGCATGGAAATGCGACATTGATTTTATGGAAAAGGTGATGTTATTAATTGTTTTTTCTCTTCTGGAAAATTGATAATTTGAGAGCCTGAGACAACTTTTGGGATATGAAGGGTATAAAAATAATGTTCAAGGAGACAATATTAAAAGGAAATACTGCAATGTTTGACTCAAAGACATTTCAGCATTTCTCAGAGAGTATTCAGAGCTTATAACTGTCACAGTTCGCTCAGAGATGAGCTTACTAGCACAGGGGCTGCATCCAGGCTTGCTAAATGATGTCCTTGATGAGTAGGGAACTCTACACTGAGAACTACAAATGTGAAGGCCAGTGGCAATGCCTTGGCCTTATTACCACTTCAATAGCCCACTCAGCAGGAATTAACATGCAGCTTGAACTGAGACTTTTCCCCCTGGGCCACAATACCCAGGCTTTTCTCTTTAAATTCTTGACTTTTCTTTTTTTTTTTTTACTGTAAATTTCATTACATGAAAGGGATGCCAAGTGATACTTTCAATGATGGCCTAACTGCTTCTCCAGCTCATAACAAATCAACAGCTTTGGCTGTTTTGGAGCAATGTCTAATTTAATATCTAAAATTGTAAATTTACCTAATGATACTGAGTGTGCTAAGTCAGAGCAACCCTTTCTTGAAACTGAATTCCTTCTTCCTCTCCAGGAAAACAAAAGACCTTAAACAGACACCTAGGTATATATTTCACATACATGCATTTGTGGAGATAAGATTAAGCTTGGCAAGAACCTCTTTAAGTCAAGGACAGCACAACTGTCCAATTATTAAAATAATTTATTCACAAGACAAAGGATACAGAAATCCAAAACAGTGACACTCTGATTTGGGGAATGGGAAGGGAATCACAGAAATGGTGGAACAAAGGTTGAACCAATTCTACAGTGATACTCAGGAGACACTATATTGGAAATGAACTTTACAATTTTGAGGATGAAGGAATAACTCCTCTGTAAATCACCTTTACAATAAAATTTATATTAAAAAGGATTTATTATTGCTACATATTTTAACTGTTCATTGTTAGGAATACAGATGGTTTATTATCTATGCTGTATTTTTGAAAAAAAAACTAATGGGGTTTTATAATATTAGTAATATTAAAACTTGAAATTATTCACTGAATTAGCAGAAGTTCTAAGAATACTGAGCTCCTGATTCAGTCAATTTGGTGTTAAGTCTTTGCTTAGCAATTCATGTGTTTAATCCAAGGCATACTATTTAATTTCACTATACTTCTCAAGTAAATGGGATTAACAAATGAGTTCAGTCTGTATTAGTGTGTTAGCTTTAGAACATGTCACATAAAATGTGAAACAGGCTGTTAGTCCTCAAGAAATATTAATTAGACAATGGTAACAATGACAGTTTTATAACTGAGAGGAAGTTACATTTGACAATGCAATCCAAAGAATGTGATTTGAAACTTTTTCATGTCAGTACTTGAGCTTTATTTCCCTTTCTTATGGAATTCCTTTTCCCTTTCTCTTTGTAGCCTGGAAAATACTTAATGACTTTAAATGAAAATAACATTCATTCTGCAAATGCTTTCAAGAATTCTCCAGCATATGACTTGATATCTCCCCTGAATCCTACCCAGCATTCTCCATAATTATTACAATTACAGTGCATCATTTATACTTTCTTGTTCACTCATTTGTCTTTCCTCTTTCTTTCTTTACTAGTCTTGTGGTAGAATACTTGATCAGTCTGGTCTGTTTAAACCAAAGTGAAGTAAGAATGCAAAGAAATGCAACACTGAAGGACCGGTTCTTAAATCCATCATGTGTTGCTATAAATCTTTAGATAGATTACTTAATTTTCTATCTGTTCTATAAAAATTGCCCTAATGAATTGTTATGTGGTCATCACATAATCACATACAGTCACCAAGTTTTTTTAAATTGAGCATTGATTTTCAAAGTAGAACTTTAGCAGAGTTTACTTTTAATAACTAAATGTCTCATTTAGAGATGTCCCTAGTTGATGAACTAAATGATTTTGCAAATGATACAAGAACTTAATGCTTTTGTAGTTTTTATTAAACAAATATGTTACTAGTAAAGTATCTTCTATATAATGAAGCTCACACTGAAAGTAATACTTGGTTGGGTATAGTAAGGATCATATATTGGTGGACCTTAGATATTTCTACATATGTTCATGTGTATATTTGCCTTCTTGTTAAACTCATAAACATAGCTTCATAACAACACACATTGTCATCATTGAAGAATCCGTCCTCACCAAGCCTTCACCCTTTCTCAGAAATAAAGCAGAGCTCTTACAAGTAAGGGTTCATTGGTAAAAAAAAAAAAAAAAAAAAAAGCACGCAGAGGTGAGAAATCTTGAAGAAAAGCACACTCAGATAGACATTAACAATAACTTATTTATGCACAGCTTTCTACTATTAATCCAAGATTTTCATAGATATTGTTGTTTGAACCTATTTTTTCAGTTATGGGACTTGAACTCAGAGCCTGGTCACTGTCCCTGAACTCTTGTGCTCAAGGCTAGAAATCTATCATTTTGTCCCACAGCTCCACTTCCAGTTTTAGACTTTTTGATGGGAGTTAAGTATCTTACGGACTTTTCTGCCTGGGGTAGCTTTGAACTCTGATCCTCAGACCTCAGATGTCAGTCTCCTGAGTAGGTAGGATTAGAGGCATGAGCTACTGGCATCCCGCCTTTGAACCTATTTCTCAGTTAATGACAAAACATCCCAAATGATTAGCCAGAATTTTAAAACAAAGAAAGTAAATGAGAAAATTTTAACATAAGAAATACTTGCAATTAAATGTTGTCAGATTTCAATAAAATATTCCTTAGAGAGAAACTTTCACTAAGAATATTTATATAAAATTCTAGAAGCTTTCACAATGTATTGAGTTACAATAATTAACCAATTCTAATAATTAAGCTAGTTGCAGCTCATAATCTATGCTATTGAAATCTAAATAATGCTGTAATACACCTGAATACACTGAATCTTCATATACATGCATGTTTTTCAGGGTTGCAATCAATGTATTTGGTTCAAATATACTTAACCTCAGCAGTGTGCCAAATAGAGCAAGCACTGAAATGTGCCACTGAATGCTGGTGGATACATTTCTGGGTCAACAGGATGCTGAGCTTTTTGTTCATTGTCAGCTCCATTGCTACTGAGTGCAGAAATCATAGGGAAAACATTTCTATCTATGCCCACAATCAGAGATTAAAGGCAATTTACTTTAGAAATAAGACTGATTACATGATAAACAGAAATCGCTTCACTAAGATAAATTCTGTTTATTTCTTGCCTGACTTGCATTGAGAAGAGAAACAAAAAGTGGGTATTATGGAAACAATAAAACAAAAATAAGTATTTGTGTGCTAGGTTACAAATGAGTGCTACTTAAATATGTGGGATTGTTTTGAGTTTAGAAACTCTTTAGTTCATTCCTAACTAACTTTATGTAACTTCCAGGAGATATCACTGTCTTTCTGTCTCTTTGTCTGTCTCTTTGTCTCTCTCTGTCTGTCTCTGTCTGTCTGCCTGCCTGTTTGTCTCTCTCTGTCTCTCTCTGTCTCTCTGTCTCTCTCTCTCTCTCAATATGTCAATATTTGTTTGTTTGTTTTGTTTTTTGCCAGTCCTGGGGACTAAACTCAGGGCCTGAGCACTGTACCTGGCTTCTTTTTGCTCAAAGCTAGCACTCTATCACTTGAGTCACAGTACCACTTCCGTCTTTTTCTGTATATGTGGTACTGATGAATCGAACTCAGGGCTTCATGTATACAAGGCAGGCACTGTACCCCTAGGCCATATTCCCAGTCCAATATTTCAATATTAGTTGTAGGTGTTTTGGAAACAAATTACTAAATGTTAAGTATAAATGTATTATAGAGATTTTTCAGCTTGAAATTGGAGATTCTTCAGATCAAGTTTGAATATCCCCATGATCTTTCTTAAATATGGACTTGAAGCAGGTTATTTAAGATATCCGGGTCTCAATTTCCTCAATTAATACACAGAGCCAAAATTACTTCTTTTAAGGGATGAATAAATGTATAAATATTCTACAATTTCCAAAGCTATTTTTGACTTTTGGATCATATTAGAACCTAGTATCTTACTTTGGATAAATGGACTAAGTACTCTGTGGTATGATATTATTGAACCAATTAAATGCATAAAACATCATCAAAAAGACCTTTCAGTAATTCTAGTCTCTGCCTCTGATTAATCCTTGATTATCGTGAGTTAGAGATTTGAACTGTGGAGGTATAAAAGCATGGGTTGGATCCTAACATTTACAGTGTGTTTCAAAATGAAGGAATGACAGTTTCTCAAAAAAACAGAAATGTTAAAGCACTGAATACCTATTGAGTGAACAGGAGATGTATTAAAATGAAAGTTCATCTTGGAGATTGAGCCTTTTATAATTTGTACATTTTGTCTACTGTAATTCTTTGTAATTTTATTTCCTTAACTTTTTGTAACATAGCCCTTAATCCCTTATGATGTTTCTACATGATTCCAAATCAACATTCGCTAGTACAATTTAAAAAGCTTTACTTGTCAGGAAATGAACTGCAATGGTGCTAATTTAATGGGTGCAGAGACAATCCCAAGAGGAGTGTATATTTTGAGTGGCTTTCCATGTCACATGGAAAGATTAGGAGGCGATAGATTTGGTGACAGAACTGGGAGGGGGGTGTCTTTGTGGAAACCCAACAGCTTTAAAAGAAAATAATTTCTATTTAGCTTCAGGATATAACCATCTATAATTGTGCAATATAACACCTACATATCCTAAATAACAGGATCATAAGGTGATAAAACTGTATCTTCTTGATTTAAAACAAAGTCAAATAGAATAAACCATATATTACCTTCTTTATCTTCTCTGCGCCCTCACCCCAAATACCTTAAGGCTACTTTTTATGTCTGCAGCATTCTGATAAACATTTTTTTTTTATCTATCTCAAACACAAGCTTAGGCTGAACTCTTCATTTTTGTGTTCTGTAGCTTTTAACACTGACAATGTTAAACAGTGGATATAGAATATCATTGATATGTATTTGACATCTACAGGGTTTCGCGGCTTCTGCAGATTATTCCTGCATCACGGGCTCTGTTCGATCGCCAGCTGCTCCTCCTGCTTCAAATACTCAGTAGCAGAGGAGGCCGCGTTCATATGCAACCTCTGGTGGATTGCAGCTGTGATCTGCGAGCTCATTGTTGTCTCTATGAAGCTGGTTATGGCCTTCGCACTATGCCTATTAATTAGAACATATGAGCACTTACTGGCACTTTATGGGGATTTAACAATAGATATTGAATATTAAATGGGGTACTGCAATGATATGCCATAATGCTGAAGAACTAAAAGAACAGATATACAAAGCACATTTTCAGCTGTGAATGAAAAGAAACTCCAAAAAGGGAAAAAGAAAGGATTTGTGTTGCCTTTAGGAGGCAACCTACATAAATACAGGCTGGTGCAATTCTGAGAGGAGAAAGGAATAAAATTAATTTCTATAATGGAATCAAAGATTGAGATTAGTCAACATTGTTACTAGAAATAGGTGACTCAATCGATAATCCTAGCAGGTCAAGAGTATAATATATATTAATGAGGTGATTGACAAAGATGGCAAGTATTTGATGAGAATTACTTTCAGTATATATCATAACAATTAAATATTGCTCAATTTTTAAAGTTTATAGGATTATAGTGTGCAGTAGCTAGAAAAGGTAATGTATAGTTAATACAATGAATGTAGTAGAATCATGTCATGGACACATAGTTTATATATGAAAACTTATCCAGAATCTTGCAGAATTCTATTGGGTAGAAGAAATTGAGTTTTGATAAACATAGTGTCTCTAAACCCAGAGGTTTAATCTGAACCTTAACAGTGGCCCAGAAGTCCATGAAATATTGATACTGTTTTTCTATGTATATACATTATTTACTGAACAGTCTATAAAGTATTTACGTTGTTTTTCTAAATACAGTATACATTATTTACATTCCACCACACTTATTTTTTTTTCTGATTCAGGTAGAACAATGTACTTCGAAATCACTATATCTGAAGAGGCTCAACAGGAAATTGGAGTTTGCGGGGTGTCAAATACTTCATACACTCATTTAACTTTATCTTAATTTCCTCACTAAACTTGAGGTTTACCCCTGCCCTAAGGCCTTCGAAAATTTATGTTGGAATCATACTACAAAGTAATAATGCTCTCTACCTATCAGCATTAGAACTAAATAGTTTACATACAATTATAAAACATGATCATGTGACTTTTCAAGTTTAATATGTGTTCACTTTTATCCAATCTGTATAACATGTTCATGTGTATAACATTCCTTAGAAAATCATTTAGTTATTTAATGCTAAGTTCAAATATTTCTAATAAATAAAGTGTGTCTCAATATAGCACTAGCTTCCTTAGCACTTCTGAGCAGGAGTCAGATAGTTATAATTTAATAACACACTTTTCATAGAAATAAGTATACTCTTGAAAGTAAAATATTTGAAGCAATTAAGATATTTTCATCATGTATTTTTTTCAAGTGTTTTACAAACTGCTTGGCCCAAGTTCTGGACTGACATCTATTTCCAGAGGGCTCCAGGCTCCTGGAGGGAGCCCTGCCCCCCTCGCCACGACTAGTGGGGACCCAGTACCCCAGACCCAGAGCAAGAGCTGCTGGGCGCCACAGTATGGGAAAACACCACCAGGCCTAAACCTGGGAACACCGGAGCACGAAAGCCAACAGCAATCCAGGGACGGACTCTACAGAGTGTGAAGAAGAGATGGAAGACAAAAGAACCACCAAAGAAATGATGAGAGATGTAGTTATTTCTCTTTTTTTACCCTGTGTCTCTCGAATTTGGTATTCTCTTTGAATTTCCTACTTCCAATACCAGTAAACACGGTTTCCAATATACTCAGATAAGATTACAGAGATAGTGTAGGTACAAACATAGGAAGGTGATACAAAACATTATCTATAATAGAAACTACACATACACATAGGATGTTGAAAGTGGTTACAACTGTGATATATCACTTGTTTCCATAACATGGAGTTCATTTCAATTAGCATCATCTTATGTGTTTCTAAGGGTATAGCTATTGGGCCTTGTGATGCTCTGCTATGGCTTGCCTAAACCTGTACTAATTATTCCCAATAAGGGAGGCCATAGAGTCCATGTTTCTTTGGGTCTGGCTCACTTCACTTAGTATAACTTTTTCCAAGTCCTTCCATTTCCTTACAAATGGAACAATGTCATTCTTTCTGATAGAGGCATAAAATTCCATTGTGTAAATGTACCACATTTTCCTGATCCATTCATCTATGGAGGGGCATCTGGGTTGGTTCCAGCTTCTCGCTATGAAAGCAATACTTGCAAAACTGTTTGGTGTAAGTGAACTGAACACCAGGGGGGAGGAGGGAAAAGGGGGGAGGGAGGGGGGCATGAGGGACAAGGCAACAAACAGTACAAGAAATGTATCCAATGCCCAACGTATGATACTGTAACCTCTCTGTACGTCAGTTTGATAATAAAAATTTGAGAAAAAAAAAAAAAAAGAAATGATGAGAGAATTGGCCAATGCAATAAAAGGAGTGGTCCCAAACCAAATAGAAGATTGCAAGGAAGAAATGACAAAGAACATTCAGGTCACCCAAAAAGATATGGAGGGAAAGATAGAAACACTACAAACCTCATTAAAAGATGATATTAACACCATGAGAACTGACCTCAACAAGAAGCTTAGAAGCATGAAAGCTTTGATTTTTTTTCCTATTGCAGAATACATTTGAATGCCTAGGCAAAAGAATAAGTGACATAGAAAACAGGGTGTCAGGAGTTGAAGACAAAACAGGCTAACTAGAACAAAAAAAAAAAAAAAAGAAAAATCAAAGGTATGGAAAAAAACACTCAGAACAACTTGGTATTGGCACAGAAATAGACCTGAAGATCAGTGGAATAGATTAGAGGCTTCAGAAATAAAACCCTGCACATCAGTTACCTGATATTTGTCAAGGGAGCCAAAGACAGTGGAAAAAAAGCCTCTTCAACAGTTGGTGTTGAGAAATCTGGGTAGCCATGTGCATCTTTGTCACCATGTACTTATATCAATTCAAAGTGGATCAAAGACCTCGATATCGGACCTGAAACTTTGAAACTACTACAAGAGAGAGTAGGAGAAACATTAGAATTTATAAGCAGAAAGTTCTTGAATAGAGTCCCCAGGGGCACAACAGATAGGGAAGAGACATCACAAGTGGGACAAAAAAAACCCCAAAGGTTTCTGCACAGCTAAGGACATAGTTACTACACTAGAAAGACAGCCAACCAACTGGGGAAAGATCTTTACCAGCAATATATCAGACAAAAGCCTTATATCCAATATATACCAGGAGCTCAAGAAACTAACCCCTCCCAAACTTAATTCACCAATTACCAAATGGGCAAGGGAACTAAGGAGAGACTTCTGGGAAGAAGAGTTCGGAAGAATAACAAAGAAACATACGAGGAAATGCTCATTATCCCTGGCCATAAAGCAAATGCAATGTAAAACCACTGTGAGATTCCATCTCACCCCAGTTAGATTGGCCAACATTATGAATTTCAACAACAATTGTTGGTGGGTATGTGAGGATAAGGAACCTTACTGTATTGTTAATGGAAATGTAAACTAGTACAACCACTCTGGACAATCACGCTCAAGAAACTAAACATATCTATCTTGTGTTCCTTCTGCCCATTTGGGTTGGGGATGCCAGTCTACCAGCACCTGTGAGCATGGTTTAAGACCCAAAGCAGCCCTTACCAAGCACTGTTGTGTAAATCTTAGAAGTTCACAACTAAATACACATACCTTTTGTACCTGTGTATAAAATTAGATTTGGTGTTCCTAAAGAATACAATTTCAATATAACAACCAATTCTGAGCCCTGTATTCAGTAGTTACTTATTTACTGTTACAACTCTATGAGCAATTCGTGTTCTTATACCAACCCCGATGCCCCTCAGTAGACAAATGGATCAGGAAAATGTGGTACATATACACAATGGAATTTTATGCCTCTATCAGAAAGAATGACAGTGCCCCATTTGTAAGGAAATGGAAGGACATGGAAAAAATTATACTAAGTGAAGTGAGCCAGACCCAAAGAAACATGGACTCTATGGTCTCCCTTATTGGGAGTAATTAGTACAGGTTTAGGCAAGTCACAGCAGAGGATCACAAGAGCCCATTAGCTATACCCTTATGAACACATAAGATGATGCTAAGTGAAATGAACTCCATGTTATGGAAACAATTGTTATATCACAGTTGTAATTACTTTCAACGTACCATGTGTATTGGTAGCATCTATTATAGATGATGATCTTGTATCACCTTCCTGTGGTATACTGATATTAGAACTAGGAAATTGAAAGGGAATACCAAAATTGAGAGACTCAGGGTAAAAAAAAGAAAAACAACTACAAAAGCAATACTTGCAAAACTGTTTGGTCTAAGTGAATGGAACACCTCATGGGGGGAAGGGAAAGGGGGAGGGGGGTATGAGGGATGAGGTAACAAACAGTACAAGTAATGTATCCAATGCCTAATGTATGAAACTGTAACCTCTCTGTACATCAGTTTGATAATAAAAATTTGAAAAAAAATAAATTATATATCAAATTTGAAAAAAAAAGAAACTAAACATAAACCTTCCCTATGACCCAGCCATACCATTCCTAGGCGTCTACCCTGAACATCATGAGCTGGGATATGATCAGGACACCTGCACACCCATGTTCATTGCTGCACTATTCACAATAGCCAGAATACAAAATCAGCCCAGATACCCAACAATAAAAATGGATAAAAAATGTGTTACCTATATACAATGGAATTTTACACAGCCATTAGAAAGAATAAAATAATGTTGTTAGCAGGGAATGGAACTGGAAGAACTCATGTTAAGTGAGGTAGGCCAAGCTCAGAGAGTCAGATGGTGCATGTTCTATCTGATCTAAAACACACTGGGATGTGACAAATGATACAGAATTCTAGATACTCACACACTGTGGGAACACAGGAGGATACTCTTAAGAGAGAATCACAAAGGCACAATGCGTAGGTGCCTCTTCATGTTTATATGAAATAATATACAACTGAAACCAACTACAAGATATGCAAACAAAAGATTTATTTTATTTTTTGCTGATTCTGTTTTGTTGGTTTTTTTTTAACCTTATATATGGTGTATTCATGTGTATATCTCTGGGAGGTTGGGGGAGTGAGCACAGAATTTGAGGGAAAAGGGGTGAAAAAGTGCAGCAGTGGAGCTCAGTGGACATTGTTGAAAGTGAACTGTGGAACTCATGGATGGGGACAGGAGGGAGGGACTGTGAGAGAACTAGGGAACAGAAGATGCCATAAGAAAGGAAACATATTCATTGCCTGACTCGTGTAATTGTAATTCCTTTGTACCTTACCTCTATAATAATAATAAAGTAATTTTATTTTATTTATTTATTTTTATTATTATTATTATTTTTTTTTTTGGCCAGTCCTGGGGCTTGGACTCAGGGCCTGAGCACTGTGCCTGGCTTCTTTTTGCTCAAGGCTAGCACTCTGCCACTTGAGCCACAGCACCACTTCTGGCCATTTTCTGTATATGTGGTGCTGGGGAATTGAACGAGGCAAGCACTCATGCCACTAGGCCATATCCCCAGCCCCAATAAAGTAAATTTTAAAAAAAGAAAAAAAGATAAGATTACACTTGCCTCCCCTTCTTTGCACGTTCATATAATATTTTAATCAACTAAAATTAAAACTCTAGGATGTAAAGCATTAGTTATTCATTTTAGTACTGAGATGAGGAAACAATAAATTGGTATATTAAAAAAAGAAGAGAAAGATGAATATCCAGATATAAAGGTCATGTTCCCAAGTATTTTAATGAGTAGATTTAAAATTTTAGTACCTGCCCAAGGACATTCTCTTTACCTCAGATTCCATCTTCCTCCTTGTGACTGTAATAAAATTACTGTTTTCACAAGATTCAATATTTCACTTTCAGATCTTGCATGGAACTATGTCACAAAGTATCATAAGCAGAAGTAGACTTGGAGTAAATATGTTTTATGATAGATACAAACTATTGCTATAAATGGTAATATACAAAATTAAATTTATGTAAGCATTATCTGGGCATATTACAACTTGGACAACCAAAAAGCTACACATTTTTTTTAAAATCTCCTCTGCTAATTCTCTTTTGAATTGTCTAAGATGTGGAGGCTCCAGAAAATACTTTTTAAGAAGTTGTGATTTTTAAAATATAAGTCAAAATCTACAAAATTATTCTGATTTTGAGAAAAATTATTGCCAATAAATAGCGTTCAAACAGAATTTTTTTCTTAATCACCAATAAATAATAAGTACTTTGGGAATTAATAGGAAAAGACATGCTAAAATTCTACCTGCTTTAAACTGTTGTGAAGAATGTTATCCATGGATTGGGGGGGGGGCAATAATGGGATCTAAAACAATATAATGAGTAATTCCAATTTTGAAAGATATAAAGGGTTCTCGAGATTACAGAATTATGAAAGACACCCACATTCTGAACTACATACTTCATACTATATAATTTTTAAAGTTATGTATATTTTACATTACTTTGAAAATAAAGAAGGAAAACTGGTTAGGAGTCTGTGTCTTACACCAATAATCCTAGATATTCAGGAGGTTGGCATTGGAGGATGATAGCATTTCAAAGCTAGTTCCACAAAAGAAGATGCAAAATCCAATTAACTAGTATAATGCCAGACTAGAGGATGGTTCAGTTTGTATAGTACCAGCTGTGAACTAAAAAGTTGAACATGAGCCTTAGTTAGTGTATGCCTTCATACCAACCCAATACACCCACACACACCTACACACACCCACACACACACACAAACACACACAGACACACACAGACACAGAGGAATAATTGTGTTGCATACGTCAGTACTCATCATGATATATACATATACACACATATGTCAATACTTTTGAAACTGTTATCATATTTCAAATCAGTATCAAAGGCACATAAAAAGTTAAAAATTTAGATTAAAATTAAGCTAGGAAACAACATTTTTTTCTCTAAAGTTAGACTGGAATGACCATGATCTTGTCAATAGGAATTCAGAACAAAAACAGTAAAAATGATATATTTTATTATGAAGTTATTCCATCTAATGCAATATTTAGGAATCTTAATCTTGGACAATTGCACTAGACACAAGGAAAATTGAATACAAAATGAGAAAATAATTAAAAGTAAGCAGTCCATTATCAGGAAAGTAAAAAAGAGCAGACAACTGGGAGTTTTTGCTATCATCCCTCATTTGTATTATTAGCACTCATTAAAATAGAATAGAGTTTGCCAGAGAGTGAGGATGAATTAACAAATATATACCTGAATTTATTACGCCTGTTTTCCTAATTTCAGTTTGTATGCTCAGATAGACTAAATAGCTCTTATGTATCAGATATCAATACTATACTAGTAGTAGAATTTTGTACCACCTCATTACTAATTAAACACTCCAGAATCACTTCATAATTACACTGAGTGACTTTTGCCAATTAAATGGTAATAGAGAGGAAATCCTTTTTCTCACTAATACTTGATGTTTTGAGCCAATTTTTAAGTGTTTTTCTTTATTGTTATAAGAATCATTGTCACAGCTTTCTACATGGGCAGGTATGAGATCACAGAGCAAGACGGAAAGGATTTTGGAATTGCCTCTTTTTCTCTCTTGCACCTAGCTATGTCTTCGCAGGTTTATTGAAGTTGGATCCATCTGTAGAAACTCAGTTTTCTTATGTTAGAATATGCTTTATTAGAAACCACAGTTCCTTTCTTCCCTGTCTTACCTTCAACTTTTGGCAGCTGGCATCAGGTGTTTTTTAGGCCATGAATACTGCTAGCTCCAGCGATCTAGGCATATATCCAATATATTTCCTATATCTCAACAAGGATGTCACATTGACTATCCTATTTAAACCTTCATGATTATATTACAAAGTAAGAATTAATGTCCCAACTGTAAAGGAGAGGCATATCAAATTAAAAAATAAAACACACTTGGCTAGATAACGTGTGCAGAAATTGAGGTTTGAAAGCATAAGTTAATTCTGTTCACTCGCATTTAAGCACAGTACTACAGCTGGTAGTCTATCTCTGTAGAATTTTTTTCCTTGCCTGCACTCACTATTTGTCAAATGGGGCATCAGTGCTCCATACTAATGCATGTGGAAAACATACCCCCACCTGCTATCCTCATGCCCCATGGTCCCAATTTCAAGGACAACAAAACAGAGAATTTTTTTCTTAATTCTAATCAATGACCTAGGATAGCTTCATTTTCCTCAACCTTTATTCCCTAAGAATCAACATGGAATATGTACTCTTAATCTCTTACCGCTCCAATTCTTCCAACATGTTAATTGAAATAATTGCGGCAGATTTCAAATAATTGCTCAGATTTCAAATTTATTGTTGTCCAATGGATTACTGATAGTACTAATTTTCTCATCCAATGTCAACATTAAAATATCAACATCAAAGTTTTAAACAACTTCACCTTTGAAAATGGGCACATTTGAAAATAAAGTGATAACATTTATAAATGGAAAAGAGAAAACAGCAAACTTTGCTCGAGTAGCATAAGCTAATAGTAAAACTAAACATTAAATTGGCTGAAAAATCTGTGTTCATATCTCATTTGGGTCAAGGTAGTGATTCATTTTCTTTTGCATCTCTATTAAGTGTTTAATGTTCATGTTTATATCTTGAGGTTTCTCCCCTTGTATTTGAGTATCTAATTTATCAAAATAATCTCTCTTCTGTGTTATCAAGTAAGGAACTCTATTTGTAATTGAAAAGTATCTGTTTTGAAAGAATCCAGAGTCTGCTGTAGTACTCTCAATCATTTATTTATTTTTACTATGAGCTTTCTAAAACACTTAATTATACTAAATATACAATAACATTAACTGATATTACTTGTATCAAATTAGAACCTAGAATCCTAGCTTTCTCATATTTGAACATTCTAAGCTATCATCATTACACAATACAATTTTCTTAAGAAACACTGATGTAAATTGTTTTATACATAAGAATAGATATATTTTAGTAGGCATTTCTACAGCATCATTCCAGTCAAAAGAAAAGCTCAATGTTGAGAGCTAGAACCTCCTTAAACAATTAGAAGTGCATTTTTTTACATGAATGCTACCAGATTTCTTCTAGTAAAATTCTGTAAACTATCTTCTTGTTGAAATGCTTTTTTAAGGAATTCATTTATGAATGACCTCAGTAAAATATAGCATAGAATATGCATTACAAATATTGAACACAGGCATAAGACAGGAATTCTTTAACAGTATTTTATCTATCAATAGCTTCTAATTTTTGCAAATCAAGTTCATTAAAGTTTTAATAAAAAATCTGGTACAAATTACACACAATGGAAACTACTTCACTTTTTACAGTTTGGTATTCTTTTTAATATCCTACAACAAAATCAGGTCAAGAATATTAGATTCAAGGCATATTTTCTACATTATATAAGTATGGGCATTAATATTTCTTGGCACAATTGCTATTTCTTTGCTTTCCATGGGAATAATGAATCCTGTTGAAATAGTTCCATTATGTTCTTGTTTTTTTTTTAATTTTTATTATCAAACTGATGTACAGAGAGGTTACAGTTTCATACGTTAGGCATTGGATTCATTTCTTGTACTGTTTGTTACCTCATCCCTCATTCCCCCTCCCCCTCCCCCTTTTCCTTTCCCCATGAGTTGCTCAGTTCATTTATGCCAAACAGTTTTGCAAGTATTGCTTTTGTAGTTGTTTGTCTTTTTTCACCCTGTGTCTCTCGATTTTGTTATTCCCTTTCAATACCCTAGTTCTAATACCAGTACACATGGTTTCCAATATACTCAGATAAGATACAGAGATAGTGTAGGTACAGCCACAGGAAGGGGATACAAGAAGATCATCAATAATAGAAGCTACAGTTACACATAGCACTTTGGAAGTAGTTACAACAGTGGTATAACAATTGTTTCCATAACATGGAGTTCATTTCACTTAGCATCACCTTATGTGTTCATAAGGGTATAGTTATTGGACTCTTGTGATCCTCTGCTGTGGCTTGCCTAAACCTGTGCTAATTATTCCCTATGAGGGAGACCATAGAGTCCATGTTTCTTTAGGTCTGGCTCACTTCACTTAGTATAATTTTTTTCCAAGTCCTTCCATTTCCTTACAAATGGGGCAATGTCATTCTTTCTGATAGAGGCATAAAATTCCATTGTGTATATATATGTACCACATTTTCCTGCTCCATTCATCTACTGAGGGGCATCTGGGATGGTTCCAGATTATCGCTATGACAAATTGTGCTGCGATGAACATTGTTGTGCTGGTGGCTTTAGTGTGATTTTGTTTGTGGTCTTTTGGATAGATACCCAAAAGTTGGTCTGCTGGGTCTATGTTTAGCCTTCTGAGGAATCTCCATACCGCTTGCCAGAGAAGGTAGTGAGTTATCACAATTGACTGTTCTTGTTTTGCTTTGTATAGGTACTAGGGATTGAACTCTGGGCTTTCTGCCCCAGTTCAGCTTGGTTGCTCACATTTGGCATTCTACTACTCACCTCAGCCACCCACTCAGTCTGGCTTTTTGTTGACTGTTTTGCAACTGGAGGCTCTGGAACTTGTCTATCGTAATTTCAAACTGTGGTGCCCAGGATCTAAACCTCATGAGTAGCCAGGATTAAGAAATGAACAACCTTGGGGCTGGGGATATGGCCTAGTGGCAAGAGTGCCTGCCTCATATACATGAGGCCCTGGGTTCGATTCCCCAGCACCACATATACAGAAAATGGCCAGAAGTGGTGCTGTGGCTCAAGTGGCAGAGTGCTGGCCTTGAGCAAAAAGAAGCCAGGGACAGTGCTCAGGCCCAGAGTCCAAGCCCCAGGACTGGCCAAAAAAAAAAAAAAAAAAAAAAAAAAGAAATGAACAACCAGACCCTCAGTTGAAAGACTCATTTGAAAATTTTAATTCCTTTGTAGACAATATCCCAAAAGTTAGAGGAACTTGAAGTGAATGCATTCAGAAGACATAAAAGATCTTCACTCTCTACCCCAAGTTCATTGTCAAATTCTTCAGCATGAAACAATTTTAAATGCTGACAGAGGAATAGTTTTCAGTACTGAGATAAAATAGTGACCAGTGCAACTGTTGCCACAATTCAAGAGCTGTAGATGTTTGTACAATATTTCACCTGGGTGGTAAGTCCAAATATCTGTGCAGATGCTGAAATTGCAATAAGGGAGATGCCGAATTTGAGTGACAACATAACGTCACACCTGCCTGCATGCTGAGTGAGCACACTTCTAAATACTCTTCCCCTGTTCAGATGCATTTCACCTTCTGCATTTCTTAACCTTGATAATCATTACACATAGCTATCACCATGTACATAATCTTCCCATTTCACTACTAACAAAATTCTTCTTTATCGAGGTGGCTAAGTAAACTGTTATTACATTTAAACCAATTTGTATCAATGCCAGATCCACCCTTCCTGGCCATACAGTGAAAATATCTGGATGGCTGCCTGGTTGTAAAGAAAGCTTATGCATATCGATTCTAAAATGGACCAAAAAGAAAGTACAACATTTTTGTAGAACTTAAAGTTTGTCAAGAAAAATGGTATCTGTGAAGAAAAGACTGCACTAATAGCCTCTTAGCAGCCAGAAGTATTACAGACCCTGAGGAAACCAAGAGCTTTTTATACAGATGCTAGAAAAGCTTGCCAAAGAGCCATATGCTGTTGTTGGATGAAGACTTTCACATTTTGGTATCTGGATCCTGGAATTACCGTCCAACAGGGAAAATTCGAAGCATATGAAGATGGGGAGGGAGATGGCACCCTCACTGCACCAAAACCCAAGGTGCACAGAGGTGAATTTAAAACACCATTTTAACAAAGAGCAAAAGAAACTCTTTCCTATGAATATTACTTAAAAGTTTTAAGTAGATATATACGGTCTGATTAGAGAAATTAGCAAATACCGTAAGCATGGGGCACACAGGTTTTTGGAAGCTTAAAGAATGATTTTTCTTCTTTTTCTTTTTCTTATGATTTTATTTTCTATAGATTGTTATACAAGGGAGTTACCATTTAACAAAACAGTTTATGAATATAATGCATCTTGATCAATATTATGCCTTTCATTATTCTTGCCCATCCTCCAAACATACCCTTCCATCAATTTTCTTTCTTCTATAGGATACATATTAAATTTTGTGAGCACAATTAATTTTTAGAGGATTTTTGAATATACTACAGCAAAGACTGAGAATGAATGTCTTTCTATTAGCTCCCCTACTTTACAACAATTACTTCTATAGCCCATCTTGGTATTTATTTAATTGTTTGGTTACTTATTTACTTATTTATTTAGAATGCAAGGAGGCTTGAACTTCCGACCTTAAAGCCTAGTTACTTTTCTTGCTAAATGGGTACTTGAACATACCTTCCCAACCCAGTTGTGTACTTGGTGCTTTGTAGATGGAGCCTCACAGACTTTTCTGCATTAGCTGGACTTGAACAGCAGTCTTCTGAATTTCATTCTCCTGATTTTCTAGGATAGCATGTATAAGCCAATGGCAATGGCTCCTCCTGGTTTCTAATGGAAAATAACTCAAACCAAATATTATTGTCATTTTATTTGTTATCAGTTATATGCTCTGAAGTGTATGCTAAATTATAATGATAACTCTCCTGCCTATACTAAAAACATTCAGAACTAACAGAAATAAGCAAAAGGGAATGAATTTTGGTTTAATGCATTAGGTATTGCAATAAGATACAGAGTCTCCAACTCCATCCATGGTTTGAAGGTGAAGATTATATAATTAAGCAGAAAATAAAAGAAAAAATACATAGTGAATTTAACTGTTTCATTATACAAGTCTAGGTGAATTCATTTAAATGAGGATGCTGAAAATTTGCAGATTTGCAGAGAGATAGGTAGCCACATGTATCCTAGAAGGCCATTTCCATCTTAAGACTTTTGTACTCCAATGGCTAATTGATAGCACTTAAAATTGTCTGTCACAGTTGAATTAGCTAGACTGTCATAGGTCAATATATTTGTTAGGAACAGCTGAAAGACTTACACTAAGAATCCTTGTGTCAATGAAGGGGAAGGGCTATCCCTTTCCCTGACTTTTGCCACACCTCTACTTCAGCAATAATCCCATGTAGTGTTGTGTTTTAATTACAACAGAGGTTGTCACTAAGATAATGAGTTTTCTACCTGCATTTGGTTTCAAAACAGATAGATAATGGAGGTCAGAGAAGGTTAAATTTTCCCTTGGCTGTTTACCTGTTGCCAAAACAACTCATCTCTGTAGTCAATTTAAGGGGAAAAATCAGCTAGATAATTTATTTGTTGTCAAGCAGCAATCAATTGACAGAGTTTACCACCTTTGACCAGTTTAATATTGTGAAAAACACCATTAAATCAGATGGAATATTTCAGTTAGCTCTCACCCTCTCTTTCCATTAATACACTCCATCTATCTCTTTGCCATCAGCCTGTAAGTGCAGATAATTAATTGTAAAGCACTTTATAATTTTCATTCTACATTCACATACATCATATCATGATGACATAGTGCTCAGCAAGGCAGATGTTAGTCAGTCGTTTTTAGATTAAAATGTTGAATGACATATAGTTCAAACTAAATGCTTCAGTTAAATTCTTTCAAAAAGAACATGGATCAAAAATTTTACTTCAATACAATTCACACAAAGAAAGACACATATACACACTGAAACACATATACTATATTTGTACACATACTCTTTATATATAGATATTGACATTATTTTAACTCTAATTTCCCTTTCTAGAATGGAAAATTAGTTAATTCTTTCTCTTTGTTAAAGAAATGTTATATGCAGGTAAAGCATGAATATGAATATATTAATCTGAGATTCCTTTTTCTGATGCCATTTTCATTACAAGGTCTGAATATTTAAATGATTTTTCAGTTGCCATTTTGCTTCTTGATCTAGTTTACAAATATAGTGTGAGTGAGGGAAAAGGCAGGTGAATCTTGCTTACATCACTTTGACAAACAAATGAACAAAAAAGAAGAAAAAAGTATAAAAACACACCTAAGTTCTATATATAATTCTAGGGATCATGAAAGAATACATAAAGACACACAAACACACAGAAACACAGATACAGACACACACAAATTTATGTGGAAATAACTGAATATTGGGTAAATTACTGTATTTCCTAAGCTCTCAATTCCAACGGAAATATTTCATGACTACATAATGCATTTTTTTTTCCTAAATTCAATTTTGGAAATTCTTACATCTTAAAGTCTCCATGATCCTCTAATTTACTAAGAATAGCCTTAATATTTTATTACCTTAATTCAATTAAAGTCCCAGAGGAAACACCATGACAACATACCTTCTGAGATTATACTTGTGTCTTCCCAGCTAAGCACTGCCAACTATCTTTGTTGTACACTTTTGAGATATGGAGATTTGCCTGTCAAAGAAGGCAACTTGTGACCCCCTCTCTACAGCAATCCTTAAAAACCATTTTTAGAAAAATGTTAAATGCATTAACCTTCTTCTGATCTTGGGCACATTTCTGCAAAGCCATTCTCAGACAGGGATAATTGAAAGGTATGAATTTTTATATAGATTTAGCTGTTAAAGTATTTTTCCTGAGGCAAAGCCAACGGCTAAACCTGTGCCACACAGTCAGCTACTAGAACTGTGAACCAACTCTATTGCCTCGGCTAAACGAGCCATGAATGAATAAGGGGCTAATGACTCAGTTCTTGGTATAACTTAGAGGTTCCTTTGTTTCTTTAATTATGTACCCTGTGCCTGTTCCTGATTAAAAAACTAGAGGAATGCTACTATACTCCAGTTTAAACACAGTAACTCAAATTAAAGATGTTATTCTCTTGATCTCTTAAGAGCATTTCATTTTGGAATCAACATTATTTTTCTTTATTCTATTACTATTAAAGTAATATTCTACATAACAAAAATGTGTTCTGATAGTATTAAATTACATTTTCATTTGATCTGGTTAAGATAGCCAACACAGTGTAGAACAATTGCAGAGCAGGAGCTTACTGCTTTTTCTATTTCAAATAAGAACCTGTATTTAGCAGAAGGATTACAAATATCCCAGAGCAAATTGTTTGTGTTCTGATTTGTGTAAATCCAGTGGACTTCACTTAACAAGATAATTACAGCAATGCTCGTTGTGTTTCATTCACTCATTCAGTAGACGGAATTCCAAAACAAGCTCCAGGGAGATGAAGTTGCCACTAATTCAGAACTCTCTAAAGGGAAAACCATTGACAAAACCACAGGTGCCTTCCTGTCTTTAATAATGTTTTGACTCAGGAGCCATTAATAACATTTTATTGATCATATACATCTTCACCTGATATTTGTATCCTTGAAGATTCAATCACTCCATAAAAGAAACAAGAGACTTATATGTCAGGACAGATAAAACAAATGTGTTTCCTCTTACAAAAATAACAACAATATAACCTTTAAATCCCTACCAAAATAAAATAGAAACCAAAGCAAAACAAAATGAAACATGATATCAACTTCTTGGCTTTATACTTAATACATGTGTCAGAAGTTGTGCGTATGAGCACATCTGAGATTTCTATAAGGTTCTGATTTCCCCATAGCTACATGGAATGAACAGATCTATAGTTAATTTAAAATAAAGTGTCAAATTGCTAGTTTTAAATTCCCTAAAGCTTCTACTGTACTGAAAACAGAAATCCATTGACATGACATCAATTCACAAATTAATAATAAATACATCTCCATAAAGAATCTGTGTTTTTAGGTTAGCCACTCATTCTTTGGGATAAATGTAGATGGTTTATGTGTAATTTGTGTTGAATATTTTTTGACAGAAAATGAGCTCTGATTGACTAATATTCAAACATATTACTAATTGTTAAAATGTATTCAGATATATCTAAAAGAACTCTCACAAAAATACTGTAAATATTTTGAGTAAAGGACAATTTCTTTTGAAAAGTTCAAATTCTTTTAAATTTGACAAATAAAATGTAGCTAATTGATATTTCCTCTTGCATAATTGACAAAAATCATATTTTTGAGAAAAATTCTCATAACATTCAATCAAAACACCAGACAACAAATTAAACCTACTTCATGATTGCCTCAGTTCTATTGGAAGAACATAAACCTGATCCCTTGAAATTTTCAGACTTTAGGATAAGCTTTAATCATAAGTCTTCAGATAGACAAATTAAATTCTCCTAATGCAGGCAAGATGAGAAGTAGGAGTATGAAGGGCAGTGTTAGGCTGTTAAGAGTGTAGTAAGAACCATCACACCAGCACTACTGCTTCTAAAATCAGACAGCTAATATTTTATTGACTTGGCTTTTCACATGATTCCAAGTTTAGGAATAAATTTAGTTGGAAAGTCTATAAAATACCAAAGGTTGTCTCACCATTTACCAGTCCAGGGATGACTGAAATCAAACTTATTCCAGTAAAACGTTGATGACATCCTAAGTCATTCCCTAAACAAAATTCCACCAACTGCGTAGCTAAAAACAATGATTTATCCTTTCATGTTGCTCATGGTGGAGTCTGAAATCGAAGTGTGAGAGACCTGGTTCATGCTAAGGAGCATCTGACTCCTGTTTCACAGATGGTCAGGAGGGCTGTTTGCCAGCCCAGCAGAGGTCCTTGGTTGTACTTGAATCACTTTAGCTTCTGCCCCTGTCTTACATGGTGTTATTTTCTTTGTGCATGTCAAGTGTTAGTGTTACAAGGACAAATGTCACCTGCTTAAGGCCCATGCAGTCAATCATGAGGTCATCTGATCCTCTCACCCAACTAGGGCCCATCTAATCCAGCATGATCACATATACAAAGATGTAATTTCTAAATAAGGTTGTATGTAGAAGATCCTCATTTTTTATTGAATTTACTGTTCAACCTTTAAGGTAATGTTTATCTTAAATATTATCACCTTTTCTAAGATAAAAAATACTACCAGAATATATAATTAATTTTCTTCCTAAACTGGAAATTCCATTTTGACTATAGAAATAGATGAAATCAAGAATGTAGAATGGAAGCTCCTTCTGTACAGCCATTACATCTTGAAGAGTCTATAAAAACAAATACAACAGTGGTACTCATTAGACACTAGGTTGACAATGAACTATACAACTTATGGGTGGCGATGGGAGGGAAAACCTAGGAAGGAACAAGGAACAGGGTGATATTGTTCAACAAGTAATATACATTTATGAGTATGTTATGATTTATGCAACTGTAACCACTCTGTCCATAACCTTTAGAATAACCATTTAAAAATCCATGGGAGGGAAAAGGAAAAAAAAACTCCAGAGCCTGAGTATGGTATTTCATACCTGAAATCTCAGCCAGGGAGAAACTAAAGCTGGAGACTGTATGTTAAAACAAAACAAAACAAACTAACTAATACTGTAAAATATGACAACTTCTGGAAACAAATTCCTGGTGGTATTTCCACTCTTTACTCTGGTTCAGATACTCAGTTGTTGAGTTAAAAGCCGTGATTCGCAGCCACTCTTGAGGAAGAATTTAATATTAGGTGCTATGGCATTCACTAAATTATGCAAGTTTCTATTGCTTAGAGTTTTTAATCAGAAAAAATAGCATAAAGCCTACAACACCACAGCAAAAAAGACCTGTTCAAACTGACAAGAAAAACTCCTGAACTTGGGGCTGGGAATATGGCCTAGTAGCAATAGTGTTTGCCTCATACACATGAAGCCCTGGGTTTGATTCCGCAGCACCACATATGTAGAAAATGGCCAGAAGTGGCACTGTGGCTCAAGTGTCAGAGTGCTAGCCTTGAGCAAAAAGAAGCCAGGCACAGTGCTCAGGCCCTGAGTTCAAGGCCCTGGACTGGCCAAAAAATAAATAAATAAATAAAACTCCTAAACTCAGTGGTTTGGAAAACAGTAAGATTAATATGTATGAATTATTCTTGTATATCAAGTCAGTACTTTATTCACTTTCCACTGAGGCTGTGAAGTTTGATCCTTTGGAATCATTTACATAGTAGATGAGACTGTTTAAAAAATCTATTCACTACCCAACTGTTGATTTTATTCTTTCAAAACGTCTAACATTAATAATTATGATAGTAATAACAACAATAAAGATTAAGAAACAAAAGAAAAAATACCAAATAGAATGCATTAACTACTCTCTTTTTACACACACACATACACACACTCACACACACTTTTTGCTAATTCTAACATCATTTGTATCAACATAGCTGTGTTGTGTTGTGTGTGTGTGTGTGTGTGTAGTATGTGATTTCTAAGAGATTATTTGTAAATGCTTGAGTTGAAATAGAAGAGCATGTTTAATACTTTTATGAATAAAACCTGAAGCATTTCCAGATATATTTGTGATATTATAAAAATGAAATGAACAATTCACTTTCCAAGAAAGTTAATTTGCCATGTAACTTCATTTACAATTCAACATAATTACAAAGGATGTAATATTTCATATATTGGGTGCATGTCTCATCATTTTTATTAACCTTTTGGGATATTGTCAGCTCATCATTGCTTATTTATTTATTTGCCAGTACCTGAGTTTGAATTTGGGATTATGTGCATCATTTTTTTTTATTAATAATTAAAAAAAATTGACACGGTGTTGTGCAAAAGGGCTACAGTTACATAATAGGGCAGTGTGCACATTTCTTGTGATATCTTACACCCTGTTTTTCTTTCCCTTCCCTACATCAGGTAGACATATATAAAATACACAGTGCACCAAAAACATATACAGTAGCCACGTGGCCTACGCCAAAGGAAATTCACCTAGGACTTTAAATGTAAGGTCAACAATAGAGTTTGCTTATCCTTGTCTTTTATGAACAGACATACATAGCTTCTGAGCTATTGTGATCCACTGAGAGGTCTATTTTTGACCTTTATATGTTGAGTAGTTGTTTGGTTTTAGTTACATAATGTAGGGTCGCTGATCCAGACCTGTGGGAAATACCATTTGACAAGAAGTTTTTGGTTTCACAGACCTGATCTCTACTGTCTCCCCTTACCCCCACCTTAACAGTCATATATCAAAGAGATCATGCCCCTGTGTTTTCTGTGTTCTAGGCTTGTCTCGCTCAACATTATTTGTTCAAGTTCTGACCACTTCCCTGCGAATGCCAATATTTCACCATTTCTAATCGCTATGTAGTATTCCATTGTGTATAGGTACCATATTTTTTGGATCCATTCATCTGTGGAGGGGCATCTGGGTTGTTTCCATATTTTGGCTATTGTGAATTGAGCAGTGATAAACATGGAAGTGCATATGTCTTCAGGCCTGTTGTTCAGGATAGATGCCTAGGAGTGGTATGGCTGGGTCATAGGGTAGGTCTATGTTGAGCTTTTTGAGGAACCTCCATACTGTTCTCCTAAGTGGTTGTACTAATTTGCACTCCCACCAACAATGGAGAAGGGTTCCTCTTTCCCCGCACCCGTCCAGCATTTGTTGTTGCCTGAGTTCAGAGTATAGGCCATTCTAACTGGAGTGAGGTGGTTTCTCAGGGTTGTTTTTATTTGCATTTCCATTACTGCCAGGGATGTTGAACATTTCCTCATATTTTTTTTTTTTTTGCCATTTTTATCTCTTCTCTTGTGAAGTCTCTCTTTAGCTCCTTTGCCCATTTCCTAATTGGTTTATTGGGCTTGGAGGCGCTTAGTTTTTTGAGTTCTCTGTAGATGACAGATATTAGTCCTTTGTCTGCTGCTGTGCTGGTAAAGATCCTTTCCCATATGGTTGGCTGTCTTTCTAGCTTGGTGGCTGTGCAGAAACCTTTTATTTTGTACTAGTCCCATTTGTCAAGTTTCTCCCCTATCTGTTGTGCCTCTGGGACTCTATTCAGGAAGTTCCTTCCTGTGCCTATAAATTCTACCGTCTTTCCTACTCTGTCCTTCAGTAGTTTCAAGGATTCAGGTCTGATGTTGAGGTCCTTGATCCATTTTGAGTTGATCTTGGTGCGTGGTGATAGGCTTGGATCTACTTTGAGTTTTCTGCATATGGCTGCCCAGTTTTCCCAGCACCAGTAGTTGAAGAGGGTCTGTTTTTACCATTGTATATCTTTAGCTCTTTTGTTGATATCAGCTGACTGTTGAGTGTAGTTTTATTTCTGGGTCTTCAATTCTATTCCATTGGTCTTCAGGTCTGTTTTTATATCAATACCAGGCTGTTTTTGTTATGATGGCTCTATAATAGAGCTTGAAGTCTGGTATTGTGATACCTCCTGCACTGCTTTTTTTGCCTAGAATTGCCAAAGCAATTCTAGGTCTTTTGCTGTTCCATATGAATTTATGGGTTGCTTTCTCTATTTCAATAAAGAATGTAGCTGGGATCTTGATGAGGATTGCATTGAATTTGTATAACTATTTGGGCAATATGGCCATTTTCACTGTATTGATACTGCCTACCCATGAGCATGGGAGGTCTTTCCATCTCCTTGTGTCTTCTTTGATTAACCTTTTTAGATTTTTATAGTTCTCATTAAATAGGTCCTTCACATCTTTAGTTAGGTTGATACCTAGGTAATTTATTCATTTTTTAGCTATTGTAAATGGTATTATTTCCATAATTTCCTTTTCTGCTTGTACATTGGTGGTGTACAAGACAAGCTGCTAACTTTTGTGGATTGAGTTTGTATCCTGCTACTTTGCCAAAATGGTTTATTAGGAGTAGGAGTTTGGGGACTGAGTTTTTTGGGTCCTTCAGATATAAGATCATGTCATCTGTGAATAGTGAAAGTTTGATTTCTTCTTTGCCGATGTGTATCCCTTTGATGTCCTCCTCCTGCCTTATTGCTATGGCTAGGGATTCCAGCACTATGTTGAAAAGAAGTGGGGAAAGTCGGCATCTTTGTCTTGTTCCTGAGTTTAGGGGGAAAGATTTTAGTTTCTCTCCATTTAATACTATATTAGCAGTTGGTCTGTTGTATATGGCTTTTATTGTTTTAAGTAATGTTCCATCTATTCCTGTTCTCTCCAGAGCTTTTAAAAAGTATGGATGTTGTATTTTGTCAAAGGCTTTTTGGCCATTGACTGAGATAACAATGTGATTCTTGATTTTATTTCTGTTGATGTGGTGAATTACATTAATAGATTCACGGATGTTGAAACATCCTTGTGTCTGTGGGATGAAGCCTACTTGGTCATGATGTATAATTTTCTTGATCAGTTTCTGGATCCTGTTAGCTAATATTTTATTGAGGAGCTTTGCGTCTGTGTTCATTAGTGATATTGGTCTGTAGTTCTCTTTTTTTTGTTGGGTCTTTGCCTGGTTTGAGGATGAGTATAATATTAGCTTCATGGAATGAGGTTGGGATTTCTCCCTCTGTTTCTATTTCATGGAATAGTTTGAGGAGTATTGGTATTAGCTCCTCACTAAAGGTTTTATAGAATTCATTGGTGAATCCATCTGGGCCTGGGCTTTACTTTGTTGGGAAGCTCTTGATTACCTCCTGTATCTCGCTGTAAGTTATTGGTTTATTTAGTTGATTTATTTCTTCTTGATTCAGTTTGGGCAGTTTATATTTCTCTAAGAATTGATCCATTTCTATAAAATCAGTGTTTTTTAGTGAGTAGAGGTTCTGGAAATAGTTCCTTATGATCGTTTGAATATCTTTTGTATTTGTTGTAATTTTTCCAGTGGAGTCCCTGATTTTATGGATATGAATCTTTTCTCTTCTTTTTTTTGTAAGTCTTGCGAGGGGTCTGTCAATTTTATTTATTTTCTCATATAACCAGCTTTTAGTTTTTTTTTATTTGTTGAATGGTCTTTCTATTTTCAATCAGATTTATCTCTTCTATAATCTTTGTGAGCTCTCTCCTCCTAGTCATTTTAGATTCGATTATTTCCTGTTTCTCCAGATATTTTAGTTTCATCGTGAGATTATTCACCTCCTCTGCTTCCATTCTTTTAATGTGAGTGCTGAGGGCAATTATTTTGCCCCTCAGCACAGCCTTAGCTGTATCCCATAGGTTTCTTTGTGATGTATTTTCATTGTTGTTGTGGCTTATGAATTTGTTAATTTCATCCTTAATTTGGTCTGTGACCCAAGTTTTAGATAACATTGAAGGATTTAGTCTCCAAGTATTTTTATAGCCTCTTGATATCCTTTGTTATTGAGGGTTGCCTTGATTCCACTGTGGTCAGATATAATACATGGGATTACGTCAATACTTTTCTATTTGCCTAGGTTCTTTGTGTGGGCTATGACATGATCTATTTTGGAGTATGTTCCATGGGCTGCTGAGAAGAATGTGTATTGGGTCTCTGTAGGGTGAAAGACTCTGTACAGATCTATCAGATCCATTTGGGATATGGTGTTACTTAGGTCCTCAGCTCCCTTGCTAATCCTCTGGGTGTTGGATCTGTCTCTTGGAAACAGTGGAATAATAAAGTCTCCCACTATGATTGTGTTTGGGACTACCTTGTTCTGTAGTTCTGTGAGAATTTGCTTGACATATTTAGGGCCTGTTTTGTTCTGTGAGTATAAATTTATCACCATGATGTCTTGATTCTGGATTTTTTCCTTGTATTAAAATGTAGTGCCCTTCTTTTTCTATTTGAGCTGATTTTAATGAGAAGTCCAGCTTGTCTGAGATCAGGATGGTACTCCTGCCATTTTGGTAGGTGCGTTTGCGTGGAAGATCTTGCTACATCCTTTCATTCAGAGCCTGTTTTTGTCCCTTGCTGTAAGATGAGTCTCTTGAAGACAACAGATGGCAACTTCTTCTTTGCAGATCCACTCTGTCAGTCTGCTCCTCTTTATTGGAATGTTTATACTGTTTATATTCAAAGAGATCATGGATGAGAGTGTTTTTTCCCCTTCCATTTTCCTGTTAGGCTGTTTTTCCTCTCCTTTTTTTCTTGTCTTTAATGAGCTGCTCTTTCTGTTGGGCTCTAGCTATTGTAGTTTCTTTCTGTCTCTGTCTGGGGGTCCTGTACATTTTCTGTTATGTGGGGTTCCCCTGTTAGAATTTGCTGTAAGGCTGGTTTTTTATTCACATACTCCTTTAGGTCCTCTTTGCTATGGAAAGATCTGGTTTTTCCCTCGAAGGTAAATTCTAGTTTTGCTGGATATCTAATTCTGGGTTGGCAATTGTTGGCCTGGAGGACTTGGCTTGTGTTCTTCCCTGCGCTTCGTGTGTTGTAGGTTTGTTTGGAGAGGTCTATTTTGATTCTCATCCATTTTCCATTGTACTATAGCTCTTTCTTCATTTTGGCTGCATTCATAATTTTCTCTTTATTCTTGAGATCTGAAGTCATGATTATTATGTGCCTGGGTGAGGATTTTCTAGGGTTTGGTCTGCCAGACGTCCTATAGGCTTCGGTTATTTGGGTGAGGTCCGTTGTGTGATTGGGGAAGTTTTCTGCAATTACTCTATTGAAAATATGTTGTAGCCCTCTGCTCTTGTATTCAGCTCCTTCATCTATTCCAATTATGTGCAGGTTATATCTCTTGTCTTTGTCCACTAGCTCGTGGATTAGTCTGCCCAGGAGTTTAACCGTTTCTTGGCATGTGGTAATTTTCTAGTCCTTATCAGTTGCATCGTCGTCTAAAAGAGAGATTCGGGATTCAATATGATCAATTCTTTGTGCTGTGGCTTCTAGTGTGGAGTTTATGGTTGTCAGCGAGCTATTTATGGTTGCCAGATTAGCTTTTATTGTGGAGATTTCTTCCTTTAAAGAGTTGTATTTTAAATCTATTTGTTATGCATTTTGCTTCTCAGGATGTTAAGGTCTTTTTTAACAAAGGAGTGCACTGTATCCATTTTTGCTTCCATTTCTTTCTTGACTTCCTGAAAGTCCTTCGAGACTTCCATTCTAAACTCCTGGAATTGTTTTCTGAATTAGTTCCTGAGGCTTTCCATCATTTCTGCTATCTTATCCTGAGTGGTTCTTTTTGTTCTCCATCTCCTCTTCTGTCATACTACTTTTTGGAGCTGGCAAGTTGGCTTGCCCTTTCATGAAATTTGTAATATTTCTTTGTGATTTGCGCATCTGGAGAGCTGGTGGTGGCGACCTTGGCTTGGCTTTGTGCTGCTTCCTGCTGGTTGGTTAGTGGAGACTTGTTTGTGTCCTGGCTCTGGGTTTGAGTTTGGCTGTTGAACCTTACTGCCCAATGGGTTAGCGTGACCATCTCGGTTGTTGCAGGGGTGGTCACCCTCAGTGCACTTGGGGGTGGGTAGGTTCTGTGTCTTTCTCTGCATGACTGTTTCCTGCCGCTGTGATGTGTTGCCCCTAGTGTGTCCCTGATGGGGGTTTGGGGGTCGTTGGTTCAGCATGGCAACTTTTCTCTTCTTTTATTCTTTTCCCACTAGCTGCCATGTTCAAAAGAGCTCACCTCTCAGATTGAGAATTGCGGCTGAGAGGCGGCTCGACCACCTGTGAGGAGTGCTCCTGTCGGAGCAGGTCTTGTTGTTGAGGGGTGGCCTGCCCACCTGTGCAGAGTGTGCCTATCAGAGCGGGCACTGCCACTGGGGGGCCCTGCCCACCTGTACGGAGTGCACCTATCAGAGCGGGTGTTGGTGCTGAGGGGGCTCTGACCACCTGTGCAGAGTGTGCCTATGAGAGCAAGTGTTGCAGCTTGCCTGCTTGTGCGCTCCCGTGGTTGGTGGGGCAGGAGCTTCTCCTGCTGGAGGGCCAGCACGCTGACCCACGCTGGTCCTCCAGAGGGCACATGCATGTGCGCTCTAGTGTTTCCTTTGGGGGCGTGTTGCCCTGAGTTGTTGGAGGGTGCTTGTGCCCTCTCGTGAGTCTGCTGTGTGGGGCGGTATGCGCAAGCCCCAGCAGGTTCAAGTGTCTGGGTGCGGGTTGGTGCCCACAAACTCTCTGTGCCTCCGCTGTGAGGGAGGCAAGTGTTCGGGCCCAGGTGTCCCTGCTGGGCTGGTATTGCACACCAGCAAGCCTGTGACTGTTGTTCAAAAAGTCCGTGTGGACCAGGGCGCCTCAGGTGGTATTCCAATGCCTACCAGTCCCCGAGTCCCTGCTGGTGGAGGGCTGGTGCGGACAGGTTTGGGCTCCTCAGCTGGGGCTTTGGGAGATACCTGTCTAAGTTGTCTCCCGGTCACTTTTTTGCGTGCTGCTTTGTCTCTGCTAGTTCCCATGTCCTCCCAGAGGATATAGGGTCCTATAGCTGCCAGATATGGGGCTCCTTTGTTCCCTCAGGGTAGGAGGGGGAGGGAGGGAGCTCTAACTTCTTGTAGGGTTTGGGTCTCTGCTAGAGCTTGTCTCCCATTGTGGCGGGGGGCAATGAGGAACTTATTGGTCCTGGATTGTGTGTGTGTCCCGCGCTGCTGTTAGCTTTTTGGGGCTGGGGTGTGGCTATCGGTTGTTTGGTGGTGGCGGTCCCAGCTGTCCCCATTAGGCTCTCCCCATCTGCACTGCCCAGTTCCCCTGCTGTTGTTGTCTGTTCCCGGCCATTCTGTCCCGTGCCGCCATCTGCACTCCGTCTGGGGCCCGTGGAGCTCCTCTGTCTGGACTCTGCACTCCTGTCCTGACTTTTTGGCTGTTGCTTTTCTGGTTGCTGATGGTCAGTGGTCCCATTTACCGGTGCCGGGTCCCCTTTCCCAGCCTGGCCCTGTTCCATGTGCATCATGTTTGTTCTGATGGTTCTCTACCACTAAAGTAATGTCTCTGACATTGCTGTAACTGCTTATTTTAGAAATGGAGCCTTTGTAAATATCCTCTGTCTGGCTTCAAGCTGTGCTCCTCCAGATACCAGCATCTCCAGGAGCTAAAATTACAGTCATGGCCCACCAACATCTAGCTTTACCATTGACTATTATTTCTGATATATAATTGAAACAAATGGAGTTTGAAGAAAATATGGTGGGTAAATGATAATTTGATAATAAATAATTGAATTGAAAGTGATAATATAAATTTCTAAATAAAACAAATAAGTGTGAACTTATGAAAAGGGTGAGTACAATATAGTAGGAAAATTTTAATTTTATTAAAAAGCAATTGGGTTAACATTGATAATGGAATACTTTGAGTAATATATATATAATACAAATAAAAGTAAAGGTAAGAAAAGTGTAAAATGAAGTAAAGATATTTGTTTAATATCTACATTAATATATAAACAAGCAGAAATATCTAACTGCACATGAGTGAAAGAACAGTATCACTTTTGTAATAATACTTTTCAAATTCTAGCATATCTTACCATGTGAACATCTTTTTTTATATCTTGACCTCAAATATATTGCCTAAACTCTTTTATCATCATGTCATCTTTAATAAGATGGTAATAACTTTTATTTCATAGAATTGCACAGAAAAAAAATCGCATGATTGAGTCTTTTCATCTGTCTATACTTAATGCCAGCATATCAGATTGATTGAGGTGGTTATTGCAATAAAACATCTGTCAATTCAATGTAAAATAGTAGAAAAGGATACTTTAACATGTTATCAATAAATGCTAATTGGCTTTATTTTCAGTCTTTAAGACATAATACAATAGAATAACCAGGATTTGAGCATGTATGCAGGCATTCTGTAGCTATTTCTTTAAAAAAAAAACAAACATTTATTTATTGTCATGGTTATATATAGAAAAAGGTGTTACAGTTACCTAAGTGAGGTATTGAGTACATTTCGTTTTGAACAATGTCACCCCTTCCCTAATTTTCTCCCACTTTTTCCCTGTGGATCCCCGCACAAATTGTATAGTTGAGTTCCAATATAGTGTCTAGTGACTATCATTACTGAATTAGTTCACTCTTTCCCACATTTAAACCCTTAATATAAGAAGCATCATGAACAATTTCAAGCCATTTCGATGGTTTTGTTATAATTTCAAAGTGATAGAAACAACATTTTTGTTTTTACTGAAGGTTGACATCTGCACAAAAAGTATTCTTGCTTTAATATTATTATGCCATTAGATCATTTGATGTATTTTTGCTTATACTTCATAGGACATTGCAAGAATATATTCAGAGATGTCTTCATTGGTACTAGTAGTTTATTATTACAGTTTGTTAGTAAACTCAATTGTATCACCATTCATATGACACCACCTTTTGAAAATCCCACTGCTTTTTTTTAAGTTCCTACTCACTACTGTGAAATTCTTTCCTGCTTATTGTGTCCAGGGCTGGAGTGGCTGCTGTTTTAATGATCAATTCTTGAGAAGCACATTGCTTTTTCATTCCAAACATTGAGGGTGGGGGGAATATGTGGTGAAATTCAAAGCACAGAGCCATTAACTAATATGTTAATACCACTTATTAAAGCTGAACACCTGTGACTCAAGTTTACAAATTAGTTACTCAGGAGGATGAAAACTGAGAATGGAATTTTGAAGCCAGTAAATGCAAAAAAGTCTATGGACGTACATTGTAAATTAACCACCAAAAAGCTCCAAATGGAGCTGTGGCTCAAATGATAGTTTGCTAGCCTTGAGTACAGTAGCTTCTTTCCTCCCAGTCATCAAATATTTAATCTTCTTAGCACTTTTTCATAGATTATCTTCAGTTTTTCCTATGGATGCACGCACTGAAGTCATGTTGTTTAAGTTAATATTTGTTTATGGCTGTTATTTGAGAATATATATGATATATAACTATTATATGGATAATATCGATATAGACAAATCTATATCATCCATTTGGTCTGGAACTTGTTGCCTGAATGATGTTCCTAACTCACATAACTCAGACTAGAGGCTTAAATATGCCACCTGGTCAAAATAATCAATATTTAAACATTGTCTCAGAAAAATTATTGATTGCCTACCTACTGTTCTTTTATTTTATTGCAAGAAATCACTCTTTATGTTAAGAATTTATCACTGTCAAATGGATGGCTGTTTCCCAACCAGAACATAAGTGAATATTTATTGTTATATAACAAGCATGACAAATTCAGTGCCCTTGATAATTCCTGAGTTATTTATGGATGCACAGCCCAATTCTGGACAATGAAAACAAGGAAAAGTGTGCATAAAAATGTCTCAGTTAGGCAGCCATGATGGCTTCTGCCTGTAATTCCAGAACTCAGGATGCAGAGGCAGGAGTATTGCAAATTTCAAACCAATCTACGTTATGTAGCAAATCCCAGGTCATCCTGAGCTACATAGTGAGACCTTATATCAAATAAAGATCTCTGGGTTAGTTTTCCTTGTTTCAATAATAGCCTATGGAAGAACATTGCAACTCCACTATACAATATTTTTAATATGAGTAGTAGTTTTCTTTATTTAAAAAAAATATTTATTTATTTTCAACGTGATGTACAGAGAGGTTACAGTTTCATACATATGGCAGTGGGAATATTTCTTGTATAACTTGTTACCTCCTCCCTCATTTCCCCCCTCTTCCTCCTCCCCTTTTTCCTCTCCCCACCCACCCCCCATGAGTTGTTCAGTTGGTTTACACCAAATGATTTTGTAAGTATTGCTTTTGGAATCATTTGTCTTTTTATCCTTTGTCTCTCTATTTTGATATTCCCTTTCCATTCCCTAGATCTAACACAAGTATATATAGTATCCAGGGTACTCAAAGGAGATAGTGTGTTAGTGCTGGCACAACCACAGGAAGGGGATACAAGAGGAACAACAAAAACAAAAAAAGCTATGGTTTTACATGGCTTGTTGAAAATGATTACAACAGTGATATAACTCTCGTTTCCATAACATGGAGTTCATTTTGTTTAGCATCATCTTATGTGTTCAAAAGATTACAAGCAGGAACACACTAAAGCCACCAGCACAAAATGTTCATCGCAGCACATTTTGTCATTGCTAAAATATGGAAGCAACCCAGATGTCCCTCAGTAGATGAGTGGATCAGGAAAATGTGGTACATATACGCAATGGAATATTATGGCTCTATCAGAAAGAATGACATTGCTCCATTCATAAGGAAATGGAAGGATTTGGAAAAAAATTATACTAAGTGAAGTGAGCCAGACCCAAAGAAACATGGTGTCTATGATTTCCCTCATAGGAAATAATTAGTACAGGTTTAGGCTAGTCATAGCAGAAGATCACATTTTCCTTCCTTCCTTCCTTCCTTCCTTCCTTCCTTCCTTCCTTCCTTCCTTCCTTCCTTCTTTCCTTCCTTCCTTCCTTTCCTTTCCTTTCCTTCCCTTCCCTTCCCTTTCCCTTTCTTTCTTTCTTTCTTTCTTTCTTTCTTTCTTTCTTTCTTTCTTTCTTTCTTTCTTTCTTTCTTTTTGATTTAGTGCTTGCTTCTAGAAAAATGTCAAACCAATAGACTCTACCTTACTGGTGAATTCTTCATTATGGTCTCAGATTAATTATAACTTCACAAGGAAAATAAACAGATTATAATTGTCACTTAGTATTTATAATGTGTGTTTGTGTGCATGGGTACATTGTGTGCATGAATATTTTCTATAATAGCTTTTTTATTTCTAAATGCATAGGAAAGACTTTTCTTAAGAAATTTAAACTAAGTAGTGTTTCTCAAAATATCTCCAAAGAAATAACAGGTTTTTTAAATTCAACATAGCCTAATATTTTGACAATAAATAACATCACATACTCAGATGTCATGGAAAGATTTAATTCCATTTATGTTAACATATATTAAGTTTACAAAGTTAGTATACAATAATTACATTGTGATATATAGATACAGATACTTTCATCTAATTTACCTCTTTTTTCTTTTCTTTACAGTTTTTAGGAAGTTTTGTGGTGCTAGTTTCTATAAAATCATATAAATTACTACAAGCATTATAGCACACAATCACCCTTTCTTTAGTTCTCCCTCCTACAAAGTATCTCCATTCACATTCATGTCATATTCTTTTTTATAGATCTAATTCCACAAATGAGAGAAGACATAGTATTTCTATATTTTTGTTCTTGGCTTATCTCACATAGATTTTCGTCCAATCCCTTCCAATTTTTCCACAAATAAGATCATTCTTCTTTGCATGTCACTTCAGTGATTCATAAATTGTCTCGTGTTCTGTTTAGCTAGTTTTGATGGTAGAAGTTAATTCTTTTGGCTGGAATATGAGCTAGTTAGCATTGCGTTTTACACACTTGTGGGTTGATGAGATTTTTTCTGCCTAGCAACTCTAAAGTCATTAATGCTCTTGAGCCAGATTATGTTAAACAGTAGAGATTGAGTGTAACTGAAGATACCTGTGCTTGTTTCCTAGCTTATATATATCTGTATTTATCCATTTATTTAAATGTACTAAGAAGAAGTCTAAAATTTCTCTTTATAAAAAAGTATGTATTTGGGGCTGGGGATATAGCCTAGTGGCAAGAGTGCCTGCCTCGGATACACGAGGCCCTAGGTTCGATTCCCCAGCACCACATATACAGAAAACGGTCATAAGTGGCGCTGTGGCTCAAGTGGCAGAGTGCTAGCCTTGAGCGGGAAGAAGCCAGGGACAGTGCTCAGGCTGAGTCCAAGCCCCAGGACTGGCCAAAAAAAAAAAAAGTATGTATTTTTTTAATCTTTTGATGAAATACCTACAATGAAAGGACAATGTCCATTTTTAGAGAGATATAAATTTTTTCTTCATATTTCATTCTATATAATTAAACTCAATTTTATTTTATAATAAGTTACAAATAATTTCTCTCCTCCATGTTTTTAACTAATTGAAAAATATTTATATTAATTGTAAGGACATAGTTTTGTAAGAGTGTAATAAATGGAGACAAATATCTTATGACAGGGAAGGTATAGTCATATATACATATTTATATATCTATACACATATATAATACACATTTACACATATATATTATAAGCACATATACACATTATTTTGAGTAATGTTAACCACATTAGTGTTTATCATTTTGTTTCATCTGAGAAGATAATAAATAAATATATTTCCCTTCAATTGAGAAAGTAGGAATATATATATATATGAGATAATTACATGAAAATTCATTCTTTTGTCCATATATTTACTTGAAAAGTAAATGAAAGTTGAAGGTGTTGTCACAGGAAAAGTTAAAAATTGAGGCAACATTACTCAAGTAAGATTAATGATAGTTTTGAGGTTATAATTATGTTCAATTCACTCATATTTATATCACTTAATTATGAGTAAGAAAAAATACCTAAGCTTCATATTAGAAGAAAAAAAAGTAGCACAGACCTAGAAAGTGGAAATATGAAGGAAATGGACTGGGAACATTTAATGAAAAGCGAGTTTCACTCTTGTTATCACCTAAGGGAAACAGATACTGTATTTCACTGAGGTAGAAAGGAGTAGTAGAATGATTTATTTCCATGGTCACAATGTGTGTTCTGTGTAATATCAGACAATGTCAAAATTTGCAAAACAAACACAAAATTGTTAGATTAAATTTCCTCTTCATTCTTCTTGTAAAGCACATACTCTGTCTGTTAATACGTCGTGTGATTGTCCTGAGTTGGAGATTCTATGTGTCTGTGTTAAGACACCTTCATATTTTGATGGGTCATTTGTAAGAAAGATGTAAAACATATTCATAATGTACATTTTATCTCTTTAGTTAAACATAGCCAAAAGCAAAGTTTTTTGTTGTTTTATTTTTTGTTTGATTTTTTTTTTAAGTATTGTTCTTGGGATACATTGTTCCCAGAGTTACATTCCTGAAAATCTGACATCCAAATGTGAGATCATACATATGATTTCTCGAAATCATTTATGATATATGTCCAAAATAAAATGTGTATCTTTTTAATAGTAATAATTGATGTATCATTTATGAAGCTTACGTACATCACTTTCTTACTTGGAAAACATATGCCTGCTTGTTTCATAGAAAAAGAAAAAGGAAGACATTTTGTTAGAGATTAATAAAGAGTGAAAGACCTTTAAGTAATATCAAAACCAAATTTTAAATTATAATTTTATTGTTATACATACGGTGATTTACAGAGAGGTTACCATTTTATGTCAGGTAAGATGTGCACTTACTTTGTTGGAAAATGTCACCCCTTCCTTATAATTTGAATGCAGCAATCCAAAGATACTTTTTCAATATAGATAGTCCATTAACCCTGCTTATCACATCAGGACAAAAATTAAGCCTAGATGAAATAGAATTTTTTTTTTTTACCACTGACTCACTTCCTCTACTTCCCATACTTCGCCAAAAATAATACCCTAATGACAATTTACTAATCAACCTGCTAATGTATTTTATGTTAATAATTTTAAATTTCAAGTTCAAAAATACAGTACATAGCAGGCTAAACTTAGCGTGTAAAAGAAAATTTCATATATCTGTCAATTTATGCCATTAATTCATTTCTTTGAATAGATATAATTATTACATTATTTTAATTCACATCAATAATTTACATTTGTTTTTACTATTTATGTGTAAATATGCACAATAGTTTGCAGTGCTCTAAATTTAGTTTTTCCACGGTATCATTGGCATTGAATTTTGAGTTTTGAAATAATTAATTTAGTGTACATTAGCATGGATTTGTGTTCATTTATACTATAAATTCTGTTATTAAATATACAATATCCATTGGTAAAATTTACTTCTACCTTCATGGACTTAATTAACAGTAGAAAGCCTACGCTCATAACCTGAGAAAATATCACATGATATTTAAAATTTTATGGTCTCTATGACAAATAGAATGATGAATATAAATATTTAATTCAGAAATCTGGATAAGTGGATTTAATGCTAGTATTATTATAGAGGGATGTGGAGATGGAAATCTTACAAGAGTCTTTTATTTCACTTTTTTATGTTTGTTATTATACAATTTCCTCAGTACCTTTTGAATTGCCTCTTTGCTTGTGAGAGTATAGTTTATACAAGATAACCACAACTTCATACAATGTAGCTATGTCTTGATAAATCCAAGGACATGAAATTGGATATTCTCTGAAGCAATACTATTTTCTTCAATACCTCAATGGCACCAGTATTCAATGTAACAAGAAAAAAAATAAGTTATTATTAAAAATAAGTAAATAAATAAAATGTCTAACAATAAAAAATAAATATGACAAAAAATAAAAAATATTCTAAGAAACAATTCAGTAGCAAATTTGAACTGTAATTATGTCCTAGGTTAACCTTAAAATTTCTTCTCAAGATCAGGTGTTATTTATACATCAAGAGATGTATCTGGGAGGTATAAACTTGATTTTATTTTAAGAGCAGTTAAATGAAGTTAAAACAAAGAAAAAAAGACAAATTGAGGCTTTCTTGTCTAATCCCAAATTTCTTATTTGTCTTCCTTGATTTTTAAGACTTTTTTTAAACCATAAATGCAGAATATCTAGTTCTCATATATGTATGTGTATACACACACACACACACATATATACACATACATATTATATATATATATATATTACTTTTCTCATTTGTTTTACTTAGTCTGGAAATAGGATAAACTTCAGCTGTTTCTATGAGTGAGAAGCATGCTGAAGATCTTGTTCTGCACACAGCTTCTTGACTATCATACAGTTATCATTTGTTTGAAGATAAAAAAATTTCTTACCAGACATTGAAGCAAAATAAATATTATGAGAAACTCTTCTGTTTTCGTTTTCACATTTTAAGTGGTTCTTCCCTTAAATCCAGTAAAGTTGGCTTTCCAGATATGTTAACCTTAGCTTTCTCAAAAAGTAAGTCTTTGATAGTAAACCAGAGAATTTTGGTGCCTAAAAATTCTGAAAGCAAAATAACCTTTCTGCTTGCCAAAGTATTAATTTTTGAAGAGCAACCCAATAACCTCAGAACTGAGTTATATAATTAAGACATTCATCCAGGCAAAGGGTTTCAGAATATAACTAATAGATCCAGATGTTACTTCTTAACTTAGTTCAATTGTTCAAGAAAAAAAAAGGCTCATCAATGTGGTCAAAAATCATTGATTACTTTGTTTAAAAAACACCCTGTGTTCATAAATTTAAAAGGTAGTGATTTAAATGATTATTTAAAAATAGTTGATGGTCCTTAATCAGTTGTACAAAGGGGTTTCAATTCTCCAATGTGTCAGTTTGTGACTACAATGCATCTTAATCTCAGTTCTTTCATCATTTTTCCCCACCTCCTCCAACACGACTCACTTCTTCAAATTTACCTTGTTCTATTTTCACATGCATACATTGCATATTGTGACTACATTTACCCACTCTTTCGTCCGTGTTCATCTATTTCCTTCCCAGGTCATTTTTAATAGCAAAAGAATTTTGACATTCATTTATTACTCGAAATTAGAGATATAATATTGAAAATTCATGTAGAACTATATTTATTGCAGTAAGATAATTTAGCATTCATTGCCAAATATCAGTGAGAATATAGCCTATTTAATCTATTTATAATTTCAATTTGCGGAAAAAGTTACTGTACAATTTCATTTCTTATTTAGCAAATTCAATTCAATTTTATGAGTGATTGTTACATAATCTTAAATTACAATAAAAGTGACATTGTTAATCTGCATTTTAGCATGCAATTAGCACAGCCAGAACATTTAAAGAGAACATTTAGAAAGATCATGTTTAATTAATTTGTAATGAAAATTCACAAAAAATAATCTCATAAATACTTCTGAGTAGCAAAGGTGAGAATGACACTTCTGAGAACAGGTGTTTCATTTGATTAAACATATTAGTTAGGTCAAAACTATTCAAAACCTTTTTATAGTAGTTTTAGAAATTCACAATGTGCTGGGTTCATGAGAAGTAATTCTGGCTTTTCATCTCAGGTCTACAATAGTAGAAATAGCCTAGATGTTCTGCAACTGATAAATAGGTAAAGGAAATGTGGTATGCTTGCAAAGGGATTTCACTCATTCATCACAAAAAATGAAACTATGTCCTTTGCAGGAAGATCAATGCCTTTGGAGAACAACATATTGAACAAAGTCAGCCTGGCTCAGAAAGTGAATGGCCACATTTTATTATTTCATGTATGGGTCGTATAAAAAGTATAATGCACATTTCCATATATATGGAGCCACATGCAGGAATGAATTTCCCATAAAAGATATAAAAGACAGTTTAGCGAAATGTATATCTGGATGGTGAAATATGTCTTGACTTTAGGGTTGGAGGCTAAAGAACAGGTCTTGGTAAGGGAAAAGAAAAACTGAGAAAAAATACAATCACAATAGTCAATATACATAGGTGAATATGAGGCAGGAACTTGAGAGGATGTTTGGGGTTGTCCTATTTGGTAGGGAGTGAAGGGGTGATTCTGCTCAAGATTCATAACATAACTATATTAACATGTTCAAATGTAGCTACCTTGTGTAAGTCATTAAAGGTATCTATAATAGTAGCAACAACAACAACAAAACTTTGATATAAAATAATTATCTTCCAAATAGAATATTTTCTACTTTATCAAGGTGAGGTTGGAATGAGACTTTTTGCTCTTAGTCTAGCCTCCTATCTATCTACCATACCCTGGACATCTCTGAGGAATTGGTAATAATTTTCAACTTGTACATTTTGTATTATTAACCATTGTTAAAAATTCAATTAAGCTTGCTTTCCATATTTAAAAATGTTTACGAGTATGTAAGTTGTAGATACTCATTGAATGGAATGAATATTATTAAATAACTGGAATAAGATTATTTAGTGCTTTCCTCATTACATGAGAAATTTAAGAATGGCAGAGTCTAGCTTTAATTGGTGAATTCTGAGAATGATTAAAAACTGGGTTAGTTTTTTCATGTTAGCAAGTTATATTTTGGTATCGGTGTCTGTTTGTACCTTTACTTTGGCCCCCTACACTTTCTGAAATATAAATTGATGCATGACTAAACCATATGTGTGAGAATGAAATGATTGACATCAAGAGAACAAGAAACCGGCATTTGTTTAAAGTCCTATTGAGCATCTGGTAAGTTGGTAAACTAGTTGGTCAATTAATATTGCTTACTGAGACAGCTATAACTATTACTAAAAAATGTCAATTCACCTAATGCCTGTCACACATTGGCAATTACAGATTTAAGTCCCTCTTTGACTGATATTAAAGATCCTGTTGTGTTCACCATATTCTCCGGAGTATTGATTACCTGATTATCTCTATGTATATCCCATGACAGGCCAGTCCACACATGACTAAGAACACAGGAATTTTAAATTTTTTTGGACAAGCTTTTTTATCCTCCCAATTCTAATAAGAATAGGTTTTGTTTGAAGGCCCTGCTTTATTATGTTTTATCTTTTTGAGTTTTAACTCATCATTAAATTTATTTCTTAAAAATAAATATTCTTGGGCTGGGGATATAGCCTAGTGGCAAGAGTGCCTGCCTCGGATACACGAGGCCCTAGGTTCGATTCCCCAGCACCACATATACAGAAAACGGCCAGAAGCGGCGCTGTGGCTCAAGTGGCGGAGTGCTAGCCTTGAGCCGGGAAGAAGCCAGGGACAGTGCTCAGGCCCTGAGTCCAAGGCCCAGGACTGGCAAAAAAAAAATAAAATAAAATAAAAAATAAATAAATAAATAAATATTCTTGAAAAAATAAGCAAAAAGTTCCTTTACATAAGAATCTTAAAGGGAGAAAAACTAAAAGGGAAATAAAAAGTTTACATTTGTTCAATGATTGGAAGTTTTATAAAATTGTTCTACCAAGGAAGTAAAGATGGAAGCATTGTGGTAATTAGACTGCATTAACTCCATGTGTCATTTCTCACATGCTTTATAGTCAATACTTTTTCAATGTGTATTACATTGACTAGTAAACTGAGGCACAAAGGTGATTAGGCAGCTCATACACAGTAACACCACTGATAGGACTGAGAATGTGGCTTAGGGGTAGAGTGCTTGCCTTCCATGCATAAAGTCCTGGATTGGATTCTTCAACACCACATAAGCACACAAACCTGGAAATAGCACTGTGACTCAAGTGGTAGAGCGCTAGCTTTGAATGAAAAAAAAGCCAGGGATTGTGCTGAGGCCCTGAGTTCAAGCCCCAGGACTGGCAAGGAAAAAAAAAAAATAAAGCCGCAGAATTGGGTTTACAATTCAAACACTTTTGCTTCAGAGCCTTATAATATTGATGATTTTCTGTTGTCCCTCTGTGTCTGAACTATATATACATATCTATACACATACACAATCTAATATACTATTTCTATTTTCAGTTTTAAAGCAAAGAAATTTTGCACTAGAAACTATTTGGCAAATGTGTCACCAATGGCCAGGTATAAATTCAAGACTTCCTCTTTTAAAGGAGTTTGAAGTTTCCTGTCCTATAGCAGTTTTATGCCTTTCTTACTCTCTGTCTATCTTGACAACTAATTCTCAGTCCGTTGTTATTCTGTTGTTGGTTTCAGGGTCCTGCCTATAACCTCTTGTTACAAATAGTAAATGTGCTTTAAAGTCAGGATTCAGGAGGGTTAAGTGGATAGAAAATTATATATATATATATATATATATATCCATTAAATGTATTAAATTCATAGAAATCCTATCTACGTTATTTATCAGCTGATCTTGAATTGCGACCCAAGAGAGGAAAAAATAATAAAATTAATATTTCAGTTACAGGGAAAAAACCAGTACATCTTAACAAACTTGAAATGGAAAGAAATACTTGAAAATTAAATAAATTTTATCTCAAAGCCTTTTATGGTAAACTAGAAGGAATTTTAAATTTATATATTTTAAGTTTAGAAATGACATTTTTTAATTACTTTATTTTTATTATAGAGGTGATATACAGAAAGGTTGCATTTATGAGTCAGGTAATGAGTATATTTCCTTTCCTAAATTGTCTTGTGTTCCCTGACTCTCCAAGTTCCTTCTTTGTCTCCACCCATGAGTTGTATAGTTCCTCTCCACCAATGTCCAGTGAACTCCATTGCTGCACTTTTCACCCCTTTTCCCTTGAATTCTGTGTGCTCACTCTCCCCATCTTGAAGCTATACGTGTGAATACACCATACAATAGGTTAAAAAGACAAATTCATCAAGTATTAAAAAGTGAAAAATAAGTATTTTGCTTACATAACTTGGAGTTCATTCCAGTATGTATATTACTTCATATAAATGAGAAAGAGCACTTGTACATTTTGCCTTTGTGTTTCTGTCTTAAGAGTAACCTCTTTTGGTCTCACTTTCTGTGAGTATCTAGAAACATGTATAATTTGTCATATCCCAGTGCATTTTAGATTTAACTTATACATATCAGAGAGAGCATATGCTGTTGGTCTCTCTGAGCTTGGCTTAACTCATTTAACATAATTTGTTCTAGTTTCATACATTTCCCTGAAATGTATGCCAGAAAGTGATATTATTTTATTCTTTCTAATGGCTGTGTAAAATTCCTTTGTGTATTGGTACCACATTTTTTTTCTTTCTTTGTTCATTTTATCCACTCATCTATTGTGGGGAAACTAGGCTTTTTTCATATCTTGGCTATTGATTTGGGAATAGTGTAGCAATGAACTTGGATATGTACGGGCCCTTATCATATCCTGGCTCATGATGTTCAGGGTAGATGCCTAGTAGCAGTGGTATGGCTCAGTTGGGAGATTCAATTTTTGAGGAACCTCCAGACTGCTGTCCAGATTGGTTTTGTTCATTTACATTCCCACAAACAGTTCAGTAAAAGCATTGTGGTTGGTATCACAATAACAGACCCCAAACTCTACTACAGAGTGGTAATAACAAAAACAGCTTGATTATGGCAGAAAAATAGTCATGAAGATCAAAGGAACAGATTAGAAGACCCAGAAACAAAATCATCCACTTAGAGTTATATGAATTTGTTAAGGAAGCCAGAGACATACAGTTGAGCAAGAACCTCCTCAACAACTGGTGATGGGAAAAGTGGGCAACTATATGCAGAAAACACAACATGTATCCCTGTTTTTCACCATATACTGATATCAATTCACAGTAGATCAAAGACCTCAATGAAAGACTTGAAACTCTGAAATAATTGTAAGAGAATAGGGGAAACATCAGAACTTATAGATACAGGTAAAAATTTCTTGAATAATCTCAGAAACCAACAGATAGGAGAGAGACTTGACAAGTGGGACAATAGCAAAAATAAATAAATAAATAAAGCTTCTGCATATAATTACTAAAATACACCTAATTACTAAACTAGAAAGACAGCAAATACACTGGGAAAAGATCTTTGCTAGCAATATATCAGGTAAAGGCCTAATATACAATATAAACAAGGAGCTCAAGAAACTAACCCCTCTCAATCCTAATAAACCAATCACTAAATGGGCAAGGGAGCTAAGGAGAGACTTCTCGGAAGAAGAGGTCAGAATGGCAATGAAACACGTGAGGAAATGCTCCAAAACCCTGGCCATAAAGGAATTGCAAATCAAAGCATTCTGAGATTTCATTTCACCTTAGTAAGACTGGCCAACATTGTGAATTCCAATGACAACTAATGTTGGTGGGGATGTGAGGAAAAAAAGGAAATTTAAACTTTTTAAGACCTAAGTTACATATACTGTAAAACATGTTGTAAGCTACTAATAATTAAAAGTATTTGCATATTACTATATATCCAACATTTGATGAAGAAATCCTAAATCCATTTCAAACAACATTTTATTATATCTTCAGTAACTATATATTACGTATGAGAAAATGAAGAGAACAGCAACTTCCTGAAAGTCTGCTAACCAAATGTTTAAGATTGGATCATATGCAGATGGTCTTTCTTCATGATGGTTTGACTTAAAATTATTGAATCTATCATGATGTGAAAGTGATATATCCTCAGAAGAAATCACATTTAGAATGTTCAGCTACACCGTTTCTGCTAGGGACACTTTGCATAGTTCTCTCGTGAGAGTTAACCCATGGCAGCAAGCCTCACCTCCCACTTAGCTCCTCTATTTCAAGGGTAAAAAGTAATAAAGATGCCCTTTATTTAAAAACTCTCATGTTGAATGCTACACTCTGTGAAATTACTTAAAGGTATTACAGGCAGAATTTTTGAAAGGGCAAACAACAGAATATCCAGATTTTACCATATATACGTATATACGTGAACATGTGTTCATTTGTGCATACATATACATGTTCATACATACACATATACAAACATACATATACACATATATGTGGTCAATTAAGCATATTAAAATATTTCTTCTTACTGTGTTTTCAATAAAAAAGGTTTACACAATCCCATCTTTCTGTTAAATACTTCTATGTTTACCATTTAAAGTCTTTCATCTGGTTAGCACTAGGGCTATGAACTGCATAAAAGATCAATGTTCAGAGTAAAAAACTTAATCAACACATAAAGAAGCCTCTGAAGAATGTATGTTAAAGATAAACAGAACAGGTGTAAAAGTTCTACACATCTTTTTGCTTAATTTATCCTGAAAATATTATTTAGGCTCCTTTGTTTTCTTTACAATATTATCTCACTCTTGTAACTAAATTTTTCATATGAAGTTTAATATTCACTTAAATTAAGTTTAATATTTAAAAACAAACATGTAATCTATATGAATATTTTCTATAGCAAGACTTACTCAGTAAATATATAGTAATAAAGCCATTTATAGATTTTTATCCTAAATTTAGATGCAAAACATTGTCATATAATTTTATCTATTATTATTACATTGAGGTTTATTTCCTGATATGGTTTATAACAAAATATGAAGCAAACATATCTCCAACTGATTAAGTAATGGCTATAATTTTTATTATTTTTACAAAATAACACTAAACATATGATTCTTTAGTAATTCAAATAATGATACACTTGCTTTACACTTATTCCTTACTCTCAAAGTAGAATATTCAAAAATAAAAAAATCTTATAACTCATAAAGATAATTATAAAAATATGTATTTATTGCTAAAATCTGATAAATAATATCAAAATATTATCAAAATAGCATAGACTTTATTATGGATTTAGAGAAAGGCAAATATTGTTAATGTAATATTTTCTGATAAATATCCTGAGTTATTTTTTATTTACTATTATCCACTATGTTTTGTTTTCACTCATTTAGAAAACAATTTGTTTCCTCTAAGTTGTAAAATTCATTTATATTATAATGAACATGTTTTGTCAAATCTTATTTTGTTGTTTGTCTTCTTGAATCATAGCATGCAGAGCCATTAATATTTTTAAACCACATGTTTAGAAGCCAAGTGTACAAAAGCTATTATATTTTCTATTACCTAATGTCAAATATTTGGGTCAGTATTTTGGAATAAGAATTATAACTTAAAATCTGTGTTGTCAAACTATGTATTATTTTACATAGACTTACTTGAATTTAATTTTTCAACCAAGTGTGGAATGCATTAAAGCAGACAGACAAATTTATTTGCTTCATGAAGCCCTGCAGAATATGACCTTTCACTTCTGTATCATTTCCCAGGAAATACTCAGTAATGTTTTATCATCCTATATTCCATTTTCAAACAAGTCAAATATTTAACTGAGAGTAACATCATCTACTGGAAAGGAGAAAAAAAAATGCCTTAAAATTACTTTATAAATGCAGCTTCATCTTTGACTTCCAACAGTCCCAGGCCTGATAAAAGATCTTGCAGACCATTAAGTTCTTATATATTTTCCCTGAATCAGCACAAATGGTTCAGCACAGGTGTTTCTATAATTATGATACATGGAGAAAATTCTCGATGTTCAATGGCCCTCAGACTCCTACATCCACCTCATCAGTCACATGTCAGCCGAACTCCACCCTGTGACCTAAATCTCTGGTGTCATTAAGAAGCAGCAAACTTCAGAGGGCAGATTTGCAGCTGTGATGTATAATACAGAACATTTCATGAAAAATGTATGAGCATGAGATGGTTTTTTTGTCTAATACTTTCTCTGTAGTGATCTGCCAGAGCCATAACCATCTAGACATGTTTATTATACAGATTTTGTTTTAAAGAGGCTTTCACTGCTCTTTCTGATGTGATGTTCCCTTGTTATTTCATAAACACTCCATTGATATTCTTTCAGCAACAAAGTGCTCTAACCTCAGAAACACAGCTGCTTCACTCCAATGAAATATATATTTTTTTAGCCATAGAAATATCACCTTGATATAAATGTGGTCTTTACTGTACTTTCTGATTTGCTAACCCAAATCAAGTACCTTCTACTTATTTAAAACAAGTTGGGAATGCCATCAGACTATTCTGGAAATCCATAATAGTGACAGTACTTTGAGTCACTGGACTCCATATAACAAATAAAGGTGAATGTAATATTTAATAGACTTGGATCTTTATCTGAACACTAGTATGTCTGTGAATCCCAATGAATCAGATACTTGGCACCATGATCATCTTAATATGTAATGTTCTTCTCAAACTTTCTAATTGACAGTTGGAATTAAATGGTGGATATGAAGATTTTCAGTATTTGAGAAAGTATGTACTTTTCAAACAATTAGAATATTGTAAGAGTTTCTCCCAATGATTTGTTTAAAAAATATATAAACATTCAGTGAGAAATACACCTTCAAGTTCGCTAGTACCCAGCAGGTTAAAGGAGGGGGAATCATTAGTTCCAGATTAGCCTGGGAAACTCCAACAGACCTTATCTGAAAACAAAGCAAAATGACAAAACAATACAAAAAAATAACAAAAAAACTTCAAGTTAGGTGTAATTGTCATTATCTCTATCTCAATTATTGTATATAAAAGTTTAACTTTTATTGAATTTCTATTTCCTTTGAATGGAAGCAAATAACTTTGATAATGAGCATTAACAATAGAAAATCCATACAGAAAAATCCAAATGCCTTATTGAAAGCTAACTAATTCAAATTCACTTTTAACATCATAAAGCAACATGAACTTTATGCAGTGGTTAAAAAAAGTTATTAGTAGAAAATAATAACCAGGTACCTTGAGGGGATTTGTGTGGTTTGAAAATATGAGGGGGATGATGGAAGCAGTAACATTGATATGCTGAATTCAAATATTTTGTAAAACTACTTAAAAATGATAAAAATTAATAGTTCGTAAGTTTTAAATAGAGACATATTATTAATGAGGAGCCACAGTAAAAGAAATAATAGTTCCCAAGGAAAAGCAATTTCTTTTGTTTTTATAATAATGTTTGAAAATGTATTTTAACAGAATTATGCTATAGAAGTGACATATTAACATATGTAATTGAAATAGTAATCTTCTTGTGAATTATTTTATTATATTCCTTTGTAAAGAGATAATAAGACAGACTTCTTAACTGTGAAATCTCCTTATATCATTTAAACTTTGGATTTCAAAAATGTTCAAGTGGGCTTCACATACCTGAAACTAATCAAAATTGATGTACTGATTATCTTTATGAATGTCAACTGAATTGTGAATAACGATATGATATAATGTACTTATAAATGTTGAAGGTTGGGGCTGGGAATATGGCCTAGTGTCAAGAGTGCTTGCCTTGTATTCATGAAGCTGCGGGTTCAATTCCCCAGTATCACATATATAGAAAACAGACAAAAGTTGCGCTATAGCTCAAGTGGCAGAGATACTAGCCTTGTGCAAAAAAGAAGCCAGGGACAGTGTTCAGGCCCTGAATCCAAGCTCGAGGACTGGCCAAAAAATAAAAAGAATTAAAAAAAAAGTTCAAGGTTTTTTGTTGTTTTGTTTTTAATAAATTCAAGGTTTTATTTCAGTTTCTAACATATATGCTTTTTCTATACCATGTTACAAATCATTGTTTCTCAATCTGCAAGAAACATAAAATGAAACTTTAACAATTACTTTTTTTATTTTTCAGTTTTCTTTTATTTTTAATTTATTGTTATTGTAGAGTTGAGATACAGAGAGGCTACAGTTACATGAAACAGGTAACAAGTAATGAGTACAATTCGTTTTTACAATGCCTCCCTTTCCCACTCTGTCTTCCAGTTTTTCCCTCCCATCCCCATCCGCAAGATGTACAGTTCATTTTCCACAATGTGTAGTAACTACCACTGTTGTATTTGTTCACCTTTGTTCCACCTTTTCTGTGCCCCTTACCTTCCCAAATACCAACAAACAACACAAAAGGAAAAGAAAACAATAACAGCAACAGAAGCAACTTAAAAATGTCTTGTTTCATTTCCTTGGAGTTCATTTCGTAAAATATTATTAAAAAAAACAATAACTTTTTTAATAGTGAAAAAATCAAGAAGAATTACAGTTAAGCCTATGAAAATTTGAGAGTCAAACTCTTTGTTTTTGAGGCTAATAAATTCAATGGAAGCATGTCAGATAACACAGTATCTCAAACATTCCTACTCATTAAATTATTAAGGAACAGTGTGAAAAAATTATTTACTCAACAGTTCTAGTTTAGTCTGATTTGGATGGGGCCAAGGATTATTTTTATAATACAAATAAGATGACTCTAATGGTTATTCAAGAAGAGCAACTCTCTCTCTCTCTCTCTCTCTCTCTCTCACACACACACACACACACACACACACACACACACACACACACACACAAAACAAAATAAAAAACCCGGGGTTTGAAATTGGGCCTTATGTTTATAAGGCAAGTACTCTACCACTGAGCTAACCCACACTGTTGCTTAACATTTAAATGCTTTATTTTTTTCAGTTTTATTTTTATTTTTGAATAATAATTACTTAATTATTTTCAAAGGGATGTACTGAGGTGATACAGTTTCATATGTTAGGCCACAGGTACATTTCTTGGACTATTTGTTACCTCCTCCTTCATTCCACCCTCCCTCCTCTGCCTTTCCATATCCCCTCATGAGTTGTTCAGTTGGTTTACACCAAATGGTTTTGCAAGTATTGCTTTTGGAGTCGTTTGTCTTTTTGTCCTTTGTCTCTTGATTTTGATATTCCTTTCCCTTCCCCAGTTCTAATACCAGTATTTATGGTACCCAGGGTACTCAGATGAGATACAGTGATAGCACAGAGACAACCAGAGGAAGGGGCTACAAGAGGATCTTCAAGAAAAAAAGCTACGGTTTCACATGGCATGTTGAAAGTAATTACAACAGTGATATAACACTCGTTTCCATAACATGGAGTTCATTTCACTTAGCATCATCTTATGTGTTCATAAGGCTATAGCTATTGGGCTCTTGTGGTCCTCTGCTGTGACTTGCCTAAACCTGTACTAATTATTCCCAATAAGGGAGACCATAGAGGCCATGTTTCTTTTGGTCTCTCTCACTTCACTTAGTATTTTTTCCAAGTCATTCCATTTCCTTACAAATGGGGCAATGTAATTCTTTCTGATAGAGGCATAAAATTCCATTGTGTATATGTGCCATATTTTCCTGATCCATTCATCTACTGATGGACATCTGGGTTGGTTCCATATTTTAGCAATGACAAATTGTACTGCAATGAACATTGTTGTGCTGGTGGCTTTAGTGTGTTCTTGTTTGTAACCCTTTGGTTAGATGCCCAAAAGTGTGGCTGCTGGGTCATAGTGTAGCTCTATGTTTAGCCTTCTGAGGAATCTCCATACTGCCTGCCAGAGAGGCTGAACTAGTTTACATTCCCACCAACAATGAAGTAGGGTTCCCTTTTGGCCACATCCCCTCCAACATTTATTATTGTTAGTTTTCTTGATATAGGACATTCTTTCTGGGTGAGATGGAATCTCGATGTTGTTTTAGTTTGCATTTATCTTATGGCCAGTGATGTAGACCACTATTTCATATGTGTCTTGGCCATTCTCATTTCCTCATCAAAGAAGTCTCTTTTTAAGACTTTAGCCAACTTGTTGAGGGGGCTGTTGGTTCTTTGAGGTTTTTTTTGGGAGGAATTTAATTTTTTTAGTTCTGCATATATTTTAGATATGAGGCCTTTGTCCGTTGTATGTGGGTAAAGTACTTGTCCCTATCTGAGGTCTTTTTGTTTATCTTGCAAGCTATGTCCTTTGCACTGCAGACCTCTGCAGTTTGGTGTATTCCCATTTTGTCTAACCTTTCTTTGATTTGTTGCAATTATGGGCCTTTATTAAGGAAGTTTCATCCTGTGCCAAGGAACCCAAGTGTTTCTCCTACTTCTTCTTTAGTGTTTTCAGGGTATCTGTTTTTATTTCGAGGACTTTGATCCATTTGGAATTGATTTTGGTGCAGGGTGACATATAAGGGTCAGGTTTTAATTTGTTGTCGGTGTTGAACCAGTTTTTCCAGCACCATTTGTTAAAGAGGCTATCTTTCTTCCAAACTATTTTCTTAGTTCCTTTATCAAAGATTAAGTAGGCCTAGTTATGCAGGTTCATTTCTGGGTCTTCATTCCTGTTCCATTGGTCTTCAATCCTGTTCCTGTGCCAATATCAAGCTGTTTTTGTTACTGTGGTTTTGTAATACAGCTTGAAGTTTGGTATTGTAATTCCTCCAGCACTGTTTTTTTTGCTTTGGATTGTTTTTGCTATTCGTGGTCTTTTGTTGTTCCATATAAATTTCTGGATTGCTTCCTCTATTTCATGAAAAAATGGTGTTGGAACATTATTGGTTATTGCATTGAATTTGTACATCGGCTTTGGCAATATTGCCATTTTGACTATATGAATCCTCCCAATCCAGGAGCATGGGAGGTTTTTCCATTTCCTTAGTTCTGCCTTAATTTCATTTTTCATGTTGTTAAAGTTCTCATCATAGAGGTCTTTCACTTATTTGGTTAAGGTTAGTCCTAGGTATTTTATGTTTTTTGAGGCTATTGCAAAAGGAGTTGATTTCCTGATTTTGGCCTCAATCTTTGTGTCATTAGCATATAGAAAACCATTGGTGTTTGGGGGTTTATTTTATATCCTGCTACTTTGACAGAGTTCTGGATCAGCTCTTATAGCTTGGGAGTAGAGTCTATGGGGTTCTTTAGGTATAGGATCATGTCATCTGTGAAGAGAGAAAGCTTAAATTCATCTTTTCCTATTTGGATCCCCTTTATGTTTTCTTCTTGCCTAATTGCTCAGGCTAGGAATTCTAGTACTATGTTGAAGAGGAGAGGAGAAAGCAGACATCCCGGTCTTGCTCCTGATTTTAAAGGGAATGACTTTAGCTTTTCCTTGTTTAGAACTATGTTTGCTGTTGGTCTGTCTTAGACTGCCTTTATTATATTCAGGAGTGTTCCCTGGAATGCCAATTTTTCCAGGGCTTTTATCATAGATGGGTGCTGGATTTTATCGAGCGTGTTTTCTGCATCTAGGGATATAACCATGTGATTCTTTATCTTGCTCTGGTTGATGTGGTGGATTACACTGACTTGCATGTATTGAACCAGCTTTGCATCCCTGGGATGAATTCAGATTTATCATGGTGTGTGATTTTTTTGATGACCTGTTGAAGTCGATTGGCCAGAATTTTGTTGAGAATTTTTGCATCAATGTTCATCAGGGAAATCAGTCTATAATTCTCTTTCCTTGATGAGTCCCTGCCTGGTTTGGAGATGAGGGTTAAACTGGCATCATAGAATGTGTTTAGTAGCGAGATTTCTCTTTCAGTTCATTGAAGAGTTTGAGAAATATTGGTGTTAGTTCTGTTTTGAAGGCCTTGTAGATTTCTGCTGTGAATCTGTCTGGACCTGGGCTTTTCTTGGATGGGAGATCTCTTATTGCAGTTTCTATTTCAATGATGGATATTGGTCTGTTTAGAAGATTTAAATCTTCATGGTTGAGTTTGGGTATACCAATTTTTGCTAGGAAAACGTCCATTTCTTCCAGGTTCTTGAATTTGTTGGCATAAAGGTTTGCAAAATATTCCCTTATTGTATTCTGATTTTTGGTTGTTTCTGTGGTGATGTTACCTGTTTCATCTCTCATCTTTTTTACATGGTTGTGCTGCCTTCATTCTTTGGTCAGGTTTGCTAGGGGTCTGTCTATGTTGTTAACTTTTTCAAAGAACCAACTCTTTGTTGTGTTGATTTTTTTGGTGTTTTCTTTTCTTTTTTTTTATTTTTTACTCTAAGTCATTTAATTCTGATTTGATTTTAATTATTTGCTTCCTCTATTGGCTTGGAGTTTGGCTTGTTGTTTTACATTGTTGAATTGCTGTTTTCCAGTTTGTTGATGTAGGCACTCAGAGATGCAAACTTTCCTCTGAGTACTCCCTTTGCTGTGTCCCAAAGGAGCTGATACTTTGTGTGCTCATCTTGCCCTTTTCAAAGATGGCCCCTTTATCTTTGCTTTCCCCTGGCCTGCTATAGTTCCACTGTGGTCTGACAAGGTCTGTGCCAGAGTCAATGATGGTGCTTCACTCTGGCAGTGGGGGAAGGGCTACCTTCCAGATGCTGCTCTGTGGTCACAAGTGAGAATGTCTTTTGTGGGATGCTCACACTTTCTCTGCGATTTCCGCCCATCCATGTTCAGCCTGTGATCTGCTTCTGTCTGCAGCTTTCTGGAGAATTCCTTCCTGGTCGCCACTTTGTGCTTTAGGTGCATGGAATTCCAGGAGCTGTGCTGGTACTTTCAGAAGCATGGTGGTGGGATGCTGCCTGAAACTCAAATCTGTGTTTTCAGGCCAGCAAATTCGATTTTTCCTTCCTGGCCATAATCCCTATACTGTTATAACTTACTTGGGCTGTCTTTCTAGGAGTGAAAGTTTCTCTGGAGTGGTAAAACTGCAGTGTCAGAGGGAGCATAGCTAGGGCTATGCTCCTCTGCTGTCGTCCCGGAAGTCCCAGAGGTTTTGTTTTATTTGATTTCTTGTCTTGTATCTACTATTCCTGGGCATGAGCCAAATTTTTTCCTCAGTATTTAGTGCTTGATCTTACTGACTTGTCTAAAGTAAAAGGTGAGATGGAGTTTATCATTCTGGTTACACATTAAACAAAATAGATTTAGGATTTATCCTCTTCTTATGCAACAGTTTTTATTGAAAAACTTGCAAGAAATTGTTTACATAATTTTATGCCTTAAATAAGCATCTACTTTTTAATTTATTAGGTATTTTTGAGATGTTTTTAGTGTTTGTTTTATGGATGTTGCCTAAATTATTTGAGGAAGCACTGCAACTTTTTTGATTAATTTATTTATTGTCAAAGTGGTGTACAGAGGTGTTACAGTTTCATAGGCAAGGTACTGAGTAAATTTCATATCGATCTTACCTTCTCCCTCATTTTTCTCCCCCAGTACCCTCTCTCCCACAAGTTGCATAGTTGGTTTACAGCATATTGTCTTGTAAGTATTGCTGCTGTGTTGTTTCACCTTTTAGCTATTGTCTCTCCATTTTGATGTTCTCCTTTCCTTCCCTAGTTTGGATAAGAGCATATACAATACCCATGGTATAGAAATCTTTTACACTGGCATCAGGGGTAGAACCATGGGGAAGATAGACAGAAGAAAAATTTCCTGTGGTAAGTTGAAAATAGCAACAACAATCATAAAGCACTTATTTCCATAACTTGGAGTTCATTTCGCTTAGTATCATCTATGGGAAACACTGCAACTTATTTTCTACAATATTTTTGAACATATATTTTGTTTTAATTTTGATTGCACTTCAGGAGACTTAAAATATATTTTCCCATCATTTTCCACTTACCTGAAGTACAGTAGAAAGTAAAATAAATAAATGTCAGTTTTGTAAGTAACTACATTAGCTCTATATTTGCAATTTCATAATGCTGGGTCCATTTAAAATATTTGTAAATTATGAAAAGAAAATGAACATGTACATATATATGTGCATGTATGTGTTGTACATAAATCTTATATATTGTATGCATATACTATGTATTGTATGTATATTTATACATACACACATGCACATATATATATGCCAAGAAAACATGTTATAAGTTCATAAATGGTGAAAACCTTACCCAAGTAGCTTTTTTATTGTCTGTGGTAAGTGAATTTTTCCTTTTAATCATCAACTTAATATAATGATTTAAATTAGCTTCATTTGGCTTGTTGTATTGCAAATCATTTATTTTCCTTTCCAGAATCATTTAACTCCTCAGAGAGAGTGTAATGTCTGGTCAGAAAGCAAAAGAACATGGAGTGTGGCTAACTATAAATCCTTGGGAAACAGCTACTAACGTCTTGACTTGCTCCAAAGAGATTACAGTATACTTTACTACTGATGGACTGATTGGAAGCTTTGTAACCCCTGGACCATAGCCATGAAAACCAGTTTTAGAGAAAGAAAAAAACCTGCATACATTTCTCATGGTCAATTGTCTACTTTTGCTTAATTTGTCTTGATTGAGTCTGCTAATTCCTAGCTATATAATCTTGGCCAAATTATAAAATCTTCTTGTCCCTCCAATTTCTTATAGGACCATGGGGCTAACAGAGATGCTATGAAAATTAACATGGATAACTTATATGTTATATACCTGGAAATTAGAAAACTCTTCTTCCCTCCATCCTACTATTAATATTGTTATGAATTTCATAATCATTCGCCATTTTTTTTTTTTTTTTGGCTTGGACTCAGGGCCTGAGCACTGTCCCTGGCTTCTTCTTGCTCAAGGCTAGCACTCTGCCACTTGAGCCACAGCGCCACTTCTGGCCATTTTCTGTATATGTGGTGCTGGGGAATCAAACGCAGGGCCTCATGTATACGAGGCAAGCACTCTTGCCACTAGGCCATATCCCCAGCCCCGATCATTCACCATTTTTAAGGGAATCATGGAGAGTTTATCCCAGTATTGCAAAAGACAAAACGTTTCAGAAATTAAGAGGGAGGCTTTCATTACAGTTCTAATTGAAATACCATTTTACTTCAAATTTTATTTTAAGAGTATTTATGCAAATTGTGAAAATACATACTGAATATGTACTCTATAGCTAACTATAGTAGATTTACTACAATTTCACATTAAACCTTCTGGTTTGAAAATTCAATTTATGTGAAATAAGTATTATTCACAATACTTATAAAATTAGCAATGCAAATGCAGACTGTTGATTTTAATCTGAGGATGTATAATCTTAAAATATATTGAGTTTGGGTCATTTATATTTTACAGAAAATATGCAGAAAATATTTAATATATTCAACTTTGGCTTGCAAAGATGTATTTGTGCACTTTTCTGTCTCTTAACATGTGTGTGTGTGTGTGTGTGTGTGTGTGTGTGTGTACATACATTAATATTATTTCTCTTTTCTCCCTTAATAAGAATGCTACTTCTAGTCTGGGAATGTGGCTTACCGGTAGAGTGCCTGTCTAGGATGCATGAAGCCCTAGGTTCAATTCCTCAGCACCATATATATAGAAAAAGCCAGAAATAGTGCTGTGACTCAAGTGTTAGAGTGCTGGCCTTGAGCAAAAAGAAGCCAGGGACAGTGCTCAAGCCCTGACTACAAGCCCCAGGCCAGGAAAATAAAATAAAATAAAGATGCTATTTCTTTTAAGTTATTAAAACATTAAAGTTTGTATGATTTAGATTTTTATTTAATAAATAGATTGCTAGTTCAAATTCAACTGAAAAAGCATATTTAACATTATAATCTTATCTTCACTATTATTTTTGCCTCAAACTTGTCATGCTCCTGCTCATACAATCTTTATTTTAAAATAGACATTTTAAAATTTAACAGTTTCAGTTTTCATATGCAACAATTTAACAGACATTCACCAATTAATAATTTCACGTTTGAATTTTTATAAATCTATTTGTATAATGCTGTTCACAACTGAATTGTGATTTCTATCAGTTATATATGCTGTAGCAAAAAAGAATTCTGATAAACACCACAAGCTCTTCCAGAAATGTTTTCTATAAAATACTTTTTAAGAGAGAAGAAAATGAGTAATTTTTTTCATTCATGAACAATTGATTTTTAAAAGAATCTTGACCTAAAAATTTTACCGGGAAAAAAGTAGCCTCCCTTTTCTCACTACTGGCAGTTGAATTCATGAGGTGGAATTACTCACTTCCTACATAAAAGCTAAGCAGATCTTGCAACTCTGTCATTTCCATTTTCTGATTAGAGAGTCAAAGTTGGCAAGGGTAGAAAAATGAGTTCAGTATTATTGAGGTGAGAAAATTGTTATTTCCCAGTATACCAAAACAGTGTGATTTTGAAAAGAATATGAAATAGTTCATGAATATAAAAATTGTATTTTCATTACCTTTTGAGTTGCTTGTCAATTTTTCTGTCTTTGGCAGGGTAATGGGGGAACCGGAAAGGTGGGATAAATGGTGAACAAATGCAGCAACGATACTAGACACTGTGTTGAAAATGAGCTACAAGCCAGCAGAGGTGCCTCAGTCCTGTAATCTTAGCTCCTCAGGAGGCTGAGATCTGAGGATTGCAGTTAAAGCATGGACATCAAAGTCCATGAGACTCCTATCTCTAATTAACCAAAACCTGGAGGTGGCACTTTGGCTCAAGTGGTAGAGCCCCTGCCTTGAGCTGAAGAGCTCAAGAACAATGCCTAGGCCTCTCTTTCAAGCCCCAGCACAAAAAAAAAAAAAAAAAAAAAAAGAAAAGAAAAGAAAAAAGAAAGAAAGAAAATGAGAAATTAGCTACACAGCTTTTGGAGGAATCAGGTGGGGAAAAACAGAGCAAATGAATTAAAGGGTGACATTATTCAAAAAAGAATGTACTCATTACCTTAATTATATAACTGCAATCTCTCTGTTCATCACCTTTACAAAAACGTATATATCACTATTTTGTTATACATTAAGCTTATTTTTGAAAAATAGCAAAACACAGTTAACATATTAAGAAATTCTAGATAGATATGCATACATAACTTGTCTTTATTTTTTAAGCAACATGTTATAGGAGAAAAATAAGGAACTGATTGTCAAACTACAAGATTTTGCCTAATTTCAAGCATAATCTCTGTGTGTGTGTGTGTGTGTGTGTGTGTGTGTGTGTGTCTGTCTGTCTGTCTGTCTATCCTGTCAGTGTTTAGAATACTTTGATGAGAAGGGGAAACCATCAGAAATTATGTAACAGTGAGATCTAGATATATAGGAATAATAATAGAGTTTTAATATTGGTATGACTGCTGTTATAATAATCAACATAAAGCTATTACGGATTTTACTTACTGTTACTTTACTTACATGATATTTTACTAACTTACTGATGCCATGGATTAAAAAATTAAGAAAAAAAGAAGATTTAAATATTTGCTAAGTGATGGAAATAAACATTTATACAAGCTGATATTTGAAGTTCATATATTTCAGTACTAAAATTTAATCATTGCAAATATCTTTCATTGCTTTACAAGATCTTTATAATAATAATGAGAAATATATGAAGTTAGGGAGGATAGGGAGGTATATTCATTAAAATTATTTAAAAAACTATCACATTGCATTGGATAAAATATACACTCTATTGAGTTAGAGAAATATCCCCTGTGAGATATATATATATATATATATATATATATATATATATATATGTTTTTTTTGTTTCTAAAGGGCAAATAAAATTTTCCTTAAATATTATGGAATCAAATTAGTATTGAGTGCCATTTTAAAAAGTCAATATTTTGTGGATAAACTTGCTATTATATTAATCATTTCCTGCCATTCAGTACATAAATGATTGCTTTCAGACTCTTACTAACAGGTTTGTGAGCTTTTATAGCTATAACATTTTACTGTGAATTTCTTCTGGATTAAAGATAATTTAAACTCTTATTTTAATTATAGTCTTTTTATTAAACAATATTGTTGAGGATGATAATTAGTAGTACTGATTAAGTCACACATAATTTATAACCTATATATATTATAACATGAGAAGTTTCTATATGCAAAGTAGCTACTTAACCTTATATATCAACAAAAATTTCTGTAACTGTTGTTTGAAATTCTACATACTTGTATACACAATATGCCCTGTGAAAGGAACTTTTTTTAATCAGAAAATTTTGTAAAGAATCACTTGACCAGTGCCTGGCAATCGGTAGGTAATTGAAATGTGGAAATGAATTCCTTTCACATATATTAGCAATACACACATACATATGTTCTTATTATTTAAATCCTAAAACATTACCAATGTGTTATCTAAACATATTAACACATGTTACTTTCAATAAGTTATTATTTTTACTTTTTGTATTCTTGACTTGAAAAGAATAAAGATTATAATGATAACCTGATTCCTCATTCCTGAAAGAAGATAGCAATGGGATAAAGAAAACATTCACTAGACACAATTTTACTATATGGAAATGAAGACTAACTTGAAGTGTGAAGATTTCTAAATAGTGAGGAATTTACAATGCACATTGTCCACTGAATTATAAATTCTACTTTAGATTGCTAGGACATTCCACTGATATCTATAGTTTTACCTAATATATTTCAGTGGGGTAGATGAACTTGGCTTCAGACTAGTACCCACCATGCCATCAAAGGAGAGTCCACATTCCAACTATCATGAACAATATGTAAGTAATTTTTGATTATTCATTTAAAATTCCCCTTCCCTGTATGCCATAAATAGATAGGAAAATGCCCATAACATTTATATTACAGAATATAGGAGATTTGACATCAGAAGCCGAGAGAGATAAAGTTTTACTTCTTATTTGAGAATAGTATGAAATATGCTTGCTTTCTTTTTTCTTCTTGTCAAAAACTTGCAATACAGAAGCTGAGTCTTTTCTATGCTTGACAAATGGTCATGCCCTATGCAGAGCGTGGAACACCTTCAAACATTTTACCCTTTGCACTCTCAATGTCATGGAATATTCTGGAGTATTACTTTAATGTGAAGGCTCTTCCACTGTCATGTCCTCTGGGAACTCTTCATCTTTGTGTTATAACCACTTTCATTCATGTTGGTCTTTTATTCCTAAATTCCTCAGGCTACATATTCATTACATCTCCAATGGCCACAGTGCCAACATTCTGCGGTCACTTTTTTGTTGCTTTTTCTCCAAGTCTAGGTTCGATTAGATTTACTATTGGCATCATACTTATTTGCTGTCTATATATTGTTATTTTTCAATACTTTTTATTCTTTTAAGATTTTTATTACCTTTAAGTACTTGTACAAAGGAGTTGCTGTTCAAGAAAGTCGTTTATGAATACAGTATGTCTTGATCAATATCACCCCTTTGATTAACAGTTTCTAAAAAAGAGAGAGAGAGAGTAATTCAACTTTAAATTTCACTGCTTGCAGAAACTCTGAGAGTTGTGAGGTGATTGTTCCTTTGTCTTATCATTGCCACTATTCACAGCTTATGAACTTAGAGCTTCTCACTAGGTTGTCAAATTACCCACACTCCCACTCTTTTGTACCCACTAAGACATCCCCACCCTATTCATTTATCATTATGCACATATTCTTTTTCAAAATCAGTACCAGGAGAAGAATAAAAAAACAAGAGCATCTATAAATATTACTTTAATATGTAAAAACTATGATTTTTGGATAGCAATTTAAGCCCCATTAATTCTTCCTTGAGTTTGGGACTGAGTTTCTCCTAGATTCTGAGGGGACTTCCAGTGGACTCGAAAAAAAGTAAGTTTATACTTAACTTTTCCCCAAATTTCACCGGAATAAAATATGAAATGTAAGTAATATATTATATAACACAAATCTTTGATTTTAAAATGTAAAGATCAGTGGTCTTAAGTGCATTCTTATTGTTGGGCCACCATCTCGGTATCTTTCTGACTAATATTTCATCTTGCACAAACTAAACAATACATTGCTTAAATAATGAATTCACATTTCCTCCTCCATTTTACCTCTTGGTATTTTCTCTCAGATATTTTAACAACCTATTGCATGCCTACCTAGATTTTTTCAGTATTTGATGACTGGCTTATTTCTCTTGGTATTATCTCCTCATTTCATCTATATTGTTATAACATGAAAAACGGTCCCTTTTAATGGCTGCATAATGTTCCATCATATGACTATTTCACATTTTGATAAAAATTCTATTCCTTTGATCAATATTTCATATAGTAATGTTAAAAGTTAGGTGTTCAATTATATTCTACTACATTATGAGTTAAAAACATGGAGATAAACAAGAAAGAGAAAGAAAGAAAAAAAGAGAAAAGGAAAAATAATAGAAGAAAGGAAAAAAAAAGGAATTCAACAGGAGAGGGAAAGAGAGGGTTCAGCTAAGAGGGGAGGAAAGTCTATCTTACTTATATGAAGAGACCTTAGCCTATTTTTGAGCCAAGGTTTTTTTTTTGTTTGTTTCTTTTAGAAATTTAACAATTTTTAATTTTCGGTAGCCATTATATGACCAGACTTTACTGATTTCTCCTAATCTACTAAATTAATCACTACATTTCCTTGAAGCCTCATACTGAAAGTTTATTTCTCATTAATGAAAGCACAGGAAAGTGATGCATGTCAGTAATAAATATTTCCATTACCCTCAGTACTAGCTTTCAGTTTTTCATTGTTTACATGTGTGTGATGTTTGGTATTACTTAATTCTTCAATTTGTCCTATCTCTTTTTTCTTCAATTTATAGAATTCTCATCAGTAGCTCTTTTTTGCAGATTAAATGCATTTAATTATCTTAATTTTGTTTATCTATTTATTTATTGTTTTCTTTTCTTTTCTTTTTCTCAGAGACAGAGTAGAGAGAAGATTTTAAGGCAAAAGTTTTCATTGACTGTTATTCAAAACATTGGAGAGCTTGTCAGTGGTTATAAATTCAAATAATTTCTTCTTTCTTCACCATCCCTCTCTCTTTTCCTGTGACTCTCATGTTGTTCTTATGTTTTCACTGATGATGTCATTCTTTTGGTACTTACTGCTATTTTTTCACTAATCTGATTCTTTTTCTTTCTAGTTCTTAGACTTGATGATGAAAAGACAAGTAAAGAAAGAACTAAAAATATTTTACTTTTTATTTCTTAGAACTCATTTCAATCCAAGGGAGAAAAGGCACAGAGGGCTACTGTAACAAAGAAGTGTGTATCTTTGCTACTAAGTTAATCATCCATCAAACAAATATCCCTGATATGTGGAGATTATATTTTTGTTTTTTTAAGTTTGTTTTCTCCTGGTTTCCACAAGGTTAAAAACAAACAAAAAACTCCTCCAGGATCTCATGCTCAATTCCCTGCTATGGAGCTGAGGGGTAGGGATAGGTAGTTGCTATATTAAGACCTAAAAGTAATGAAAAGTTTTGAATTTTTCACCTAACATGCAGCCTTCAATGGACTCTGGAGTTTAAAACTAGTTAAATATTGGACACCCATGTGAGTACATTTGTCTGGATAGAAAGACATATTCTTGGCATTTACTATTCATTCATCTTCCCAGAATAATTGTTATACCCAGATTGTATGGAAAGGGTAAATATTAATGTGGATAGGCATTTATATTAGAAGACTTCACCAAAAAGCATGACTTAAAATTCATGTCAATGGGGCTGGGGATATGGCCTAGTGGCAAGAGAGCTTGCCTCGTATACATGAGGCCCTGGGTTCGATTCCCCAGCACCACATATACAGAAAATGGCCAGAAGTGGCGCTGTGGCTCAAGTGGCAGAGTGCTAGCCTTGAGCAAAAGGAAGCCAGGGACAGTGCTCAGGCCCTGAGTCCAAGGCCCAGGACTGGCCGAAAAAAAAAAAATACATGTCATTGATGCTTGGTAGCAAATTGGAAGTAGATTATTCATACATTCTTGACTAGTGGCATCAGAGAATACTAATGTGTCATATTGTTGCATGGCAGTTTGGCTGACATGTTTTTTGTTTGTTTGTTTTTTGTCATTTGTGGGGCTTGAACTCTGGGACGGGGCACTGTCCTCCAGCTCTTCAGCTCAAGGCTAACACTCTACCACTTGAGCCACAGCACCACTGTGGGTGACATGTTTTTATGAAACTGTTTTGATATTATAGGTGAGCCTGGTTGTTTTCTGAAATGCCATTCCATATTACAAACAATTGGGTTCTCCTGCATTGCTGTAGTGAAATTATTGTTAATGCAACAATCTTTGGTACTCATCAACCCAGGATACACTATACAAAATTATGGGTTATAAATGCACAAAATTGCAAATAAACACCTGCAACTACTCTCAAGGAGATACACTTCTTGATTACCTCATATTTTATCTTTGTTCATGCCAAATACATCTTTTAAAATTTCAAAATCCTGTCAACCCTTTCTATTTTAACATATTTCTTCACTTGGACAAAGTTTTCCCATGTGAATTTATATGTATGAAGCATATGTATCAGTGTAGAAGGTGTATTTACTGCAGTGTGGAACTCAGATCTAAGATATGCATGTAATATTGAATGAAGGAGGATACATGACTAAGTGAATTGCAGAGATATAAAATCAGTGCTGCCAAAAGCAGAGGAAACTAATATGGAATAATAACACCATAGTATATATTCACTATTACATAAATATTTGATTTAACAATAAATCTACATTATAAACTATATTTCTAAACATCTTCACGCACTAGTTTACATAACAAACAATGATGTCACATAAATCATTGGGGAAAATATTAACAGTATGTTCCTAGGCTTTATATCCTATTTCTAGGCATTTTGTACAAGAACATAAGGATCTGTATCATTCTGCTGTTTTGCAAACACGTGTAAAATTTTATCCATTTTTACAAACATTTTCTGAGAATGTTGATTATTCTTTGCACACAAGCAGAAACTGATGCTTGGCTAGTTTATTGGATTGTTCAAGGTCAGAGCTACACAGAAGCAGTGCCAAGACTTTTATTTACATATCTCTAAAGCCAAGGCTTAAAGTGATCTTTACCTGACCAGAATAAGTATGTAACCAGTGTATGGCTTCTCTACCCAATACAATAGCACAATCATTAAGAAATAAAGAAAAATGGCATCATGGTGAAAAACAAATGGTACTGTTAACATCGTTGCAGTCTTATGATGAAGGTTCACATTTATATGTCAGCATCTTTGGTCATCATCCCTAAATAAATACCAGCTCTCATCAGCAGCTTTGGTGATTGAAAGAAAAAAATATATATGTATACATATATATATATATATATTTCAGAAGTCACATTTTTTTCAAAACTCAGGTTATGAACAGAGCAGTGAAGAAACAAATATGTCTCTGTAGAGAATTGACTCTCTTTAAAGATAATCAAGACTCTTTGGGCCAATGCTTTTAGAACTTTTCTTCATGCGAAACACTGTCACTTTACTGTGATCTCTGTTGACTTTGTTTGAAAACTAACATGTTTATGTGCCAAGCCAGCATGGCTTGTCTTGCAGCTGTCATGTTTTTGTAATCAGTGACAATGTTTTATTGCTTCAGCTTGTATTCCAAATTTCCTTCTAACCACTATCTCTAAACTCACACCCCTCACCCTGAAAAAAACAAAAAACAATAAAAACCAAATCTCTTACATTTCTTGACCGAACATTATAAATATTTACCTAAAGAAACAATAATAAAATAAAATTCAATCTTTTCTACATTTCCCATTACAGAACAATACAAGATTGTATGCAAATATTAAGTTAAAAGATGACAATAAGGAGCGGTGTTGGTAGCTCATGCCTGTAATCCTTGCTACTCAAGATGCTGAGATCTGAAGATACATATTCGAAGCCACACAGAAATTGGAATTTGTGATGTGCCTCAAGGTGATTGAGTGCTAGGCTTGAGAAAAAGGACTCAGGGACAGTGCACACCTTGAATTCAAGACCTATTACCAACAAAAAACAACCAAATATGAAAGCAATAAGAAATGTATGTTATGATTACATCAGAGATTCATTCTGTCAAATACACATTTTTCCAAATTATATATCAATCCTCCTGTCATAATTTCTCTTAAAACAATATGAATTTCCAAATTGAGGAATATTTATTTAAAATGTTCATGTTAAGTATGTATCTTTCATGAGATGAGTCACAAAAATAGTGTATACAAGTACTATACATATTTAAAAATAATCTAATGGATGGGCCAGCCATTTCTTAAAGTACTCAATTGCTACTGAGTACTTAAGGAGTATATGTTGAGACTGTTGGTAACTATATGATTTCACTCAGTGGGATTAAGAGACCCTTTATTCACTTTCCAAGAAGTAAAATTCAGCTTTACCTATGACCTCAGAGTTAGCAATATGCTTAAGCTTTGACTTTCAAAAAAATTACTTATGTCTATCTAAACTATGTCTATCTGTCTATTGTCTAAATACTTGGTCACATCAGTTCTGTCTCCCTTTCTTCTTATCTATCTGACTTGAACTTCATCTCTAATCCTATTTTCTATTTGTAACTATTTGTATATTATAATACCAAGTTACAGATTGTGCCAGATATATAAATATTATGGAACAAGAACACACATATCAATATACTAAGAATTTCCCCACACTAAAGTTCCTGAGTACCAAAATCAGAAATGAGAAGAACTATTTTAATATATATGAAAACAACAATAGAAGCAGCATGGATTAGAGAAATTCTTAATTCAGTACATGGAGAAATTAATAAGTCATTATTTTTTCTGTTTGAAATGCCTTTCTGTGCTGCAGAGTTCTCATATCTCCCCGATGTAAAGCCATAGCAAAGAATCCTTCTATTATAAATGGATTATTTTGCCTTAAAAATTTATAATATCAATAAATTAACTGTATACTTCTTCCATATGAATCAATTATTGAGGAGTACTTCCAAAGATGTCTATTGATTTCTTCTGTTCAATATTTAAAGCAGCAACCTACCTTCATGTGTTTCAGGACCTTTTTTTTTTTTTTTTTTGCCATTCCTAGGCCGTGAACTCAGGGCCTGAGCACTGTCCTTGGCTTCTTTTTTGCTCAAAGCTAGCACTCTGCCACTTGAGCCACAGCGCCACTTCTGGCCATTTTCTGTATTTGTGGTGCTGAGGAATCAAACCCAGGGACTCATGTATATGAGGCAAGCACTCTTGCCACTAGGCCATATTCCCAGCCAGGACCTATTTTTTTATTCTATTTTACAGTCCATATGCCTATATATTACATTACAAAATTTAAATTTGAAATTCAAGCAGTTCAGAAAGGACTGAGTTTATTATCACTTTCCTTGTAATTCTTGAAAGAAACGTTATTTCAAACTCTTGAAATACCATAGTATATATGGATATTGTTATTTTAAAATAATATCTATGATATTTCCAGATATAGCATTGGATACAGTCTAGACTTGAAGCTTACTTTTGCAGAAATGATACTACAGTATGAAGTTTAAATAATAATATGTTTGTTATGTAAAAAATTCTGGGCTGATCTGTCAGACAACCAAAGAAACTGACTCTTCTGTATTCATTTCCCCAGATATGAGTCAATAGCATCAAAACCTAGCAATATGGCAGAAAAGCAAGCAACTGAACAGATAAATGACTAAAACCAAATAAACTTTCTAGTTGACACACCTGTAATGAATCACATTATACATTTTAAAATTTTTTAAAAGGTTCATATTAATAAAGCTTTCTAGGCCCACAATTTCCATACATTAGAGCTCCAAAGGAAATAAGCATATGTACCAATACTCTTCAGAAAACTAATTTGTGAAGAAACATGTACACAGACCATATTTATAACACAATCACATAAAGCCACATTAGATATGCAAGTACTAGTGGTGATCTCCTGGAATCCTTTCTATAATTGAAAAAAGCCCCAAAAAGGAAGTTATTGAATTGAATCTGAATTTGAATAAATAGCATATGTGTGTTATGCACAATGAATTCTTTCTGTTTTTAGCATTTTATGTATAAAGATAAGTTTTAAAATGGTGTAGAATATTATCAAACCATGTCATCTGTTATTACCAGTGCTGAATTCTTTATCATGATTCACCCGGTACGTGCTTCCAAGGAAAGGCATTTTTTGGCACATCGTTTATCTGATGCACTTAGAATATACTGACCTATAAAGGGAAGCTGAATTTATGACAAGCTACAGCTGAAGATTGTTAATTGTGATGGTTCTTAATTGAAATAAACTGGAAAAAATTGAAAGGTACAAATTAAAACAACTATAGATTTTAGATTAAATCAGATATATATCATAAGGTTAAAAGGCTCAGAAGACATTCTGATGGATATTCATAAACATGCTTCTTAAAGTAACCATTTCTCTCTAGAATTTATAGAAGTTTATGGAAATATAATCAAATATTTCACCTTTTGTTGAAAGGCTTGTGCTCTTTGCAGGTTTCTTTTCCTGGCTTATAAAACAGGAGTGTGGATATGGCCTCTCACTGAGGATAATGCAGGCAATAATAAGAGTAACCACTGTATATGAAAAAAGAAAATAGAAAAAATAACGATTAGATAAATTAGTAATTTAAATCTCTCATTTTATCTCTTTTAAAGTTACTTGGAGTTTGGAATCTAAGATTCCATTTGTATACTAAAAAAATTAGTGGAAGTTGTGGCTGATATATATACATAGATGCAATATATATACATATATACATATATAATATTCACATACATATATATGCAATACGCACACACATATATGATAATAGGTGAAGAAATTGATGGTAGTTGTACTTGGAATAGATAATACTGCCTCACAGTAAGTTTGGAGATTCTGTGACAAGTACTGTGGTTTGGATACAGGTGATCTAAAATGAGTCATATGATGAGTGCTTCGTTCATACCATGGCAGTGCTGATATATAGAAACTTTTAGGAAGTGGGCACAGAGGAAGATAATTAAATCATTAGTGGATTAATGCTGTCTCCAGATATGTGTCAAGTCTTCTGTAGATGCATTGAAAGGAAGTTATTAGAAGGTAAGGCCAGCCTTTGCTTGTTTGGTCCCTTTCTATTTTTCCACCCTGTGACATAAGTTTAGATACTGGAATTCTGAGTCAAATAAACATCACTATGAAACATACCCTAAGCATGTATTTTTACAGCACAAAATAAACCTAGACAGTATTTATTATAAATATATAATAAATATATAAATGTATTTATACTTATATAACATATATTTATATATTACATAAATCTATAAAACATAAATATTTATAAATATTTTATAAATAAAATACATTATTTAGGAATATTTAAACCTAGTGGCAAATTCGTTCATAATGGTGAACTTATCCATAAGTGTCTGTATTTTATGGTGAGTAATAGAGAGAAGCAGACAGTTGAATTTTTGCTGTGCTAAGGTGCTGATTATCATCCAGTTTTACAAATAGAGACTTGGAGGAAGACAGCAAGGACCTGTGGTTTAATATCCATGTTATTTTTACATTATTGTGTTGGAACAACATCTCACCGCCAGAGTCATGCAGAGCATGGACTCATTAAGCTTACCATTTACAAAATTAAAAAACAAACAAAACAAAAACAATCTGGAAAATAGCTTCAGTTTTCATGTGGCTCTGGCAAAAGAAACCTGGATAACTGTAGTACTCTGTGCCAGTAACATTTTAGTGCTGGAGTCACACCAAGACCATTAAACATCATTTACAGAAATGAAGAAAAAAAAAAGCTGATCTCTAGCTTTCTTTCCTGTTCTATAGCTTTCAGGGCTTGACATTCAAAGATGCCAACTTGGATGTCAAAACACAGCTGAACGTTCCTCTACTGCAAGAATCTCCACCATGTGTCAAAATTTGGCTCAATGAGAAAACTAATATGCCTATGGTGAAAAATATATCTTGAGCCCTTTGTGTACTGAGCTTCTAGAATTTAATTGTGATGTCACATGCCTATTGCCAGTGAGGACTGTAGGAATTTACATTTGTCAACATTGTGCAATTCGATTTTCTACACATTTTATTCATTAGCCTACTGGTTCAATTCATTTTTCTTTGATGTCTGTAAATGCCAGAAAGACATGTGGATAGTTCGGCAGGAGGCAGTCACCCTTTCTCTTACAGATAGATATATTTGTTTTAGAATAGAAACAACACTTGCTGCTGTCTTTTATTCTAAATTATTATTTTTCCTTGGGGGTAACTTACTGTGAAAGACTATCATTTGTCATGGTGCAAACTTTGAAGTAAACCTTCTTCTCTCTAGTTATTCTCTGGTAAAAAACAAACAAACAAAAAAAAAAAAACTAGGTTTCCAGAATGATAGTAAAGATATATTACCACTACATTTAAGGTATAGTAAAAATATGTATTGAAGGAATTAATGTATTTTAAATAAAAAATAATGTAACCTTATAGTTTGCTATGTCCCCTATGACATTTTAATATTGCATATTTTTCACTCGGAGATCTTACTTACTTAATTTCTGTACTGTTTTTTACTAGGGCTTAACCTTAGTGCCTGTCACTCAGCTATTTTGCTCAAGGCTAGTGCTCTACTTATTGAGCCATAGCTTCATTTGGGGCATTTTGGTGTTTAATTGGAGGTAAAATTCTGACAAACCTTTCTACAAGGCTCATTTCAAAGCACTATCCTCAGATCTCAGCCTCCTGAATAGCTAAGGATTACAGGAATGAGCCACCAGTACCCAGCTGCTTTTTTTTTCAACTCCTTGAGGACAATTAACTATATGTATTTTTGCGTGTATTTATTTCACACACAAAAAAATGTATTTAAACAAAGTAGTTGTATTTCTTTTTGTCATGACAGCTTGGGGTAAATGTCAGTATTATTCAGTGTATGACTCATTTTATTAATTTATTAGTGAAAACCAACTAGTGAAAGCATTTCCTTCTACATAAACTACATAATTTTGAGAACCTACATCATACACTCTTCAAAGATATACAAAAATTGAGCTATGACAACAACTCTGGAGACACTGCAAATTAGTTCAACTTTTATGGTAACATTGGTAGGGCATTTATCTACCACATAAGTCCTGGGTTTAATTCCCATCATAGATTAAAAAGGAAAAAAAAATCTTGCTCCAAGACTGTAAAAGAACTGTAATGTTATTAGATAAATGATTTAAGTTTGACCTATCCTAATTTTTGCAATGAGACTCAGTTTTCTACTAAAACCTTAGTGTATTCTGAATATAACTTTATGTTTATTTTTAAAATAAGTTTGCTCATTTTAAAATTCTTTTATCCACTATAGCATGATATTAAAGTTAAACAGAAACTCTGAAAGACTCACCCCTGAGGCAGGCATTCTGAGGCTCCTTTTGGATGAGCTGTTTATATTGGCGGACCAAACCACTAACTCCTCTATGAGCTAGCTAATTATATGATGGACAATTTTTAGTGGAACCCAGTATAAGAACCCTAAAGCAGGCATAGGCCCTGTTATTGGCTTTTGATCATGCTTATCTCATGGAAAGTCAGACTGACTGGACTATTCTCCCTCATTTCACTGTCACAACTTTCTCAACTGCTATCCTTCTCTGAGAACATGATGTTTTTAAACTGGTCTCTATTTGTGTTGATTCACTTTAAGTGCCATTTTGCTGCCAAAATATTTGGCAAAACCTGATCCTATAAGTTTCTCCATGGAATTTAATTTGAATTTAAATTGGTGGACTTCAGTAAAGCATATTATCTTCCAGAGTATGGTAATGCCTCATCCAATCTATCCATTTTCTTTGCTTCTTTCTTGGGCTCCGGGAATCTTGACAGAGTCTAGATTTCGATAGTCTGAGTAACTGAAAATATATTCCTACAATTGTGTCACTGACACTCAAAGTAATTTATTTCAAGCTTTGATATAAATAAGTAAAATATTTTTTAAATGCTCAAAATGAAATATGTGTACATATTTGGAAATAAGTTTATATCCTCTTTATTGAACAATAATTATATCTGAAAGAAAAGAAACAAATGTTTTCAATGGTGGATGCTACTTGAGGCCATGAAATGATGATAAGGACACATAAAAACCCACAACAGAGAAATAATTTCTATTTTGCCATATGTTCTATCATAATTACTAAAACATAAAACATATTTGGGAACTTTTCTCAATTAAAAGTGTTCCTCCTCAGAGAAAAAAGATAATTTGGCAAGCACATAATTCTTGTAGATAGAAAAGATACACATACTTTATTAATGTCTATTATTTTGGAGTAAGTATAAATGTATCTTTAGCTTCTCTAATTGAATGTGGGTTGATAGATTTCCAGGACAAATGTAATGTTTTAAAGAAATATGACCAGATTTTATCAATAACATTGATGCCCTTTAATTCATCTAAGAATATATTGGAGTCTGAAATGCTATTCCTCTTGGAGAAAATGAATTTCTTCCAGGTTGCTTTTCCAATATCACAAGAAGTGAGAAATAATTATTCTCACTTCTATGTGTACATTTATGTATGTATTATGGACTGTTTTTATCTATACATGTATTTTCTTTATTATGTCACTATGTCACTTACAATACCACCAGGAACTGGGCTACTATTATTACACATAATTAACCAGTTAGGTGGTAATTAATTAGTTTAGCTTAAGATACAAATCCAGGGACATAAATTGTCCCTATATGTTTAAATATTTATACTCTTTTTAAGTTGAATAGCATAATAGTATATAAAAAGATTATTAAAATGTTAAGTACAACTGACTTTAGAGTAACTTTGGCTAAATGAAAATTTTTCTTAAGTATTCTGAGAACTCATGTGTCTATTGAGTTCCCCACATAAAGTACTGCTATTAAGCTTTCAGAACGGATGTTCCTAAAATTTTCACTCAATAACTCTGAAAAATTATATACTCAATTCCTCATCTATAATACAAAAAGCCAAGGCTTAGTTATTGCATCTCTCGAAATGTATGTACATATGTATGTATGTATGTGTATATATGTATACATACATATATATGGATATATATATGTGTGTGTATGTATGTATGTATGTATTAGTTAGTCATGGGTCTAAACTCTGGGCTTGGGCACTGTCCCTGAGTTTCTTTGCTCCAGACTAGTGCTATACCATTTCAAGCCACAGTGCCACTTCTGTTATTCTCATGTTAGTCTCATGGACTTTCCTTCTGTGGCTGACTTTGAACCACTATCCTTGAATCTCAGCATGTGAATAACTACTATTACAAGTGTGAGCCACTGTGGCCTGATTCAGAATACTGTTATTTTTTATTTTATTTTTTGAAGATCCAGTTAGTGGCTGACATTGGGGTAGGTGGCCTCCTAAAGTGTTTACTGAATGGAGGCATAATTCCCCTGAATGTTAAGCCACTTGGAGTTCAGATCCTAAGTGTTTATATTACTACACTTTCTGAAGTACAAACATTCTAAATATTTTTATTGGTGGTTCTTTTTTTTGTTGTTCAAATTTCCAATAAGGGCAGTACTGTGATTTGCCTGGGAATCCAGAGGTCAGTAATTTTGTGGCCCATTAAGAAAAACTACCCAAAGTCAACTTGGGATTTAATTTGGTGTGGCTCCATGTATCCAGGTTTTATACAAATAAATACTTCTGGTTGCTTATATAAGAATTCATAGCACCAATTAGGATGCATAAAATTGAATCTTATTGTAAAGCAAAAATATACAACAACAACAATAATCATCATAATAACAATAAATAGTAGTAGCAGTAGTTTGTAGTGGTACAGCTAGTTTATAATTCCCTAAGTTATGTTATAAGTAAAATGTTTTTTGATCAATGTCACTACTTTATTCTCCCTTGTTTCACCATCCCTTCCCTACCTGATAGTTTCAAAGTTCACTTTTTACCTGTTGTACCTGGACTATAATGAACATTTTCTTTTTTTCTTTATTTTTCCATAAAGGGAATGAAAACAGGCCTAGCGTTGCTAGGAACTCTACCAATGAGCCGGGACTGTGCTTACCTTTCTTTCATTTTGCTTTCTATAGGAAGTCTTGATTTTCCTTGGCTTACCTCAAACCATTATCCTCCTCTTCCTGCCTCTTGTCCCATGTGGTATTTACATATCTGCTTTCTTATCCTTTTCTCCACTGCTTTTTCTGGCTGTAGTTCTGAAGAAATTAATTTCATTAGCCTTATAGCTGACTTAAACTCCTAGCTAAATCTTCCTCATAATCCATTTTCCTTTCTAAGAGAATAATATATTCATAAAAAAGTAAGTCCTGTTTGAAAAATTCCTTAATTCCATGCTAGGGTTTGTAAAATTAAAAAATAAAATCTTGGTGCCTACACTAACTTGTCTATTTAGTCTGTAACCTTTCCAGCAACAGTCCACTTACCTGAACCCTCAAGCCATGCTAAGCTTGTTCCACACTTGAGAATCTTTACACAAATTGTTCTGGGTCTTGAGAACTCTAACTTATTTTTCATGTCTTCATATAAATGTCATTTCCTCCAGCAAGTTCCCCTGACCTTCAATCCAGAAGACATTCTTTTTTCTATATTTTATTGTATCACTCTGATCATTTTAAACTTAACACGTTGGTTTCCTGTTGGATGCCTGTCTTTCTTCCTAAACTGTTCTGTGTATGTGGAGCCCATGGGCTATGGTTCTTACTGAAGCTCTCATTCCCAGTGCAATGCATAACTTGCCATAGGAATTCCTATCTCTTTTAGATAACACAGTCTTCATAAGATTCTCTCAGAGCTCATAAAAATACCATGATATAATCATCAAATTAGATATAAAAAAATAGATGTAAGAAATAATCTTTCAGAGGATAGCTTGTAGATACTCTAGAAGACTAGTTTTGAATAAATGCCTGTTGAATTTTTCCCTTCATTTAGTAGAAAGATCTGAAATAATTTACATCCAAGCCAATCAAATCCATAAACTAAGCACTTTCAGTTTTACTGTCCTAATTCAAGTAATCTAAGTGTGGAAATGAGTTAATAGAGTCTTACTTGATGTGCCTGAAGTACTCTGCCCATTTTTAATACAGGAGACCTGCTGAGTATTTTTAACGAGTTAATTAAACATTCCTAACCCTTCACTTTGCACACATTAGCAAGCTTAGTACTTATCAATTCAATCTACAAAGATATCACTACAGTTTCCAGTATACCAAGATGTGACAGAAGGGCTAAGCAAAGTGACGTAGTTTGTTTTATATCAGAAATACGTTATAGTCTCAGATACTTGGTAACAAGACTCCATTTTCTTAACTGCTAGGCTACATTACAACTGATAATTTGATTAAAATAAAATCTACCCAAAATCATTTTACTACACAAAATCTTGCATTAAATTACCAGCTTTAATCAGATCAAATGCCAAATCTATCAATACAGTTAAAAAAGCCCCACATGGGAATCTAGATTTAGCTCTTAAACAAATATGTAAATATATAAGGTAGTAGCAAGTTTATACTAGTGTATTCATCGAAATATGGTACAATCAAGAGAGAATTCAAATATTATAATTACTTGGAAAGGCAGAGTCAAAGTGCACCAAAGTAAACACCAGCAAAGTAGTATTTGAAAGGGATGCAATGGGTTAGAGGAAAAGTAGTATACTCATGAAGAAGGGAAGTGGTGAGTGGATGCAGTGAAATTTTCCATGTATACCTTAGAAAATAAAGGAAAACTAGAGAAAGAAATGATTGAAGAGATCGGTGAGAATATTGAAGGTGATGATACTAACAAAAATGCAGTTTGTCATAAACTACTTTCTTTAATGCCAAGTCCTTTGTACAACTACTTAATAAAGTAAATTACAAATAAAAAAAACCTTACATGAACTGACATCCCATTCCACTTTTTTTCTCTCAACTCTAATAATACTGATCTCTTTTTTGATTTATTAATTGGTGACTGGTTAATTATTGATGATTTAATGAAATGGTCTTACTCAACAGCACAAACTGGCTTTGAACTTGCAATCAGTCGACCTCAGCCTCCCAAGGATTGGTATGAAATGTGCAAGTTCAAGTCCCATGGCCAACAAAAAGAAAAAGAAATATACCAAGACACACAACTCCTTGATGATCTTGAAGCATATAAAACACACTTTGGTTTAATGGCCTTTTAATATATTGTTATATTCCCTCTTTATGGAATTCCATTCATTCAAAATGTCCAAAATGATCTGTTCATTATTTTCGGTCATCTTTTTACTGGAAACTTGGCTTTCCTACAAAGCTTTGTCTTATCACTAAATCTAGATTCTCTATCTTAAATTTCCTTACCTCCACTTTTATTTCTGTTAGACATTTCTTATCATAGATTATAAGTATTTTATGGTTATTTGATTTTTTCATTTTCCTCTCATTCTCCAGCATACTCTATCTCACTAACCCATAATGTTTATTTTGTTTTGTTTGTATGTCCTGGGATTTAAACTCAAGGTTTTATACTCCTAGGGATGATGCTCTACCACATGATCCGCGATTCTCGTCTTTTCTTAGCATTCTAAAATTCCTATATCTGACGTTTTATATTTATATATATATATATAAATTATATATAGTATATAATATGTAAGTTATATATAGTTATATAAGTAATATATATGTAATGCTCAGCACATTCATTGAATAAATGAAACATTTTAAATGAAATCAAGATTAAACTGAACATTGTCATTTGAAATTATTAAATCATTGTTGTGAATTTGTATGACTTTCACATTAAGGTTTCATGCTTTGATTTCTTAGAGATTCATTGAAATGCTTAAGAGTTTTTAGCTATGGATACAAAACACTATCCAAAATGAAGAACATGTAGAAGAAAATATGGGGTTGAAGGATTATATATGTATAGAGTAGTGAGTGTTTATACTATTTTATGTCTTATGTGGAATTTATTCAAATGTTCAGAACTGTGCCAGTCCATGGATGAAGCAATAGTGCTATTAATAGTAGAAAAAAATATATTTGAAACCCGGTGCTAGTGGCTCATGCCAGTAATCCTAGTTACTAAGGAGGATGAGATCTGAAGATCACAGTTCAAAGACAGCATAGACAGGAAAGTAAGATACTTATCTCCAATTAACTGCCAGAAAACCAAAAAAAAAAGAAAATGTACTGTGGCTCAAAGTGGTAGAGCATTAGCCTCGGGTGTGTGTGTGTGTGTGTGTGTGTGTGTGTGTGTGTGTGTGTGTGTGTGTGTTCCTTAAATAATCAGACTTTGTTGGGTAAGTTGTGTGTACTCAGAAAAATTTCCTAAAGGAAAAAAAAATCACTGCCATATCTGCCATGTCTGTAGTCAAAAAAAAAACATATTAAATGCAGAGTTCTCCAAACACTGGCAATGATCATGATAAATACAATTTAAATAAATAAATAATACATGCATACACACATTAGAGAATTGGGAAAGCTGGGAAAGACGATGACTAGAAAAGAGGATTCTCTAGTTTCAGAATCATAGAGTAAGGCATTCCAGGACTTTAGAGATTATATATAAAAAATGACCATCATAAATCTATTTATGCCAGTGATTAACTATAGTGATAATAGGAAAATAATAGATTATGTTCAAAAATCTCTTATCTGGTTTGACTTTTTTTTCCCTGAAAGGGATTTTCCTGGGATTCATGCTGACTTGCCCTGTGTTTCCTGGAAAAAGTATCTTTGTGTTTCATTGTGCATTTCCTCCAATAAAGGATAATGAATCTTAATTCATTTTACTGTTCATCATATTTCTAGAATATATTTGTATTTTATTTTCAATGAACAGTTATAAATATAAAACATTTAGAAAAACACTAAGACCATAAAAGGCAGTAGTAATTATGACAGGAAAATACTTTTAAATTTCATTAAAACTTGGTAGAAAGTAGTTCATTAGTGAATCTATGAGATACGGCTGGCTTCTGTCCATGTAATTGAAAGTGAATCAAGGACCATGATATATTTTTTTAAAGTCACTTTGCTCCTATGCCATTTCTGATATAATAAGCCAATATAATTAAACTAGCTGGAATAAGTAAACTTGCTTCATGTTTTTGGAAGTTTACAGCTACAGTTTAAGGGCTGGAATAACAGCACATTTATTGTTTCACTCACAGCTAACAGATGTGCCATCACGCCAGAGCAGTATATTTTTACTTTAAAGAGTAGTAAATTTAGTTCTTTCTCTCCTCTTAAATATAAAACAAAATAAAGTTGCTTGCCAAATTTTCCAGTAGCGGTAAGAATAATGTGCCTTGGTTCTATCAATATATTTTTTCAGTCACTATTCAGAAAGTCAGACTAAAACAAAGGTACAAGTAGCTAGTCAGATGTGTATTTGACACTTTGAAAGAAAACAACACCAATTTTCTCCAGGGATTTGAGAACAACTCAGGAATTTAACTTTGGAGGCCAATCTAAACATTTCTAAAATATTATTTCTTCATTGATTAACTGAAATATTAACAAGATACTCACAACCAAATTACCCATATGATACATCCTTTCAGGAAAACACTATGCCATCAAAGAATGTAAAATACAACAAATTTCTATAAATTAGTGAAGGTATTCATTCTGTTGAGATGACATGTTTGACAGTTGTTGCTGAAAGATATGTATGTAAGTATTGTCCATATGTTTGAGAGGAAAAAAAGGAATAAGAAAGAAAAGAACAACAAAAATCACAAAAAAATTAATTGTCAAAGTAATGTACAGAGGGTTTACAGTTTCATATGTAAGGCAGTGAGTACATTTCTTATCAACTTGTTACCTCATCCTTTGTTTTTCTCCCTCCCTACCACCTCCCCAGTTCTCTTCCCTCCACTGAGTTGTACAGTTGATTATAGCATATTGCCTTGTAAGTATTGCTTGCATCAGTTTGCCTTTTGCCCTTTATCTCTCCAATTCGGTGTTCCCCTTCCTTAGTTGCAATAAATGTATAGACCATACCTAGTGTACCAAAGTCAGTTACAGTGACAACAGATGGAAAAGCATGGGGAAGAAAGACAAAAGAAAAAGGCATAATTTCATATGGTGCATTGAACATAACAACAACAAAGATAAACCACTCATTTCCAAATCTTGTAGTTATTTTCACTTAGCATCGTCTTATGCGATCATATGTACATTACGATTGAGCTATTGTGCTTTTCTACTAGGACTAGACAAGTAATAATTGCTTCCAATGAGTAAAACCGTAGAGTTTATGTATTGTTGGGTCTGGCTCACTTCATTTATTATGATTTTGTCCAAGTCTTTCAATTTCCTCACACGTGGGCTAATTCATTCTTTCTAATAGAAGCATAGAATTCCACTGTGTACATGTACTACATTTTTTTTGATTCCTTCATCTACTGGGAAGCTTCTGTGTTGGTTCCATATATTAGAGATGGTAAATTGTGCTGTGATAAACATAGTTATACTGGTAGCTTTAGCGTGGCCTTGTCTGTAATCCGTTGGGTAAATGCCCCAAAACTGAGTTGTTTGGTCATAGTGGAGGCTTTTGAGGAACCTCCATAGTGCTTTCCAGAGTGGTTGAAGAAGTTTACACTCCCACAAACACTGTAATATGGTTCGCTTTTGGCCACATCCCCATCAGCATCTGTTGTTAGTTTTCTTGGTAATGGACATTCATACTGGGGTGAGGTGGAATCGCAATGTTGTTTTGATTTGTGTTTCATGTATGGCGAGTGATGGCCTCTTGGCCATTCTCATGTCCTCCTCAGAGAAGTGTCTCTAAGTTTTTCGCCCATTTATCGAGGATGCAGTTGTCTCTTTGAGGATTTATTTTGGGGGAACTTAATTTTTTGGGTTCTATATATATTTAAATATAAGGGCCTTGTCTGTTGTATGGATAGTAAAGATCTTCTTGCAGTCAGAGGGCTTTCTATTTATCTTTGTTTGCCATGCAATAGCTCTGAAGTTTAATACAACCCCATTTGTCCAACCTTTCTTTGAATTGCAATGTTTTTGTGCCTTTATTAAGAAAGTTTCTACCTGTGCCAAGGAGCCCTACTATTTCTCCTATTCCTTCCTGCAATGTTTTCAAGTTATCTGCTTTTACACCAAGGTCTTTGATCTATTTGGAATTGTTTCAGGTTCTGGTTCAGGGTTATATATAAGGATCTCAATTTAGGGTTTTGGGGGGCTTTTTTAAAAGGTGTTTAACCAATTTTGCCAGGACCCTTTGTTGAAGAGGATGTCTTAAGATTATTTTTAAAGCTCTATTCTTTTGAACTCTATTTCTACTAAAGTTTTAGAGAAAAGATATGTGGGATTTAAGATGCTAAATATTATGCCATATCAGAAAATTCACTATCTGAAGGTGTGCTTGAAATTTAGATGTCAAAGTAAGTAAGTAATATTTTGGAGTAATTTAAAACATAGGGAGTGATTATGTAATATCACTAATTCTGTTTTTACAGACACATTATTTCAGTCATTTTCACAACCTAATTTATACTTTCAGAATTTGGAGAGTTTAGAACGAATAAAAATTAGTAGATACTAATTTCAATCCTTAAAATAGTAAAATAAACAATGTTTTTAAGGAAGGAGCTCAATGTGCACTTACAGATTAGCTCTGATATTTAGTATTTCTGAAGTTGGCACACAACAATCTAGATGTCACATTAATATTTGATAACACGCTGCTATAAAATTTTCCATTTCCTATATCCAATGCTGGCAGTGTAAATAGCACTTTGCATTGCTCTGAATCATGGTCACAATGAGAAAAAAAATCAATTATTTTTTGTAGATGAAGAGTCAGGAAAACTTTATGCTAATTTCCATAATTCACAGCAAGCACCTGCAGCATTCTGCAAGATGATTTCATTTTTGGTAGCTGATTGTGGGCATAATGAGAGTTTCACTATATTTCAGCATAGTAATTATACTCATATATGTAATGTGAACAATAAGATCTACTCTCAAACTTTCGCAATTGGCAATTAAACACTTCTTTGAGGGTGCATTTTATAATAAGAACTAGGTGTCTTAGTACCCCGATTCTTAAGGATTTTAAGATGTCAAGATAAATTACATATTTTAGAGAAGAATTTAATTCATAGACAGAAATATGAACTTGAAAATTTTTAAAAGTATAACTAAGTTTAAGTAGGCAGACTTTTACAATGTTGGAAAAATACAATCTTATTACCCTAACTTACTACAGTATTGTGTATCTTTTTTGCAGACAAAATGTGAGGTTTTCTTAAAAGAATCATACAGATATGAAACAATGTTATGAAAACAATCAATTTCTTCTCAATTTCTAATGTTCCACTAAAAGAATTCAAGCAACATCCTGGAATTGGAACACATGCCTGTGTATTGTGAATACATCAGAATAGTATTTGCCTTTTGCAGTCTTTGAACACCTCTCTCACTTTTAAATACCATCTCAAGAATATATTCTGCCTCTGTATATCAGCTCTTGATGAACCTAATGATCTTGAAGTCAGAAAGTTCCTATTTTATGGTTGATTAAATGACTTTCTGTTGTAATGTGTAAAGAGGATGGGAAGCATTTTAAAGCAATCAATAAAATTTATGGAGTATCTACTTAACAAATCAGAATTATTCTAAGAATAGTGAGCCAAAAAAAATCTTCCCCAGTAGTTCACTTTGTAAAGAAACAAATGATAAGGAAATATGGATTTGTGATCACATCTGGCGAGAGTTAACATAAATATAAGCACTTTCTTTAAAAAGTCAGTTACATAGTTCTTAGTATTCATGTACCTGCACTATGCTAAGTTATCTGGAGATGTAAAGAAAGAAAAGGCTGATGGATAAGAGCCGAAATCAGTTGTTATTAGGAGGCCATATCCACAGAGCAGTTCTATAAATGGGTGGTCAGGGCAGACATTTTCATGGCAACAAGCTTCCATGGAAGAATATTCACTCAGAATCACACCTACAATCAATAGTAAAGCCACAAATTATTTTTAAGAGAAATCTGACCATTAATAGATAACACAATAAGTGAGTTCCTGTTACTTACTTCCCATTCCTACCACTGTATAGATAAAAATGGTCATTTGTTACATTCACAGCATGAAGAAACAATAGCATTTTGCATCACCTTATTCAATCCTCAACTTGCCATGGCTATAATTTCCACACTGTACACAGTCCACTTGGATATCAGTTATTAGTTACATTATTCATCTAAAAATATGGAGTTAGTAAGAGGCAGAGACAATGTTCATAGTCAGTCAACCTTATTCCTGTATCTGGAGACTTAAGTCATGTGTAGGTATTATAATTTCGGATTAGTTATGCATTAATTCCTTTATTTATTCAGGAAGCTTTCATTACATTCCTATATGTAGAACAGACTGGGGAAAAAATGGAGAGAAAAAAAGGAGCTGCTTGTGAATAGCTCAGGGGCATTAGTCATTTAAATAAGACATGACACCTATGAATATCAGTTGCAGAAGCAGTCCTCAACATCAAAACTGTCAGGGAATTTGGGGTAAAGTGACTCCTGAATGTCAAGACAGAATAAAAACTTTTCTTAGTAGCAAGAGATATATACAAAAATCATTGTGTAAATACAATATTTAGACAGGATTCTCTTTTTGTCAATATAGGCTTCAGTCAGGACATGTCTCTTTATCTTGTTTCACAGAAAACTTGTGTTAAAGAGCAAACTTGTGTTAAGTATACCTTTCTAGGTTCTTTCAGCCAGAAATCATTGGATTATTGAATCCTCTCACCTATGTTGGAAGCATAGAATGTGTACCATATTTTAGAGATGGGGATACTGCTGTTTTGAGAGTTTGGGGGACACAGCTAGTACATATCAAAGTGAGAATTTGTTCTCACTTTTTTCAACGCTGAGTTTATTATTCTTTCAACTGAACTACAGCTTCTCAAACTTTTTCTCTGAAGTGCTCCTTAAAGCAGAGGACAATGTATGTGCATTTCCCAGGGAAGCCTGGGCACAGAGCCTGAAGCAGCCCTGAGAACACAAAGTGCCTTTGAAATCTGCTTTATATAAAACACGAAAATGAATGATTCCACTGTTTTTATATGCACATGCAAGTGGAAAACCTTTTAAAAGTGCACACATTGAAAACTTTTTCACCTTTAGTTAAATTTGCTTCTCAAGGAAGGATTTTTCCCCTCTGATATTTAAGGCTTCCTGAATGGACATCAGTATCAGGTATCCACACATTGAACTAAGTTAAGGCATTTTTCTATGGCAGAATTTTTTAAACTTACCTTTATGTCATTTTTAGCAGCTTATTGAAGTAGTAAACACTTCATTTTATACAGAATTCATTTGGAATTTTTAAATTTTGATATCCTGTTCATGTCAAAGATGAAGTTTTTATTGTCATTGGTCTTGATGCTTGGGCTTTACTATCATTCTTTGTTTTTTCCTTGCCAGCCCTGTTCTTGGGCTCAGGGCCAGAGCGCTGTCCATAAGCTCTTCTTCTCAAGGCTAAGGCTCTATCAATTGATTCACAACGCCACTTTCAGCTTTTTGTATAGTAAATTAGAGCTAAGAGTCTCATGGACTTTCCTGCCCAGGCTGGCTTTGAACCGTGATCCTTAGATCTCAGCCTCCTGAGTATCGAGACCCAGTGGCCAGGTATTATTTAAAAATATTTCAAATATATATATAGTTAGTGTCTCCAAAGTCTAAATCATGAATGGATTTCATAAATACAGTTGATAGTTTCAGTGTCAAATCATTGTCACATTAGTCTTTGCTGAAATAGAATCTTCAGGCTAATTTTAGTTACTATATCTTACCAGTTTACATTGGGCCTTAAGTCCAAGACTGTTTATATCATGAGTAATTTAGCAAAGACCAAAGAGGAGCATGGGTATGCAGAAAAGCAGAACAAGATTTCTATGTGGAGATTGCAAATAGTTCTTTTTATTATTTTTAATGGTAAGTAATGTATAGCATAAGAAATAAATCACACTGCAAAAAAGGAACTTTATTTGAAGATAATGGGTTCAATGTCAAGAAGGTTGAGCAGAAAATGTTGTAGACAGGGTGCATAAGAATGGAAAGGTGAAGTGGTCCAGAGCAGGACTAGCAGTCAGGTATCTCAGGAAACAAACATTATCAAGGATTTTTCTGCATCCAGTCCAGTGCTTCAGAGGCATTTCCATCATGTGATCACAGAGGTCAGGGTCTCACGGTGGATAATCTACAGGGAATTTCTGGTTTTATTTTAGAAATCAGCAAAATAATTTCCAAAGTGTTGCTTTGCTACTCATTCCTACTTTCAGGAAAAGACAAAACTATAATTAATTTATTGGACATGGTTATGATGGGAATTAGAAAGCAATCAAAAAGCTAGAAGGGATGTAAAAACTCATATATCACTTGATAAACTGGTGGGAGTGAAAGGTGAGGTATTCTATACAAGAAAGCTTGAAATACAATGTAAGAGGTAATATTAGAATTCAGAACAACTTGGAAAAATGTGTAATAAATGAAGTAAGCTAGACTCAAAAACACATAGAATATGTGGTGGTTTTACTCATTTGTTGTTCCTAGAATATGATTATAAATCTACAAGTAAACACTGGACAATAAAAGACAAAACTAATACACTTGGACATAATAAATTACAGAGGTCTCTAGACATTCACAGAACGATATCAAAGGAGGATTTGCTTAGGAGTAGATCACAAAGTCTCAATACCTATGTGCATATGACCATATGGAATGATGTTTATCAAAATAAACTCCAAGAAATGGACACGAGATGTTTTTAGTATTTTTGTTTATTTTTCTCCTTTGTGGCTATTTGGGGTTTCTATAACTTTTGTCTTTTTTGTAAGTTTATCTGTCTTGGGAGGGTAAGGGGGAGCAAAGAAAGGGTGGGACAAAAGTTGAATAAATGAAACAGTGATACTCACTATACACTATGTTAAAAATGAACTATACAATTTGGGCTGGGGTAGGAAAAAATGAGGGAAGGGATGACATTTTCCAAAATGAAATGTACTCATTACCTGTCTTATGTAGCTGTAACCCCTCTGTATATCACCATATATGAACTCAGTGTACTTACTTTTATTGGACAAAATTTGACATAAATACAGGGAACGCTGTTAGTATTCTGATATTAGATGGTAAAGCATCCTCTATTTTCTATGCTATACAATTTTTATTTTAAGCACATGGGATATAAGATCCACTGTAGGGAGTAAATTTGGCAAATGTTAGGAGCTATGGATTATAGCTGGTAAGGAACCAAAGTGCGCCATGGACAATAAATACACAAGAACTATTCAGTTAACCACAAATGAGGTTTTCCTATGCTCGAGTAATTTAATTCACTAATTAATGCAATATTTTACCTTCAGTTAGAATCCCATGTTACCTCTTCTGAAATTGTACACTTATCTATACCACTTGGCAGCTAATATGCAAGACTATTACTGTTGATAGTCTTTATTTTTTGATGCCAAAAAGTAAAATAAACTGTAAACCATTAACCTAGAAAAATTTACACCCTAATAATGTGACTGCACACATTTTATGACCCCAGTTTTTGATAATTCGTTGTAATTCTAATGTGATGGTTTACTCATTGATTAACTTAACTAATGAATGATTTACTTATGCCAGATACTGTTCTAAGCTCTGGTAACAAATTAGTGACATAAAAATCATTTGATCTATAAATTCTCTTATCACATGTTTCCATCTTGATTAAGAAGCTTCATACATCTTCTTACAAATTCTTCATTAGGGAAATAATGAATAAAATACATAGATAAGCACTATGGTAATATAGTGAAAATGTGGATGAGCAATACAATTTTGGATAAAAAGGAGCAGTATCTGGATGAACAGCACCAATTTTTGTTTTTGTTGTTGTTGCTTTTGTTTTAATGATACTGAGGAGGATTTTGGTCTTGATGGGTAAATTCTATACCTTTTGAAATATATCCCCAGTCCAGTAGTGAAATTTTATATAAAGTAACCAGTGAAGTAAACCCACTGGAAAATATATTGTTCAAAGGCATCACACATACTTTAAAATGTTTACTAGGACATTGTCTGGTTTAGCTTTTATTGATATTATTTTCCAAAAACTGATCTGTTATATCGTGCATCTTTTACTAGGGTAAATTCTAACTTGTATATTAAATTTTATTTAGGGTTTATTAGCTTGTCAATGAGCTTTAAAAATCTTGGGAAACAGAAGACTATCCTAGAAATGGAGGAGGTGTTATCTCAAACTCGATGTGAGTAGATTTTTTTTTTATAGGAACTTGTGGTAGCCTACTAATTCAGCACTTTGTTCTCAAGTATAGGTCAATATAGGCTGACGGGGCTAATTCTTTAGAAAGCAGTTAATAAACTCTATTTTATTAACTAGAGTTAATTACTACAGTTAGTAAATTAGTTGATCATTTGTACACCAGGGAATGCCATTAGAAAAGGAGCTATTCAGCCCTAAGTTCTGGGCTAATGAACCTAACACATTTCCAAATATTTGGGAACAGCTATGTTGATTGAGGATCCTGATGTTTGGAAAAATAATAATTTAAGCAAGAAACAAACATAATTAAAGGACATAATAAAACTAATAGAAGATAAATTATGGCAGAGATAGGGAGTGAGTGGCATAGACATACCATGGGCACACAGCAAGCCAATCTGTGTCAGCTGATAGAATATTTCCTACTTAGAGATTGGCGTAGGGTTAATTAGGGAGAATTGGAACCCTTAAAGCTAATTCTTTTCCAATTGGCTATTTACTTTTCTGTTTCCTATAAGGCCTATTGCCAATCATGTACTGGTTTTCTTATTCATTAATAATCTTATCTTTATTTCTTCAATGTTTGTACTTCTTGCCTCAATTTCCTTACATGCAGATTTAGATTTATCAGCCTACCTTGAAACTGGGTAAGGCTCTAATTCCTGAACTGCTTTTCTATTTTGTATCCATGTCTGGAATTCAGGTTGACTCCTCAAAAATTTAGTAAGTGAGGTATCAAGCTTTGTTTTTATTTTATTTTAATTTTGTTCCTAGTACAATAAAAAAGGGAATTCCTCAGCTTCCCAATTTCCAAGGAAGTCGCACCATCTTGAAATGCAGAGTAAAAGCACATTAAGGAATCCCACAAAAGGAAAGTTTCACAACATGATTCAACTAGGATTTATTTTAGCAATCAATGGGATAAAGCAAGAAAGACATAGGAAAGGGAAAAATAATTCTGGCTTCCAGTGTCAGGAAATGGGAATGCAGAATGTTTGTTTTTGTCCAGAGTTCTTACACTTTCTGGGCTACATGTTATGTCATCCACTATCTTTAATCATTAGAGACAATGGGTTTATGGTGGGCCATCAGCCAACACAGGTCCAAGATAAATTGTTCTACTCTGAAGAAAGGAAGATATGATATAGACCTACCTAAATCATGCACCTGGAGAAAGTGTCTTTTCACATTCTAATTTGATGGTTAGTTGTTGAGTGAACTTACAGGGTCCCAGGTAAGAGAGTCTTACCCAGGAACACCAAGACAAGGTTCAGAACCAAAACATGACCTCAAGAAATTGTACATTTAATCATTAACCACTGGACAATCATTTAGGCAAGTATGACTACAAAATGGAATTCAGAGGTACAGATTTAATACTATGAAGTGTCACAATTAACATAGTATGATACTCATTTAATGTAATAATGTTGGAAAGTAGTATATATCTCTCTATATATATACATACATATATACTTAGTAATATATCTTATTTATGTATGTAATATACTTTATAATATAAGATTTGTAGTATATATATGCATACTTATAATTTATATTTTAATTTTTTTATATCATAGGTACATTATAAAAGCATTTCCATTTCCTGCCACTGGAAAACTTACACTGACTTTTTAAAACATTTTTAAAATTTATTTGCAACACTCCACTTCTGCCAAGAGCACAGCACTGTCCTGATTAAAATGTCTAAATTTCGCTTCTTCCATGCCAGTTTTCTTCATGCTGATAAGTTGAGTATTTTTTTCCTCCACTGTATCCTTTTACTTTGCAGTTCTGACTTTACCAAAGCAACAAGTACATAACTCATTTTGATTTCTTTTTGTGGGCTGGTCTGCCTTGCCTGAATTGTAATAAGTTACACCACCACCAGGAGCAAGAAGACATAGAAAAACTGTGTTCTTAGGTCCAAAAAAATGAATTGTGATTCACTGGTTTCCATAGGAGGTAATGGAATTCAGAGGCTTGCATTTCTCTTCTGCTTCATTCACTGGATTTTAACAGACAACCAGCTAAGAGTTTTCATGCTGAGAAATAGAAGGCTCAGAAAGATTTATTATTATTGTGATATTTCACATAAAATCAACTTTGATTTACTGAGTTTGGAAAACAGAAAAGCCAATGCTAGCAAATTTTAAACAGATAACTTTCTTCCTTAAAGTGGAATTTTAGTACTTAACTAAGGATAACATAAAAAAAAAGTGCAGCCTGTTGATTATGGAATGATGTGTCATCTTTCAGAATAGTGTGTGTTTTCCCTGTAAAGTACTTTTATTGATTTATTAAATACACAGGAGAATACTAAATCTATTAAAAAGATCTCAGATGTCAGTGCAAAGTAATAGAAAGAGAAGTGTGTATAATAAGAATAAGTACTGCTTAAGAAAGAATTATGCCCCAGTGGCTCAGTTATCCCTGGCACCCTGAAGTGATATTTTACAGCTTTTCTACAAAACAGTTCAAACCAACTTCATCCATTTACTTTTTTTCTTAAATGGATTAATTTTTTATTAAGGAAAAGTCATGAAAGATCAAACTTCACTACACTTTTAATTGATTTATTTATTGTCTATGGGATGTACAGAGGGGATACAGATTCATACATAGGCAGTGAGTATATTTCTTATCAAACTTAATACCTCCTCCTTCATTTTTCTCCCAATTTCCTCCCTCCCCCATGCCCTCTCTCTGTGATTTGTACAGTTGGTATACAGCATATAGTTTTGTAAGTATTGGTGTCTCACTGGTTTGCTTTTTACCCTTTGTCTCTCCATTTTGATGTTGCCTTTCCCTTCCCTAATTACAGTGAATTTATATACAATACCCAGCGTACCAAAATCAGTTACAATGACATCAGGGGTAAAACCATGGGGAAGAAAGAAAAAAGGTACATTGAATTTAATGACAACAATGTAAACCACTTATTTCTGCAGCTTGGAGTTCATTTCGATTAGCATCATCTTGTGTTACACACAAAATCCTACACTTTTTAACATTATGTTAGTTTGCAAAGTAGGTAGCCAGGGACATCTGGCTTATACCTGTAAACCAAACTACTCAGGAGTTTGGGATCTCAGGTTCATGCTTTGAAGACAGCCTGGACAGCAAAGCCCAAGAGACTCTTATCTCCAAACTCCCACCAAAAAAATGTGAAAGCAGAACTGTAACTGAAGTGGTAGAACAATAGCCTTGAGCAAAAACAAAAAGCAAAATAGAAAACAAAACAAAAATAACAACAACAGCAAAACAAACAAAAACAGGGACTGTAATTAGGCCTTGAATTCAAGTTCCAGGATGAGGATGGAGAAAACTGAAAAGGGAACAAAACCAAGCTAATATTTGATAGTACTTGATTTCTGAAAGTTAGGGCTGGGAATATGGCCTAGTGGTAAAGTGCTCGCCTTGTACACATGAAGCCCTGGGTTCAATTTCTCAGCACCACATATATACAAATATCCAGAAGTAGCACTGTGGCTCAAGTGGTAGCCTTGAGTAAAAAGAAGCTAGGGACAGTGCGCAGGCCCTGAGTTCAAGCCCCAGGACTGGCAAAAAATAAAAGAAAAAAAAAAAAGAAACTTAATTGTGTTAATTTAGAATCTATGAATTGAATAATCTTATGTCATAGCATTAAGAAACAACTACCACATCATAATTTGTTTTAAAAAAGAAAAAAAAAAAAAAGAAAGGATATGTCCCGGTCATCCCAGGAGACCATGGGGTGATAATCACAGACAGGAGAAGAAGGTTCATAAGGAGGTTTATTAGTGGGGCCATAGTTCCCATGGGAGAGGGAGCTACATGGCTTCTGTACCTTATCCAGGTGGCAGCTTCTTTCTCCTGGGGTAAAGGGGAAGTAGGTAGGTAGTGAGTAGGAGTGACTCATTAGTTATGGGTGGATCTGGGGGCTAGTGGGAGGACCTGTGAGGCTAGAGAAATGCTTACATTCCCCCATTTGTTTGTTTATTCATAACAGAGGAGGGGTACCAGGCTGGGATTATGTGCGGAGGTTGTTTCTTCTGGAGCTACTCCCTGCTGAAAAGGGGCGAAGTAGTCAGGGGTCCCTGATTTGTCATTTAGCCTGGTACCATCCAAGAAGTATTTGACAGTTTTGTTGGTAAAAGTCTTCATCTTTTCCTTGACAATGGTTATCAGGGCCAATGGGTGTCATGGTCTCCTCTGGCTACCTCCTGCAGCTTGGGCACATCAAGGAGACACTGGGGCTGGGGTCTTCAGGGTCCAGATCTGCACTGGGCAGAGCAGTGTAGTAAGAGGATGGCCTTGAACTGCAAGTTCCCAGGTGGTGTCCTGGGTGAGAGATGTCATCCTATTAAAAGAGACTTTTGAAAAGGTCAGGCAAAAGGCTGACAAGTTCACAGGACCAGTTAATATGAACGACATGGGAGAACACACACTGGGCACAAGCCAGAAAAGTTCCATTTGGAACATAAACCCAATTGTGGCCCATTACAAGGAAGGAGGGGACTAGGGGCAGGAAGGAAGTGAGGAAGTGTTTAGGGATAGTGGACTGGTTGGGAGTAACCAGTCAGAGGCATGCATATATACATATATATACACATATATATATATGTGTGTATATATATATGTATATACATATATATGTATATACATATATATATACACACATATATATACACACACACACATATATATATATCTCAAGTAACAAAGGCAAGAATGCAAGTTTTTGTCCAGATGAAAAATATTCAGGTATGGACATTAGGTTGGTAAACAACTATTCCTCTTGATCTCCTGGCTCTGATTAATTTTGAAAGGGCAAGTTTAAATTGACTCCATTTAAGATGAGACTTCGTCTCCTCTTACTCCTCTCCATGGTTCCTTGTTGGCAGTATTGACCTCGTCCTGAAGGTCTGGGTCCTCATTGCTTGGATAGCTTGTCCCAGTTGGCATTCATGGGGTTTGAACTCAAGGCTTAGGCACTGTCCCTGAGCACTTCTGCTCAAGGCTAGTGCTCTACCACTTGAGCCATGGTGGTGCTTTCAGCATTTGGTTCATTCTCTTGAGCCAAGCTTCCAATCTGGTTCTTTGCTGGTTAGTTAGGAGACGGAGTTTTAGAGGGATATTTTTTTTCCTGCCATGGCTGGCTTCAAACTGCAATCCAACGAGTCTTTGCCATAAAAGCCCTTTTTTGTTTCCAACTAAAGCAACAGGAGAACAATAGGAGTAGAGCTTACCTGTAAGTTGTTGAGAATTGACCAACAAATACTCTCCAGAGTTCTGCTGTAACACTTAAGAGAACAGCAGACTGAATGAGATCCATGTGCCATCAAATCAAATCATATCATTTAACCTTACCAGCAGGTGGAAGAGAATACAAATGAATAACAATCAAAAGGGAAAAGGGTCAGGAAAATATAAAAGTCTCAGCTTCAGCAGATCCGATGTGGCTGTGTCTTCCATTGCAACTCCAAAAGCTTTGGAACCTTGATGGACCAAGATGGCACTTGTTAAAAACCAATTCCATTGTCCACCACATGGTCAATGCTAGACAAAACTTAGGATTTAGCCAACAACAAGCAGAATTTAAATGCATCTCCAAGTTTAACAAACTTCAATAAAAAGAACAGAAAACCTTTCTTTGTGTCTTTCAAAACATATGGTAAACAAATATTGGTACCTTTGGAAGCTAGCACCAGCCCATCCTATATCACAGGCAGGCAGGCAGAGTTCAGAGAGAGGAAGAAAGATAGAAAATTCCATCTGCCCAAGCACTCATAGAAGTTATCCTGTAAAATATCAGAGGTCCCATGAAGGGGCCACATGGAGTTCCAAATTTGTAAGATTGGGCTCAACTTGAGCAGCTTTTTGCCACTGTTGAGAGTCCTGAGGAATGTTAGATTGTGCCCCTCCCATGGTAAGTGATTAGCAGAGCTGAGGAGTTAAATACCAGGTGTCCTCGGTATTACTCTGGTCAGCAGAAAGGTAGGAGACAATCAGCAATGAGGTCGTCACCCTGATTGCTGTATCTGGGACCAAGCTCACATGGTATGATCGCCTGGAGTGGGGCTCAGAACTTGGAGCCAAGATTTTTTTTTTGTTCTCTTTGTGTGGCTCTGAAAACTTTGGTGTGGCTCTGAAGCCTTTAGTGTGGCTCTGAAGGCACGGCCCAGTCGCCCTATGGTAAATCAGAAAATCGGATCTGAGCCTCTGGTTAAATTATCACTCACCCTGGTTGGAGGTTCAAATCTGTCATTGTCATGGTGGGTGGAAGTAGAGCTCGGTCAGGAGACGTTACCTCGGTGGTCCTCTGGGTGGGATTAGGACAGCAGAATAGGTCCCCGGAGGCAGCTTGGACTCCCCCAGAAATGGGGGAGCAAATCCACCGGGGAACCTATTCCGGGCTAGGCACCAATGAAAGGATATGTCTCGGCCATCCCAGAGGACCACGCAGAAATAATCACAGGCGGGAGAAGAAGGTTCATAAGGAGGTTTATTAGTGGGGCCATAGTTCCCACGGGAGAGGGAGCTACATGATTTCTGCACCTTATCCAGGTGGCAGCTTCTCTCTCTGGGGGTAAAGGGGAAGTAGTTAGGTAGTGAGTAGGAGTGGCTCATTAGGTATGGGTGGATCTGGGGGCAAGTGGGAGGACCTGAAGACCTGAGGCTAGGGAAATGCTAACAAAAATACATTCCAAGTAATGATGTAAGTTAACTTGCAGTTCTGATTTCTTTTTAATATCTCCTCTTGAATGAATGTTGACAATTTGTCAGAACACACAGACACACACACATATACACATTCCCTGGCTAATCATTTAAGCAAGTATAACTACATGATGGAATTCAGAAATAAAGATTTAACACTACACTGTATCAGAATTAAGCAGAATAATATAATGCCTATGTAGTATAATAATGTTCGAATGGAATATAGGAATATGTATTTATATACTTTCCAATTTTCACATTGTTTATGTATAACAATATATATGTATCATATATAAAATATGTAATATATTCACTTGTAATATATACCTGTATATACAGCACAAATATATACAGCACATATATATATAGTATATATATACACACATATATGGCATACAGTATATATCACATACACATACAAATTGATGTATCACAGTTCAGGTCACTGTCCCTAATTTTTTCCTCAAAACTGGTGCTCATCTCTTGAGCCATGGCTCCATTTTTTATTTTTGTTTTTCCATCTTGTTTGGTTGGGGTTTTGGTGGTTAATTGCAGAAATCTCATAGTCTTTTTGGCACAGGCTGAATTTGAAACACAATCCCCAGATTTCAGCCTCCTGGAAAGGCAGGAGGGCAAATATTTTCTTTAGTGAATTCTGAGTCAAGTGTTACTCTAAGTAGTAGCTCAAACAAATTTTGTGGTAGAGTTGTAAGTTAAATATCATCGTCTTGTTACTCTTAATCATTTTTTTAATGGGAAAAAAGCAATTCATTAAAACATTTGATTATGAAATTAAATATAAATTTTGTATCAAAACATATATGATTTATTTTTCAGATTGGGTTTTTTAAGTGTTTGTTAGAAATTATTCATTGCTTATTTATGTAATTTTTCTATACAGCATTACAAGGAATTCTGAAAGCAGTAACTCAATTTATTATCTTATGCTCACTCACGCCAATATTATCTTTGATTCATGTCAATGAGACCTATGACTGTTCAAGTTTATTATTCATACATTATCATGATAGGTAAAAGAAAAATTCATGATCCAATTGGAAATTATTCACGTTTTTAGTTAATAAAAAATAGAAAGAAATGGAAACTCTAAGACTCCATGAGGACAGTGGTTTCCTGTAAATTAAACAAATTGGAATAACATCACAACTGAAAGATCCGGAGAGGGTAATGTGATTCTGGCATAGTTTAAATTTCTGCATCCATCTATGCCTAAAATTAATGATACCCTGTAATCTTTCTAGTTACTTAAACTGATGTATTTTTCTCTTTTTTAAAGCCTATTTTATATAGTTTGTGACATAAAGAATCATAACTAATGCCATTAACTTGCATACTAGTCACTGATAAATTTGTGAAATCAAATTCATTAACCTCTAAGTGGTTATATCAGGCAACTATGAAAGCCTATTACTACAAAGGTCATGACATTCAAAGTGAGTGCATTCTAGTGTTTTCTTTTTAACTTTTGTAAATAAACCACATTGTTACATCATACATAACTTTTCATTTAACTTTTGTTTTTAGCACTGTAGTGTACTTACATGCATATTAAATGTGGTTACATCAGATTAGGCTAATTCTGAGAAGCTAGATTTTCTTTTGATTTGTGACATAAATTTTACTAGCTAATTAAAACTTTAGGAATGCTTTCCCTTGTAAAACAACAGTCATATTATTGTATGCTACATAACAGCTTTCCACAGAACAGATGGATATAGCCTAAGGAAGTGATCAATTGTACAAGATAATATGTCTCTCTTCAATTTTAAGTTGTAGGGCTCTTTGAGGTTTAGCTGTCTTTATCCATTTGGTAGAAAAATCACCTTATCTACTTCATCAAAGAAAATTAAAGAGTCTGTGTTTGCCAAAATTATGATAACTCAGGTGTTTTTTTTGTAAACATTTCCAATGCCACGTTTTTGCTTGGCGATTTAAATGGAGCCAATTTGACAATGCAACAAAATGTTAAAAGTTTATAAATTCCCAGTAATGGAAGATGTCTGTCTGTCTGACTATTTATAATATTCAGATTGATTTACAATCTGGACTTTCCTTGTACACTGCTCTTTTTTTAAAGCCTTTTTGAGTTCTTTCTCTTTTTATGTATCTAATTATTGGCTACCATTCCACCTTATCTCCAGGTTGTTTACTCCAATTATATGTGTGTGTGTGTGTTTGTGTGTGTATGTGTATACATACATACATACATACATATGTATATGTGTATGTGTATATATATATATATATACATATTCAGAAGGAATTTTTACAGACAATCAGTGGAATAAAATCCTACATACTAGTGCACAACTGCTTAGGTTTTCTTTTCTTTTCATTTTAATTTGGCTGAGAGATTTGTTATGACAGTCTTTAACTAACATTGACTTCAAAGAACCCACATGGCTTGGGCCAGTGATTCATCACTGGCTCTTATTGTGGAAGAGATAGATATCTGTAATCTCCATTCTTGGTAACTGCAATTGAATTTGGAATGGCATAGGCATAATTGCTGTACTGCTATCATTTCAGTCCAAGAAGATTCTACATTGTTTCTATAGGTATAAGGCAAAGTAAAATTTCCCCTCCTTTTCTAAAGATGTATCTATTTGCCTGGCAAGGATAAAAAGATTATTTTCTGATTTTTTTTCCCCCTTTCCTTACTGAAAGCTCAAAGCTTGAACTATTACACAGCTGGCAAGGAATGAATGTTGACAATATTTCTGCATGTGATTATGAAATGAAAAAAGTATCTCTCATCTAAGGAAAATATATGTAAGGGCATTGCAAGGTGTTAAGGAATACATTACTAAGCATATTATTGTTTATTCTGCGCTCGACAAAGTAGGCTCACTCTAGTGTACAAGGAGAGTAAAACTCATCTGTCTTTGCGAAACCACGGCCCAAGGCTCCAGACTGACAATCTTTAAACAGTACATGAAGATAAATGCTTCTCATTTTTTATTTATCAATATTATGACACTATCAGAATTTGAGCTTCCAATAAAGTATTTCATTTCTATTAGCTTCTCTAGAGAAATAGCCCCTTTAAAAATAATGGTTTGAATATATATGCATTTTGATTTTCATTTTAACCTTCCTGAAATGGTTGAGAATCTAAGCAATTTATTGATTAATAGTTTAAATTCTATACTAAGAAGATAACTTCACCATAAATGTTCAGTTGTTCAGAAAATACAATTTCCTGTCAAATATGTTTCTTGTGTTTATAAGAGAATTCTTTCTCATTCGCATTTCTATGTGAATATTTTAAAAGGCAACATTTATTGAAAAAATGGTCCATATAAGCTCCAATAATATAGTTGATAATGCCAGAAAAAATGAGAAATATGCTTACCTGAATCTTTTATCATTATGCTTCTCAAACTTTTGCAAAGAACTGCTCATATATAATACTTCATATTTACTTTTAGTGAGATTACCTGACTAAAATATAAATATATTGAATTACTGTCAGAACTCTTTTTCATGATACTAAGTACTTATTTTGGAAACTATTAAGATAAAAACATTCTTAGGTGGGCAACCATAGCTCACCATGTAATCCTAGCTACTTCCAAGCTACTCAGGAGGCTGAGATCTAAGGATCACAGTTTGGAGTCAGCTAGGTCAGAAAGTCTGTGAGACTCTAATTTCCAATAAACTACTGAAGAAAAGCCTTAAGTGGTTCTGTGGCTGAAGTGGTAGAACACTAGCCTTGAGCACAAAGAGTTTCAGGGACAACAACCAGGCCCGAGTTCAAGCCCCAAGACCTAAAAACAAACAAACAAACAAACAAAAACATGTGTGTTTTTGTCTGTGGGGTAGATAAAAGCAGAAATAAGAAGGGTAGGGGAGGAAATTAAGGTGAATATTGTTGCACTACTTTTTATGTATAGTTAAAACTGAACAACAAAATCTGTTCAAGATGAGGGACTAGAAGTGATAAGGGAGAACGACAGAATGAATCTGACCAAGGTCAGTTACAAACTTGTGTGGAAATATCACAATGAAATGAAATGGAACAAATGATACATGCTAAATTATTTTTAATACTTCCTATATTCATTCGTTGCAGACTGTTTACCATACCTAAAATGAGGAATCAACCCAGATGTCCCTCGGTAGACAAATGGATCAAGAAAATGTGATATATGTGTGTGTGTGTATTTGTATGTATATATACACATACATATATATGCACATACAAACACACACATACACAATGGAATTCTATGCTTCCATCAGTCCTATTGAGATTTCTCCATTCTTAAGAAGTGAAAAGATTTGGAAAAAATTATATTAACCGAATAAACCACACTCAATAAACATAGGCTTCATTGTTTCCCTTGTTTGTAGTAACTAGAATGTGCTTATAAATCTACAAGTAAAGCCAAGGGACAGCAAAAGACAAATAATTATACAGGACATTATTAAACAGCACTCTAAAGATCCACACAGTAAGAACAAAGGAGGATATTGTTAAGAGAGGATCACAAGGGCTCAAATGATCATTCAAAGCTTATTGGATATGAAGTCCAAGATATGGAAACAAGCAGTTTATTATTGCTGTTATTATTTTCATTTCCTTTTTTTGCTTTTGTTTATCTTCCCTATGATTTAGCCACTGTTTTGTCACTGTATTTCATTTTGGTAGCCTTGGTATTTTATATGCTTGTCTGAATTCAGGAAGGAAAGGGAAAATCAAAATAGTGAGACAAAGGATAAAAGGTGATCAAATGCAATAGTGATACTTACAAGACAGTAAGTTGTAAAGCAACTGTACAACTGGGAGTGGGGTGGGGAGCAGAGACAGTGAGAGAAAAATGAGGGAGGAGGTAACAAGATTGATAAAAAAAAAAATGTACTCACTGCCTTAGGTATGAAGCTGTAGCCCCTGTTGTACATCACTTTGACAATAAATTAATTAATTATAAAAATAAGTTAAAAAGGAGTAAACTAATTCGGCACTGATACTTGCTATGTTGGAAATGAACTATACAACTTGGAGTGGGTTGAGGAATCAGGAAGGGAAAATTGGAAGAAAAAATGGGAGATGTGATGATGTTCAAAAAGAAACAAACTCATTATCTAATTTATGTAATTGTAACCCATCTGCACATCACCCAAGATTGAGCGATGAAGGACAAAAAGACAAGCCATTCCAAAATCAATGATTATAAAACCATTTGGTATAAATCAATTGCACAACTCTTGGAGGGAGAGGGAAAGGGGGAGGGCGGAGGAGAGGGAAGGAGAGAGGAGGTAACAAGTTGAGCAAGAAATTTACTCACTGCTCCACATACGAATCTGTAACCCCTCTGTACCACACTTTGACAATAAAGAAAAGAAAATAACTAAAAAAAGAAAACAATTAAAACTATACTTCTTTAAATCTTTTTATAATTGTTGGACACAAAATTGTAAAAGAATAATAAAACAGAATAGTAAATAGGCCTATTCTGATTACAACTACTTATATTATTTATGTCTTCCATGTTTATGCCTCCTAAACACATTGTATGAGTTTTGTGTCATAAAGTCACAAAAGCATGTTGGAATTGTTGTTTTAAACAAAAAAAAATAGTGTAAGTTTTATCAGTAGAATACCTAAACCTACAGGGAAATGTACATGTGAAAACATAAATGTCCACTTAAACTTTCTCTTGGCACCTATTTATACATTTTTAAAGCTTTGAATATTACTCAATAGCTACAATAACTGTTCAGTTTCATTTTCAATTTTGTGTTCTTTTTAATTGTTTTATATCCCTAACTAAAGATTTTATTTTTTAACATTTTCCTCTTTGAATGCTAATCCTGAGATTTTCTATTTTTATTCATTATAGTTTCATATACTTGAGTATAATTAAAAGGGTTGTTTAATAAAATTTACCTGTCACCTCCAATATCTGGATACCTTAATGTTAATTTATCTGATCATTTACACTGTCTTGTCTTCTGAGTATGCTTTTTGTGTTAGTTGTTCCTATGCTGTTGTTTTTTAAATTTTTTATTTGTAATTCTAGAGTTACCCACTTATTTATATTGATTCAACAATGCTTAAGGCGTATTTGTTTCATTGTTTTCTTGATTGCCACAATAAGAATTACTTTTCCCTTTGAAAGATAGTAGCTGGAATATCTTTTCTTTGTGTTCATTTTCAGCATGGTTGTTTAAGAGCTAGACTTACCATGTATCTAATTCAGGGTCTGCCAGATATTCAAGCAAGATGATTAATTCCTTTTGTGTGACTTTCACTGTCTTAGAATTTACTTTTTCCCTTTTTTTTTTTTTTTTTTTTTTGCCAGTTGTGGGGCTTGAACTCAGGGGCAGCATTGTCCCTGGCTTCTTTTTGCTCAATGCTAGCACTCTACCACTCGAGCCACAGTGCCACTTGCGGCTTTTTCTGTGTATGTTGTGCTGAGGAATCAAACCCACTGCTTCTTGTATGTGAAATAATCACTCTACCACTAGGCCGTATTCCCAGCCCTTCTCTAGCTATTCTTTCTTTTCTCTTTACTGAATTATATTCTTCTGAACAATGAAAACTGTCTGTGTTACATAATTTTTAATTATTTCTACTGGAACTGGGACTCCCTTTCTGTCAGAATTTATGTAATGTATTTTCCTTCTCTTGAGTACTTAATTTTGGGTAAATAATGTCTGAGAGTAGTTTTATTGTAGTTAGTATTATTAGTTTTTATCAATCAGAGTTCATGTGTTATCAGTAAAAGGCTATATTTTATAACAACAAATTCAATTTTTAAAATATTTCTCCCAATAGGAGAGGATAATCTCTATTTTCATTGTTTCTTTATTCTTTTTATTTCTTCTTCTTCTTTTTTTTAATTCCTTTCTCTTTTCTTTCAGGTCAGTTCTAGAGTTTGAAATCGGGGTCTGGGTTTTATCCCTGAATTTCTGTGCTCAAGGTTAGCATTCTACGATTTGAGTCATGAGCCCACTTAAGGCTTTTTAGTGGTTAGTTGGAGATTAGAGTCTTGGAGATTTTCCTGCTCTGACTAGACTCCATGCACCCTCCTCAGACCTCAGTCTACTGAACAGCTATTTTTAGAGTCATGAGCAAGCAGCACCCAACTTCTTTGTCTTTTATAATGTGTCTCATATAATATTAATAAAAATGAAGAAATAAATGCAGTCTTATTGTCTGTTTTGTTGTTGTTATTCCTAGAAAGATTTTTTAGGACAAAGTGTTACCCACTTATGGCTTAGATCCACCTTCATACAACAATACTCAGGTAGTATGAAAGACCAGCAAAACCTCCTGCTCATTCTTTAATCTTCTATGAACAAAATTAACTCCCTTATGCTTTAAAATAGTGTGTAAAAGAATTTATGGAAGTGAGAAAATGATCTAGAAATCCAAAGCTTTTTATGTTTATTTTCCCGCAGTTTTCTCTGTATACATTTACTCTTTAGACACACTCTTCTATTTTGTGTTTCCTTGGAGACTGTATCAAAGCATGTGTGTTGGATTTGTTTCAGCAGTACTTTAAGAGCCAGTTGAGAATATCATGTGATATCTCTCCTTGTATTTGTTAATGTGATGTCACAGGACAGATCCCTGAAGGTATAAATTTTAGAAAAAGATTTGCATACAATATTTGTAAGGAATGTTCTCGGGATCAAAAACTCTGGAGAAGGAAAGAAAGCAGGATTGTGCAGTGGGAGAATTTGAGTCGTAATACAGTGAAAACAAAAGCTTTGCAATCGCATGGGAACCTGTGAGGCTGTACTGGTCTTATGGAGATATTGTGAACTAAGACAGAAGTGACAAAAAGATCAGCGTCATTCCCAAAGGAGAATTGGATAAGTTAGGTCCCAGGCCAGAACAACTGCCAGAGGAGAGAGCTGTGACATTTTCGCCATCTCTAATGCTATCCAGAGGAATCAAATGGAAGACCATATATTAAATTGGGAGAGAAAATCATATACAGAGTATTTAATAAGAAAGGGGAAAAAATGGGATGGAAGTTAGCAAAAAAGCAGGAGAATATAAAGAATGCAGAAATACTTTCCTACTCTGTTGTATTACAGGGCTGAGACCGACTATTGTTCACTATGAATCTGTTATCATTAAATTGATTTAAGAATAATTGGCAAGGTTATCTATTTTTCTGAGTTTACTTTTTACCATAGACTCAGTTGAGGGTATAGAGACAGGGAAATGTAGTGAAGAAAAGAGAGTATTGAATTTCAAATCCACTAATGATTATAAAACTAACATTGTAGACAAGGAACTCATTTGTCAGAATTAGGAAATAGCGATTGGTTTTGACCAGATCTATTGTTGCTCTTGATAACCACAATAATAAGTTCTCATTCAGAAAATGTTGTTTCCATATAGCTGAAGAAGAGTGGAAGCTTGTTTTAGAAATGGCTTTAAAGACCAAGAGCAAGGAAGTGAGGGCGATCTGGCTGCGACATCTGTCACCCCATTGATCGCCAGGGTTGATTGGGCTGATATGGCTGTCTAGGCGGGTGTCCCCTTCCTCCCTCACCGCTCCATGTGCATCCCTCCAGAAGCTGCGCGCTTGGTGGAAGAGGACACATAGAGGATAGAGAAGGCGTGGTCTTCGGTCAAGGGTATATGAGTAGCTGTGCTCCCCTTCTAGAACCTCCAAACAAGCTCTCAAGATCAAGAACAAGGGAGACAGGGCTGGGGATATGGCCTAGTGGCAAGGGTGCTTGCCTCGCATACTTGAGGCCCTGGGTTCAATTCCCCAGCATCACATATACAGAAAACGGCCAGAAGGGGCCATGTGGCCCAAGTGGCAGAGTGCTAGCCTTGAGCAAAAAAGAAGCCGGGGACAGTGCTCAGGCCCTGAGTCCAAGCCCCAGAACTGGCCAAAAAAAAAAAAAAAAATGCCACAGCTCAGCTTTATGTGGTTATTATTATTGGGGCTGGGGACATGGCCTAGTGGCAAAGAGTGCTTGCCTTGTATACATGAAGCCCTGGGTTCAATTCCCCAGCACCACATATACAGAAAATGGCCAGAAGGGGCGCTGTGGCTCAAGTGGCAGAGTGCTAGCCTTGAGCAAAAAGAAGCCAGGGACAGTGCTCAGGCCCTGAGTCCAAAGTCCAGGACAGGCAAAAAAAAAAAAAAAAGAACAAGGGAGACAAATAGACAACTTACACTGGGAGAACCCCAGGGTAATGAAAAAAAAAAGAAAAAAGAAAAAAATCTTAATAATTTCTAGCTGATTGGGAGCCTTGTACAGACTACTTCTTTTTTTTAATTCTTTCATTAACAAGTGCATTGTGAAAAAATATATTTGTGTACTCTTAATACATGTTTTGTGTGTAAACTTACATTATATATCAATTGTGGGGCTGGGAATATGGCCTAGTGGCAAGAGTGCTTGCCTCGTATACATGAGGCCCTGGGTTGGATTCCTCAGCATCACATATACAGAAAACGGCCAGAAGGGGCGCTGTGGCTCAAGTGGCAGAGTGCTAGCCTTGAGCAAAAAAGAAGCCAGGGACAGTGCTCAGGCCCTGAGTTGACGGCCTAGGACTGGCCAAAACAAAACGAAACAAAACATTATATATCAATTGTATTTATGCGAATCTTATTTAGTTCCTGTTCTTATCTGAAGTTGAAATACTTTTCATTTCTCCATCAATAAAATGCCCTGGTTTCTTACTGTGAAGATCTCTATAAATCTCATTTTAGGGTGATGCTACTGTCTTTACAGGGTGGACAAATAAGAATGTTGTTTATATTTCCAATGCTAACAGTTTAGATATTATTAGGTATTATTCTTATTGAATTATAATTTCCATATTAAACTATAATTTTGTTTCAGACTTCAAATCTCTTTGCATATGTATTCAAAATGATTATTTAGTGTTTCTAACTACCATGAAAATTTATCAGTGTAACTTAATATAAAGCTTTTGGAAGTGATGTTGTAAAGCATTCAAAAGTGAATCCTTTTGTAGATAATGTAAAGGAAATGCAGAAATAAAGTAGAAAGTTAAAGAACCTACATGGAGATACATCCATAAGCTTCCAAGAAAGGAAAAGTATATCATTTTCTGTTTCAGATTTATTCACATTTAAATGTTTATTGACTATATTGTGCCAAGATATGGAATAGGCAATGAGGTAATACACATATAGTCCTTCCTTTAATGCTTGTTTTATCAGTTCAGATTTTTAAATGAAAGCCACAGCAATGACATTGTTGATTGAAACAGAAGTGAATATACTTCATCTAAATTTAATTTTTTCCTGGTCTTGGGAATTGAACTCAGAGCCTGGGAACGGTCACAGAGCTATTTTACTAAAGCCTTACAGCTCTACCATCACAGCAACAGCTCCACTTCCAAGTTTTTGGTGGTTAATTGAAGATGAGCCTTATGGACATTACCATCAAGGCTAGCTTTGAAACACAATCTTTAGATCTTAGCATCTTCAGTAGCTATAAGTACAGATGCGAGTCACCAATACTTTGCTAAATTCATTATCATTATATTGAATAACTGATTTTATGGAGTCTTGAGCACAGGAAAACACTTTCCCTGAGTGTCTCCTTCTTTTGCCTTATTCCAGACTAGAGTGTATTTTTTTTTTAACCTTTTTCATGTTTTTCGCTTCTAAAAACATTATGCTTGTTGATGTGTTTCATTCACTGACATATGAGGTTCCAAGCCAGTCATTGCAAAAAAAAAAAATTATTAGACTCATATTCAGTTAACTTTCAAAAGGCAGAAGTAAAGCTGTGGCTGAAAATTTAGGGTAGTAGCCTTGAGAGAAAAAATTAGAGTGCCAAGGCCCTGGGAACAGCTAATACACACACACACACACACACACACACACACACACACACACACACTATCTTGTTTTCCTTCAAGTCATATCTTCTAGTACCTGTTGAAGTAGGAAGAAGTAATTTCCTCAATTTTTAATGAAAATTATGAATAAATGATTAGATAGTGTCAAACAGAATGACTTTTTCATCATAGAACTTGACTGCTCCTCAATGATACAGTTAGGTAGCTGTGTGCTTTATTTTTCTTTTTTTCTTTTGTCCTCATTTTGAGGAGAATCACTGGATTAATTAGGGGAAATGTAGATCCAAAATAATAATATCATATGTGCTAACTTCTTTCCACTAAGTGAAATAAAACTTTTCTGAGAAATTTTTATTGCTATATCAAACACTTTTTCTTGAAAAATTTAAAATGGCTATTCTATAATTTTCTAATTGGTTATTGAATGTCTGATTAATTCTGGATTCAAAACAATATTCTGTATCCATACAAACATTTTTAATACTTCAAGTTTTATCCTATTAGTTATTTATATTCTTCTCTTAGTTGAGATTCAAGTTATTAACCAGAAACAGATTTGCATGGTAGGGTGACTGGATGCCAATATACATAGCCTTGTTCATGGCAATCGCCAAAAATAGGAATTAAATGAAAATAATGACATATTTTCAGGAGTTGTCTACTTTGAAAGGAAATATTCAGTGGATGTCCAAATTTACTTGTTATTAAATTCCTAAATTCAAAAACAGTCTTAATTTACTAAGGGCTTATTTTATTAAAATGTGTCATTTCAAAATGTTTTACTAAATAGAATTTTATTTACAAACCAATCTATAATTTATTTACCTATCATTCTGTATACCATCTAATGTATCACACCTTCCATGTATCTATTTTATTTGGCAATACTGTGTTTGAATTCAATGCCTCATGTTTGGCAGTCACTTAAGCCTTGTCTTCAGCCTACCTAACTAAAAACAACCAACTTTTCAATACATCATGAATGGTTAAGTCAATGAAAGAAAATTATGAAATTATGGCTTTAAGAGTCATTATACTTTTCTTTTTAGATTCAGGATACCATAATACAGGTGAAAGAGTGTAAGCTAGCCGAACTGGCATAATTTACATATAGGAAATCAGAAGCACAGTATTTATTTTTTAGAGTTGAAAAAAAAATGCTTTGCAGTTGGAGACTATCAGGATAATTTTTCAGAACATGTGAAGCAAAGAAAAGTATTACATTTCAGGAACATTCTTTTCCTATCTGAGTTCTTCTGCCAATCTCTTTAAGCCCCAGTGTGTATGAGAAAATCTAATAACTCCCAAACAAAGAGTTGTTTGGATAACTTGCTTGTGATGTGGCAGATCCAAATTCAATAAGGGAAGCAAACCCTTGACAGCAGATGCCAGAGAGCATTGTTTCAAAATAATAAGTGTCATTATTTCTTAGAAGACATACAATAGAGGAAAAGCTCCTTTACATACTGTTATGATATAATCCCATAGAATGATTGACACCTCATTAAGAAGGTCTTGTCTGCCTTTGACAACACTTTTGAATGAGTTACTTTTTCTTTTTTCTTTCCTCCAAGGGAATTTCCCATTGCCTTCTTTCCCATTCACCTAAAAATGGAGGAATTGAGCAAAGAGTTCAGCATACTTGGAGGAAAGGAGCAGCAACTTGACATTTGAGATCAGCTACTACCTTAGAAAACTACTTTGCTTTACTTAAATTGTAATTATCACTAAGATAAAACTTAAGGATGTGAATATATTTAATTTCCTATAGCTTTAGATTCCTTGAGTCAAAAATAGAAAGAACAAAAATGTTGATTTTTTAGAGTATCATATGATATAGTCTGTCAAGCTTCCCTTATGAATTTGACACATTAATAGTTAATAAAGAAAAAAATATGTACCCTTCCTTTCTGAATTGCGAAGGAGAGATGGATGGTCTAATCTTGATGGACCAATTACTCACATTCTGCTCAGGATTATTATAACTAGTGTGGTAATTTACAAGCATACAGGTGTATTATCATTATTTAAATTATTTAAAAATCAAATTCAGGGCAATAGTGTGTTAAGTGTGGTACAATATTGGTCTAGCAAAGGCAAGGACATGAATTCAACCCACTAGACCACCGATAAGTGAATAATAGGTAGCTAGCTTACTCTCTTTTCCATGGACTCCTCCAAACAATTGATAGAGAGCCAGACTGCCAGACAGATATAGACAAATAAAATTCAGTTATCGGTGTCAACTCAGATACAGTAACAAGGATCTTAAAAGTAGTAATAATCAAATAAGCAAAGCCTACCTGTTGATGTAGTGTAAATGTCACAACACTTTTATTATTATGTAGTATTTTCTAATGATTTCATTTGAACCTAAAGATAAATGAGTTCTTCATATATTATAAATATTCCAATTTGTCAGATTAAGAGACAGTATTTTAAAGAGTTCACTACTAGGTTGTCAGATCATACAGTGGACAAGAATATGAAGAAATTTTGAAGTGTGCATATGCAAAAGATAGAGTTGGTAACTGAGCATTATGTTCTTATTTGTTTTTAGTAGAAACTGTATTACCTAGGACAATCATTTTTGTCCCATGGACTTCTACTCAGACCAGCCCTGGTTAAAAATGTTTACCTCTTATTATGTCAGCTAATGAAAATTTCTTTCTCCTCCTTTACCTGGATTATTGTGTCCCTCACACTTTATTTTAAGTCTTTCCATCCCCTTCCCCACAATTTTTTCTGGAGTATAAATTGTTTCACTCACATTGTTCTAGGCTCACTTCTTTTAAAATTAATATTGTTTTTGTTTTTTACTTCATATTCTGACAGCCAATTGAATATAGATATTTATATATTATAAATTATATTATTTATTATTTATATCATATATATTATATATTTATCTTAAATTTACACTAGCATTACCTGATCAGATGTCCATAGGTATTCTCCTTCATAGGTTTGAAAATACCTTTCTGTTTCTATTAAGCATTACTTATTATTTTCACATGTTATAAATTATCACCTATTGAGCAACCTAAATTTTATTGTCTCTGATTCAACTTTGTTCTCAGTTGAAATGTGGTCGGGCTGGGAATGTGGCCTAGTGGCAAGAGTGCTTGCCTCCTATACATGAAGCCCTGGGTTCGATTCCCCAGCACCACATATACAGAAAATGGCCAGAAGTGGCACTGTGGCTCAAGTGGCAGAGTGCTAGCCTTGAGCAAAAAGAAGCCAGGGACAGTGCTCAGGCCCCTGGGTCCAAGCTCCAGGACTGGCAAAAAAAAAAACAAAACGTGGCTCATGTGTATTTACTATACTGTGAGACAATTTGGCCATCCTTGCTGATGCTAAACTACAAACCTCAAAGTTCAACTCATCTCTCACTTCCTATATTCAAGCCAAGTTTACTATTGCTTCCTTGATCTCCTTTTTTTTCTGATAGTGTATTGTTCATGATGCAAAAGTCAGTTAACTTATATTTAATTGAAAAAAATAATGAAAACATTCACATGTTTCTTTTTTCTTAATTTTTCATTATTTTTTTTTTCACTTGCTTTCCCATTCCTCCAGGCACACCTGGAGGAAAGAGCAGAGACCAAGTACCAGTGTGCTTAACACCCCGTCTGTTTGTTTGCCTAGCTGGCCATGGAACCCTCTGGTCTGAAAATAGTTCTCGCCGCACACTTCCTAAGTCTCCCAGGATCTGCCTTCAGTGGATTTAGAGGAAGGGAGCTCACTGGATCAGGCATGGTCCCAGCTATCTGAGAAGCAGAAATAGGAGAATCAATGTCCAAGTTTAGCTTGGAAAAAAAAAAAAAATACAAGAAACTATCTGAAAAAATAAAGCAAAAAGTGCTGGAGTGTGATAGAACACCTGCCTAGTATTAGACCATGAGTTCAAACTTCAATACTGAAAAAATAAAAAATAAAAGGGGAAGAAAATAGGGTAAGGGCACCATCTGAATCAAGGTGTACCTGTTTAATTAACTTCTCAGAATTTGGAACTGTGTCATAAATTACAAAGCCCCGCAGCTTTCTGCTGCAGCTTCTCATTGTCTCCTGTAACCCCTATACCTGAGTTTAAAAGAAATCTGGCCCCTGAAGTGGTCTTCCCTCATTGGCTTAAGCTAGTGTTCTACATCATCGATGTGTCTTTACTAATTAATACATTTTCCTTCCCTGATGATGACTGAAAGAATGTCCTAGATATCATCAATACCATGGGAAGCCAAGGCCAAGATGTCTTCTTTTGGAAGATGGAAAGTTTAAGGTTGCCCAAAAGGAAACCGGCCACGTGGCTCAGACAGAGGAGTTTACAAGGGAGAGCAAACTTCTGGCCTTTGGGACAGAGTCGCCTGGAGTCAGAGGGGAAGGGAAGGAAGAAGAGAAAAAAGAGTCTTCCTTCCTTCCTTCCTTCCTTCCTCCCTCCCTCCCTCCCTCCCTCCCTTCCTTCCTTCCTTCCTTCCTTCCTCCTCCTTCCTTCCTTCCTCCCTCCCTCCCTTCCTCCCTTCCTCCCTCCCTCCCTTCCTTTCTCTCTCTCTTTCTCTCTCTCTTTCTTTCTTTCTTAAAGCCTGGGTGTTGTCCCTGAGCCTCTTATGGTGTGTAATATTAGTGCTCTACTACTTGAGCCTCAGTACCACTTCTGGTTTTTGAGTGGTTAGAGGTAAGAGTCGAGCAGGGCCTTTTCTCCCTGGACAGGCTTCAAACCACTGTCCTCAGATCTGTTCCATGAGTAGCTAGGATTACAAGTATGAGCCACTGGTGCTGGTCTCCATAAAGTTTATTAAGTAATAGTAATACATTTTGTACTATTTACAATATATCAATATAATAAATAGTATACTATTCTATAATAAATATGTATATTGTTTATATGTTGACAATTTTTGTGTAGTAATTAATTAATAAAGAATATAATTTATTAGATAAACAAAATAAGTGACTTAAAAAGTAACATATAAAAATTAAAATAATATCAATATTAATAAATAATATTTGTTAAGATGAATTACTTATTAAATTCTATATAAAATAGTGAAATGAAAACAGATAAACATATGAATACATCTTTACTGTTTTGCAGGGGAATCAGGTGTATGGATACTAAGATATCTTTTTTTAATGCTCAAAGCTGAATGTACAAATTTTCAGAGCAAGAGGGTGAGGGAAACATAATATCAACATACCCACACAGATGCATTTTTAAAAAGCCTGATGCTGGGTGTTTAATAAGTAAGCACCATTGACAGCTCATTTTGAGAAGTAAAACTGATTCCAAATGCAAATGCAAGTGCAAGATGATACATTTTCATCTTGCAAGGAAAAGAGGGAATCTTCATTGATACAGTGTATAGAAAACGAACATAGAAATTCAAACATTTATTTATTTTCAGTTTATCATCCCTCACTGTTGGAAAATGTTATGAAGACAGCTGTAACCAGTCAGACACTCTTGCTTAAATAGATGCTTTCCCTTCTAGGGTATTTGTTGAACAACTTTTCGGAACTATACACAGATATTTTAGAAAATGCTATCTGCCAAATTTTCTCTTAGCATTTATTGAGTCACATACTTAGTGCATATATTCTCCATAGTCCTAAAATAAAATGTTAGAATGAATTTCACTTATGCATGGTATAATTTAGTTAAATTCTGTACCAATAGGTTTCAAAATCAACTTAAATGTGACAGAAGATTTATTTTTTCCTTAGTTTATATTTTAATATACTTCATCTTGCAATGTAGTAAATAGAACAGAAAATAGTGAATATTGTGGTGGAATAATCATCTAGAAAAAGTGGTATACTTCAATAATAATCAAAGAGTGCATTTTAAGATGAAAATATTTTTGAGTTAGAATAATTTTCAGATATTTATAAATTTAAATAATACAATGATGCCAGCATTGGCAGATGTAAGACAGAAATTGTCAGAAATGCTTCTTTGATTTCAGATTTTTATTGCTGCCTATATAGAACTAAAATTCCATAAGAGAAGTTAGGTCAGGAAAGAATTTATTTCACTGAGTTAAGTAGGAAAGCATACTTTCAATTTTGAACAAATTAAATTTGAAACGTTGATCACACTTTAGTATAAATTATTATATTATTTGGGTATTGGGTTTTAGAATTTGAATTGGCTCAAGGCTACTCATATATCTATGTCATTTGAAAACATATGAGAAAATAAGCAGACATGACTAATGTATTATTTAAATAAAAGAGAAATGCCTTTTAAATGCATTTACAAAAACAGACATACAAACAAACAAAAAAAAAGCTCCTAATGTAATGGTTTGGTAAAACACAAAATGAAAAATACCTAGAATCAGTCAATGATAAGGAAATTAAATAGAACCAGTGGGAGAGACATGATAAATAGAAATATGGGACTGCCCAACATTGTTAAATACTACTAGATCAAGAAAAAGGAGGACTAAAAATTTCAGTGGATTTGTCAGCATGTAAAGTTATAATTGCCTCATTTAATTATAGTCTGGAATGTTTAAGTAGGTAAGTAAATCTGCTCATACATTTTTATTGATTAATGAAGTCATTTACAATTTCAGACTCATAGATTAAGTAAAATGACTGCAGAAAAATGAGTCTTTTCTGAAAATAAGAAAATTATTAAAATAAAATATGATTTTAATACATAAGTACAAATTAAATTTAGACATTATTGAACACTTAAAGAGTAAAAGTCATGCAGTTCTCTGCACTATTGAGAAGAGAAACAGAATTCATAACTTCATTGAATATAATCTGATCGTTTTTCATATTTTTTAAATGGCTGTGGTTCTAGGAAATTTGTAGGCAGAAGTCAAATTGTGTTGATGTCAGGCTGGCACCAGGACAAAATTTATCTGAGTAGCAAAATACTACTACTGAGAAAGAATCAAGTGGAAGAGCAATTATCTAGCAAGTGTGAGGCTCTGAGTTTTAATAATACACAGTATAAACTAATAAAAAATACACTAATGATAAAATAAATATATGGAGATATCAGAACTACGATAGTGAAAACACTATAAACATAATGAAAAGTTGGAGGTAGTAATATGGCATTGTGCATGTAAGGCAACTTGATTCTTTTCACTGTAACTGAGCTAAGTGATTTAAAGGAGTATTTAACCTGTCTCATGCATGTAATCCTGGTGACTAAGGAGCTGATATCTCAGGATGAAGTATTTAAAGATTTGAAGCCTGCCTAGACAAAAAAATCTAGGAGATGTTCATCTCTAAAATAACCAGAAACACTGGAGGCTGGAGACATATTTTCAGTGATGCAGATTCAGTAAAAAGGAAACAAGCTGAGGAGAACAGAAATATCTGAGTTCTAGCCAGAACAAATAATTTTTTAAAGTAAAATTTTAGTGATTATTATTTATTCACAGTTCTATGTAAAAATAATATTAAATATAACATTAACAGTTGCAATAATGACAATGACTCAGTTGAGTTTCTGTTACAATGCTACTTTCATCACCGAGAAAGGTTGTCCTTGAAAGAAAAACATTGAATGAACTAAATAATGTGTTCCTATATGTAGTTATTATTGGTTTACTATTGGAAGAGTTTTCTTACTTTCAGAGAACTGTTAAGGACCATTGCAAGAATGAGAAATGATTATTACAAAAATCTGGAAAACATTAAAAAAAAACCCTACAAATGTACACCTTCCAATTTTTTTCACGATACCTCATAAAGAAAATTCATTTCTGAGAATGTGGCCAGTATTGCATGGTAACAGTGGGTAATACATTTTGTGTTTCAGAATTATTAAAAGACTTTTTTTTCAAATATTTCACTCTTTATAAAGTAATAAATAATTGAAGTGATCTAGATGACAATTAGCTCTATTTATCCATTGCAATTTTCTAGATGTACCAAAGCATCAAATGTAATTTTAAATAAAATTAACTGTAATCTGTGATATAACAATCGTTTCCCTGACATGGAGTTCATTCCACTTAGTTGTAACTACTATCAATGTCCCATGTGTAGCTGTAGCTTCTATTATTGATGTTGTTCTTGTATCACCTTCCTATGGTTGTACCTACACTATCTCTTTACTCTTATCTGAGTATATTGGAAACCGTGTATACTGGTATTAGAACTAGGAAATTCAAAGGGAATACCAAAATTGAGAGATACAGGGTAAAAAAAAAAAAGACATACAACTACAAAAGCAATACTTGCAAAACTGTTTGGTGTAAGTGAACTGAACACCTCATGGGGGGAAAGGAAAAGGGGGAGGAAGGAGGGACAAGGTAACAAATAGTACAAGAAATGTATCCAAAGCCTAATGTATGAAACTGTAACCTCTCTGTACATCAGTTTGATAATAAAACTTGAAAAAAATTAACTGTAATCTTTCAATTAAAATGCTTAAAATAGGGCTGGGGATATGGCCTAGTGGCAAGAGTGCTTGCCTCGTATACATGAGGCCCTGGGTTCAATTCCCCAGCACCACATATACAGAAAACGGCCAGAAGGGGTGCTGTGGATCAAGGGGCACAGTGCTAGCCTTGAGCAAAAAGAAGCCAGGGACAGTGCTCAGGCCCTGAGTCCAAGCCCCAGGACTGGCCCCCCCCCAAAAAAAATGCTTAAAATATTAAAGAAAGATAAGTATTAAAAGAACACATATAAAATGGTAAAAGTAAAAATAATAGACAATCAATACATGTCTCATATCCTGATATAAAATGACCTTCATGCGTAAGTACAATATGTAATTAAGTAACTTCAGTGTTCAGTGGGCTTAGAAGTAGTAGTTTTAATACTTACAATTTTCTTGACTGTATAAAATAAATTCAGAATTTCAAAGATAGTTGATTATTATTTTATTAACTTATATTTTAAAATGTTGCATTAGAAATTAGTATGGGTTTTAATCAATAATTACTATACTTACCTGGCACTTAGAGATTACGTTCATAAATGCATGGATTACTGATTGCTCTTTGCATGTATTCATTAACATAAACTTGAAGAATGATTATTCACTTCTTGACTATAAATTTTGATCTTATATCTAGAAAAAATTTGATAGTAAAATAATCTACATTGTGCATGCTATTGTGCATGCTATATGTTAGTGTCAGTTGTTAAATTCTGAAGGAATAAAAACACATACTAAACAACCTGTATACTTTGAGAGTTCAGAATGTAAATATAAAAACAAAATATATTTGTCTTGTTTCAAAGATATTAATTGCATGTTCTAGTAGAATGGAAACACTGACTCCAATTGCTTAGATAGCATCTAGTGAAGTTTTTCTAAAAAGTGCAAATTGTTTAACATTCTAAGCCATTTGAAGAGAGGCCATGGGGGTGTGCAACAAGATATTCTATCTCCAATTAGCCAATAAAATACTAGACTTCAGGCATAGTTCCCATGGCAGTATGTCATCTCTTAGCAAGAAAGCCATGTGATGGGCTGGGAATATGGCCTAGTGGCAAGAGTGCTTGCCTCCTACACATGAAGCTCTGGGTTCGATTCCCCAGCACCACATATATGGAAAACGGCCAGAAGGGGCGTTGTGGCTCAGGTGGCAGAGTGCTAGCCTTGAGCAGGAAGAAGCCAGGGAAGGTGCTCAGGCCCTGAGTCCAAGGCCCAGGACTGGCCAAAAAAAAAAAAAAAAAGCCATGTGAAAGTTTGAGGCTATGAGTTATCAGCTTCTAGTTCTATCCAAAAATAAGTAAACAAATAAGGAAGTAAGATGAAGGAAGGAAGGAGGGAAGGAGGGAGAGAGGGAGGAAGGAAGAAAGGAAGGGAAGAAGGATGGAAGGAGTAGTGAGGCTTATGAGAACAAAAAGAATTACTCCTGTTGAATGAGAAAGGGAAAATTTTCATGTTGTGAAGACAGTTATGTGCTAAAAACCGGTAGGTAGCTTTTAGGAGTTAAACTTTGCTTTCTTCTTACATAAAGAACTTTATTCTGTCACCTTCAGTTTGCCAAGAAGAGTACATCAATGATTTGGGCACATTCATAGGACTTTGAAGAGGTGCACAGTTTATCTATAACAACTTCCCTAACAACAGTAATTCAAGGTAATACATTTATAGTTAGCTTTTGCATTTATGTTATCATCTTATTCAGGTTTTATACTTCAATGGTGACTGCAAGTGAATCAAATGCCCCAAATATTGGGCTACTGTGGAGACTTGGAAATGAAAGACTAAAAAGGAGGAATTGTATAAGCTTAATGATGTGTAAACCCTTTATAGAAAGCCTATATAATTTTCATTTGACTGCTAATCATAATTCATACTCCAAGAATCCTACTATTTTACTCTCAGAAAGAATTAAAGATTATGTTGTAGTAAATGGAAAGAAGGGAATCATTTTTCCTAGGAAGTTTAGAAAATGTGTATCCTCTATTTATATGGAGAGTGTAATTTTAAGTGGTGATTCATCATAAACAACTTCAAAATTTACAAGTAAAACATTAAAAGTCTCACAATTTTCCTTCTTGCTGTTTATAGTAAAATGTTAGACAAAAAGCAAAAAACTGAAGAAACATTGTCAAACAAAAATTGTGAAAGTTCTTTGCATCTCCAAATGAACAATGTGCAAAACATAAAAATATCTTTAAAAGCTTTAAGGCTTTTTCTTTCTTTCCTAAACCTATTCATTCTTTCACCTTCTGTTTAAATTTCAGATTGATTTAAAAAGCACAGGCCAGCACAAAAAGGATCTTCTGAAATGATTAAGGGTATGTTTTGCATTTTATCTCTCAAATCAGAACCTACCAAGCAAGCCTAGGTTGCCTCTCAGCTACCTTGGCAGAAGCATAGATATAGACAGAATTATCTCAATAAAAAGGAAAGGGGTCTGGGGATGTGGCTTTTGCCCAATGGAATAAAATGCTCAGAAATCCTCAGAAGACCCAGAAGGTTTTCAGAAATATATTTCATCAGGAAAATTATTGGATTGGTTTTAAATGGAATGAGTAAAACACAGTACAGACTTTGGCCCCACAAAATGGTGCCGACAAGAAGACTGTAAAAAACCAATGTGGCTAGGACCAGGTTATATCCTTCTTTACAAAGATGGATGGAACTGAGTACCGCCGCAAGACCACTGAAAGCACAGTTGAGGGCCAGAGAGGATTATTCCTGGGCATTTCAAACTAATCTAGTTAGATCCATTAGATCCAGTACCTGTCAACTGGATTTCAGAGCTCATAGGAAGTTGTGGTTCCTTCTTTTTATTTATTCTCAATTTGAACTGAAATATCTACAATTGCAACCCTTTTCATTGAGAGAGAGAGAGTGAGAGAGGCAGACAGACAATAATAAAGATAATGCAGTACAGATCACATATTTGAGGCTTCACATCTGAATATGATTTTTAACTTATAATTGATGTTTTTAATATGATTGTTTTGCAGATCATGTTGATGAGATATGAAAAGTAGATATGGATGATGAGATATTTAAAACCTGAGCAATGTCTATAATGATGTAAAACACTTCATGATTTGTAATGGTTAAACATACTTTGTATCTGTGAAAATATATTTTGAATTATTTGTGTCAGATGTTAAACTGAAGTTCATAGAATTGTTGGAAGCCCCTCAAGGTTTGACATTCCTATTGTTTATGATTTCTAGGATCCATTTCTCTTGATTGTGGTCAGAAATTGTATATATAATGGAAAATCATTCCTAAGCTTAGGTTGTATCATGTAGAAAAGTGAGTAATATATTTTATGCCATATGTGGCTTCAAGAAAAGATGAAAGTTTTTTTGTTTATTCTCTAGAGGAAGAGATATTTGGTTTTGTTAATTTGTCAAATGCATAACTCTATATTACACGAAACAAAGGCAAAAAACCTACAAATAATGGATAGAAATGAAGGGAAAGGATTGACATCTAAATTCAAAGGATAATTATTCCATAAACTCATAGCAGATAATTCCCAAGTCTTGATATAGGAATTTTTATGCAGATACAGGAGGTCATTAGGACTATAAATAGACAAGATTAGAAGAGAACATCTCCACGAAAATCCAGCAGAATAACCCAAGATATTTCAGTAGAAACTATCCTGAAATCTTTGAGAGAAAATAAGTTGTAAAAGAGATTATTATATTTAGTAAAGCTATTGTACATAATTTAAGTAGATATAAGAATCGTTCATGATAAAAACTGAAGCAATTTGTAACCATTAACTAATAAAGGAGTAGATACTCCCTCCAAAATAAATCACATTTTAAGACAAAAGGCAAATTTTACGAGATGTAAAAAAAATTAAAATGCCTTCTTTTATTTTGTAAAAGTGCAATGATATAAAGCTACATATCAGTAATCAGAGAAACCACAGAATACATTCTAACACATGGACACTATCAGTGGATCTCTGAGTTGTGTGTGTGTGTGTGTGTGTGTGTGTGTGTGTGTGTGTGTGTGTTCCCCAGTCCTGGGGTTTGAACTCAGGCCCAGGCCTCTGTCCCTCAGCTTCTTTTGCTCAAGGCTAGCATTCTACCACTTGAGCTACAAACATCACTTCCCACATTTTCTGTTTATGTGGTACTGGGGAATTGAACCTAGGGCTTCCTTTACCACTAAGCCAAATCCTCAGCCCAAACAAAGAACAAAATTAAAAATAGAAAGAAGGAAGGAAGGAAGGAAGGTAGGAAGGAAGGAAGGAAGGAAGGAAGGAAGGAAGGAAGGAAGGAAGGAAGAAAGGAGGAAGGAAGGAAAGAAGGATGGAAGAAAGAGGGAGAGAGGGAGAGAGGGAGAGAGGGAGGGAGGGAGGAGTAGGAAAAGGAGAAGGCAAAAGGAAGGAAGGGAGGGAGGGAGGGAGAGAGGGAGCAATGGAGGGAGAGAGACAGAAAGAAAGAGAGACAGAAAGAAAGAGAGACAGAAAGAAAGAAAGAAAGAAAGAAAGAAAGAAAGAAAGAAAGAAAGAAAGAAAGAGAGAGAGAGACAGAAAGAAAGAAAGAAAGAGAGAGAGAAAGAAAGAAAGAAAGAAAGAAAGAAAGAAAGAAAGAAAGAAAGAAAGAAAGAAAGAAAGAAAGAAAGAAAGAGAGGAAGGGAGGAAGGAAGGGAAGAAGGGAGAAAGGAAGAAAGGGAGGGAAAGAGGGAGGGAGGAAGGAAGGAAGGAAGGGGAAGAGACTCCAAATTAATAGAATTAGAGATGACAAAGGGGACTTCACAGCATGTATAAAAGTTATCTGATGACCATTAGTCTGTTACATGGAAATATGTATCCTCATTGGGGAGAAATCTAGAAGAAATAGACAACTTTATTGATGCATTAGACCTACTAAAATTGAGCTAGCATAAAACCACCTGACTATATTTCTAAACTATATTAAAATGGAAGAAGGAAAAAAATTTCCATAAAATAAAGTCTTATGACCACACAGTTGAATTTTATAAGATATTTAAAGAAGCACCTTGTTTCTCTAATTATTTCATGAAAAAAATTAAGAAAATAAGACCAAACTGATTATTTGAAGGCAATATCACTCTGATCTAAATAAAAAAAAAAAATAAGAACACATCAAAAGAAGAAAAAAAATTGAACAAAAATTATCAAAAACTTTCCACACCTTTAGTTCTAACAATACATTAAGCAAAAGCATACATAATAATGAGGTTGAATTTTTTTCAAGTGTGTAAGGATAGTTTCACAGACAAATCAATTTCTGTAATATAGTACATGAAGAGAAAAAAGGACAAATAAATTACATGATCATCAGAGCACGTGTCAAAGACCTATGACAGAACTCACCATTCTTTCATAAGAGCCTTGAGAAAAAAAAACTAAGATAGTAAAAGGTACGTATGAAAATCTATCGCCAATAACATCCTAAATGGAGAAAAAAATGAAACCATTTTATTTACAATCACAAAGCAAGGACACTCACTCTCCTCATGCTTACTAAATTCAGTACTATAATATTTTGCCTGAGAAACAAAACATAAAGAAGTGAAAAGCATATAAATAGCAAAAGGACAATCAAATTATTCCTATATTCAGACTATATGAACCAATACTTAGAGCACTTGAAAAGATTTACTAGAAAACTCTTAGCTCCGATAGAAATTTGCATCAAAGTAGTAATAGATACTAAATATATGTATATATTAAATATATAAAGTAGCAATACATACTAAATATATATAAAACAGTAGCTTTTCTCTATACTAATTATAGGCATACTAAATAAAATATACTCTAACAATATTATATTAGGACATTACAAATTCATATTTCTCTCAATATCCTTTAGCATAAACTGATAAGATGATAGTAATACCCACAAAAAATTGAACTACATCTTCACTCAGGATTTTAATCAATTTAATCCTATGTAAGTTTTCTAATTAGTGACACTCAAATAATAAGTAGTCAGAAAACTTCATAATAAGCAGGTCTGAACTTACAATGATTTTTAAGAAAATTATTATCAGGTATTCTCATGTGAAAATTTGTTGGACACTGGGGAAACTCTCAGAGAAAAATAATCTTATAACAGTGTTAATTACAGAACACTTCGGTTTATAAGTTGAAGTTTTGCTGACATTTTAAAGTTAAATTGGTTAACATTTTACTAGCTTAAAATAACTGTGCAAAATAGTAAATTCATTCTCATACATACATAGAAGGCACTTTGATCATAATCAACCACTTCAAAATTAAAAAGAATTTATGGTTAACCAGAAAGATCAGAAGACATTTATAAACAATAAGGTGTTTTGTTTTGTTTTCAAATGGAAGTAAATTGAGGAAGTTCAATCTAAGAAATCAAAAGAGAGGATTTATAGTGCCATCAAATTAAAGATGTGATCTATATATGTAATTTTGAAAACATAGACGTTAATTATATTTATATATAATGGTAGATATTCATATATGGAATACAAGTTTCTGTTAATTTAATGTCATGACAATATATATTTTACAATTATTTATATCTGAATATGATAAAGACAAAATGATATATGGGAGGTAAACTTTAATATAATTTAAATTATTAATTGCAAGATGCTTTTAAATCTAAATTTATTTCTATTAGTATCTAGAAAGGTTAGTTTTTAGTAATCAGAATCATTATGATGCTTTCATACCAATAATAACTTTAAGTGTATTTCACAAAGCTCCATCTTTAACAACAAAGTACTTAAATCTGTAATGTCAAGCATATATTTAAAATGTTTAACGTTTTTGCAGATTTCCTTCTAGATTCTTAGTCATTGTATAGACTAGCTATACTGATGAATGCCATCTACATATTTACCTACCTCTTGGTGCATTGGCATCTTCTGAAGACATTTCCCTAGAGAGTGTCACATTCACTCGCTGTCTAGATCAATCACGAAACTTCTTTATTAGACACATTTTGCTGAGGCAAGCCTGGAAGACGATGGCTGTATAGTTTCTACTGTAATTAAAGCAACTGTAAGCCCTTATCAGTAAAAACTACAAGTATCTACAGTTATTTTTTAAAAAAAATTATTGTCAAACTGATGTACAGAGAGGTTACAGTTTTATGCGTTATACATTGGCTGCATTTCTTGTACTGTTACCTCCTCCCTCATTCCCCTTCCACCTTCCACCTTTCCCTTTCCCCCCATGAGATGTTCAGTTCATTGACACCAAATAGATTTGCAAACATTGCTTTTGTAGTCATTTGTCTTTTTTACCTGTGTCTCTCCATTTTGGTATTCCCTTTCAGTTTCCTAGTTCTAATACCAGTATACACGGTTTCCAATGTACTCAGATAAGATACAGAGATAGTGCAGGTATACCACAGGAAGGGAATATAAGAACATATCAATAATAGAAGCTACGGTTACACATAGCATGTTAAAAGTAGTTGCAACAGTGATATAACAATTGTTTCCATAACATCGAGTTCATTTCACTTAGCATCATCTTATGTGTTTGTAAGGGTATAGCTATTGGGCTCTTGTGGTCCTCTGCAGTGACTTGCCTAAACCTGTGCTAATTATTCCCTATGAGGGAAACAGAAAGCCCACAGATTGGGAAAAGATCTTTACCGGCCATACAATGGACAAACGCCTCATATCTGAAACATAAGCAGAACTAAAAAAAATTACATTCCTCCAAAACAAAAGTGCAAAGAACCAATAGCCACCTCAACAAGTGGGCTAAACACTTAAGAAGAGACTTCTCTGATGAAGAAATGAGAATTGCCAGAAGACAAATGAAAAAGTGCTCTACATCACTGGCCATAAAAGAAATGCAAATCAAAACAACATTGAGATTCCATCTCACCCAGTGAGAATGTCCTATATCAAGAAAACTAACAATAATAAATGTTGGAGGGGATGTGGCCAAAAGGGAACCCTACTTCATTGGTGGTGGGAATGTAGTCTGGTTCAGCCTCTCTGGCAAGCAGTACGGAGATTCCTCAGAAGGCTAAACATGGAGCTCCCCAATGATCCAGCAGCCCCACTTTTGGGCATCTACCCAAATGACCACAAACAAGAACATATTAAAGCCACCAGCAAAACAATATTCATCGCAGCACAATTTGTCATAGCTAGAATATGGAACCAACCCAGATTCCCCTGAGTAGACGAATGGATCAGGAAAATATGGTACATATACACAATGGAATTTTATGCCTCTATCAGAAAGAATGACACTGCCCCATTTGTAAGGAAATGGAAGGACTTGGAAAAAATTATAATAAGTGAGCCAGACCCAAAGAAACATGAACTCTACAGTTATTTCTTATGGTTGGGAACAGAAGACAACAAGTTACCACTCTGGTACGCGAGAAACCTTTGCAAGTTCAACAGTGCTTTATTCTTAACTATTACACCACCAACAGCCAGAATCTATAATTACACTTGCCTATTATCAGATGAAATTAAGATTTCTGACTCTCTCATTATAACAAGCCAAATTTCCTGAAAATTCAACCTGTTTCTACAGTAACGCAAATTCAAAAAGATATCTTTGCACTTAGGCGACTTGTGTAAAGATGTTACAAAGCTTGACAAATAGTCCAAGAATGATTTATCTATTCATAGACATTTCTGGTAATTATAATAACATTTAGTCCAATTCATCAAATCATAGAATCTGTATTATATACTACTTGATTACTGCTTGATTTACTATCAAGAACAGCAAAACACCCCAAAAATCATTGCAGTCTTGTTCTTCATCTCTTATTGTCGAGTTGCATGACCTACAGAAATCACATTTTTATGTCCATTTTCTTCTTGTGTTACCGCATTGCCAGTCATTGTACTGAACTGACTGTAGTCAATCACTTTTTTGTCATGTTACAACCAATATGAGCAGTAGCTCTAAAGACAAAAATAACTAAGAATACCTCTTTATTTTTCCCAAACCACATATGCCTTTCTTCTTTCTTTTCATTTTTAATAAAAGTATTGACTGGTATAAATGTTGAATGGTGTCCATTTAAATTTAAAACTCTGTACAATCAAAAGATAACAAATGATGATCCACATTTTTTCTGTGAACGTTTACTAAACCAGATGACCAACAAAATTTTTTCCCTAAGATGGGTTAAAACTCACTTCTTTCTCCATGAAACTTTGTGTACCAACTAGATAAGCACTTCTATTTAGAAATACATTCACTTTAAGAACAGACTATTTTCAAAACAGAAGCAGCTAGTTAAATGACATAGACTTTTATTTTAAAATTAAAAAAACCTAAAAGTATCCCTCTACTGTAGCAAAACATAAGATGTTATTTTCAAAGATCATTTTATTGACAGTTGCAACACCAGCAGCTACAAACAGAGATTATAGACTTAACTTTAAAGGTGGCATTTGATAAGCTCTTAGGGCCTATTACAAGGGTGAAATGCTGTCAGGTTCCTTGTGGTAATCATAAGCAGATTTTCCTGTGTCACGGTTAAATATGTCATGCATATAGAAGTACGAGTCTAGGTGCTGAAGGAGTGCAAGAGTCTTGCTCAAACACAAGATTATGGGCTTCTGATGAGATCATATAAGGTCTCTTGTTACATCAGCTGCACTTCACAACAAAACAGTGTGCTAGAGGCAGGTGAGGTCATTTTTAGTTATGTGTAACACCATTGTAGTGACTTGTAACCCGCTGTTAGATAGTGCAATTACATTCTTCATCCAAGGGGAAAAGTGGATGATCATTATATCCTGGGGAATAAAAGTGCCAACATTTCCTTTGATTTGTTAGAAGGTTTTTTGTTTTTTTTATTGTTTTTTTTTTTTTGCAATTCTCTGAAATAATGCTCTGAAGATATAAATACCAATTTAATACATTTTTATTTCATCACAGAATGTGGAAGAGAAATAATTACCATATCATGAGGATTTCAATACTGAGTTTTGTCCTGGTAGTATACATATTTGGAAATATCAGCAAGCAACATCATCATATAGACATATGACATAGACTGATATTTCACACTATTCATTTAGAGAATATAGTGTCTGTAATCACTGTAAATTGTTCAAAATGAGATGTATATGTTTAAATTTATGGAGTCTCAGAACTTTGTTTTTTATTCTCCCTAGAAATCCATGTTCAGAGCCATTTTAAAGAAGACAGTATCTCTCTATGATGCATTTCATAGCTTTGCAATGAACCATTCTTATAATTCAGAAAGGAAAATAATTTATGTAAATTTCCTTATTAAACTTAGAAATAAATAAGCCAATGGATAAGAAAAAGAAGTTTCTATGTTATCCTAATAATCATTCTGACTTTTAAGTTCTATATAATTTCAAGTATAAACATAAAAGACTCCTGACAATTATGTAGTGCCACAAGACTACTGATGAGAACTTGAATTCAATTTGGTCACAAATCACTGGTCAAACAAATAATTCAGTCTCTAAATCAAACCCACCTACAGAATTAAGAAATGTGGATGATATAATGACTGTCATATTCTGAAACAGTGCTCTGACAAACAGGATAACAAATACTAATATTTCAAATAAGAATGAACTGGCATTACTGAGAGTTCAGCTTCTAGGGAGCAATGTGCGACATGTGATAAGTTTAGAATTTCTAGAGACTAATAACAGACTGTCACAGAGCATTACCAGAAGAACTCTTGTTTTAGGGGCAGAAGATTTAAAATGTGCAAAATAGAAATAGACTTGCCAAAGAATTGTTGTTTTAAGAAACAGGTTTATAAAAGCATGTGCATTGTGTGGAAATAAATTTGCTAATACACATTTTACTTAGTAGGTATGTATGTAGATAATACATACACACAAACACATTTTACTTAGTAGATATGTATGTAGATAATACACACACAAAATTTTTATGTGTGGACATAAAAATATTTGTGTATGAGTATAAGTATTATATATAAGCGTTATATATTATATGTGATAAGACATTATTATATGATACAATATATGGTATATATAGCTATAAACACACTTTCCTCAAAAATCATATTATGAAGGCTATGTGACTGTTTTAGACATAATTGTATGAGATTGAAATAAATATTTTTGCAAACCATTTTAATTCACACATCCAAATATAAACCAGTACTAAAAAGAAGAACCAGGAATATGAATACAAGTAAGTCTGTGCAATTTTATACACTTCGTGAGTGTTACATAGGTGAAGAGAAGTCATAAAGTTCACTAATTACAGCACAGTTTATCTTGTGGAAAACCACATTTACTATCTTATTGTGATAAGATAAACATTTTAGCATCTTTTATGGTTTTTTGTTTCCATAAATAATAACTAATTCAACATTAAATGTTATTTGTGGTTTAACTGTATTTTGTGACAGAGATTTGCACTTTTTGAGTGTAGTCAATTTTATTTATTTATTTATTTTTGGCCAGTCCTGGGCCTTGGACTCATGGTCTGAGCATTTTCCCTGGCTTCTTTTTGCTCAAGGCTAGCACTCTGCCACTTGAGCCACAGTGCCACCTCTGGCCTTTTCTATAGATGTGGTGCTGAGGAATTGAACCCAGGGCTTCATGTATGTGAGACACGCACTCTTGCCACTAGGCCATATTCCCAGCCTGAGATTTGCACTTTTTAAAGACAGTAGTTACTTATTTTAGAACCAAAATAGTATTTATAGGAAGAGTAAGATCAAGATCATCTATACCTTGGTTTTGTGCATCCGGATGCCTGGATGATAAACTATGCCATTATTTTGTAAGATGTTACCACTGGGTAAAATTTTGCATTTTATTTCAAAATCAAAAATTTAAAAAATGGATATATTTTTCTCTGTACTCCACTAAATTTTTTGGTTCTCTTTTATCTTATATTTGCACCTCAAATACCTTATTAAAATCTCTTGTAATTTTTCCCATATAAATATACAACTATACTTATAAAGTTTATAAATGTATATGTTAAGTGTTAATTATATATAAAATTTTATAATTTTAAAAAATCGGATAGTCGCAATTCAAGTCTACAATATTAGAAAAGATTTCATGCCTTAGTTTATTTTCAGGAGTCATATTCATAGCCCTAAAGTTTGTTTGTTTGTTTGTTTGTTTGCTTGTTTTGAGCATGGGTCCTGTTTTGATATGAAACATTTATGTAATTCGTTTATTGTTATAATTTTTGCCCTATTGTCTCAAATATTTGAAAAATGGAAAAGTAATTTTTTTAATTTAACTTTTTCTTTATTGTCAAAGTGAAGTACAGAGGGTTACAGATTCATATGTGAGGCAGTGGGTACACTTCTTGTTCAACTTGTTAACTCCTCCCTCATTTTCCCCCACTTTTCCCCTCCCCCTTTCCATGAGTTGTTAGGTTGGTTGACACCAAATGGTTTTGTAAGTATGGCTTTTAGAATGGTTTGTCTTTTTATCCTTTGTATCTCGATTTTGATATTCCCTTTCCCTTCCCTAGTTCTAATACCTGCATATAGAGTATCCACGTTACTCTGAAGAGATACAGTGATAGCTGGGGTACAAGCACAGGAAGAGAAAGAATATAAGAGAGACAAAACAAGCAAACAAATAGACATGAAAAAAACAAAAGGTACAGTTTCACATGGCATGTTGAAAATAATTACAACAATGATATAACGCTTGTTTCCATAACGTGGAGTTCATTTCACTTGGCATCATCTTAGGTGTTAATATGGGTGTAGCTATTGGGCTATTTTGATCTTCTGCTATTACTACCCTAATCATGTACTAGCTATTCCCTGTGAGAGACTCCATAGGCTTTATGTTTCTTTGGGTCTGTGTCTTAATAAAAAAATTTTTTATCTAGTTAGAGAAGTCATTATGAGATTTTTCTGCCTTTAGATAAAATTTTTTTTCTATAAAGACTTCGAAAAGAAAGCAGACTTAATAACAGTTTTATTAATGTGTCCATTAATAAAATGATTAGGGCTTGGCAATGTAAATGACCAAGATGCAATTCTTCCAAAAGTAGCAATTTTACTTGTATGAAAGTTAAAGATGTTCTTCAATAACTAGTATCATTATAACACTCAAAAGATATTCATTCCAGACACTGTTAAAATTTTTCAGTTGAGAAACATTTGCTTAATAAAATCATCTCCAGGTAAGTGTGTCTGGGCTTTGATTGCTATTATTTTCATTTCATATAATACAAACACAGTGTGATTAATATTTGTTTTGGGATTGTTTCTTTGGGTCTATTATTCAACTCTGCATTTTCATGAGGTGTGAATATCATCATGTATCTTACTACAGCACATGAAACATGTTCATGGACACATTGGAAAATGTGTTAATGTGCTTTTAGAAATAGAATTTTAGCTCCTGCCAGAGTGCTGCCTCTTGTAATACGTTTGTGGTAATCAGAAACTCCAAGACCTAGTTATGTGAAAAAATTGGTAATCATTTAAAGTCATACAGTATGTGGTTATGGTTCATTAAGGATTGATACTTGGACTAAAGTTTAGCCAGCTCTTTTTTGGGCATTAAACCAAAATCATGTGAGATTAAACACAATACAAACCAGTGTTTTGAATTACCAGCCATAAATAACACCATAATGGTGAGTGAATGCATGGTCATGTTAATGAGAACTGGTTACCATTTAAAAATTTTCTCTTCTTTCTAGGCAGGTCTTGCTCTGCAAGTCTAAAATGCTGACTTCTTCCCTATTGTTTCAATTGGAACATACAGAAATTTAGCCAATTACCAACACCTTGATTTGGGTAGAATTAAATGAGCATTATTAGACAATCATTGCCTCTGTTTTATTAACTGATTCTAATGTTTTATTGTTTTTGCTTTCATATTATTGAAAAGTTTGTTTACCTAGATATTAACACCATGTATTCTCTGTAATCAACTTACATTAAAATCACTAGGGAAAATACTAAGCCCTGAATTTTTTGTTATTGTTGTTGAAATCTTTTCCCCTCATATGGCAGCAATAAATGTATAAACTCAGAATACAATGTTTGAAATCTGAAAGTGTGTGTGAATTTTTGCTTGGCTTTCACAAATGTTTGATAAAACAGAATTTGAAAAATGATATGCAAAGCTTTTGATATTATGAGAAAAGGCAGCTTTGATTTAAACTTTAAATTTGAGGCTGAGGTGTACATAATATATACACAGTATTGCACACAACATGCATGACAAATAAAACCCTTCCTCAGAGTGGATAAGGTAGAGAGAAGGGTTAACAGAGTAAACCCAAGAGGAGTGTTGTCAAGCAGAGGAGAAAGACATTAAAGAGGATGTTTGATTTGAGATTGCTAATTTCCTGGTTCTTGGTGGGGTATTTTGCCTACATTTCAGGGGTCTTTGTTTTTTGTTGTTGTTTTTTGGTTTTTGGGTTTTTGGTTGTTTTTTTTTTTTTTTTTTTTTTTTTTTGCCAGTCTTGGGGTTTGCACTCAGAACCTGAGCACTGTAGCTCAAGGCTAGCACTCTACCACTTGAGCCACAGTGCCACTTCTCCATTTTGCCTGCATTTCAAAAAGGGCTATATACTACCTGCCTTGAAAATTGTTTGGTAAGATGCTACTTTTTGTAGAAATTCAAAACTGTCTTGTGTTTTCTTGTCTTTGAAAACTGCCTTTTACTAACTGCAGAACTGAAATAAATTGATTACTGAATAACAATAAGGCTGACAATTGTGTGTGCGTGTGTGTGTGTGTGTGTGTGTGAGAGAGAGAGAGAGAGAGAGAGAGAGAGAGAGAGAGAGAGAGAGAGAGAGAGAGAGAGAGAGAGAGATGGGGATGTCCTTCATCCCTGAGTTTTTGTGATCAAGACTAGGACTCTACCACTTGAGCCACAGTTCCATTTCTGGCTTTTTGTTATTATTTGGTAACTAGATTCTCCAGGGCTGGCTTTGAATTCTGATCCTCGGTTCTCAGGCTCATGAGTAGATAGGATATTTATACACGTGGTTCATCAACCCTCTTCTATGGGTTTCTATGTGTTTTCAGAGTCAATATTACCAAGATAATCCAGGCAAGAATTACAAATGAAACCTAAGACAACATTTTTTTTTTTTTTTTTTTGGCCAGTCCTGGGCCTTGGACTCAGGGCCTGAGCACTGTCCCTGGCTTCTTCCCGCTCAAGGCTAGCACTCTGCCACTTGAGCCACAGCGCCGCTTCTGGCCGTTTTCTGTATATGTGGTGCTGGGGAATCGAACCTAGGGCCTCGTGTATCCGAGGCAGGCACTCTTGCCACTAGGCTATATCCCCAGCCCCTAAGACAACATTTGTATAGTGAGTACCTTGCCTTTTCCCTAAACAGAAAATGCTGCTTCTGCTCTGATTGCCTGTTGAGACCATGGTGTCCTTTACTTTCAGTCCTCACTGAGATATTCATGAAAGCTGGACTGGAATGAACTAAGTGGTGAATCCTTCTTTCTTCTGTAAAGAAAATAATAAGGAAATTAATAGATCAAAAATAACATAAAGTTTCCTTAAAAACCAAACATTCCTATTTTACTTGTGTAGTACAACAATGAAAATCACAATAAACTGCATAATGAAAATACATGAAGATATGATAGCAAAAGGCTTTGGTATGTAAAATACTAACATTTTGTAATGATCGAGAAAGTTAAATTTTACAGCAACTTTTATGTTAGTATGTACACTACCAATGGGAAAGCAGTGGTTTTCTTCTCAATAATCACTAAATGATTGAAGCTCTTTGCATAATAATACAAGTATTACAAGACAGATGAAAAGAAGTTTGGGGGCTGGTACATATGACTTCAACATAGTCTCATTGTTTGAAATTCATTGTTTGAAAACTGATAGTCTTCCAAATGTTTCTACAATAATCATCGGAATTTGAATATTTTACCATCACTGCATAGAGAAAAACAAAACAACTTAATATGTAGAAGACACAAAACAGTGCAGCAAAGCCATATTTTTTCTGGAACATTATGGAACATAGAACAAAGACCTAGAAACCTGCATGATATGGCAAGGACCAAGTTTAATTCACACTTAATGTTAATGCTGTCTTCCTCATAGCTTCAATAACAAAAACTAAAAACAACAACAACAAAAAACAAGTTTTAAGATACGCTGAAAAACAGTAGACATACATCACTTTACTTTCCGGTTTTCATTTATTTTTCAGAGTGAATCATTCATTGCTTTGTTGCTTCATCAAGTGTTCAAATATTTATTAAATATTGTTTGTGGTGTACACTGACCTTAGTGTCAGACATATTGGAATATTCACACACCTATTTGTGTGTGCATGTATGTATGCACACACGAACACACGTGTGTGTGTGCTTTTCATGAAAGTAGAAACAACCAATTAAAAATAAGTAATGTTAATTAACATACTTCATGTATTCAACTCCAGCCACTAGCATTTCTCAACTAAGGACATATATCATATATCTAGCACTTATCAGTCATCCACAATATAATCATCTCCACAATGTAAACAATTAAACAATAACATCAAATTCCCGCTTCACAGTATATATCTGAAGATATAAAAGGTTTTGTAATCAGATATGGAGAAATAAATGTTCAAGGTGTATTAGTTATAAGATCATATTCTTGTCAATATGATCTCCTTTACATACTGTATGCTATGGTTGATATGATGGCTATTCCAGAGTTTATAATATTATTGCATCCTAGAAGAAAACATTAAAAGCACAATGATGAACTGTTTGGAAATTTGAAGTCAGGATATTTCTCAGGAAAATAATATTTATGCAGAAGTTGCAATGTTTTAAAGAGTGAATCATGTTTCCATTAAATCATTTGAGGCAGAGAGATTCAGCTAGTGATTTGAATAACCTTGAAGTACTTGAAGAGAGCAAGAAAAACTAGTGTGGAGTAAGAACATGATAATGAAAGAGGACATAAGACCAGAGATTTAGCCAAAAGAGGCTGATTGAATAACAACTATATACATTGTTTAGAAAAATGACTAAGAAATCAAATTAATAAAATATAAGAGTTCAGGACTTGTGTTTGAGGTCAAATTTGTATGATATTTTCTCCACAACAAGGAAAAGTTGAAAAATGAAAACTGACTACTTAAATAATTCCAACTTTCTATACAGTTGTTGCCTTCATATTTGTACCACGATGGTTCCTCAGGTTGAAACAGTAGCCACAGCTCACATTGAACGCTTGCAGCTGATATATATATAGAGAGAGGACTAATTCTTTAATTTTGAAGTAAGTCAAAAGAAAGCTAAGTTATTATAGCCATGTGTAGCTGATGCCTCCTTTATTGAAGAGTACAGTCCTTGGTCTCAGAAATTTCTGTCGGTATCCCTGAGATATTAGTGATCATTTGTTGAAAGTGATCCAAAACAAATCCTTGTTATGGGATTTCTTAATAACTTACATTTGGAGATAGGAGTTAGTTACTCTTACAAGACTTGCTGTATAAAATCTCCTATAGCTGACATCCAGATTTGGTTTGGCCACATTTGATAATATTTGGGACCCAGATGTAGTAATGGGATATTTTAAGATGCCTAGATCACAACTTGAAAATATTCACTGAAGTTTGTAGATTCAATTTCCACTCAGGTATCTATCTAAACTTACTTTTGAGTGGTTTGGTTTGGTTTAGTTTTGAAATTGCAACAACTGCTTGTAGGAAAGTGCAGAAATTTTTATTCTTCACTCTTTCTTGACAAGCTGATATTGGAATTTCTATTCACAGATGTTTCTCATAATAAATATTGTCTAGACTCTTCCTATTGCTATCAATTTGAAATAGTTATTGACAGATTGTAAAATAGTGTTCTTTATTCACCACAATAGAGGTGGAACAGATGGAAAATATACTGTAGTATTTGCATGTATTATAATTTGATTTGGAGAAATTGACTAGTGACATTTATCAGTGATAAATAATGCATTACAAGAAATAAATATAACTAACAGTATAAAAGGTTCATTTAGATATATCTATTGATACATTTCTTTATTTTCTGTGTCCTGTCTTATGTAATTGAGGGATGACAGATTTCTTTTGACATTTTTTGTTCTGCTTGCCACGCTTTGCTACTTTGGGTATAGAATAAAAAGTGGACACTTCTATGTAAAGCTCTGTAAAACAAAACTCTTCTGACAGGCTCATTAGTCACTGGGTGAATTGAAAGCTATATTTTCATATTTGACATATGAAATCAACACTACCCTAACATGTACGATTATAAAATAGATGGTATAGAAATACATAATAGAGGCATTAGAAGATACAGAGATGGGTGCCCACAGTTTCTCTGCCTCACACAAAGAAAGACACATGTACATAAATGCGTTAAAATGGAAAAGAGAATATTAGCTACTGGATTCCTAAATTTTATTTGAACTATTAATTTCACATAGTGTTTTGAATATATCTATCATTTTTTAAATCCTAGATATCTCATGAAGAAATGTTTTATATTGGAATTTCTCAAATGAATGTTCACTGAAATAAACTAAAAAAAGAATGACATACATTTAAGTTCACAGAATCTAAACTGATTTATTTTTTACTAAAATAAACAAAAGGTTTCCATAACATTTCTAGGTATTGGTTGTGAGAGAAAACATTCCATTCTGTCTGGAAATCTTTCCTTTGAGAAGTCTGTAGGTAGCATTGAGGTCCTCCTGCAGCTTCGTGTGGGAACTAAGACAACTTGATGGGCTGTGGGAGCCCTTTATTTTTTTTTTTACCTGAAACCATCCATGCAAATAATTTCCTTGTTTCATCTATTTCTTTGTTTGTTTGTTTGTTTTGTTTTGTTTTGTCCAGTCCTGGCGCTTGGACTCAGGGCCTGAGCACTGTCCCTGGCTTCTTTTTGCTCAAGGCTAGCACTCTGCCACTTGAGTCACAGCGCCACTTCTGGCCATTTTCTGTATATGTGGTGCTGGGGAATTGAACCCAGGGCTTCAAGTATACGAGGCAAGCACTTTTGCCACTAGGCCATATCCCCAGCCCTGTTTCATCTATTTCTATATCATCACGTAGAAACATACCTCATGGAGTGAAAGAAGCATCTTTTTCCCCAGGTCAAAGAATACAAAACTAAGCTATTTAAAGCTAAAGAATACAATAAACATGGGAGCATATCTGTTACAGAATGAAAGTTTCAAACAGATTTCTTTGTGGGCCATAAGATACAGCTAAAATTGACACAACAGTAAAATATGTACATATTCATATAGAGTATAGATGAAAATATTTTGGTTTTCCTTTTCATCATATGCATAAAATAACTGTGTATATGTATATATATACACATACATATATGTGTTTGTGATGTTTTAGAATATTATTATCAATATTCTTAAAATGTTGTTTTTGAATTGTTAGACTACTTTGTCAACCTAGGCAAATACCTCAACAGAAGGCTGATTTATTCCTAGGTCTTTAACACACAAAAATACAACAAAACAAAAATTTGTTTCTCATAGTATCTTTGGAATGACATCATCTTTTGACTGATCCAGAAGACAATTTCAAGGATCAGTATTTAAGCAAATTTGAAAATTTAATATGCCAATAGTAACTGCTTAAATTTGTACCCCAAGAAGATTCAGAGTTAGGAACTCCTTTTATCATCTGAGGGAATTAACATGAATTTTGAAGCAGATAAAAATCTGAACATTGAATACTGTAGTTCTCTTTTTCAAATTTTAAAAATAAGTGTCTAAAATACTTGCAGAATTAAAATATGACAGTCTTCATAAACATTGGTCTATGTGATGCTCAGTAATACCAGATAGCGTCAGGGTACAACATATAATCCCCTTTTCAGAAATGGACAAGATGAGGATTAGAGAAACTAAGAAACTTGAGCCAAATTAGCTTTTCTTTTGTTTATTAGCTTATCTTTTTCCTATCTAGGCTTTGCTTATTATATTACTTAGGTATAAAACAGATCATTTTTCTCCTGGATGTTGTTCAAGAATGGAGTTTGAGCTGCTTATGATTAGTTACACTTTAAGACCCTTACATATTTAAAATCCTCCCACTGTGATAATAAAGTGAATGCAATAAATTGAACAAGAAGGCAATATCAGAAAAATCGATCTAGCTGATTGTTGCCCAACTAAATATTGCTCCTTTTCTCAAGTTAGAATTAACTGATGTTCTGTCCATTTTCAGTAAATATAATTTTGTCAACATTAAGAACTGTTGAGATATATGGAAGACTAAACTAGTATAAAGAATTTGTGCCACAAGTTTCTGTTAATATTTAACAGCTGAAAATAGTTATTTCCCGAGACTATCATTATATAATGGTTGATTTATGGTTGACAGCCTAACCTTGCAGTTATTAGATAAATTCCAGTTAGAATAGATGGATAGATGGGCAGATAAATAGATGATATTCTTGTAGATAGATATAAATCTAGATATAGCTAGATATATTTTTGACCAATATTTTTGAAGTTTTGTGTAATTATACTTAGTTTTATTTTGTAATGTGTTTGTCTAGTTATGTTGCCATTTATTTCTCATTTTAAAGTGAATTGGAAACTAAGTCTCTTTTTACTTCTATTTTGGAGACTATGTTAGAAATCATAAATGCTTTTGTTGTTTAATGTATCATTGAGCTGGGAAGGTGGTATCGAGGTAGGGTGCTTGCCTAGCATGTATGAAGACCTGGGTTCAATTCCTTAATAGCACATTAAACAGAAAAGGCCAGAAGTGGCACTGTGGCTCATGGTAGAGTGTTAGCCTTGAACAAAAAAAGCTAAGGGACAGTGCTCAGGTCCTAAGTTCAAGCACGAGGACTGGCAAAATAGTAGTAATAATAATAATAACAATAATAATAATAAATCTTGGAAGCCATTCGATTCTCATTTTTCTAAAAATGAGTTTATCTGTAAAGTCAGTAGTAATGTTTCATTTCTGAACTGGTTGTAGTAAGTTAATTCTCTTTTCTTCTTTTATTTTTTGTGTGTTAACCAGTACTGTCAAGTTTGTCTTTTCAAATAAGCAAATTACATTTTGTTGATTAATGGCTCATTAATTTGAACTACTCCTTTCTTTTCATATATATTAATGTTTTAACCTCCTGGTTATTCATTTAAGAATATTTTTTGTTTTTATTTATATCTTCAACTCATTCTACAAAAAAGTTCTAATTTAAATGTTTATGAATAGCATATTGATCAAGAAAGGTCAACTCTTTCAAACTTCTGAGCTTTTTTTTCTTTTTTTTACCAGTTCCGGGGCTTCAGCTCAGGGCCTGGCATTCATTGTCTGCATTGTCTCTAAGTATGTTTGTGGCAGAGTGCTAGCCTTGAGCAAAAAAGAAGCCAGGGACAGTGCTCAGGCCCTGAGTTGACGGCCCAGGACTGGCCAACAAAACAAAACAAAACAAAACATCCACTACAGGATAAACACTTCCATAATGTATTTCATAGCTATCTGGCAGAAGGTCATTTTTAATGTCCTAAACAGATTCAAACACATGAAATGCATAATTAGGTATATTCTAGAGACCTATTTTCTAGAGACCTTCAGGCATTAAGAAATACAATTGATTAAAAGACAGAATGGTTTAGAGGCACTCGTTGAACCTAATCAATCATATATTTGTTAAGATTCTTCTTCTGAAGAAACATAATTAATCAAGTAATCTAAATAAGTTATCACCTTCACAAGAGGGTTTAAACAATCACCAAAAACAGGCATGCTGTTTTCAATTTTTCTAAAATTAGCAGATATTTCTCAGAATGAAAGTATCATTATCTTTAACCATTATACTTAACCATTTATAAAGAGAAACTGTTTATGTAAGAAATGCCTTAAGGCTATTTTTAAGTTGTCTAAACTAATTAATAAAATTGTCTGCAATGGTAACCCATAAAAAATACTGTGGTTCATGTGTTGCACAAAGTAATTTTACCAATTTAATTTCTCTTTGAAAAAAGTGCATAGACTTTCTTTAGCCCAGAAATATGCACATTAGAAACTAATCTACAAAATATATTCTTCTTAAACCAGTATATTTCTCATCATACTTTGCCGTCTTAAATGTTGTTCTACAAAATCATCAAAAGATGTCCTCCTGAATTTGTTTCAGCTATTAATATCATTAATTATGAGGTTATCTATGTATTTTCCACAAGATTGAAATTTTTAGGTCAATATAGAACTGGATTAAATAAAAATTTGTTGAAAAGGTTTCCTATTGTAACAATGTATTGATTCATTTGCTCTAAAATATTATTATTATTAGAATTATATTTTATTTAGAATTTGTATTTGATATGCTTTAGTGAAATGAAATCTGCTTATGCAATTATTATTTTCTATCCCCAAAAGTAAAGGTAAACACACTCCTTGGTCATATTCTTTCTCCTATAATTTCATGTCATGAATGATCAGTCCAATGCCATTCTGCTTCCCTGAATTTGCTCACTGGCAGTTAAGGATTCTTTGATCTTCAAGGCTGCTGTTTTATAATTGATCAAAGGTTTTGAACCTGAAGGTAAAGCATAAGAGACTGAGTTCTAAAATGTCAGTCTCTCCACTATCACTTTAAGTTTCAAGTAAGGTTATTACACTTATTTTTAAGAAGATAGGAATACTTTTTGCTCAATGAAGTATTATTAAACATACACATGCAAAGGATTTGGTTGTCCATCTCATAAAACAGGTATACACACATCTTTGGATATCTTAAAGTATAATATTTAATGAAATTCCCTGGCAATGTTCCTATAGTTAATTATATTTCCTTTTTATTTTAATTAATGTCAATGCTCAAACTCTCATGCTAATTTTAAAGCACTGGTCTAAATTAAATCATGCTTGTTGAATTTTGAGGATTTTGAGCAGTTTGAATAATACATAATATTTCATGCAAGAAGAATTCTGACACAGGTCATTCCAAAATGTTGGAAATTCAGTGTTAGCTTTCACTCTGTACATGCTGATAGTAGCTCTAAAATATTCAATGTGAACTTGCAAAGCAAATGTCATTCTAACCTCCAAATACTCTTGCTTCAAGTGTGTTTGAAGATACAGCAGTGAGAGCAACCAAGGATAGGAATGATGTATGGCTGATGCTGCTCCCAAGGAAGCACTGAGCTCATTGCCTCAACTAAGCTTAATGAAGTTGTAGTGCAAGCCTTTCCTAATCACTATGTGGGATGCTTCAAAAACTTCACTGGCCAGGAACTAGAACACTTGTTCCAAGTAGTTAGGACAGGAAGGTAATACTGTTTCTTCCATTACCTTATATTTCATAAATTCCTCAGCTCTTGCTTTTTCAGGAGGATTTTGAAGACTAAATCAGTGTTGTTGAAGTGTGAAAGCAATCACCAAGCTCTGATAGCATTTAATATGTTGGCCAAAAAAGCTTTCTGATTTTTCTATTTGTAGAGATATCAAAATAACATGGAGTAAATATTTCCATTTAATGGAAAATATATTGACACACTAATCACAATCATTCTGCTCTAAAATAAACTTGAATTTTCTAAGGCTCGCTTTTTCAAAGAAATCTTCTAAAGATATTTATTTTATGCATATTATCATAAACAAGTTATATTAGAGATTTATCCATGAAAGGATAATGCTTTTAAAGTTACCTTAATAAAAACGATCAAACTTGACTCTGATTCACTGAGGTTTTTCAAATTCACATTATTGAAAGAATGGAATAAAGGTGGGGTGATCTTTTGTTCTACCTCCATAAAAATGAATATACATTATCAAACTGATGTTTTCTCTGTGGGGGGTTCTCTCTCCCCTCTTCCCTCCTTTCTCTTTCTTCCCCTTCACTATCTTGCTCCCTTGTTCGCACTTTCTCTTCCTCTCTTTGAGTTTTATTTGCTATTTTTACTTATCTATAATTTGCTTCTTTCTATGGCAAGAGATTTTTACCAATTTTATACATCATATATATAGTATACAAAGCAGTTGGGAGAATAGTCACAGTCATAATAAAAACTGAACTATTATTTTGAATGCCATTCAGTTCACATGCAGGCATTCAGAACAATTTAGACTTCATCATTCATTTAGTTTTCTTATGCAAGCTTGACACCATATTATTATCTAACACAGGAATCCTTTATAAATCCAAAAATAAATTCTGACTTGGAGAAGAGCTGAATCCTACTCCATACTTTCAAAACGTTCTCAATGATTACCATCACAGGGTTTATGCATGCTACATAGTAACTAGAAAAGAAATACTAGTTAACCATATAACTAGTACTGGTTTAACATTCTGTTTTGTTGTTGTTGTTTTCAGTAGTATTTAACTTCTTAACATTCATTAGTAACAGTTATCTCCTCAAATTTAAAGATAGTTGCCTAAATTTTCTGGTGAATATTTTAAAAACAATGTACATTTTTTTTTATTTTCAAAAATTTGTTGTGATTTGTTTTTAGAAAAAAATATAAAGAAAATACAAGCACTATAATTTTGTACTATAGTTACAACACAGTCAACACCTTCCCACAGAGTTGCTGGTGAAACATTAAATACCAAGGAGTAAGAAAAATAATTCTTGGATCAAAGAGCACTTGCATTTTTAGTTATCTGAGGAACATCGGGCTTGTACCGTTGGGTATTTATCCAGAATTTTAGTCAGGACATATTAAAGGAACTTATAAGCCTATTTTTATTGTTGTATTATTCAACATAATCAAGTTATGGAAATGGCCCAAGTGCTCAAAAACAGATTAAGGGATCAAGAAAGGATGATATATAAAATAAAATGTTACTTGTCTCTCAAAAAGAATTGATACGTAGTAAAGTGTATGCACTTGAACAACAACAAAGGATAGGTAAGTGAAATGATTAAAGCTCAGAGAAACAGAGGCTTACACAGGAAGGGAGCAGAGGAATGGAGAGAGGAAAAAGGAAGATAGGTAAATGCAGTCACTTGAGAGGATGGGTATATCTGGGAAACAAGTGAGCGAGAAGGTAACATTGATTAAGATGTATTCAACTCATTGAGTGTAATGATGGCTTGAAATCCTGTACTACAACTATTTAAAGTTAATTTGATTTTAAAGGATAAAAAAAGTAAAATAATTCCTCAAACTCTTATGTATTTGCCTTTTTTCTATTTGGTTGGCAGAACCTTTAATTTTTTTTTCACTGTCAAATGACACTCTTTTGGGGTAAATAAATCTAGATTATAAATTATATTCACAGATTTAGGCAAAAGACAATATTGTTATTTAGATATTTCTTATAACATTTTACATATATAATAAAGAGTACATAAACAATCTTTTGAAAAATAACAAGCTAAAGAAATTAATGGATTTGTTTTTCAGGGATTATTTCTATCTACTGTCAAAGCTTCTAGACTTTTCTGATACTTATTAAACAACTTTGTACAGATTTGAAGCAAACTGTCTCTTCCTCATGTATATTCCACCAAACATGCTCTGTTTGTGACTTTGGGAGAAGGAAAAGTGTATTTTAGTTTGTTGGTCCCTTTGCTTTCTTATTTAAGTGAGTGACGTTGTGTTTTCAGTCTTCCCTAAAAAATGCATTTATTTACTAAATTTCTGGTGATTCTTTGTTTTCAATACATAAGAAGTATATAATTTTTCATTGGGTTTAGCATGATGTAGTTCAGATTAGACTGAGGTTAGTTCCATAAAGCAAATTCTTATTTCAATTTCCATATATATATACATATTTTACATATATATACATATATATGACTAAATATATAATGATATGCTCACTACTTGTTCATTCACTTAGCAAACATTCCTGAATACTTAATATGTGTCAGGCACTGTTCTGAGTACTCAAGATTCAATGTCACATAAAACATTATATTTTTTTAACTCAAAGTATCACCAGAAATGAAGAAAGTAAGTCAATAGCTGTAGCAGTACAATAAGCATTAGGGAAACTGAGAGAAAAGTACATATGAACTTTTATTCTTATTTGCTTTAGGCACTAAAGCTGTCTTCTAAAACCATCAAAAGGATTTTGGCATGAAACTTCATGTTGGTAAGGCATATTAAACTTTCCTTGTGTCTTAACAACTGAGATTAATTTCATCATTTGGTAACACAGTTAAAAAAACATTTAAAAAAAGATGAACAGGACTGTGGATGTGAGAGTTTCTTCTATATCTGTCATAGAGACTGGCCAGGGAAGAAATGACCTGGGGAATGATGTATCAAAGATAGCTCAAGAATACATAAACATACTAGATGTTTACTTAGATTACTTTCTGTGCATCTTTCTCTTGTGTACAGCTTGAATAAGAACATTTGTTCTTGAATGAGAAGACAGAATAAAATCCTGCCAGTACATAAAATAGAAGAGGTGTTTACACAATGCAATCGGCTTTCTAGCCTGTGCTGGAAAGAGCTTTGACCTTTCCTTACAGCTATACAGAGGTCTTTATTAGATCATTGTGCAGTTAGTGGCTCATCAATCTGTGGCTCTGCAAAGGTGACATTAACACAGGTAGGTCACCAGCAATGGTCTATTCAGAGAAAAGAGACTGTTGCATCACCAGTGTTTCTCATGCAAGAAAACAATTACTTTTTTTTTTTTATAACCAGGTCTCAGTAGAATGTAAAGCATGGAAACAATTTTGAATATACCTCAGAAAAGCCATGAGCATTTTAGCCTACAGACATCAGCCAAGAACACAATGAAACAGTCACTTATCTAAGAATTCTCTTCAGCACAGAAAACTTGTCTATCTGATGTGCTAATGGTAAATTTCAAGTAGACACATTTCCTGATGTCCAATAACTGTAAATTCCACACCCATAAGTGAACTTCTGCAGACAAAATCATGGCAACTTTACAGCATAAAAATGGAAGTACATAAGATACCAAGCAGAAATAAAGAAAGCTTGAACTCTTTATTTAATATCAAAACCCTGGATATTCTATATGCATTTATCTGAGTTAAGAAAGAGAAGGGGGCTGGGGATATAGCCTAGTGGCAAGAGTGCCTGCCTCGGATACACGAGGCCCTAGGTTCGATTCCCCAGCACCACATATACAGAAAACGGCCAGAAGCGGCGCTGGGGCTCAAGTGGCAGAGTGCTAGCCTTGAGCGGGAAGAAGCCAGGGACAGTGCTCAGGCCCTGAGTCCAAGGCCCAGGACTGGCCAAAAAAAAAAAAAAAAAAAAAAAAAAAAGAAAGAGAAGGGGCACATCAAAGCGATGAGATAAAGGACAAAGGGTGACCCAGTACAACAGTGATACTCACAAGACAATATGTTGAAAATAATCTGTACAACTTGATGTGGGGGAAGGGAAGCTGGGAGAAAAGTGAGGGAGGAGGTAACAAATTTGACAAGAAATGTACTCACTATCTTAACTATATAACTGTAACTCCTCTGTACTTCACCCTGACAATAAAATTATATTTTTAGAAAAGTAAAACAAGCCTCCTGGTTATCCCTGTTTAAAACCAGATTGACTAAGGAAAACAATATTTTCTACAGGCTGCTAAAGTGAATTTTGGCAATAAAGTTATAGAGAATTGACTTTCTGTGAAAATGGTCTCAAAGCAGAAGATTAAGAGAGTCAAAAGGAGAGTCCATGAATTTTTCAGATTTTTTTTGAGATCTATTCTTTTAGATTGCTCATCCTAAGACCATGTACAATTTTAAACTTTGTAGTAAAATCAACATGTCAACAAATGGCTTGACATATTATGTTACAAAAGAATTTGGGAGCAGGACCACCAATGCAGTTCATATCTTATGCCATCTTTTCCTTGAAAGTTAAATACTACAAGTGTTTTTAAACTTGACTTTGATAGAGAAAACCAATTTGTGGAAAAATGCACATCAAATCAAAATGTCTAGTTCAAAAGCTATTGTCAGATTTTCATTGGCTTGTTTGGTATCTTTGATATTTGATTTTGCTCAAAAATTCACTTGCATATCAATTATCAATTCTACAGTTTACTCTCTGTTCTTTTTGTGCACAGTACCATACACAACATATGAACATATCTTTCTGGCACTCAAAGAAATACTACAAGGTATTGATCCCTATTCAGCATTAGAAAAACTGAGATTCTTGGAAGTTTGAAATCTTCAGTGGTTAGGAAAGGCCAGAATTTCAAAATCAAACTCCAAAGATGACAAGTTTTATACTATCATCTCCTCTCATGTTTCAAAGACTGGGCTTAATGGTTTTATGTGTGGAGTGTCCTTGAGTGTTTGATATGCTTGGTGAAGTGAGTTCTAATATGTCTTAGGTGATGAAACTGAGACAAAAGAGCCAACTGTGTATTTAAGTATTTAACCACAATGGTTGTATTGAAACTCAAGTTTGTGATAAGTCAAAGCTGTATTTATGTTAATATATTCTGTTTTCTCAAAATAAATGCTAAGTAAACAGCTAACCACATTCACAGGAAATTTTTCAGACATGACAAATTTAAGTGAAACAATAATAATTGAATCTAAAATTTTGTATGAGGGTGTATTTTCTGTTTTATTTTTCAGGAACATATGTATACACACCTTTGTGAGGAAAGAAGAGGTGTGCATTAATCCAGCTCATAGCTGGATTATTTGACCTTTTCATCAGAAAATACCTCCTATAACCAGGCAATGACTATATGACCGTTATTGCCTCCCCTCTCAATGTAGGAAGGCCTAGTGAAGTTTTCTACAGAAGCAGATATCATGCAAAAATATTCAGCATGAATTTTCTTGAAGATTCTCAAGTGTGGAAGGAAGAAAAAAAATGAAACACTGATTTTTCTAATTAAGTGTAATCTAATGTAGCTCCCCTTTTTTCTCTACCCCTTTTACTTGTCAATGCGGTATTCATCTATGGTTAAGAAAAAATGTCCAATGTGATATGAGTGCCACTCAATGTAGACAGCTACAACTTGACAATTGCTTTATGAGACATCTCTGAATTACTGGGTAAGGGAAATCCTCACACTAGACAAACATTTAAATAATGTGCCTATATATGGATTTTTCTATGAATCCACGATTGCTAATTATATCCTGACTCTTTCCTTGTGCATACAGGCTGCTAGTAAGGAACAAGTCTAGAAAATTAGAGCCAAAGAAGTACAAAGAGATGATTTGTGTTAGATATGATAGTCCACTCTTGAAATCCCAGCACGGAAAGGATAGACATATGAGTTCAGCCTTGTTCATATAAGGAGAGTCTGTCTAAAGCATATAGATACAATTCTATAAGTAGGAAAAAATCTGCAGATATACATTGTGCATGAATGCTCAGTAGGTGGTTGTAAGCCAAGGATAATTTTAGTGAAATGAGTAAGATGATGTGTGTGTTATGTTTCTGTGGGGGCGGGGGTGTGTGCACATCTGTGTTGTTGTTGTTGTTATTGTTACTAAGGCCTTGAATTCAGAGCTTCATGCTCTTGTTTGGCACTTTTCTTTTTAACTAAAGGCTTATACACTACTACTTCATCTATAGCTTCACTTCCACTGACAGCTTTTTCCTGATTAATTGGAGGTAATGTCTCACAGATACTTATCCCCAAGCTAGCTATGAACCACTATTCTCAGATCTCAGCCTCCTGAGTAACTAAGATTACAAGTATAAAACTCCAGTGTCTGGCTGGATGATTAGTTCTTTAGGTACTAATATCTAATCATTTAGCTAGCAAATCTGAGAAGCCCAGATTGGAGCCAGACAGGGCAGAAATGTTCATGAGGCTCTTATCTCCAATTAATGCTAATTAAATGCTGATTGCAACTGTGGCACAAGTGGTCGAGCACTAGTTTTGAGCACAAATGCCTATGTCCTGAGTTCAAGCCCCAGAAAGAATACACAGACACACACACACACACACACACACACACACACACACACACACGAATCAAGTTTAAGAGTAAGTCAATGAGTTATTGGAATAATACAGATTCAAGAAAATTTAAATGGGCAAAGATAAAGACAATGACACTTGATTTATCATTTTAAAAGAAAACATTCACTCTAATTCTTCTGTTTTGTTCTCTTAGCATAATATTATCATTTAGATGCTCAGATATATGATTAGCTACTTTTAACATTGTGATTATTCTTCAGATAATAAAATTTTGAAGATTTCAAAGGGATTGTGGTTTTTTGTAATATAACTTTTGGGTACATTTTTTTTGACCTAGCTATGTTCTTAAAGACAGTTTTCACTTTTCATGTAAATGTAAACTTTGGTTTATTTTATTGGTTTTTCTTTACACTTTGATATGTTGTCTGAGTTCTATATGCTATAAGATAACATTTATGTATATATATTGGATTGTACTCTTGGCTTTACTTTTGACTTATAAATTATTCACCAAGATTTCTTTTCCAAGTCTGTCTTTGAAGGTGCTACACTGTGAATAACTAAGTTGAAATTTTATGGTGGATAGAATGATTTTCTTTCCTATGCATTTGATATAGAAAACTTTAAAGGTGTGGTTTTATCTTTTCAAAATTCACTTTGACCTTAGGTCATGTAGAGGAGAATTATGAAGACACAGCTATTGTCACAACTCTCCTTGGACATTGCTATCTTTTGTCTTACTTTTTCTCATTTTGTATAAGTAAAAGAAGTCATTTTCAAAATAGAATGATAGCTTTGTAATTCAAAGAATAATTATTTTTTATATTTCTATCATAACATATTTCACAGCTTGTTAAAATATCATTTCAAAACTTATCAGTTGATTATGTATGCAAAAGATTAGAAGCATTGCTACTAAGTTAGATTTTCACATGTGACTTTTAAATTTTATTTATTTATTTTTAGACTTGATCTCGAAGTATATATTATAACATGATTTTCCAGGTTTCTTATTTTAATCCATATTATCTGAGTAGTTTTATAATTATTTGAACTTTATTTGGTGGGTATAAGTTATCTTACCCAAATAACTTCTGTGGTTAAACATACCCAAAACTAATTAATGACTTCTCAATGGCATGGAAATACCATAAAATTAATTCCAATTTCCTTTCCTTCTTAAAGACAACCAGATTTTTTTTAATTTTCACACACACATGTTCAATTATATAGCAATAAACTATAGTACACATATGCACAAATCACTTTTATGCCTTGTGCATATATACATTGAAAAAACTTGGTTAACAGAATGGGTCACAGCAATACTCTGAAAAAAATGAACTAAAGACGCATGTGGCCTTTGTTAAAGAAGGTAAGGTTCAGCACAGGTAATAAATTATAGATAAATAGCAAGTGTAAAATGGTACAAAGCTTTACATCAGATTACACTGGTCAAACAAAACTAAATGCAGAAGTACCCTTGAGATTATACTTAGCCAATGGGTACAACTAGCTGTCAGTGTGACTTGACAGGACACAAAGAGATGGAAGAAGGAGTTTCCAAGGACTTGAATTTAACCTGAAGAAGCTTGGACAAGAAGAAAGAACCTGCAGGGTGTATGCTAAATTTGTCTTTTGCCTCAGGTAGCCCCTGATTATGTTTGCTACAAATGCAAGCCAGTCTCTCTGCTAAAGGATGAGGTTAAAGGGCTTCAGGATCATCTCCCTATGAGCTGAGGTTTCTAAGAAGCCAAGAGGTGAGACAGTATCAAGAAAGAATATACAAAACAACTCAGAACTGAAAAAGAATGCCAAGGGGAAAAAAAGAATTGCAATGGAAATAGTATGTGACCAGAAGCAAAATTTACCACTGAAAACACAGAGATATACATTTGAAATAATAAACAACCACAAAGCCTTTGTAATATAGTGTGCCTAATATTCATACTGATATATTCCAGTATCCCACATACCTTAATTGTCCCAGAGCGAAGTGTGTGGATTCTCGGAGCCTCAGCTGACTGTTGATGTTAATACAGGACCTGGCCAGTGGTAATTTTTTTTAAATTAGGAAATATCTGAAACATGAAAGGGAGGAAAGTCTTATGTGATGAAAATCATCTGTGCACATTAGCATGTATCACAACCAAATCATTATTTGACAGTAGACAATATTTTATTGTTGTGCCTGTCCTGAGATTTGAACTCAAGAGCTCATGCTTGTTGCTCTTGCTTGTTTTGCAGGCATGCTATCATTTGAGCCATGCTTCAACCTCAGGACATTGCTGGTTGTTTTGGAGATGGAGTCACACAGACTTTTCTGTCTCATCTGGCTTCAAACAATAATACTCCAGATCTCAATCTACTGAGTAGCTAGGATTAGAGAGAGGCATTAATTATAGTCTACAGCTTTATTTTATCCTTTCAGAAACATCAATGATCACACTTTTATTTTTATATACAGAACAACTTTGATATTTCCAGTGGATTAGTTGATAATTAACTTGGCATCTTTATGTAATTAATTTTCTCTTAACTGGAAATAAATTCTGTATATATCACATAATTGATAGAAGATATTAATTTGCTTAGTGTCTTCTCACACACTATAAAATTCAGCATTTATTTGGTCATTCATTATTTTGACTATTCTGAAAGTTATTGCATCAAATATTTTCAGTCAAAGCATCAAAATTACTTGATACAAAACAAATTAATGGCACCTTCAAATTTTCAAATTTATAAGATCACTTAAATACTTAGTAAACATGATTGGAATTATTCAGATCTCTGAAAGTTAACTAAAACTTCCAGAAAAAAAAGAAAAATATTATTATTTTTCTCAATGAAAACGGCATGGTTCTGGTAAATAAATAAATAGTGAAATATATGGTGCTTTACTTTCTCCTAGACATTCCTTCATCTCGAGGCTCACAGAAAGCATGAAAATAAGTAGCCTATATTTGTGGTGAATATTAGAAGCTAGGGACACCAGGTAATGAGGTGGGAGTTCCTTCAAAGACTTATTTTCAGAGAATTTTTGTGATTTGGCTTTTCTACTGGCTCCTTCTACTGATAGATCACTGTGAAAAGGCAGGCTCCGTTTCAACTGAAGTGGATCCAGCACAGTGAGAAACATGTCTCTCTAAGACATCCTTTGGAAACAATCAAATGCCAGTGCTTAGCTAGGCGCACAGCTGAGGCAGTAGCTAAAAGTGGAGGCAACTGATCAGCTAAGAAAGTACATGAAGTATAAAGTATCAAAGGTCCTTTGGGAGGTAGTGAAACTTCAGTGGCCACCTGCAACAAAATACAGACTGGCCCAGGAAAGCCAGTTGAAACAAACCAAATTTACAAACAACAATAAAATACAAACCATTATCTTCAAAAACTGACTTAAACAAAAATCCAAAACTGACTTAAAAACATACTTTTTATAACACAAAAACCATTTCCCGCTTTTCAGCTGGTACTCAAGCTTTATTCTCCATACTCTGTGCTTAGACAAAAATCTTCAGGCTGTTAACGGGGCTTCTGTAATGTATTTGGATGGTGTTGTGACAGCTTACAGTTTGATTGAACTGTTAGAATAGACCTTTGGGTTAAGTGGACAGCCTGCTTAACACATCAAGGCCATGGCCTTTTCTGCTGAGCACTTCCCTTCCACTAAGATTCAAACACAATCCGCAGCCATATTTCTCATTTCTTTGTAAAATTCCACTAGCCAATCCCAATTGTAGGGCTAACCTTTGAGTTCCACACTGCAATTTTTAAGCTGTCAACGAAGAAATCCACTTTACTAGCATCCAAGAACTGTAGTAAAATTGGCTGTTCTGCTTGTAAGTTGTCTTAACATCACCTTTTACTTTTATTTATTTATTTTTTTGGGAGGAGTAGGCTTGAGTGTGAAACTTCAGGGTGGCTTTGAATTGCAATACTCAATACTCAGTTTCAGCCTCTTCAGTCATTAAATGTATAAGCATGGACCACCACCAGTACCTGGATCATCAAACTCATTTTTATATTTTAAGGCAAGCACAAAAGTAACTTTAAAAATACTTACTTAATACATACACATATCCCTGGATATTATAACGGCTAGTGATTCATTCTATGACTAAGGTCTCAAAAATTAACATATGTTCAAATGCTATTGTGTTATCGACTTATACTCAAAATTAGTACATGAATGTACAGCTTGGACATAATTATTTGCACTCTCTTTAGGAAGTACATATCAAAATATCAGAAATCCTACATTCTGATAGGTGTGTACCCTCCAAATCACTAATGCTTTAATTTTGCAAAATATATATATCCATTCCTTCATAATCAGAATGCAAAAATCAAGACTTAAAAAATTAAAATCTAATTTCTAACAGTCAGAGATTTCTGAATAAACATAAGACAGTGAATATTTAACTTTATTCAGGTGAGCTTAAAGAAAATAGTTACGTTAGTTCTGTAAATTTTGTATTGAAAGCAACAAAATCAGTTGAAGATCAATTGAATCTTTTGTTATCGTTCTATATAAACAAATGATCCTTGCATTTATAAACAGTCACAGGATATTCTCAGACACAAGACTGCACTGAGACACCATTGGTCTTTCAAGTTAACACCTCGTTCCTGATTGGGTAGTTTTTACAAAAATAACATTCACCAGACAATAACCAAGCAACACTGAGTATAGAAGTGCCTCATGATTTGATGTTTGTTGTCTAAGTTTATTCAATAAAAGATTTCCTACAGTTTTATAGCTCTTTGCTTAACAACCAAAGAGATGTTGCATGATTGTACCTAAGCATCATAAAAAAATAAATTGCTGAAAACTTGTCTGTTTGATGTTTACAAAGCTACAGGTAAAGAAAAGATTAAAAGACAGTGTATTACAATGGGTTTCAGCACCTACTAAGCCTTCCACTGAATAGTCAGTCAGCTTTGCCAAGAGAGTCACAGAGTACTCCTTCTCCTGCATGCCAACACTTACGGCCAGTCATTCATTCTCCTTGTGGCATCTAAATATGCTTCCTCATTCTGAGAGCCAAAAGACTAACAAATTCTTCGGTTACCTCTAAGGGCCTTGCAATGGGAGGCAGGGAACTGATTATGTGAACCAGAAAAGGGAATAAATTAAAGGATACCAATGGATTTCTAGAAAATATCTAGAATCATTTAGATGATAGATAGATAGATAGATAGATAGATAGATAGATAGATAAATAGATAGATAGATAGATAGACAGATAGATAATGATTACAATGTAGGAGAGAGGTCCAGGGTGGACATTTAATTTGATGATTGATTTCAAGTAGATACAATTTTATACATGAAATAGAACGAAGTCACAAACAGGGTGAGAATAGGACAATTTTAGTCTGCAGACTTCAATAGCAAGAAATTACAAAGAGGAGAAGGAAGTTGGGAAAGAACGTGTGAGGAGGGCTACCAGTTGCCCTTCCTGCTTTTGCACATACATAGTGAAAGTCTATTCTGTAGAGCCGAAGCATCCTTATAAATGATAGCCCTGATCACAGCACTTCTTTGCTCCTACTCTTTAATGGCTTGCCAGTTGCTCAGAGTAAATGTCAAATGGCCATGCTAGTCTGCCAGACCATCATAGCCCGCAGTGTTCATTAACATTGTGAACTGCTACTGCTTTGTCTTTCTGGATGTTCCTTCAGTGCGCCAGCTAAACCTGATATGAGTGCCTTGCTCTCAGTGTTTTCTTCCATTGGCTGAAAACTGGACTGCTTCCACTTGCTCAAATCTTTGCTCATGTCTCACATCCTCATAATAAACTCTCCTGATCTCTCCATTTACTAGTGCAACCTTTTTCCCAGCCCTTACCCTGCAGCATGTGAAGGTCGCTTTTATCCTTATATTTCCATTGCACTCATCTTCCCAATAACATACAGAGTTTGCAAATTATGGTATTTATTGTCTATTATTCCTTTCCCCACATAAATGATCTGTTCTGTGCAACATCAACTTAGGTTCTTTGGAAAGTCTCTCTCATCAAGTAGTCATGAAGTAGTGTTCTTTGAGACTCATTTCATGCTTTATTAAAAATTTGATGGTGGGCGGTAATATAAGGAGGCAACTATAGAAAATAGTTAACTGCTATGTGATCTGGAATTGGTGCTAATTTACATTATCTTTTCAACCAATTTCTAGAAATATTTATAATTGTATGTCTTACTCATTTCTTATATCTGTATCACTCTGTTCTACTACTATATGATAGTAAATGTAATAGTTTACTAGAATATTTAGACCAGCATTGTTGTTTTAGGTTAGTTTTGTAGTTGAGTAACATCTAGTCAGAGAACACTTTACTGACCTAACTAGAGAAATTCCAAACACACTGTGCATGCATGCACATGTGCACGCATGTGCACACACGCATGCACATACACACAGACAGACACACCCCTTAACGATTGATATTTTGCCATCCTCCAGCCTCCTTGGCTGGGTAGTATATGCAGTTTTCCCTTATTTTCCCTTTATATTTACCCTTTACAAAATAACCATAGTCATTTATACTTAATGTTGTTTCTGAGATAACAATTTTTAGTGTCTCTCCTGATAATGCATTATTTGGTATGTAGAATATTAGCTCAATCCAAATAGATTAAAATAGCTTGTTCTTTTGTGAAAATCAGTGCAACTGTCACACAAATAGTGTACACTTGTCCTGTATCTTTGCCTATCTGTTGGAATGAATCTGAGCCTTTTTTGTTGCATAGATCCTACACTGCTGTGAACTGTGTGCATGAGCACTATCACATGTTGAAGAATTATGCTTGTGTTTCAGAGCCATTGTGCAGATTGTTGTTAGTTGACTACTTTGAGTGAAACGACTGTGATATGCAGGTTTTAAATAGAGAATGCCAGGTTTATGTTGATTTATTAAAGCATTTCTGTATGTAAGTTTCACGAAGTTGCATGCAAGTGAACTCAAGTGGTAATTTAGACACTCTACTGAATGGGATTTGAGTGAGTATATTGAAGAATAATCCATATTGGTGAGAGAAATGAAATTATTCAAAATACTTGGCTTGCATGAATGAATATTTGTGGGTAAAGTGAAAAACTAGGCTACTTCCAATTCCTAAAATGATTCTTCTTTTTTTCTAAAAGTTTTAAAAAAATAGCCTGATGTTAATTAATGTGAAACTGCTTACAAATAATGTGATTGGGTTTTTTTTCTGATTTCTAAGTGTGAGCTGTATTTCTTCTTGATGTTTAAGTTTAGTGCCTGAGCCAGCCAGCAGCGAAGAGGAAATCCTGATTGAGGGGGCGAGGATTAAAGAAAAAGAAAGATACAAGACAAGAGAAAAAAGACAAGAGACAGAAGATGGGGTTCAGGAGGTCTGCAGCTCAAGATAGTAGCTCAAGACTGCAGCCACGTTTATTCTTAACTTCCAGCTTATATGCAGTTTAGGAACCAGGGAATAGCATAGGGTTGCTAAAATTCAAGAACACAAAAAGGCTTTGAAGTTCTCATCATCTGATGACAGTAAAGACAGAATGAGGTTGATTAACATAGGAATGGACTCCAGGAGGACATAGTAAAGCAATTCTGGGTAAGAACTGAGTTACTAGTAAACAAATGTCCTTGCTCTTAGCATAGCCTTGTGATAACAACATAGCCAGAGGTCCCAACAATTTAGGCACTCTAAAAAGAACAAAAATGAATTTTGAAAGTATGGTTCTTCTTAACAGCATTAGTTACAAAATAACAAGCCAGACTCAACTTTTTTTTTACTGTAATGCAAATTATTTTATCCAAATGGAGCCCTTTCTGAGTCTTCTTTCTTTATTAATTTTGCCAAGGAATCATATTTCACAATTATATAGTATGTCCTTCAAATTCAATATGTAGATCAACTATCTTCCTTTTCAACAATTTCCTAAGCTAGCAACTGTCAAAAAAGTAATTCACTGATTAAGATGCATAATAGATAAGTGTGCTGTTTATATTTGCTGCTACTATACCTATAAATATAGTCTCTCAAGATGCTAATTCTGTTTATTTTCATAGTAATCAAAAGAGTACCTTTCTTTTGGTTTTCAAATTCGCATAAGGTTGCAATGGTATAGTAAGTAACGTTTTGTAGTTCTTATATTCTGTTGTTGGAAAATCAAAATTATATTAATGTTTTAAAGAATGATGTCCAGAGGTGAGAAACCTGGTACAGTGTTAGAGAGCTTGCTTAGCATGCAAGAAGCCCTAGGTTTGATTCATTGATACTAAATAAACAACTAAAAAATATTAATGATAGTAATAAAATCAATAAAATTTAAAAAGGAAAAATAATCATTAAAATTATTTTTTTTTAATCTTCATTCCAAAAAAAGAACATTATTGGTGGTGGGAATAGATGAGGAGTAGCAATGCCTCCCCAAATAAACAAGTTGTGAAATACTACACAACCCACTTTTCTTTGTAGTTCTACATGGTTGCAACACTGTGAATTTATGTATGATTTCTATATTTCACAGATTGATGGTCTATTTTTAAATTAATCAAAGTGACTCATTAATAGTAACTGTCTTGAAAAAGGAATTCACTTTTTGCTAAAAAAAAGTGCTCATTCACTTGTAATAATGATGCAAATCTTATATTGTACATGAAAGGAATTAATTTGCTATTTTACAAAGAGGTACACTATTAATATTGTTCTTAAAATAGTTTTGCTATTATTGTATACATTAATATCCTCTCACTTACTATTTATTTAATTTAGAATTGCTTAAGTTACAGCTTAGAATGAATGATGTATATGTATGTATACACAGAATATATATGTATGTATAGATATATAGTATATATATATACCCATATATACGTACACATACAATATGTGACAGGGAAATGTAAATGGTCTTTATCTTACTTTCATATTAAACTACTGTTGGGTTGACATTCTTTAAAAATGAAACAAAATTAAAGTTGTTTGCTAGTTTTCTTCCAATAAGGTGACATATGCTAAAAATTTACTTCTTTTATTCTGCATATGTTCTGTGTTACTTTATTTCCAGTCTTCTTATTCCCTTTGATCTAACTGACAACTGCAGTCTTTTCACTTCAAGAGAGACTTAGATGATATTATGTATGTTACGTTTTTGTGTTACAGGATTAACCAAAGTTTTATTCAAGATTAATTGCAGTTATTGTCATCAGATATCACATGTGACAGCTCTTAGGGCTGGCTCTAAGTTTAATGAGGATACTGTTCTGTTATTTTATGGTGGGTTTTTTTTTCAGGTACTGTAACTTTTTCTGAAATTATGATGCCATAGTCATTATTTTACTGGGAGTGGGTAGAGTGGTATGGAGAATTTTCATAATAATAGAAATCTTTTCAGCAAAAAAAATAAAATGTAATAAGTTCCTAGAGGTAAATGATATCTAACTATACACATACAATATACAAACACACCCAAGCAGAAGCCATTTGAAGACATATCTCTGCAGGAGGCATGATTTTTGAGGAAGGCCATTACATGACAGAGGGAATGAGTTCTTTTGCCTTCTTGGCAGGAATTTCCCTGCAGGAGCCTTGCAGGCATCAGAATCATTCAGACTGGTTTGCTGTGTGTTCTAATGTGTTGGGTTTCTGTCTATTTTCCCAAGGGGGAAGAAAAAAAATATTTCCTCTTCCTCAAATCTACAGTTTTCTGAATCAATGGGGCTGTAGTGGTAGTGATGAAATGTATATTTTCTCAAGGCAAATATTTGCTCAAATTGTTAGTAACATCCAGGAAGAGTCATTATAGCGTTATATGCTGATCAAGCTATTTTTTTAGGACATTGGGTGTTTGCTGTTTTGTTGTTTTTTAATTTTTTTCTCTTCAGACAATGCTATACATATTTGTATATAAATATATAACAGAAAAATAAAACGGCTTGATTACAGGAGTTGTTTTTTTTTTTTTATGTGTGGGGCACATTATTATTTGAGCACATGTGAGAGAAATGAGGATGAAATAATTAAAGCTAGGGTAGGTAAGTAAGGAAATAAAGTGTGTTGATTCATTCATAAACTAGCCCAGGACACTCATGTGCTTATTGACCTTGGATAATAAAGTTCTTCTAAAATATTCACAAAGATATTGCATTGATAGGGGTTGGAACTACTTAATGGGTTTCTTTCACTGAGATAAAAGCAGAGTATTTTCTATTCTTGAAAGAATAGACAATGATCTATGCGCTTCCTTTTATATAATACAGGCCCTTCCACATTGTCTTCCATCTTTAAAGACAGTAAGGCCAATTATCTTTTTTTTTTTTTTCACAGCCCATTGTGGTGCATCTAATTTTTCTTTATTGCCTACACTTAGAGTAACCTGTTTTTACACTGGAAACCCAGATAATTTCTAATAATTTTCATCTCTTCAAGTCAGATGATACTGATATTATCAATTATCATGTAATTTATTAATTTCTTCTTGTTTCTTTTTTCTTTTTTTTTTTTGCCAGTCCTGTGGCTTGAATTCAGGGCCTGAGCACTGTCCCTGCATTCTTTTTGCTCAAGGCTAACACTGTACCACTTGAGCTACAGTGCCACTTCCGGTTTTTTTTAAATATATGTGGTACTGAGGAATCAAACCCAGGGCTTCATGTATATGAGGCTAGGAGTTTACCACTAGGCCATATTCCCAGCCCCCTAATCCCTTCCTTGGTTAAAAAATATACTCAAAAGTTGCTGAAATCTAGCAACTGAAATCTCCTGGGACCATTACTGTATTGTCTTCTATCACCAAAATTATTTTCTTCTGAAACTAGTCTTATCTCTGTATTAATTTACATGGTGTTCATAATACATATACTATAGGTAAGATTGGGGCTTAAACTTGGCCAAGTTAGTGTGTGAAGATGTTTATTTTTTTTAAGTTTTTATTATCAAACTGATGTGTGTGAAGATGTTTAATATGTCATTCAATAATATCAAACATCAATTTTCTCATGGAAATTAAAAATTCTCCAAATAAGGGGCTGGGGATATAGCCTAGTGGCAAGAGTGCCTGCCTCGGATACACGAGGCCCTAGGTTCGATTCCCCAGCACCACAAGGCTAGCGCCTTGAGCGGGAAGAAGCCAGGGACAGTGCTCAGGCCCTGAGTCCAAGGCCCAGGACTGGCCAAAAAAAAAAAAAAAAAAAAAAAAAAAAATTCTCCAAATAAGCAATAGCAACTCATTACTGGAAAATAAATACTGAAGGAACTTTTTTTTTCTTTCAAATTTTTATTATCAAACTGATGTACAGAGAGGTTACAGTTTCATACATTAGGCATTGGATACATTTCTTGTACTGTTTGTTACCTTGTCCCTCATACCCCCCTCCCCCCTCCCCCCTCCCCCTTACCCTTCCCCCCCCCCAGGTGTTCAGTTCACTTACACCAAACAGTTTTGCAAGTATTGCTTTTGTAGTTGTTTGTCTTTTTTACCCTGTGTCTCTCAATTTTGATATTCCCTTTCAATTTCCTAGTTCCAATACCAGTATAAATGGTTTCCAATATACTCAGATAAGATTACAGAGATAGTGTAGGTACAACCACAGGAAGGTGATACAAGAACAACATCAATAATAGAAGCTACAGATACACATGGGACGTTGAAAGTAGTTACAACTGTGATATAACAATTGTCTCCATAACATGGAGTTCATTTCACTTAGCATCATCTTCGGTGTTCATAAGGGTATAGCTATTGGGCCTTGTGCCCCTCAGTAGACGAATGGATCAGGAAAATGTGGTACATATACACAATGGAATTTTATGCCTCTATCAGAAAGAATGACATTGTCCCATTTGTAAGGAAATGGAAGGACTTGGAAAAAATTATACTAAGTGAAGTGAGACAGACCCAAAGAAACTTGGACTCTATGAAGGGACTTTTTAAGACACCCATAGCTTTCTTGACGATGTTCCACTCCCAAACCAAAGAAATTGAACTTCTTTATTTACCTTCTGTATTATTTTTACATTCTCACTGAATTTAAAACTGAAATGTAAACTTGATTGTGCTACGTCATAACTTTTTTTTCCCTAAAACTTGACAGTTTAACAGCACTTTCAAATTTTTACCACACCATCAAGCTCCAAACTACATTAGGAGTTTTGTTTTTGTATTTGTTTTGGATTTTGGAATATAGCTTTTATTCAGAGATTGTTTTGTGTACTATGGAGCACATAGAAACACTATAATTAAAAAAAAAGTGTATGTAAAGAGCTACTTTATCTTCTTGCCTTTGTAAAAGAGAAAGTCAATCTAACATTTGTAACCATAGCTAAACCCAATTTCCAGTCCATAAAGATGTAAGTGGGAGCATCCTGTTTAATGTTGTACATTAATATGATAGAAAACAATTACTTGAGCATAGATAAGTAGAGCCATACTGGCAATATGTTACCATCATATTATGTCCACACATCAGAAAATATATAATTACTACATTTAATACTAAAGGATCTTCAATATAAAATTTTGTTGCAAGTACTAAAGGTGCTGTACAGAGGATTAGCATTTCAAGAATCAGGTAATGAGTAAATTTCTTGGACAATGTCATCCTTTTCTTTGATTTCCTCCCAGTTTCCCCTTCTTATTCTTGCTCACAAGTTGCATAGTACATTGTCCACATGGTATATACCGAATACCGTGAATTCCTTTGAATGCTAGAGTTCTTATAGGTTGTACACTCTTAATATATTTTCTTTCAATAATACCACATAGTTTTGTTTTTGTTTTTGTCATTTTAGGAACCAAAGTCTTTCCACTTAGAATTGTCTCAACTTGTATGTTAGAAGTGGCACTTCCAGTCATTTAAAATGTCATATTGTTTTTATGTTATGTCACTTTCAGCATAATTTTAAATTATACCAACCTACTTAATAGCTTATTTCCCCACACTTAGTAATGCTTTCTTAAACACCTTATGTTAAAAGTGATCTTTCAGCATTTCATAGAATAAATGGCTATTCCTTATGTCTTAAATACATAAAATACTGTTGGCCATTGTTAAAATGTTTCTCTTTTTGTTATATTTGTTAATATAACAGTGAAAATACCTTACAGGGATATAATTTACTCACTAAATAGAAATTTAAAATTATTTGAAAGGTCAAGTGGATAATGTCTTTAAACACAAAATAATGCAGTATTAGTCATTTATTGGAAAAATATAATAAAACATTATAGAAGTAATGGCATATTTTATGAGGATAATGAGGATTTATATCATAAACACATTTTCAAAACTCACAATATAAAGAATTTTATTAAACAAAGAGAACTTTCTCTGACTAATATGATACAAACTTTTAGTTATCATTCTGTGATGATACAGAGCGGTGACAGTTCTAAATTGTTCCTATCATAAGAATATTTCTAGTAGATTGTGATAGTAAGTCTGTCACAATAATATTTTTCAATCACAATATTAATTTTAAGGGGCTAGAAATATGGCCTAGTGGTAAAATGCTCGCCTCGTATACATGAAGCCCTGGCTTCGATTTGTCAGCATCACATATATAGAAAAAGCTGGAAATGGCACTGTGTCTCAAGTGGTAGAGTGTTAGCCTTGAACAACAAGAAGCCAGGGACAGTACCCAGGCCCTGAGTTCAAGCCTCAGGACTGGCAAAACAAAACAAAACAAAGCAATATTAATTTTAGTGTAATCTTCTAATTTCCCTCTCTGCCATCAATTTATCTATCATTTATCATCTGTTCATCTGCATGAAATTATCTATCTAGATATCAATATCATTAAAATATTCAATATTAACCAAAATATAAACTAAAATCAAATTTTTACAATGCCAAGAAGATTTAATAAGCCATGTTTTTGTTTCTCCACTTATTCAACTTTTGAGCTCATGTCATATGTATTTAAGTTTATGTCGGTGATTAGCATTGCCAAAAGTTGTGAAGAAGTGTAGGGCATATAATGAAATAAAATTGTAGCTCTTCATTGCTTAAAATTTTTGTACTTAGATGTTTAATTTCTTTTAAGAGTTTCACTTTTTAATTTTTTATGTTTTGGGGCTGGGACTCAGGGCCTGAGCACTGTCCCTGAGCCTCTTCTGTGTATGTGGTGCTGAGGGCTTCATGTATACTAGGTGAACACTTTACCACTAGGCCATATTCCCAGCCTCAGGTTTGTTTGCTTTTTCTTAATTCTCTTACTTTGCTGTATTTATGTTTGTCTCTGGTTTTACTTTCCCTGAGATTGTCTTGGAAAACCATTCTTACTAGGCAAGCACTCTACCACTAAGCTACATTCCCAGCCCCCTAGATATTTAATTTTGAACAATATGATATTGAAAAACAAGGCATGCAGAGTTAAACAATAATTACCATACTAGCAATGTATTATTGCTTCAAAGCATGTAGTAGTTGGGCATTAGTGGCTCATGCCTCTAATTCTTGCTACTCAGGAGCCTGAGATATGAGGACTGCAATTTGAAGTCAGCCTAGGAAGAAACATCTGTGAGATTCATCTCCAATTAACTATAATCAACAGCAACAACCACAACAAATCACCTGAAATGGAGCAGTTAGCACTGGGACAACTTCCTTATTTGTGCCACTGTTTTCTTATTTTGCTATTTCACTACCATTTAAACAAATTCTTTATTCTATTTGTGTTGAATATTGGTATTTGGATATCCAGCTTCTATTCCTTTCTTAATATAATACACACAGTATCATTTTCTAGGTATAAATTATAGTACCATTTGGAAAGCATATCTTAGTTGATCTTCTCCCAGCCTATATCGTTCCTAAAAGTTTTGTGGCACACTTGGCAACAGTTCAATCCTCATATCTTAAAGTTTATTACCCCCAGGGCCAGCCTCATTCATTTCACTCAGAATTTGTCTCCATTCTTCTCCATAGTGACTACAATCTGTCTGACTTTTTTCTACCCCAATTATTACTTGCTGATCTTTGGGAAAATATTCACCTAATGTTGTGTGACTTAGTCCTCTGAACATTTGATTGTCACTTCAAATGTCATCTCCAATTATGGTAATTTTGAATTTTACTATTCAAGAACTCAATTTTATTAACATTGGATTCTAAATTATGTAACGTTATCTTAGCTATATGATTACTGATATATATATACATATATATGTACACACACACACACACACACACACACACACATATATATATATATATATATATATATATATATATATATATATCCTACAAAGATTTCAAGCTTTGTTAGGTCAATGCCTCACAATGCCTCAGTACAAAGTAAGTTCTCAGCACCTTGCTTTCAAATTAATGATTGAAACCGTAAGTGACTCAATAAGTTTATGATGTCTCTCAGAATCCCCAGCCCTGAATTTAATTATTTTCCAAGGTATAATAATAACAAATGGGAGTGCACCTCTTTGCATAGATTTTAAAATTAAAATAGTTTTATTAAGGTTCTTAGATAAGCTAGACTATGTAATCATTATTCTTCAACATTAGATGGATCTATAGGAATGTAAGGTGAAATCCCCTTGTTAAACTAATTGATTCAAATAAAAGATAAAAAGGTGAAGTTGCAAATCATTTTTATTCTAGTTTGTGTAACATCATGCAACTAGAAAAGAACACATGTGCAACTTACAATGCTTTCTTAGCAATAACAAAATGAGACAGCCTAAATCCAAGCAGTACCAATGCTCTTCATTTATGGGGAGCTTATTAGGTGGACACTTCTGGTGAACATATACAGTACTTTCTTATTTTTTATATTTCAGTGTGCTAGGTCTATCCCAGTCATTGTCCCTAGTTCATAGTTTAATATTTTGATGTTCAGGGGATTTAAGTAACTTTCAGAAAACTTAGTCTTCTTGGATAATTTCATCCCAGAACTCTCTGGGATAAAATCAGTTTATTCTTTTAGTATCGCCTGACTGTCATTTGTACATCATGATACACTTGTATACATAGACATCTCCAAATGGGAACTGATAGTAAATAAATAAATGAAGGATTTCTTTTATTTGTTTGTTTGATTTTTTCCCCTGAAGTTCTCCCATGTCTCACTTAGTGTCCTATTCTATATACTTGATTTTTGAGAAAAGCATAAAAACTAGTAATGCAACCCAAGACAAACTTACACATCCATCGAATGAAATAACTTTGCCTTTTTTTTTCTGGATCACCCAGATCCACCAATGAAATGATAAAGTGATGTCAATTTTTATTGGGCTAAATATTTAGCATTATTTAATATTTTCAATATGGATTTAATGTAAAATAGCTTGAAATTTTAATATTGACATTACTAGTACTGATACTCATCTGTGGGACCATGTGTGTTCACTTTTGTATTCCTAAGGTGAGGTTTGTTTTGGTTTGGAGATTTTGATATCACTCAGAAGATCATATCTGCCCGTGGTGCAAATCAAAGTTGGAATATCTTCAACCTTATTGGAGGCAGCCAGGTCATAGAGGGCTTAAAGAGAATATTGGAGCCCTGGTCAATTACTGATTGTTTTCTGAAACTATGAGCTGAGCAGCCTTGTTCTACCCTACTTTTGCAGCATGCTATTAGAGCTACAGCCCAAGAGACTAAACAACTAGCTGACATATGGGAAACTGTGAGTCAATAGATTTTTTTCCCCTTTATGTTTTCATCTCAGGTATTTTTGTCACAGCAATGGTCAGCTGATTAATACAAGATATTTCCTAGAAACCATATACTTAAGACAAGATCTGTTTATTGAGTACCAGAAGTAGGGAAATTCATGAGGAGTGACAAAAGCAGTGCCTGTAGATTTTGGGGGGACAGATTGTGTCTAATTTTCTTCCCAACTGTCATACTATGGCAATGGCATTTTGAAAACAAATAGGTTTTCTTTCAGGTAGGAAGTCTGGCACCACCAAATGTGAGGCAGGTTCTTTGTTCCCTATTGACAGAAAGCACAAGCTCGGGTTGAAATTTGTCCTGTGCCTGTGTGTGAAAGCTAAGGTCATAGAAACCTCACATTCATGATCTCCAAGGAAAATGTAACTTTTCCCCTGTAATCTATTTAGTACCTGCATCTTCACTTATATTTGTAATTATAACTATTATAATGCAAACTCAATAGATATTTATTGGCATGAATAACTCACATAGAGAAATACTTTGAAAAGCCGCAGCAATGTGGCTTCCTCACTGTGCCTACTCCCCTGCAGACAGATATAGACATCTTCCCCCTGGATTCATTTTTGCCCTCATCCTTTTCTCAGAGGGCATCAGAATCTCTTATTAATCTCTTCTGAAAGTGTCCTTTTTTATAGATTAATGTCACCAGTGTGACGCTTCAAAATTATTTACAAGCAACTCATGTCATTCATTTCATCACGAGTCACAGAGATTGAAATTAGTAACCAAATCCTTCTTTTTAGTATCGTTTAAGTGGAGGCAAAGAATTACTTAAAAATCTAGGACTTGATTGTGACTTGTAGTAAATGAATAGATAGCACAAACTTTCAATTGTTACTGACAATTTAAAACTTTTAAAAATTGTTTTATGAATGTACTTGTAAGATGTACATTCAAATCAAACTGCAAGAATATCACAGAAAATGGATATCAAAATAACTGTGAGAAAACATCAGAAGAACACACTTTATGTGGACAATTGCAATAAACAGACAAAACTGCATAGGATCTAAGTATTTAGATATCATCTCATACATAGTATGCATATTCATAAAAACATATTTATCAGCGGGCTGGGGATATGGCCTAGTGGCAAGAGTGCCTGCCTCATATACATGAGGCCCTGGGTTCGATTCCCCAGCACCACATATACAGAAAATGGCCAGAAGTGGTGCTGTGGCTCAAGTGGCAGAGTGCTAGCCTTGAGCAAAAAAGAAGCCAGGGACAGTGCTCAGGCCCAGAGTCCAAGCCCCAGGACTGGACAAAAAAAAAAAAACACCAAACACATATTTATCAGATATGTATAGGCACATTATGTCAAAGAATTTAAATAGTTAATTTTCATTAAGAGACAAATAGTTTGATTGATCTCTTAAGATATTCAGTATGATCTCTAATTGTGGTAAAGATGCAACCCATGTGACTTCTTCAGCATTATTGATGAAAGTCACTGAGATTGCAACTATGAGGCTTAGAATAAACTAACCCCATTTTGATCCACTCCCATTGTAATTCTGGAAAATATATCAACAGACTTATTAATCCAACTACAAAACAAGAACTCTGTAAATAAATATATAGCACAATTTCACACCCTATTCTACATATTAAATGTATTCTGAAATCCTTGAATACATGAGCTTTATTTGGATTGAATAGCATACTGCAGTTTTTCTCTTAGTAAACAATGTGTGTTTTAATAAATTCCCCTAAATTTCTAAAATCAAAATGTTTGTATAACTCTCTATTTTCTCCAATATACATAGTAGATATATTTGCTACCCACAGCACAGGCACATCAGTTCAACGCACACACACACACACACACACACACACACACACAGAAACACTCAAAATCTCAGACACAATACTGATAATTCAAATTACTGGAGGTGGCCTATCATATAATTCTATTTACTCCAGTGAATTTGATTTTTGATACTTGTTTATATTACTTACAGATACATTACTGCTAATAATCAATCTTTGTGGCACTCTGGTTTTAATAATGTTTGGAACTTCTAACTTTAAATTGTATGCATCATAAATATGATAGGAACGATTTCTCACACCTTTATACCTATTTGGGAGGCTGAGTCTTGGAGGACTGAGATTCAAATCTGGATTGGACAGAAAAGTCTTCGAGCCTCTATCTCACATTAAACAATAAAATGCCAGACTGGAGGTGTGGCTCAACTCATAGAGTACCAGTATTATGTTTTTATACACTTCCCAAACTAACATATGACTCAAGTTTTGCTCAGACTTTTCATTATTTATTAGGTATTTTGTTATTTTTTTCATGCATCCATGAGTCATATTTATCACAATGAGACAGATTAAAAATTGTATTACACATAATTTCTAAGTACTGTTTTAAAAAGATGTTCCGCCAGGCAAACTAATGATGCTAGATATAATCTGTTTAACAAAATTTTGATGTTGTATTTACATCAGGTAACCTGAATATTTAAAAATTCATCCATAATATTTTTAATACATGCAAATCTGCTAAGTCTCAGATATCAAATGAAATGTACTTTCACCACAGTGATTTCTCTTCATATATACATATATATTCACATATGTGAATATATATGCATATCCATATATGTGTATGTGTGTTTAAGTAAGGCCATGCTAAATTTTTCGAATAAGCTTGAGACTTGCAATGTTCATATCTCATCTTCCCTAGCACAGGGGAGTTATATGTGGTGACATAGTGCTGCTATATATGGTGCTAAGTAATTGAACCCAGTTGCAGACTTCATGTGTAGGAGACAAGCACTCTACCAACTAGGCCATATGCTCAGTCCTTAAACTTTTATTTAAGTCTTAAAAATTATTTAAATTTATTTTATTAGATTGACCTTTCTTTAAATTATTTGAGCACAATTCTTTATTTTATTATTATAAAGATGATGTACAAAGGGTTTATAGATACATAAGTCAGGTAGTGAGTACATTTCTTTTTGAAGGGTGTTACCACATCCCTCATTTTCTCCCAGGTTTTTCCCTTCTGACCCTCCTCCCTAACAAGTTCTGTAATTTATTTTTAACATAGTGTCACTAGAGAACCACTGCTGAATTTATTTACCCTTTTGTCCCATCATTTCTGTGGAGAGAACAATTCTTCAAAATTATTTCCAGAGATATCTCATTTTTTCCTTAATTTTTTTTCTTTGTTTACATCCTCTCCCTATTCTCACACTAGGGAGCTTCTTTGTCTCACCTTTCTTGTCAGCAACAGGGAGCCCCATATATCCTTGACTATAGAGAAGCTTGTTTGTGATAATTTGTTTTGCCATAATATTTCTTTCTTCCAGGCTTATCATTTCCGGAGGGAAACAAAAAGTTCAATTCAAGAAATCTTCTGGCACTTGTCATTAAGCCAGGGTAAAGATTATTGTGCAAACAGGAAGACTTTGTCCTCAACAAGCCCTGAGATTCTCCATCACAGCACAGCAGCCAGGAAAACAAGTAGAATTTCACCCCATGAAACTGAAAAGCAGCTACTTTCAAAAAGCTGAATTTCAGCAGTAAAATATGGAGCTTGTCATGGTAGTTACAACTGGGGACTCTCTTAGCACTTTGCTCTTCTGTCATTAGGCTGTGAGTCTTCACTCATCTGAAATCTCTGCCAAACACTTAAAAAAATAGTCACATAATTATGTACAGAGAAAGATACACCTGAGATTTGTTGAATGTAAGAGAGGAGATGATGGTTCTCAAAGAAACATTATGTACTCCAAAGAAATCTTTGTAATTAGGTCTGGTGATTTTTAAATTTCCTTGACAGTGTGTATTATTCTGGTTTGTATGCATTGCCACAGAGTTAGGTCGGCTTATTTTTGCAATGCTGAATTTCGCAATATACCCTGTAAGAAATATTTTGTCTTTAAGAAAAGAGCTATCCATTTATACTGAAGCCTTTCATAGGAAAGTATTGAGAAAACAAACAAACAAACAAAGAATATGAAAAGTGACTCTCTTGAGAGAATAGTGGAAGCTACAGGTATAGGGCATAAATAAAAGCCATGCACAAGCAAGGTGTTAAATTGTGAGTTCAGTCATTGTTACTGAAAGTAGAGAGAGTCTATAGAGAAAGCCAATTCTTTTCTTCTCTTTTTTTTTTCTTTTCTTTTTATGTAATGAGGGCAGACCTGCTTGGGAAATAGAGCATGATGATTGAGGTGGCATATTAAAATTCTTGTTACCTTCAGATGAATTCTCACTATACACATACTGGATTCTAGTTCAGCATTCTGAAATCAAATTAGTCTTATTACATTTATTATGCCTAAAATTCCAATGCATATATTCAAGGAAGGGGCTAAAATAAGGTTATAAATAGTTCCTTATTGCCTTTAGTGATTTTTGTTAGTTTTTTTTTTCTAAAATGTAACCTAAATCCAAGTGAATCTCCAACAATTCTATTTATTAAGAAGTGGAATACATAAATTTAATAGAAGCTTATAAGTGTTCAAAGATGGTGACACATTTCCCTAGAGGATTCTGCAGTTACTTTCCACCCCAAACCCCCCTCCCCCTGCCCAGGGTAATGGAGTTTGAAGTCTGAGCAACTTTGTGTATTCTACTACCTAAGCCATACTTCCAGTCTATATAATTAACGATAGAGTCTAGAGGTCTTTTCTTCCCAAGCTGGCTTCAAATTACTATTCTGCAAGTCTCAGCTCCCTGAGTAGTCAAGATTAGAGACATGAGTCACCAGCACTCAGAGCCAATGTGCATCTTGCATTCAGTGCAGCACAAAACATGGCAGGAAGAAAACCAAAGGACTAAAGTTATGTGATGATGCCTCTGTATGTCCCTTTATCTTTGAAATTCATTATATAAACTTTTATAATAATTGAGCACATTTAAGAACTCTTTAAAATAAAAAAAAATTATTTTGCCATCCCGGAAAAACAAAATGATTATGATTTAAGTGAAGGAAAATGGACTGGAGGTAGCACAGTTTTATTTACAAAACATCTCCTCAAAATAGATTTAACCGTCACCTTGGAGAGGACCTATGTGAATGTTGTTATCCAGCACAAAATATAACTTATACTCTGTCATAACAAACAAACAGTGTGGTGGTTGACATTGGTAACCCTGGCTGTGTGGGACACAGATTTTATCCAGGATATTTTATTTCTTTAAAAAAAAAAAAAAAGTAGGGCTGGGGATATAGCCTAGTGGCAAGAGTGCCTGCCTCGGATACACGAGGCCCTAGGTTCAATTCCCCAGCACCACATATATAGAAAACGGCCAGAAGCGGCGCTGTGGCTCAAGTGGCAGAGTGCTAGCCTTGAGCGGGAAGAAGCCAGGGACAGTGCTCAGGCCCTGAGTCCAAGGCCCAGGACTGGCCAAAAAAAAAAAAAAAAAAAAAAAAAGTAAGCCCAAGTTGTTGCTTTTATATAATGCTTTCATTATTTTTGCAGATGAATAGATGCATCAGTAGATAATTGCTTTGATTTTCATTACGTTCTATCTTTCCTTTTCTCTCTTACTTTCCCTTGCTCCCTGTCTCTTTTTGTCTGCTTTCCATCTTTTTCTCTTGCTCCTTCCCCTGTCTCTCCATGCCTCCACCTTGTGTGGGCTGGCAATTTGCTTTGCCCCCAATAAGCTCCTTTCATCCTGAAAAAAAGAAGTCGTTCAAATGGTCTTCTTTAATTCCTTGTCTTCATTTCTATTTAGTTTATTTGAATTTGGTGGTATCCAGGTATTTCCTATTACTTGTGTTAAATTCAATGTGATATGATCAAAGATCATTGTTTGCTTCACTTGAATCATTGCAACCTTATTGAATTTTTTGTGTGTGAACTACCACATCATTTATCTTAGTAATTGCTCTATGTGCACTTGGAGTAAATCCATCATCAGGATTATAACAGAATGCAGGAGCATGACCAAATTTTGCCTCATGGACATGTATGACATAAGCAAACAACATGGATTATGATTTCCTTCCATCAATTTTGTAGAAAATCATACTGGAATTCAATTCCCAGCCGCGATTTTGAATTTGTCCTTTTACTCTTGTTATCATAGCAGACTTTACTCACAGTATTTTGAAACTGTGTTATGAGTTGCTTAAACATTCAGCATATAATATCTTCTTGATAAATTATCCCCTTTTTCATTGTCAAATGAGATTCTCTATCCTTGGTAATATACTTTGTCCTGAAACATGTATGTATGCTGATAAATCAAAATAATGATAATAAGTAGACATAACAAAGATTTCCTCTGCTTCAGTAGAAACATTTTGTCTCTCTGTTTCACACAAAGTTTGGAGACATATTACAGTTTGGAAACAAAGATTAATTGCATCTATCACAGACAGACCAAAATTGTATGAGACATTTTTGCACTGTGTAAGTTTGACACATAGTGTTAGACATGGTAATAACTGTAGAAGAGAAAGCCACTCCAATATATGAATTATTTATTTATAATTTACATCTAATTTCCACAAAGGAGAGAAACATACATCTTTTGTCTCTCTGAGCTTGACTTAATGTATTTTTTTCCACATCAACCATTTCTCTTATCATTCTTATCAAGATCTGTTTTGTTTCCATTAGACAAATTGTCTTAATAATTCCTAATAAAACTGTTAAATAATAACTCCTAATAAAACTGCCCTGTTATTTAAATGGTTTATTAGAGTAAAGGGGTGGACAGGTGCTTGCTTATAATTCTAGCTACTCTGGAGTTAGAGGCAAGAGTATGGCAGCTCCAGGGCAGCCTAGGTAAATTTAGAGAGACTTGAATTTTTAATCAAAGAATATTTCTGATTTATGTGTGTATGTGTGTATGTATGTTTCTTTAATATATATATGTTATATAATATACATATATATATAACATACATATATAGCCAGGCCTGGGGCTTGAACTCAGGGCCTAGGAACTATCCCTGAACTCCTGTTGCTCAAGGCAGTGCTCTATCACTTGAGTCACAGATCCACTTCCAGCTTTTTCTGTTTATGTGGAACTGAGGAAATGAACACAGGACTTTATGCATGCTAGGCAAGGGATCTACCACTAGGCCACATTCCAGGCTGAAATCTTCTAATTTTGAAATTCAGAACAAGTGGGGATTCAAAGATTGATTTTATAATAGGGCTTTGTGAATATAGTAACACAAGTCCTTTCCTTTAGGAATTTTAAGCCATTTTTTAATTAGCCTATGAATCCTTGGAATAATTTTTGTCTGATAAGAAATACATATTTCAAATGGTATGTTGAAAATAACAACGATAATGATAAACCACTTATTTCTATAACTTGGAGTTCATTTCTCTTAGCATCATCTTATGTGTTCATATGTACTAGCTATTGCTCTATTGTGATCTTCTGCTAGGACTCTCCTAGACATGTACTAATTATTACAAATGAGGGAAACAATAACATCCAAATTTCTTTGAGTCGGGCTCACTTCACTTAATTGGATTTTTTTCTATGTCTTTCCATTTCCTTACAAATTAGGCAATGACATTCCTTCTGATGGAAGCATAGAATTCCTTAGTGAATGTGCACCACATTTTCTTGATTCATTCATTTACTGAGGGGCATCTGGGTTGGTTCCATATTTTAGCAATGGTGAATTGTGCTGCAATGAACATAGTTGTACTGGTAGCTGTAGTGTGGTCTTCCTTGTAATGCTTTAGGTAGATGCCCAAAAGTGGGGTTGCTGGGCCATAGGGTCTCTAGGTTTAGTCTTTTGAGGAATCTCCACACTGCTTTCCAGTGACTGAACAAGTTTGTGCTTCCAAAATTGTAGATGGGTTCCCTTTTGGCCACATACCCTCCCGCATCTGTTCTTATTCATTTTCTTGATAATGGACATTCTTACTGGGGTGAGGTGGAATCTCAAAGTTGTATTGATTTGCTTTTCTTTTATGGCCAGTGATCTTAGGCATTTCTTCATGTTGGCCATTCTCATTTCCTTTCAGAGAAGTCTCGCTTTAAGTCCATTTATTAAGAGGGTAGTTGTTTTTTTTAACAATTTGGGGGAACTTAATTTTTTGAGTTCAAAGTAAATTTTAGATATGAGGCTCTTGTCTATTGTAGCCAGTGAAAACCTAATCCCAATATGAAACCTTTCTGTTTATTTTGTTAGCTTTGTCCTTTGCCAAGCAGAAGCTCTGCAGTTTGATGCAGTCCAGTTGTCCAAACTTTCTTTGATTTGTTGTGTTTCTGGGCCTTTATTAAGGAAGTTTTTGCCTGTGTCAAGGAGTCCAAGTATTTCTCCTATTCCTTCCTGCAGTATTTTCAGGGTATCTGATTATCAATGTTGTTATTTTTCAATGTACCATTTGAAATTCTGCCTTTTTCTTTTGTCTTCCCTTCCCCACATGGTTTTACCCCAGGTGTCACTGTAACTGATTTTGGTACCCTGGATATTGTATATACTTTTATCAGAACTAGGGAAGAGGAAGGGCTCATCAAAATTGAGAGATAAAGGGTAAAATGCATGATCAATACCTACAGAACAATATGCTGTGAACAAACTGTACAACTTAGGTCTGGGGGAGGGTACTGGGGGGGAGGATGTGGGAGAAAATGAGGGAAGAGGTAACAAGTTTGATAAGAAATGTATGCATTGCCATAAATATGAACCTGTGTATATCACTTTGACAATAAATAAATAGATTGACTTTAAGAAGAAACAAAGATTATAGAGTTATTTTCTATGCAGAATTAATGTTAATATCTAATTTGTTGACATTTCACAAATGATAGCATCTGGTAAAAGATGCAAAATTTCCAATTCAGTTTTGCAAGAATTAGACATTTCTGTTTTTTCAAATTAGTTACAATACTATTGTCACTCAAAAATAGTTCAGCATTACCAGTAATTTGATTAAAATATCTTTGGAAATGGCACCAGTGACTCACATCTGCAATCTTTGCTAATCAGAAGACCCCAAACTGAGGTTCACAGTTCTAAGCCAACCCAGGCAGCAAAGTTCATGAAATTTATCTCCAATTAAACACCAAAACACTGACAACAAAAACAATAGCAAACCTTAAGTGGAGCATGTGGCTTAAGTTGTAAAACACTTGAGCCAAAAATAGCTTAGGAACAGTTGCCAGTCCTGGCAAATTCAAGTTCCAGTAGTGGCACCTAAATAAACAAACAGAAAGAAAGATTTATAAAGTCTCAATTAAAAAAAATTCTTAACTTTATATTTTATTGATTAATGTTTGTACATGATATTGCTGCTGTTTATAAAGTTTTTAAGAATAAGCAGTAAAGCTACTTCAGAAATACAATCACAGCACTTTCTTATATTACAATGAACATTCACAGAGGAACAAAGGGTGATATATTTATGTATCTTTAATAGTTTTCAATTGCTGTGGGGCAGACCTGGAAGTCAACTAGCTGGCCCCACTTGTTTCTCAGTCTTGGGGCCACGTGTGGCTAAGATAGCTGCACTTAACAACGCGCAGCTGCTACAAGTGTCTTTGGTTACAGCCCAAGGTGGTTCTGTGGGCTGTGACGCCCTGGCTCTTCTGCCCTTGATGCCATCCCTTACATGCTCATGCCTCCCCTTACAGTCCCTAGATAGGTGCACACACCTCCCCTTCCTGCCGATCTTAGACCTGATTGGCTCCTGTGCCTTATACTAGTGGCAAGTACTTCCCAATAAATGAGATCTTGCATGACTTGACTCCCAGGCCGTCTGATTGTTCTCCGGTGAGGGAGGGCTGCGTGCGGGCGGTCTGCCGACCCTTTTCTTTTCTTAGTTCATCCAGTTTGGGCTTGCCTTCCCTGACTCTCCCGCGGGTCGGGTGAGGGGGGAAGGGGTCTAAAGACCCCGACAACTTTCCTTGTACTTTTTTTCTTCAATTTTCTTAACACTCACTTGAAGTAGATTTTTTTTTTTAAGGTAAAACATACATATGTGTATTTTAATCTTCTGTTACAAAAATGTAACCATGTTTACAATGTGCTAAACAAAAAAAAGGCATATTAAGCAAGTAACAGCACTAATTAGCAAGTTAAGTTCATCAGCTATTACTGCTTCCATCTCAATTAACCTTTAAAATTTTTCTGTTAGAGTACTTCTGAAAAAAAATCTCAGATAACTATAGAGTGTTTTATGTAAATTATACCTATATGTTAAATAAATGTATGTTCACCTAGTTAATATGGTAAGTAACTAAGTTACCTATTATAATTTGATATATCTCTTTTAGTTACCTAGTATCTTAGGTGACTATGTTATCTAGTATAATTTGATGTATCTCTTAAGTAACTTACATTTTAGTTCTGTATCACTCAATAACCAACAACCTTTGTTTAAAATGATTTAATAGTCACATAGTAAGAACTTTAAATAAAATAAGAATAATAAAAATCTCATGATCATGTCACTAATATAATTAATGATTATAAATAATGAAATTTTAGCCATATAGAAACTGGTATTTAGTATACTGTATTTCCGTTATCCATTTTAGGTTATTTTTAATGCACCAATTAAAAGAACAGTACAAACGTTCTCTTCTCAACATTCAGAGGGCATCAAAATACAGTCAGTAACAGCTTTGAATTAATCATTGCTATTTTTAATGCAAAAATTTCCTGTGTCAAATTCTCTAACCTTGATCTCACAATCCGTGCCATATAAGCTTGTATTAAATACCAGATGTTGTCACTTGTAGTTTAGACATTTAAGCAGCACAGGAATCCAAACTACACCTTCATTAAAATTACATAGAAAATATAATTTCTTGGTTGGTCACTATCAAATTCTAAAGAGACTACCATAAAGATCATGGGAGTATTTTAAATTTAAATTAAAATTTGTTAATTAAAAACAGTTCTAGAGTGCATACCTAAAGTAAGTGAAGGTCAACATTTACATTTTTCTACTTCTATGTTTGAATAAAATATATTTTGCATGTGGTAGCTTCTCAAAAACGAAATGATCAAAAATGAGGTATATTGTAAAAAGAAAAGAAAACAATGCCATGTATATTGTCATTATTGTTATTGTTATCATTATATATATTGTTAACACTTGGGTTTGAACTCTGAACCATTATGTTGCTGGGCAAGTGCTATACTGCTACTTGACAAACAGTCTCAACAGTACTAAAATATTCACCAAGAATTAACTAAAAGCAAGGTGACAATACCCTCACATATTTAGGGACATTTTTACAGAATTTTTATGTTTTCCCAGTAGCTTTCTTTTTTATCCAGACATTCTTTTGCATTCATTAAGAAGATAATGAAGAACATGTTAACAAGTAGGTATATTTCACTTTAGAATGAAAAAGGATGGTACTTCTAGTGAAAGCATTGGGTTTAAAGACATGGAAGATGGTGTTCTAAACTCAGCCTCCTGAGTAGCTAGGATTAGAGGCGTGAGCTACCAACACCCAGTTTCATTGGGTAAATGCTTAAAGCCCAGGTAATAACTATCTAGCAAGGAAAATAAATTTGCAAAATATTGACTGGCTATGATGCTAAAGTTTTTGGATTTTTGGAAAGGTAATTGTAGTTAGATTCCTATGTTCATTATCCCACAAAAATAGATCTGAGAAAAAAAAGAGTTGTGCAGGTCATGGTATGAGGAGATTTGTATGAAGCTAGAATTATTTTTAAGTCAAACACAATTTCAAACCATTCCTTCAGTGGTTCTCTAAGAATATTCCAGCTTTACAGTGTTTTTGTCTCCTACCTTTTTTTTTTTTACCAGTGTGATAGAATTATTATGTTAATTAATTTCTAAAAATATTGTGAAAATATTTTTTGCTATGTATTAAATGAAAATACCCTCATTCAAAAGATATAGAATGATATGTATGCCACTATTAGGAAGTAAAATTATATATGCTTATTTTTTAGTTAAAATAAGATTGTAGAAATAAACTGAGAGATGATTGTCATCTTCATTCAGTATGGTCCTAAAAAATATTCTAATTAAATGATCATAGAAGCTTACAAACAAATTCCATTTGTGACAAGTCCTATACCAACATTACTCATTATATTAGACATAGGCTCATAATAAAATTTTCAAATGTCTTCATCAAGAATTAGTTAAATTGTGATAAATAAAATAATAATTCAGGGCCTGGGAATATGGCCTAGTGGCAAGAGTGCTCGCCTCATATACATGAAGCCCTGGGTTTAATTCCTCAGTACCACATATATAGAAAAAGCCAGAAGTAGCACTGTGGCTCAAGTGGCAGAGTGCTACAGTGCTCAAGGCCCTAAGTCCAAGCCCCAGAACTTGCAAAAAATAAAAATAAATACATAGAATAACAATTCAAAACTACAGAGCTAGCAATTTTCTTTGTTCATTCGAAATTACTTTATTGTTCTAACTGGGTGGAAGTTTGCTCCCTTTTTTACAGTTTTGAGATTGGGATTCATTTCTACTATCTGTGTCCATGAAACAGGTTTGGGAAAGAAATAAAATGATACTGAAGAAGTAGCTGTTATTGTGTAATATATTAATGCTGACATTATGGATTACTGATATATACAATTTAAAAAATAATCACTTAAGTCTAAATAAATAGCATTGATCAAATTATATTTGAGACCTAGCTAACAGAATCATGCTTAAGGTTTTAGTGGCATATTCTCTTGCACAAAAATACACGCAAATAGACTCTTCATGAAAAAAATGTGAGTGACATTTGTCTTTGCGGTGAATGCATCAATAATTCATTGGATTTGCTTCATTAACCGCTTTTAGTGCTCAGAGAATGTACCTGTAATCTTTTGGTTAGTGATAAAAGAAATTTGCATTCAAACAAAGACTCTCAAACAGGTTTGCAACCCAACTGTAATCCCATTCTTTTCTGTGTTTTTTTTTTTTCTTCAAAAATTCTATGACCTTCCCAATACATAATATAGTTTATTTATTTACTTTATTCTCTGTCTTATCAAGTGAAAATACGAGGTCTGGAGTGGCAGGTGATTTTGTCTGTTTTCCTTTGTTATTCTCTCTCAAATACTTATAACAGTTTCTATCACAGAATAGAATAAGATGCATTAACTTTGGGTGTGAAAAAATAAAATATTTTCTTGTAACTAAATTGAATGAAAGTCCTATGACCTATCAATGAATTATATGTAATAATAGCTCAAAAATTATATAATTTTGTAAACTTTTCAGATGTTTGATTTGAAGAAGATATGTAAAAGGTAGTGTTTTTCCTAAGAATTGTAACATGATTTAACTAAATTTTATGTAATCCTATGACAGAAAAGGAAACTGTGAGCTTAATTGGCTTAGTTTACTTGTTAAATGGATGTTTCACATTTTTCTATAGAACGTTGCATTTCCCTTGAAACAATTTTCAACTCACATGTTTCTCCTACTGAGTCATTCTTGCAAGAAATGATCCAGTGAAACCATCATTCCTAGCTCAGTCAAGCATCTCCCACTTCCTCTTTGCCTGCGAATCATTGCTTCTCATCCCAATACCCTACTTTCTGTCAAGCAAGAGTATATTTGTAAATGATTATGATATTGTTTTATGAAAACACCGTCTGCCTGTACAAATGGCTAAAACTTCTCCCTCTTCTTTTTCAGACTTTTTAAAAAAATAATTGGAATCTGTCCATTCTATTTAGCTGCTCATGGGTTAAGCTGGGAAATTACCTAGAGATCACAGTGTTACAAAACTACAACTTAAAAGAGGTCACAATATTATAGTTTTGGTGTCTGATGGTGAATCATGGCAATGTATTAGGAATACTTCCAAAATGATTTTATAATAAATGTAGAACTACACTTCTCAGTAGGTCTGAGTGAGCTGGTAGTCAATTTTATCATCACTTTTCCATTGTTTTTCTTTTCTATCTTTCAATATTTTGTGAGGAGTATACATAGTCAAGAGATGAGCATTCCTTGTTCTTAGGTAATGTTTAAAAATTTTAGAAATGCAATAGATTTTGAGAAATTCTGAAGTTCAATTTTTGTCTTTTCATGTTTCTTATTATCTTTAACTATTTGTGCAAAAGAATTAGCATTTAACACATGGCATTTATGAGTGCAATGTGCCTGAACCAATATCACTCCTTTCATCATTGTCACCCATCCCTCCCAACACACCTTTTCCTTCACTTTTCTTAACTTTTAATATGATTTTCATATCCTGGATGTTGTATATACATGTATTGAAACTAGCGAAGGGAAGAGGAATATCAAAATTGTGAGACAAAGGACCAAAGGCAAACCAATGCAACAGCAATACTTACAAAAAATATATGCAGTAAACAAACTGTACAACTCATGGGGGGAGGGAATGGGGAGGGTGGAAGGTGGGAAAAATGAGAGAGCAGATAACAAGTTGGATAAGAAATGTACAGTCTGACTTATGTATGAACCTGTAACCCCTTTGTCCATCGCATTGACAATAAAGCAATGTGTGTGTGTGTGTTTGTGTAGAGAGAGAGAGAGAGAGAGAATGTTTTACTCCACTTTCCCACACTTTTCCTCTTAATTCATTTAACTTTCTTCCCTTATCTCTGTCTCATTCCTTTCAAGTATGTACTTCCTGGTTTTTATTCCATTCAACTGTGACTTTGTTTTTCCAAGAAGTTGTCCCTTGAATCTACCATATTTTCATTAGTACATTTGGATTACAGCTCACATATTTATTTATATTATATAAGCCAATTCTAGCTTCCATGTATCAGAAAAACCATGCAACTTTTGTCATCTTTGGCCTAACTTAATCCATTAACATGACTTTTCCAGGTTTTTCTATTTCCATAGATATGATAAAATATCATCCCTTCTAATGGATGGCTAAAATTAATAAATTACTATATGATTGAGCAGATCTCCTCTTGACTCAGCTACTTTGTTGAGTTTTCTTACTGAAAGTCACCCTTGCTTAGATGGATTCAACTAACTGTGTACTGTTTGATAGCCTTTGAGTTTCTGGAAACTGTGGAGATTGCAAAGAGTCCTTTACTTAAATAGCTGTATACAGAATATAACCATTGTTGACACATAAGAAAACCTCCATTTATATTGTAAGTGGTTTACCAGTCCCTGTGTATTACTCTTGCTCCACAACAGGAGCAACCTATCATTTTTAAAACAAAAGGTGGGATTTTTTTTTAAATTATAGTTTTATGAAATATCATAGCATCAAGTTAACAGAGGTAGAAGAAATAAGACAAACAGGAACACAGTATACAGATCATCATGATGATGAATAATAATAGTCATATGTTTCAAATTAGCCAATATTTGACTCTTAGAAACATCCAAATTTTAAGCTGCAATAAAATGAAATGAAGTCTACAGTCATGTCAGTACTGAATCACACACAAAATACCAAAAACTAATATTTATTAGAATGTTCCATATTCATACCTTCAGTAGGCTTAAAGGGTAATGTACAGGTATATTGCAATCTGTACCTTAAAGTTCAGACCATGTATGCTTAGCCCATTACGCATTGTTTAATGATATCACAATGAATTGTTACAAAGATTGAAGCTCTATTTCAAGTACTTTGTTTTATGTGGAATAAGGGTATCTCCTTGCATAAACTTATATTTGAATTTTATATTAAACCTTTCCTGTTGTTGTTTAAAATGAATGAAAGTTCAGTATGAATTTGCATATAAATTGAAACAACCCCAAAACTTCTCTGAGAGAGATATCTCCAACTATAATTTAATATTTACCTTTTTTTGTTATATTTAAGCCAAGACAAATTGAAAGAAACAAATCTTTCTTAATAGTGCATTATAAAACCTCTTAAAAGGATTCGTGACAAGACCTCAGAAAAGCTAAATTTATTTGTATTTGACCAAATGAAGCAATGTTAGCTTTTTTTTTCTTGGCTATAATATTCAAACTTATAGTCTAACAGACATACTGTGAGATATAAAACATATTATGTGATCAAAATTATTTAAGCTGTAATTAAGCCCAATGTCTGTAAGGTCTGCCCAGGAAGGACTCCATGCAGATGCCCTCACCTGGTTAGGTCTCCTCCCAGTTACCTGGGTAACCAGCAGACCTGGAGGCAGTTACCTCCCCCTTCCGAGAGGTCACATCCTAATCCACCTGGCCATACCCTCCTGCCCCTGCCCTAGATAAGGCAGGGCCTAGAGGGGGTCGCCCTCCAGCCAAGCATCACCTTTGCCACACAGGTCAGCAGTTCGGTAGTAAATTTTCTCTCCTTCCTGAATATCGCAGGGCATTCTCCTTTATTAGCTACCTACTTAAAAACCTAACAATGTCAACATACAAAAAATATTTCGGTTATTATGTTTCTCCTTAAATTTGGAAGTCTGTCTATAATATTGCTTCTTTTATAGTTTCTAATCACCCTCATACAAACCTGAAGATATATTTCACTATTATGTCCAGTGCCTTAGAACTGAAATATAGCCAGGCATTACCACTTGTAACCCTTGTAACCCTTGCTACTCAAGAATCAAAGATCTAGGGAGGGCAGTGTGGTTTGAATATTGACGAGACTACACCTCCAAGATAACCAGCAAAAAGCTAGGCTGGTTTGTCTGAAGGGGTGCAGCCCCAGCCAATTAAGCTAGCTCAGCAAGAGCAATGACCTGAATTGAAACCCCCAGAGCACTAATGATGATGATGATGATGATGATGATGATGATGATAATGATGATGATGATGTTACTACTACCACTATTACTACTAACCAATTCATCCTGCCCCAGACACTCCATTTACTTTGGAAGAAATACATTTTAGTAATTCTGTTTGTATAACAATCAAACAAGGGGGGAAACAACAGAAAAAAAATAATGTATGAACAGAGATCCATGAAACAACTTGAATCATTTTATACCAAGATTCTTTTTAATGCAGTAATAGTTCATAAGCTTCCAGATTAATGTTTTACAAGACTACATAGAGAAAACCTCCATGCTTACCTCTGAATATGTTGGAAAGCAAACAGGCTCAGTTGCGATGCTCAGTGCTTTGGGCACCTTTCTGTCCTCCTTTGAATTTCAATTAACTGAAAAATTACAGGACATAAGTTGTAGGGTGATGCAGGCATTAAAAAGCCACAGGAAATTCTAGAGCACACTCATGTAATCTAAGTGTTGCTTTCTGTTTAATCTTTTTCCTTCTTTCTCAGTTTTTTTTCCAGTCCTAGGACATTTTCTTCATCCTTTCATCTTTACACTGAAATAAGAGTTCATCCTAAAATAAGGAAAATTATTTTTTCAGATTAATCCTGTTATTTCATTCCCAAATCAACAATATAGCACCATCATCTACTGAAGCTAATTGGAAATTGAGTTTGCATGGATACTATGTTCACATCCCAGGTAAGCTGTCCCCACTACCCACTATCCTCCATCTTGAGGAGGTCCTAGTATTCTGTTAAATCTACATCCTAAGCATTGTTCACATCTCTCCATCAGATTGATTGCTCTTACCTTGCTAAGAAAATTCTCTCTCCCTGCCACTGTCCCTCCCTCACTTCTTCTTTCCCCTCTTCCCTTCCTCCCCCCCCACACTTACACATCTCTTCAACATTTGGCCTCTGTTCATTCAATCTGTGACTCATTTTAAATTGCTCATATATCACCAAGATCCATTTGGAACATAATAACACAAAAGGAAATAGAAATCACCTTTCTCTCACATCTTTTAAGATCAGTTTTCAGGATAACCAGAAATGACTTTTTTTTTTCAAAATTAAACAATGTATATGGATTTTGCATTATCTTATACTGTCCACATTTTAAGATAATTAATGCAGTGCTTTATTGTCGCAATTTTTGCTTGTCTTTTTGGCCACAGGTGTGCTCCAGTACTTTGAATAAACCTCTTTGACTTTCTCCAAACTCACTCCTCACTCACCTTTCCCCCTGTTCCACCATACTCACTTTCTGCAGTGCCTCAAAATTTAATTCTGTCACAAATGATATCCAAAGAAACCAAATTACATTTTTTCTCTTTCCCCATCCAGATCTGTGTGATAAGTTACTTATAATTATCTCTTTGGAACTTGTTTGCTAATCCATCTGTTTCCATAGTAATATACTAGTTGACATATAAGAAAATTAACATTCCAATAGCTTATATTGTTAGCAGGACAACCCATTTTTTATGGGGTGACACCACATTTCAGTCTGTGTGTGACCATGCCTTTTCAAGTCATCTGCTCTTCTATGTGGTCTTTGTAAGCTCCACTTAACAACTCCAGCAGAATAATAACTTGATGTTTCCAATTCTGACGTTATCAAAACTAGTGTTACAACTATCAGAAAGCATTGTAGCTGAAAGCAAGACATTTGTTACACTTTACAATTTTGTAGGTCATTCATTTGAACAAGGACTGCTAGAGAAAAAATTCTGTTCAAAATGTTATTCACAGAAATTATTGGGTAGCATACTGCTGACAGCTCTCCTTGTGTGGGCCATCCAAGAGACATCCCTGGGAGAATCTACTGTCCACTGGAATGCCTGGTAGGCATGACCCAGATGGAATAGAAAATGGAAGGCTTATATGTGCAAATAAATTCATGTATCTTAGGTGAGTTGGCCTTCCTTTGTTGTCACTCATAGCTCTTGGAATACAATGAAAAAACTCTCAAACTTTCTAAAGCCTGGGCTTACAATTAACACAAGATTGAGTACACAAGTCTCTAGGGCTGCCTGGAATTAGGATAATAGAATAAATTTCTACTTACCAGTAAAAGGGGATGGCAAAAGTTTTGGACTAGCTAGATGCTACTGTACCTGGAAATTATGTTTGTTTCTGTATCTGTCATACTCTCATGAATGATCAAAACATTAAACATATTAAAAAAGTAACACTAATGTAAGAAAGTAAAAAACTTAAAATAACATTTTAGAAGCAGCAACCTCAGTACTCTTCATCAGAAAAATGTCTAAATACCAATCTTTCTAAGGGTTTATAAAGTGTATGATAATAACTTCATCATAAACTTTCTGAAAATATTAACATACTGACTTCCTTTTTCTTTTCTACTACTGATGATCCATCAAATCAAGTAGTCCAAAGTTGAAAACAGAAGTTTTCTTATCAGTACTCTAGCTTACAGGACCAATATGATTAATTTTTGGAACACATTTATCCATTAGTTTCAGAAAGAAACAGAGTTTTCACTGACACTTTGCAATAACACTTTTAAATTAAAAGCAATAGTGACATATTTGATTAGAAGTTCATGGATATACATGACTGACCAACCAATGAAAACTATTTCATAAGGAGTAAGAATTAATGAGAAAGAAATGGAAATACAATAGTTATGAAGAAAGTGGCACTGTGGATTTGACATTTATAATGGATTAGCTGTTAATTTTTCCTCTTCTATATGTTGCTCTAATAAGATTTGTCAGACTACTGTTCAATTTATCTTGCTGCATATTTCTCTTACAGATGATGGATCACTGCATATTATGAGGCAAAATTTCAACTAAAATGAAGAAGAGACTAGTTCCCAGCAATTGATGAATATGAAGTAATGGTTTTTATATGATTATAACCATAATATCAATCTTGCATTTCTTCTTTCAAAAATATTTTTATAATCAAGGGAAGACCACCAGTTTTATTTTGGATTTTATTTTGTTCATAGCTCAAGTATAAGACAGATATTATTCTATTCTTTCTATTCGTTATTTTTTTCATGCTCTATCTTTTCTAACTTGTTGCTATAATTTTTATTCTTTCTCAAGATCTCTTCCTCTCTCACCCACATACATACACATGCATTCGTTTCTTTTTCTATGTTACTTTTGTTTTTCTTTGTTTTAACTTTTTCTCTTGTTTAATCATAGTTGTTGGAATTGAACTCTGGGCCTTCCTTTTCTAAGGAAGTAATCTACTATTTAAATTAATCCTCAGATGTTTGTGTTTATTTTGCTTTTAAATGGGATTTTTTTCAGGTTGACCTCAAGGTAAGAATCCTACCTTCACCTGCTAAATCTCTGGGATTAGAGGCCTGCCTACACCCCCAGAAAATTGGCCTCTTTGAAGAACAAGAGATCGTAACTCATTTTAAAAGTAGTACAAAAGCAGTAGGTTAGAAAGATGATCACTGAGTTAAAGTCTATTTAGAATGCAGTCCAAAATGTCACTTGAGCAGATGCAACATTATGAGACTAATCAAACAGACGACAGATACTGAGAAGGCTGTTCTGAACTTAAATTCCTTTATCTTTAATGCATTTTTGTTCATTGTAGGCATTGCTAAAGTTAAAAACATTTTAATTTCCATAGTGGCAAAAAACTTTGAAAACATCATGTGATACTGGTACTAAAATAAAAAAAAATTTCAATGTGTAATATTATTAGCCTATATTTCTATATAGGGAAGGTCTTGTTAAAATTGCACACATGTTTATGCCCCACTCCAATCTATCTCACCCATCTGTCATACTTCTTCCCCCTTCTACCTTCAAAAAGGATTGCACAACAAATCTTTGTTCCATGATCATTGTGGCTAGTGATCTATTTCAATAGTATTCACTTACTTTATCCTGCGTGGAAGCCCATTTTCCTCATATGTACTTGTAAATGTGGTTTGAAAACAAAAGATTCTTCCTTAATCATTAAGAATAAAGTTGTGTTAGACACTGGTGGCTCCTGCCTATAATTCCAGCTAGTCAATAGGAAGATTTTGGGAGAAGCACAATTCCAGGCCAGCATGAAATGAAAGTTTATTAGACTTCACAACAACCAGTAGTAAAACAGGGTAATCTATATCCATCATCACAGCTTTTCAGGATGCTAAGATGGGGAGGATTATCCTTCTGAGCTAACTTGGTCAGGAAGAAGGAAATCTTGAGACACCATCTCAACTTAAGCTTAACATGGTGGTGATCACCTTTCATCCTCTCTGGTGGGAAGTATAAATAAGAAATTTCAGTGTAGGCTGACCTTGAAAATAAGGAAGACTATCTCAAAAGCTGGGTGCCAGTGGCTCATACCTGCAATCCTAGCTACTTGTGAATATGAGATTATGAATTTTGAAGTTTATATTCAGCCCAGACAAGAAAGTCACTTGAGACTCTTCTGCTCTGTTAATCACCTAAACACTGAATGTGAATCTGTGGTTCAAGTGGCAGAGAGCTTGACTTAATCAGAAAAACTCAGCCCAGCCTGTAAGTCAAATCCCTGGGCTGGTGCACACACACACACACACACACACACACACACACACACACACACCAAACAAACTAAAGGCAGGACAGAAAGACATGTGACTGAAGTGTTAGAGCACTTTCTAGCAAGCATCAAACTTAAGTAATTCTAGAGTGTTGGGGTTCAGCTTTGGCCTTGAGGGGGAAGGGCAACGGAGAGGGAGCCCGAGATGCCACCCTTCCCCCAGCCCTGGGGGAATGCGGAAGCAGGCCACAATTATCTGGGTCCGGAACCAGAAGAACTGGCTTTGCAAACAGCCCCCAACTTTCTCGCCAGCCCATGTGCCCCCCAGTCTCGCGGGCTTTTGTCCCTGGGGTGGCACTATCCAAGTGACATTAGCTCATGAGGGGGTCCTATGACAAGCTCGCCAGCCTATAGCCAGCTCTCTGGTCGATGACCCCTTCTCTCGTCACCTTCTACTATATCAGCTCTAGCCCCTCCCTTATTAAATCAGATTTGCTCTTGAAGCATCTCCGAGATCTGCATATGCCTGGCTTTCTTCACGGGTAAGGAGGGAGGTAAAGTGATCTCGTACGGCCCCGTGCACCTGAGGTCTTTCCTGAGCCCCCCCACTCCACTCTGGCCTTACCTGCGGGTCGGGTGACCAGGGGAGAGGGTGAGAAAGGGAGCGGTTAGAGGATAGCAGAGCCTGAATCCCCGCGCCAGGGGAGGCGACCCGAGCCCAGCACCAGAGCCCTAGTAATGTCAACAACAAAAGAAAAAGGTGGACAGAAACTATTATGCTACCTGAAATAAGATAAACTTAAGGATACGAGAATGGAGAGGGCAATTAAGGAAGTAGGTATAATGGAAAGAGTACAAGCCAAGGAGGTTGAAATAATGGAGAAAATGAATAGGATGACAACTCAATATGAAAATTCCATGCTGAAACCCTTTATGTTGAATTTAATCTACTTCATTTTTTTTTTAAATCCTCTTTAGAGGAGGGAAGATGGAGCTGTCACAATAGGGAGGCACTCCAAATTGCTCCAACCAAATAGTGAGCTGGGAACTCCAGCACCCAACACCGATCAAGAATCCAGCAAACCCAAAAACCAGAAGCAACAGAGAAACACAGGAAATGGAAAAGGACAAAAAAAGGAGAGCCTATAACCTGCACAGAGCTGGAAAAATCTCTGGAGTACCTCCCCGCTGCGCCGACCCTGGCCCGTACAGGGCCAGGATGGGAAAGGGGATCTGGCGCCAGCAAATGGGACCACAGACCTTCAACGACCAGAGAAGCAAAAGCTGAAATGTCACGCCAGAAGTGCAAAGTCCAGACAACAGGAGCTCCAGAGACCTCAGACAGAGTGCAGAACAACCGAGACAGACGGCGGTGCGGGACTGGAGGTGCAGGACCCAACGGCCGGGAACAGACAACAGCACGGGATCCGGGTGACGCAGACGGGGAGAACCGGGACCACCACCACCAAATAACTGATCGCCACACCCAAGCACCCCAGCCCTGAAAAGCCCACAGCAGCGAGGGACACACACACAATCCAGGACCAGTAAGTTCCCCATTACCCCCACCCCTACAATGGGAGACCAGCTCTAGCAGAGACCCAAACCCTACAAAGAAGCTAGAGCTCCCTCCCTCACCCTCCCTACCCCAAGGAAACAAAGGAGCCCCATATCTGGCAGCTCTAGGACCCTACAGCCTCTGGGAGGACATGGGAGCAAGCAGAGGTGGAGCAGCACCCAACAAGGTGACCGGGAAGCACTTTAGACAGGCATCCCCCAAATCCCCAGCTGAGGAGCCTGAACATGGCCACACCAGCCTCGCCCCCTCCCCAGCAGGGGCCCGGGGACTGATAGGCATTGGAAGCCCCACCTGAGGCTGAAGAACAGTCACAGGCTTGCTGGTGTGCAATACCAGCCCAGCAGGGACACCTGGGCCTGAACACTTGCCCTCCTCACAGCAGAGGCGAAGAGAGTCTGTGGGCACCAATCTGTGCCCAGACACTTGAACCTGCTGGGGTCCACGCATACTGCCCCCCACAGCAAACTCACGAGAGGGCACAAGCACCCTCCAACAACTCGGGGCAGCACATCCCCAAAGGAAACACTAGAGTGCAAATGCACATGCCCCTCCAGAGGGCCAGCATGGGCCAGCATGCTACCCCTCCAGCAGGAGGATCTCCTGCCCAACCCTCTGCGGGAGCACACAAGCAGGCAAACAACACCCGCTCTGATAGGTGCACTCTGCACAGGTGGGCATGGCCCCCCAGCGGTAGTGCCCACTCTGATAGGCACACTCTGCACAGGTGGGCAGAGCCCCCCCAGAGAAAGCACCCACTCTGATAGGCACACTCTGCACAGGTGGGCGGGCCGCCCCTCAACAGCAACACTGCTCTGACAGGTGCAATCCACACTGGTGGGCCAGCCGTCACTCAGCAGCAAATCTCAATCTGAGAGGTAAGCTCCTCTGACCATGGAACCGAGTAGGAAAAAGAATCAAAGAAGAGAAAAGTCTCCATGCCATGCTGAATCAGTGACCCTCAAACTGCCAAAAAGGGGTACGTTAGGGTCAGCACAATACAGCAGCAGGACACAGTCCTGCAGAGAAAAACACAGAACCTACCCACCCCAAGTGCAGTGAGGGTAACCACCCCGGCAACAACCGAGATGGTCATGCTAACCCATTGGGCAGTAAAGGTTCAACAGCCAAACTCAAACCTAGAGCCAGGACACAAACAAGTCTCCACTGACAGACCAGTGGGAAATAGCACAAAGCCAAGCCAAGGACGCCACCTACAGATCTCCAGATGTGCAAATCACAAAGAAATATTACAAATTTCATGAAAGGGCAAGCCAACTCGCCAGCTCCAAAAAGCAGTATGACTGAAGAGGAGATGGAGAATAAAAAAACAACTGAGGCTATGATAGCAGAAATGATGGAAAGCCTCAGGAACAAATTCAGAAAACAATTCCAGGAGTTTAGAGTGGAAGTCACGAAGGACCTTCAGGAAGGCAAGAAAGAAATGGAAGCAAAAATAGATACAGTGCAAACCTGTGTTAAAGAAGACCTTTACATCCTGAGAAGCGAAATGCATGAAAAAATAGATTTAAAATACAACTCTTTAAAGGAAGAAATCTCCATGATCAGAGCTGATCTAGCAACCATAAATAGCCCCCTGACATCCATTAACTTCATGCTTGAAACCACATCACAAAGAATTGATCATATTGAATCCTGAATCTCTCTTTTGGATGACAATGCAGCCGATAAGAACCAGAAAATTACCACATTCCAAGAAACTGTAAAACTCCAGGGCAGACTAATCCAGAAGCTAGTGGGCAAAGACAAGAGGTATAATCTGTGCATAATTGGAATGGAAGAAGGAGCCAAATACCAGAGCAGAGGGCTTCAACATATTTTCAATAGAGTTATTGCAGAAAACTTCCCCAATCTCACAGGAGACCTCACCCAGGTAACCGAAGCCTATAGGACTCCTGGCAGAACAGACCCTAGAAAATCTGTGCCCAGGCACATAATAATCAAGACTTCAGATCTCAAGAATAAAGAGCAAATATTGAATGCAGTCAAAGCGAAGAAAGAGATTTATTACAATGGAAAAGGATCCGAATCAAAGCAGACCTCTCCTCACAAACCTACCATGCATGATGAGCGTGGAAGAACACAATCCAAGTCCTACAGACCAACAATTGCCAACCCAGAATTAGATATACAGCAAAACTAGAATTCACATTCGAGGAAAAAACCAGATCTTTCTATAGCAAAGAGGATCTAAACAAGTATGTGAATGAAAAACGAGCCATACAGCGAATTCTAAGAGGGGAACCCCACCCAACAGTAATCGTATAGAACACACAGACAGAAACAGAAAGAAACTACAATAGCCAGAGCCCAACAGGAAGAGCAGCTCATTAAAGACAAGAAAAAAAAAGGAGAGGAAAAACAGCCTAACAGGAAAGTGGAAGGGGAAAAAACACTCTTATCCTTGATTTCTTTGAATATAAACTGTATAAACTCTCTGATAAAGAGAAGCAGACTGACAGAGTGGATCCACAAACAAAAAGTTACCATCTGTTGTCTTCAAGAGACCCATCATACAGCAAGGGACAAAAACAGGCTACAAATGAAAGGATGGAGCAAGATCTTCCAAGCAAACACACCTACCAAAATGGCAGGAGTAGCCATCCTGATCTCAGACAAGCTGGACTTCTCATTAAAATCAACTCAAAAAGACAAAGAAGAACACTACATTTTAATACAAGGAAAAATCCAGAATCAAGACATCACGGTGAAAAATTTATACTCACTGAAAAAAAGAGGCCCTACATATGTCAAGCAAATTCACAGAGAACTACAGAACAAGATAGACCCAAAGACAATCATAGTGGGTGACTTTAATACCCCATTCTCTCCAAGAGACAGATCCAACACCCAGAGGATTAGCAAGGGATCTGAGGACCTAAGTAACACCATATCCCAAATGGATCTGATAGATCTGTACAGAGTCTTTCACCCTACAGAGACTCAATACACCTTCTAAGCAGCCCATGGATCAGATCATACTCCAACATAGACCATGTCATAGGACATACAAAGAACCTCAGCAAATACAAAAGTATTGATGTCATCCCATGTATTATACCTGACCACAGTGGAATAAAGGTCACTCTCAATAACAAAGGATACCCCAGAGGCTATAGATATTCTTGGAGGCTAAATCCCTCACTGTTATCTAACACTTGGGCCACAGACCAAATTAAGGATGAAATTAACGAATTCATAAGCCACAACGACAATGAAAACACATCACAAAGAAACCTATGGGATTGAGCTAAGGCAGTGCTGAGGAGCAAGATCATTGCCCTCAGCACTCACATTAAAAGAATTGAAACAACAGGTGAATAACTTCACGATGAAAGTAAAACTGGAGAAATAAGAAATGATCAAATCTAAAATGACTAGGAGGAGAGAGATCACAAAGATTATAGAAGAGATAAATCTGATTGAAAATAGAAAGACCATTCAACAAATAAATAAGACTAAAAGCTGGTTCTTTGAGAAAATAAATACATTGACAGACCCCTCGCAAGACTTACAAAAAAACAAAAAGAAGAGACTCATATACTTAAAATCAGGAACTCCACTGGAAAAATTACAACAAATACAAAAGATATTCAAACCATCATAAGCAACTATTTCCAGAACATCTACTCACTAAAAAACAATAATTTTACAGAAATGGATCAATTCTTAGAGAAGTATAAACTGCCCAGACTGAATCAAGAAGAAATAAACCAATAACTTACAGCGAGATACAGGGGGTACTCAAGAGCCTCCCAACAAAAGAAAAGCCCAGGCCCAGATGGATTCACCAATGAATTCTATAAAACCTTTAGTGAGGAGTTAATACCAATACTCCTCAAACTCTTCTGCGAAATAGAAACAGAGGGAGAAATCCCAAACTCATTCTATGAATCTAATATTATACTCATACCCAAACCAGACAAAGACCCAACAAACAAGAGAACTACAGACAAATATCACTAATGAACACAGATGCAAAGCTCCTCAATAAGATATTAGCTAACAGGATCCAGAAACTGATCAAGAAAATTATACATCATGACCAAGTAGGCTTCATCCCACAGACACAAGGATGGTTCAACATCCATAAGTCAATCAATGTAATTCACCACATCAACAGAACTAAAATCAAGAATCACTTTGTTATCTCAGTTGATGCCCACAAAGCCTTTGACAAAATAGAACATCTGTACTTATTAAAAGGTCTGGAGAGAACAGGAATAGATGGAACATTCCTCAAAACAATAAAAGCAATATACAACGGACCAACTGCTAATATCATATTAAATGGGTAGAAACTAAAACCATTCCCCCTAAACTCAGGAACAAGACAAGGATGCCCACTCTCCCCACTTCTTTTCAACATAGTGCTGGAATCCCTGACATAGCAATAAGGCAAGAGGAGAACATCAAAGGGATATACATTGGCAAGGAAGAAATCAAGCTCTCCCGATTCACAGATGACGATTTTATATCTAAAGGACCCAAAAAACTCAGTCCCCAAACTCCTACACCTAATAAACCATTTTGGCAAAGTAGCAGGATACAAAATCAATCCACAAAAGTTAGCAGCTTGTCTTGTACACCACCAGTGTACAAGCAGAAAAGTAAATTATGAAAATAATACCATAAAGTACCTAGGGGATCAACCTAACCAAAGATGTGAAGGACCTATTTAATGAGAACTATACAAATCTAAAAAGGGAAATCAAAGAAGACACAAGGATATGGAAAGACCTCCCATGCTCATGGGTAGGCAGAATCAACATAATGAAAATGGCCATCTTGCCCAAATTGTTATACAAATTCAATGCAATCCCCATCAAAATCCCAGCTACATTCGTCACTGAAATAGAGAAAGCAACCCATAAATTCATATGGAACAGCAAAAGACCTAGAATTGCTTTGGCAATTCTAGGCAAAAAAAGCAGTGCAGGAGGTATCACAATGCCAGACTTCAAGCTCTACTATAGAGCCGTCATAACAAAAACAGCCTGGTATTGGTATAAAAACAGACTGGAAGACCAATGGAATAGAATTGAAGACCCAGAAATAAAACCACACTCTTACAGTCAGCTGATATTCGACAAAGGAGCTAAAGACATACAATTAATAAAACAGACCCTCTTCAACTACTGGTGCTGGGAAAACTGGGCAGCCATATTCAGAAAACTCAAAGTAGACCCTAGCCTATCACCATGCACCAAGATCAACTCAAAATGGATCAAGGACCTCAATATAAGGCCTGAATCCTTGACACTACTAAAGGATAGAGTAGGAAAGATGTTAGAACTTATAGGCACAGGAAGGAACTTCCTGAATAGAGTCCCAGGGGCACAACAAATAGGGGAGAGACTCGATAAATGGGACTACTACAAATTAAAAAGTTTCTGCACAGCTAAGGAAACAGCCACCAAACTATAAAGACAGCCACCATATGGGAAAGGATCTTTACCAGCACAGCAATGGACAAAGGCCTAATATCTGTCATTTACAGAGAACTCAAAAAACTAAGCCCTTCCAAGGCCAGTAAACCAATTAGGAAATGGGCAAAGGAGCTAAAGAGAGACTTCACAAGAGAAGAAATAAAAATGGCAAAGAAACAGATGAGGAAATGTTCAACATCCCTGGCAGTAAAGGAAATGCAAATAAAAACAACCCTAAGATACCACCTCACTCCAGTTAGAATGGCCTATACTCTGAGGCTCAGGCAATAACAAATGCTGGAGGGTTTGCAGGGAAAGAGGAACTCTTCTCCATTGTTGGTGGGAGTGCAAATTAGTACAACCACTTTGGAGAACAGTATGGAGGTTTCTCAAAAAGCTCAATATAGACCTACCCTATGACTCAGCCATACCACTCCTAGGCATCTATCCTGAACAACAGGTCCCAAGATATCAAAAAGACATCTGCACTTCCATGTTTATCGCTGCACAATTCACAATAGCCAAAATATGGAAACAACCCAGATGCCCCTCCACTGATGAATGGATCCTGGGGCTGGGAACATGGCCTAGTGGCAAGAGTGCTTGCCTCCAACACATGAAGCTCTCGGTTAGAATCCCCAGCACCACATATGTGGAAAATGGCCAGAAGGGGCGCTGTGGCTTAGGTGGCAGAGTGCTAGCCTTGAGCGGGAAGAAGCCAGGGACAGTGCTCAGGCCCTGAGTCCAAGGCCCAGGACTGGCCAAAAAAAAAAAAAAAAAAAAAATTACTTTCACAGATGAATGGATCCAAAAAATATGGTACCTATACACAATGGAATACTACATAGCAATTAGAAATGGTGAAATATTGGCATTGGCAGGGAAATGGTCAGAACTTGAACAAATAATGTTGAGAGAGACAAGCCTAGAACACAGAAAACAAAGGGGCGTGATCTCCTTGATATATTACTGTTAAGGTGGGGGGGGAGGGGAAGACAGTAGAGACCAGGTCTGCGAAACCAAAAACTTCTTGTCAAATGGTATTGCCCACAGGTTTGGGTCAGCGACCCTACATTATGTAACTAAAACCAATTACTCAACTTATAAAGGTCAAAAATAGACCTCTCAGTGTATCATAATAGCTCAAAAGCTATGTATGTATGTTCATATAAGACAAGGATAAGCAAATCCTATTATCCACATTACATTTAAAGTCCTAGGTGAATTTCCTTTGGCGTAGGCCACGTGGCTACTGCATATGTTTTTGGTACACTGTGTATTGTATATATGTCTACCTGACTTAGGGAAGGGAAAGAAAAACAGGGTGTAAGATATCATAAGAAATATACACACTGCCCTACTATGTTACTGTACTCCTTTTGCACAACACCTTGTCAAAATAAATTTGTTTAATTAATAAATTTATTATAAAAAATAAAGTAAAATCTCAGAGAAAAAAAAAAAGCCAAAAGTGGTGCTGTGGCTCAAGAGGTAGAGTGCTAACCTTGAGCACAAAGCTCAGGGACAGCGCCCAGGTTTGAGTTCAAGTTCTAGGACTGACAAAAAGAAAAAAGAAATCCAAACACAATTAAATAATTATATTATTATTATATTGTTATTTTGAGACAGTTTTGTTATATAGGCCAGGATGGGCTCAAATTTACAATCCTGCTTCTGTCTGTGAGTGATAGGATTACAGTATTTGCTCCCACATTTTTATGATAGGAATGTTTTAATATTAATCCTAAAAATAAAAAAGATCCTTCTACGTATGATGAGTATTGTCAATGTAATTTTTAAAATTTCTATACAAGTAGTGTATATTTATACTAGAATATTAAGAAGTAAAATGAACATATAAGCATAACTTCCACTACTCAAAGACCCCATATTGTCTGACAATTCATTCTGCATTTTCCTATATCAACTGTTTGTCTCTAATCCTCTGGGATAACATAAAGTCTATAGGGAAATAATCTTGTCTTCACTATTGTATACTTAATAACCAAAAAAGCGTTTGGAATACATTGGGAATAGAAAATCAATAAATATTAATGAATAAAATATTAAAATACATTTTAAATCCTAAAAAAAAATCCTCTTTAGTTGTGTGTGTGTCTGTGTGTGTGTGTGTGTGTGTGTGTGTGTGTGTGTGTGTGTTAAAGGAAAAGGTAACAAGGTTTTAATTTAGGGTAGAGCATTCTTCCCTAGCTTCCAGTCACATGACTCCACTTCCAAATTACTTAACTCATTATGGAAATGATGTTTCTTATGTTATCATGATGAATCTTGAAATAGAACCCTCTCCAAAAAAACATTCTTCTTTCATTTCTATGTTATCTGCTCTTCCTTTCAAGATTTGACATAAACATAGAGAAATTGGAATACTGCCTTCAAGATCTGAAAACATAAAACGCTATCAAGTATCCTTCCCCTCACCCCACGGAAAACAAAACTTTAGTAATGCATATAGACTATTGCCCTACTCCATAATTAATTAATTAATAGTATAGGTTTCCAAATGAGTTTTATCATCAGCATCATCTAGAAATCCTTTTAAAATATAAAGATTACTTGTCTGTCACCCAAAACATATTGAATCAGTATCAACGATAGAGGCAAGGTCACAAAGAGGCAGGGACCATTCAAGTTCCTGGGCAATTCAAATCCAGAGCTATTGGAGAGAAAAGGGCTGTCATTTTTCAAGTCATCTCCCACACATAAAATATATTGGCTCTAGTACAAAATACTAAAACTAAGAGAAAAAATGATTGTATTTTCTAAAATTTAGCTCTTAATAATGTTTCAAAGTATGATGGTGCAAGAGTCTCATCTCAATCTCTTGACCAAACACGCAAAATGTATATTACAATTGGCACCATCTCCTAAGTATTAAATGTGAAATAAATAAACTTTGAGATTTTAGATGATGTTTAAGGTATCAGAGCAAGAAAGGGAATACTGGGATTCAGTCCCAAATATTCTAATTTTGGAGCCTTTCCTTCACGATTGAGATGGGCAGTGATAACATTAGAAGCTTTCAGAATGTGGAAGCAAATGGATCATTTTTAGTGTTCCTGGTTTAGACAGCATGGAGATGACTGTTGGAGCAAATAACCACTGCTGAGTTGAGATTATGCCTCCTTTATTACAATCTCATTACTAAATTATCTCCAAAGATAAGATGGAAGGATTTGGGATGGGACAGGAAGTACAATTATGGTTATATGTACATTTACTGACTTTTCTTTGAGAATATATCCAAACACATGATAAAGCATATTCCAGGTTTTATTTTTGTTTTTCTTCCAAAGGAATTCTTAACAAAAGTTCTCAGTAACAAGTCAAATTCTCTGAAAGTAGTTGGGAATATATATATAATGATTATATTTCATATAATGAAGTAGGTTGTCAGGTTTTGTCCTAATTTTAATTCTCTGTTGAATAAAGAAATTTATATCTATCTTGATAAGAATTGTTACATTTGCTAAGCAGAAGAGTATCAGTAGATAAAGAAATGACTAAGATAACATCATAGAAGTTCTTAACAAAGGTCACCTGAAACAGAACTATGTCAGTTAGTTTTCTTCAGATACATCTGGTCATTGCTCTTGTTTTTTTTTTTTTTTTTATGAAGAAGAGTTAATATAAGATCATATCTCCAATCAGAGCAGGTAATACTGTCATGAGGCTGCTTTTTGGGTCCACTTAAGAACTCTGATTGCCAGAGTAATAGAGAAAGTCTAAGCATGAATTATTCAAACAAAGGGTTGTATAATCAGTACAGCATTGAAATTAATCCCCAGAATGTGCAGATTAGGCAATTATTCATAAAAATATTAACATTTTAATTTTTCAGAGGTCATTGTGACACTTCACTTAAACATAGAATGGAATGCTGAAATTAGAGCCAGAGTTCTAGAAAGCCCATAGTTCCAGACTTAAGCAACATAAACAGAATGAGTGCTTATACAATTATAAGAGATACTGAAAAAAAAAATATGAGAAAAGTTATTGATGGTTTTGCAAATGTGAGTGTGCCCTATCAGATTATCTGACATCTGAACTTAATTGATTGTGACGCTTTCTTCCATTAATCTAGTTCCTTTCCTGTGTAAGTATTTAGAAGATGCCATTCTATACTCAATGTATAGAGTGTATACAGAATACATAAAGCACTCAACTAAAATCAAGTGTGTTCTTATATTTTAAAATGCTATATAATGTTTTTGATAGTTTGCTAGAAATGTAATGAGAGACTGAGTTTGGTCAGTGTAAATGGTGGACTTGTGTTTTGAGTCTAGAAATGATTCTCTGGGAGGGGAATATATAAAAAGTATAATCTCTAATTTTTAAGTATATTATAATACAAAGAAACAAGTTAGGAGATTTTTAAAATATGATTTGGGAGTAGAAATGACTTTCAGGCAAATGTGCTGCCACTCAACTTTTTTTTTGTAGGATGGTGAAAACAATATAGGTTTGATTATTTTCTCCTGTTGCTATGGTAAATTACCATTGTCGTAAGGATATAAAAAGTGGCACAAGTAGTTTTAAAGTTAGTAGCTCCAAAATTCCAAGGGTTCCATCCATCCTAAATGGATCTCCTTGAGATAAAATGAAATGAAGAGATCTAAAGTTTATTCACAGTATTTGCAAAAAATTTAGATCAATGATATTATATATTACAGTATTTTTTTCTTTGAGATACCATATATGTGCATATTGCAAAAGAACTTTCCACTTTTATTCTAGTTATATATTCTTAGGCAAGTGTTTAAATAGACTTTTATTTCAAATAAAGATACTTCAATGGACTAACTTTGCAAAAGAACTTATAAATGAGTGTTGATGATATCATTAATTTTCATGTAACATGAAAAGATAATTATATTTCATTTTTTTGAAGATTTAACTTGGCAGTAGAGATGATTTCCATGCTGAAATGCAAGATTAAAATAATTAAAACATTCCATAAAACCTTACAATTTTCTGTATTTTAAGTATGCAATTTAAACTATAATTTTCTTTTAAAAGTCACTACTACCATAAGTAATTCAAATTGTCTGACATCCAATAATGAGCAAATCACACTTCAGGAAAGTTAAAAATTTAAGTGAAGCAAGATTAATTATAAATGCAAATAAAAAAGGAAATGTATAACTAAATATGCCCCTTCTCAAATTTATTTCCTACCTTAAATGTTCACCTATCAATCCAGAAGTAATGAATACATATAAAATGATATCCATTGACAAAAACTGTGTTTTGTAATTTAAGAGGCAGACTCAAATGCAATCCTTAGGTACCACAGATTACAAGAAACAGTTGTCTTCCATTGTGTATTGTTGATGCCATTTCCATTAGATTTTCACTTCTGAGAGATATATTATTGGTTGAGTGTGCCAATTCATTCTTCAGTGAAGTTGATATAAGTTAAAAACATCTAGCATTTTCTTTGGAAATAATTTACATATTATAATTGCACACATATAAAATATATATTTTCTTATTCTTTCATTAATATCTTCAAGACAGAAGGAACAATATTGCAGAAAGGAGGTTTAGTAAAATACAATGAGCAGGGAACTGAGGGTTCACATCTGTAGTCCTAGCCACTAAGGAGGCTGATAACTGAGGGTTCACAGTCATCCAGGCAGAAAAGCCCATGAGACTCTTAAGTCCAGTTATCTACCAAAAAGCCAAAAGCCCACACCCTGAGTTCAACCCCCAGAGGTGGCACCAAACAAACAAGACAGCATAATCATGCAGTTCTATCATTATCTACGATTTGGCACTCATTAGAGGAAAATCTTGGATCAGGTCATGGTATTTTTTAAATCAAGTTTGCCTTATTGGTAAAATGAGCATAATCCTAAGTGTTTGACAAGGTTCTGTGATAAGTTAAATAACAATTTTGGTGTACAACATAGTACTCAAGTACAGGTTGTTTGACAGGTTATCATTTCCTAGATCTTAGTTTAAAATCTTACCAAATTCAGTCGCAAAAGGAATATACTGCTCAATCTCGTGTAGGTTTTGTTAACAAAATCCAAACCAAAATTTAAAATTATAGAATAAAGACATTATGAAGACAAATCTTGAAATAACATGGACCTTTTTTTTGTCTTTCTCTACTGGTACTTTCAAAAATCCTGAGACTGGCTTATCATTTGTTGTCTTCTTTCATAAGGAAAATATGATCAGAATTCTGCTAATAAAATTTTTTATTTTATCTGAGGACTTACGAAGATAGATAGGGTGATGAAATAAGAGGGGAAAAAAGGTACTTCTGATATGATTTGATTTGTTCAGCTATGATGAGTTCAGCAAAAGACAGAGTTCCATAATAAAAACCACATTGTACTGCTTTTAAAATATTTATTTATATTATTATTTTAAATATACACAAGTACTTGTGGAATAAGTACCATCCAATGAAGATCATTCTTCAATGATAAAGCACACACACACACACACACACACACACACACACACACACACACACACACACACACACGATCCATTTAAGGACTCATTCGATATTTCCTTATAATCTGCAGTATCGTTGCCTTCAAAATAGCTGTCCAATTCTTTGCTTTCTCTTCAGGTCGTATAAATCTTTCTCCTTTTATGAAGTAGCCTTGCTAAATTCACTCTGACTAGCTCTAAGAGTACCTTATAGTTTGTTTAAGTGGTATCTATCAAATCAACTTTAATGCCCTGAGTACTGTTCATCCTAAGGTAATTTAACTACACTATTCAAGTCATGAAGTGTTTTCTTGTCAATAAACATGCTAAAAAAATTCTTAAAATAGAAGAGTAAATAACACTTCAGTTTACAAAATTCTGTATTCACAAGGAAACATGGCCTAGATACAAGGCCATAAGAAAAGAACTCCTGACACACATGGAATGAATTATCTGTGAAACAAATTTGATGAAACAACTCAGTATTTCATATTAATCACAACTTAACCTTATCTGTACCACGTCCTCCATCAGGGCACCAAGCTGCCCTATGAATAGCTTGTCTCCTCAGAAGGTGCAATAAAGTAGGTCATTTAGAAAGGGCAATATCCGAGATGCTGAGGTTACCTCTTAGGAAAGCTGGCTGTCTGACAGTGACAACTGCAGTTTTATGTTAAAGCACAAGAAAGGACCAAGGACTCATAAACAAGTAAAGTAATTTATAGGAATTTTTGTTAACTCCAAGGCCATGCCTACCTTTCTAAGGAAAAACTGAACAGTTCTCCAAACATGTAGCCATCAGAAATTTGAGATACTCATGTCATTCAAATGTAAATGAGGGAAACTCCTCTGGGTTTTTGAGTGCTGCTTAGAAAATCTTAGCTAAGTTGGAAAAAAAATGATGCCATAATTATCTGCAACTGGTATTTTACAGATCATATAGTGGTTCAGTTGTAATTTAAAATAAGGCATGGTATACAGATGATTTACATGGGCATCATGATTCGGGAATTGGGAAGCAAAAGCAAGAAATAAAATAATAAAAATACAACTTACCAACATAACAAAAATGTAGGAACTTCCGGGAAGACGGTGGAGGAGCAGCAGAGTCCTAGCTAAGCTCCCTCTGACATCCTGACATCGCAGTTTTACCACACCAGATAAACTTTTACTCCTAGAAAGACAGCCCAAGTAAGTTATAACAGTACAGGGATTCTGGCCAGGAATGAAAAATCGACTTTGCTGGCCTGAAAACACAGATTTTATGTCCAGGCGGTGACCCACCACCATGCCAGTGCCAGCGCCAGCACAGTGCCCCTCACTCTGCACACCTAAAGCATACAGTGGCAATCAGGGAGAAATCCTCCAGATGGTGGCAGACAGATGTGGATCACAGGCTGAGTGCGGACAGGCCGAAATCACAGAGAAAGCATGAGTACCCCACGAAAGACTTTCTCACTCTCATCCACAGAGTGGCTTCTTGAAGGTAGCCCTTCCCCCACCACCTGGGGGGCCTGGGGAAAGCGACAACAAAGGAGCCATCTTTGAAAAGGGCAAGAGGGACCTACCAGTGAGAGCCAGCTCTGCCCAGGACAATGCCCCCTGCCAAGGCGGGAGGCTTGTCCTGGGCTGCAGGTCACTCACTCAGGTGAACTCAGCCAAAGGTGCCCAGCCCTGTCTACCAGAATTTCTAAATTAAAACCGAAAGTGGCGAGCAGCTACAGGCGGCAGGGAACAACCAGACGGGAGAACAAACAGTTCCCAAGACAGATAAAGGGTCCCATCACAGAGGAAGCCCAATTCCCATCCCAAAACAGAGCTGAATTCCATAGCCAGCTCTGCCTAGGCGGCCACCCAGCCCAGGATGAAGGAACCTCCCCCAGGCAAGCAACTCTCAGCCAGGTAAACCACAGCTAATGGGAGGAGCCACAGTTCCCAAGACTGTTCACGTCCCCCATCTACAGTAGACGCCCAAGGCCTACCTGCAAGCTGTGTGAACTACAGAGCACCAGGAATTCACTAAGAGGGGAGGAGGGTCAGAACAGATCCACCTCGTGCAAACTGAAAGCAAGTCAAACCAGCCAAGCAGCAAAATAGACTGCATGCAGACCATCACAAGGAAACCAGAGACTGTAGAAAGCTCACCCAAACAAGGAAGACTCCATTATTTTCAAAACATTTTTTAAGCTTTTTTTTTTTTTCATTTCTGAAATGTCATTGGTTTTTTTGTTTTACATTTTACCTGTTTGTTTTATCTAGCTTTTTGTTTTTTTTCGGTTGTTCATTTTTCTCGATTTTTTCTTTTTTTTTTTTTTTTTAATAACTTTTCTCTGTTTTGTGCATTTCTGTTCCAGTATTTTTTCTTTATTTCTCTCTTCACATTCTCTTTCTTTAAAAATTTATTTTCCTATGTATAACACCTCCACTCTTTTCTGCCAGCACTCCATTGTCTATCATTTTAACCTTGTTCTTTCTACTGACTCTAATCTTCTCCACATTTCCACATCACTGAAACTAAACCAAATCATCACACACATACACCCCATACATTTTACTCTATTCTCTTTACTACCTCTAACTTATCCTCCTGACATACTTCCAGGACCTCCAGATTCCATTGACCCCTGGTTATTGGATAGAGGGTATCCCTGCTCAATCAGAGTGAATCAAAGGGGTTCAAATACAAAGCTAGCCAGTCCAAAAAGAACTTAATATAAGAACAAAAATTGCTCATAGGGTTGTAACAGTAAATAAATAACTACTGAATACAGGGCTCAGGATTGATTGTTATATCAAAATTGTATTCTTTAGGAACAGCAAATCTAATTTTATATACAGGTATACAAGGTATCTGTATATAATTGTGAAATTCTAAGATTTACACAACAGTGCTTGGTTAGGTCTGCTTTGGGTCTTAAACTGTGCTCACAAGTGCTTGTAGATTGGCATTCCCAATCCAAATGGGCAGAATAAACACAAGAAAGATGGCAAACAATGGAGTCACATCTCCCACTCAAAACAAGCAGGAAGCAGAGCAGTCAATCAAAGACATAGAAGAGAACCCTCAAAATGCTCTACAAAGTCTACAGATAAAAATGATAAATGAAAAGTTTGAATCTCTTCAATCAACTATTCTAGAGCATGAGGAGGCAAAGAAAAAATTAATGGAGAATTTCATGGCCTCCACAAATAAAAAGATAATTGAACTTCAAGAGTCAAGCGAAAAGATAGTTACCCAGCTAAAAGATTTGAGAGACAGCACTCAAAACCAAATTTATGAAGTTAATGAAGTAAAGAAGTCCATGCAGGACCTAAGAGATAATTATAGAAAGGACATGGAAATCATCAGGAAAGTCCAGTCAGAAGGAAAAGAGATTCAAAAGCACATAGCTAGCCTACAGTCCTGACCATCTGAAGCAGAGGATCAAATCTCAGGAGTTGAAGATTCCCTAGAATCTATGGTGAAAGATCAAAAATCAATACAAAACTAATCCAATTGACAGAGCAAATCACTCCAGGAACTCCAAGACACAATCAGGAAGTCCAATTTAAGGCTAATAGGTATTGAGGAAAACTTGGAGAAAGAAGTTAGGAAATAGGCAACCTATTTAACAGAATATTAGCCGAGAACTTCCCAAATATCCAGGAGGATAGGCTTATACAGATACAAGAAGCATGTAGAACTAGAAACCGACCACACCAGAATAGGACATCCCACCAACACATTGTGATCAAAACAGGATCAATAGAGTCCAAGGAAAAAATCCTTAAAGATGTTAAAAGCAATCAGAATTACCCCAGACTTCTCAGCAGAGACCATGAAAGCAAGGAGAGCCTGGAATGAGGTATACCAAATTCTAAATAAAAATAACTACCACCCAAGAATATTGTACCCAGCTAAACTCCCATTCATAGCCGAAGGTCAAATAAAAGGCTTCCACAGTAAGGAAAAACTGAAACAATATATCTCCACCAAACCAGCTTAACAGAAATATACAGGGAAAATAATCAAGATCCCAATACAGACAGAGAAATGAACCCTAAATAGAAAACCAGAATATTAGATCAAGAAATGGGAAGACACAACTTTTAACAAGATAGTGATAATGAAAGGAACAAACCATCATCTCTCAATCCTAACTCTCATCATTAATGGACATAATTCTCCAATCAAGTGTCATAGGCTCATAAGTTGGAGCAAAAATCAAGATTCATCTTTCTGCTGCCTCCAAGAGACACATCTGTCCAGCAAAAGTAAACATCTTCTAAAAGTGAAAGGCTGGAATAAAATATATCAAGCAAATTGCCCCCATAAGCAGGCTGGCACTGCAATCCTAGTATCAGATAAAATTGACTTCAAATTAAAAATGGTAAGAAGAGACAAAGAAGGTTACTACATTCTAATAAAGGATCTCTCCTTCAGGAGGATATAACCATAGTAAATATCTACACACCAAGTACAGGAGCACCCAACTTCCTCAAACAAACACTACTGATTCTAAAAACACTAATAGACCCAAACACATTGATTGTTGGGGACGTTAACACTCCACTCTCAAATCTGGACAGATCAACATGCCAAAAACCAAATAAAGAAACCCCAGAAATAAACAACTGCATAGACAAACTAGACTTAACCTACATCTACAGAATATTTCATCCAGCAACAACTGAATAGTCATTCTTTTTGGCAGCACATGGAACATTCTCCAATATAGATCACATCCTAGGGCACAAAGAAAATCTGTACAAATTCAGAAGTATCAAAACCATTCCCTGGGGGGCTGGGGATATGGCCTAGTGGCAAGAGTGCCTGCCTCGGATACACGAGGCCCTAGGTTCGATTCCCCAGCACCACATATACAGAAAACGGCCAGAAGCGGCGCTGTGGCTCAAGCGGCAGAGTGCTAGCCTTGAGCGGGAAGAAGCCAGGGACAGTGGCTCAGGCCCTGAGTCCAAGGCCCAGGACTGGCAAAAAAAAAAAAAAAAAAAAAAAAAACATTCCCTGGGAGCTGAGGATATGGCCTAGTGGCAAGAGTGCCTGCTTCATATACATGAGGCCCTGGGTTCGATTCCCCAGCACCACATATACAGAAAATGGCCAGAAGTGGCGCTGTGGCTCAAGTGGCAGAGTGCTAACCTTGAGCAAAAAGGAAGCCAGGGACAGTGCTCAGGCCCTGAGTCCAAGCCCCCAGGACTGGCCAAAAAACAAAAACAAAACAAAACAAAAAAAAACAAAAAAACATTCCCTGCATTCTCTCAGACCACAATGGAATAAAATTAGAGCTCAACTCAAACAGCCACCACAGAAAATCCTACAATACATGGAGACTAAACAATACACTGCTGAACCATCAGGGTGTCATTGAAGAAATTAGAACAGAAATTCAAATGTTTATGGAATTCAACCAAGATGAGTACACAAAGTATGAGCTCCTTTGGGACACAGCAAAGGCAGTACTCAGAGGTAAATTTATATCTCTGAGTGCCTACATCAACAAACTGGAGAAACAGCAACTCAACAACTTAAGGAAGGACCTTAATTTCCTTGAAAGAGAACAACAAGCCAAACCCCAAGTCAATAGTTGGAAGCAAATAATTAAAATCAAATCAGAATTAAATGAAATAGAGACAAAAAAAATGAAAAGAATCAATAAAACCAAGAGTTGGTTCTTTGAAAAAAAATAACAAGATAGACAGACCCCTAGCAAACCTGACGAAAAAACAAAAACAGCAAACCCAGATAAACAAGATCAGAGATGAAACAGGTAATATCACCACTGAAACAACCAAAATTTAGAACATAATAAGGGACTATTTTGCAAAACTTTATGCCAACAAATTCGAGAACCTGGAAGAAATGGATGATTTCCTAGAAAAAAATGATATCCGCAAACTCAACCATGAAGATTTAAACATTCTAAAAAGACCCATATCCCATACTGAAATAGAAATGACAATAAGAGATCTCCCATCCACGAAAAGCCCAGGTTCAGATTGATTCACCGCAGAATTCTACAAGGCCTTCAAAACAGAACTCACACCAATATTTCTCAAACTCTTCAATGAAATTGAAAGAGAATGTTTACTACCAGACACATTCTATGAAGCCAGTATAACCCTCGTCCCAAAACCAGGCAAGGACTCATTACAGAAAGAGAACTATAGACCTATTTCCCTGATAAACATAGATGCAAAAATTCTCAACAAAATTCTGGCCAATCAACTTCAACAGGTCATCAAAAAAAATCATACACCATAATCAAACTGGATTCATCCCAGGGATGCACAGTTGGTTCAATATACGCAAGTCAATTAATGTAATCCACCAGATCAACCGGAGCAAGGTAAAGAACCACATGGTTAGATCTCTGGATACAGAAAAGGCATTCAATAAAATCCAGCACCCATTTATGCTAAAAGCCCTGGAAATACTGGGATTTCAGGGAACACTCCTGAATATAATAAAGGCAGTCTATGAAAAACCAAAAGCAAGTAGAATTCTAAATGGTGAAAAACTAAAGCCATTCCATTTAAAATCAGGAGCAAGGCAGGGATGTCTGCTCACTCCCCTTCTCTTCAACATAGTACTAGAATTCCTAGCCAGAGCAATTAGGCAAGAAGAAAATATAAAGGAACAATATAAAATATAAATAGGAAAAGATGAAGTTAAACTTTCTCTCTTCACAGATGACATGATCCTATACCTAAAGAATCCCATAGACTCTACTCCCAAGCGACTAGAGCTGATCGAAAACTTTGGCAAAACAGCAGGATTTTTAAATAAAACGCTCAAAAATTAATGGCATTTCTATATGCTAACGACTGGAATGCTGCAGCTGAAATGAGGAAATCAACTCTTTTTGCAATAGCCTCAAAAAACATCAAATACCAATGAATAACCTTAAACAAAGAAGTGAAAAACCTCTATGATGAGAACTTTAAAAACATGAAAAACGAAATTAAGTCAGAACTAAGGAAATAGAAAAACCTCCCATGCTCCTGGATTGGGAGGATTAATATAATCAAAATGGCAATATTGCCAAAGGCTATCTACAAATTCAATGCAATGCCCATTAATATCTCAACACATTTTTTTAATGAAATCAAGGAAGCAATCTGGAAATTTATATGGAACAACAAAAGACACAGAATAGCAAAAACAATCCTAAGCCGAAAGAACAGTGCTGGAGGAATTACAATACCCAACTTCAAGCTGTATTATAAAGCTATAGTAATAAAAACAGCTTGGTATTGGCACCGGAACAGGCCTGAAAACCAATGGAACAGAATTGAAGACCCAAAAATGAACACACAGAACTACTCCTACTTAATCTTTGATAAAGGAGCTAAAAAAATAGGATGGAAGAAAGACAGCCTCTTTAACATATGGTGCTGTCAAAACTGGTTCAACACATGCAACAAACTAAAACTAGATCCATATATCACCCTGCACCAAAATCAATTCCAAATGGATCAAAGACCTCGAAATTAAAAGATACCCTGACAACACTAAAGGAAGGTGTAGGAGAAACACTTGGGCTCCTTAGCACAGGACAGAATTTCCTTAACAAAGACCAAGAAAGGCTACAAATCAAAAAAGGATGGAAAATTGGATTGCATTAAACTGCAGAGCTTCTGCATGGCAAAGGACATAGCTCGCAAGATAAACAGAAAGCCCACCAATTGGGAGAATATCTTTACTGGCCATACAATGGACAAAGGCCTCATATCTAAAATATATCCAGAACTGAAAAAGTTACATTCCTCAAAAACAAAACCACAAAGAACCAAAAGCCCCCTCAAAAAGTGGGCTAAAGACTTAAAAAGAGACTTCTCTGATGAGGAAATGAGAATGGCCTAGAGACATATGAAAAAGTGCTCTACATCACTGGCCATAAAAGAAATGCAAATCAAAACAACACTGAGATTCCATCTTACCCCAGTAAGAATGTCCTATATCAAGAAAACTAACAATGACAAATGTTGGAGGGGATGTGGCCAAAAGGGAACCCTACTTCATTGTTGGTGGGAATGTAAGCTGTTTCAGCCACTCTGAGATTCCTCATAAGGCTAAGAATAGTGCTCCCCTATGACCCAGCAGCCCCACTTTTGCGCATCTACCCAGAAGACCACAAACAAAATCACAGTAATGCCACCAGCACAACAATGTTCATTGCAGCACAATTTGTCATAGCGAGAATCTGGAACCAACCTAGATGCCCCTCAGGAGACGAATGGATCAGGAAAATGTGGTATATATACACAATGGAATTTTATGCTTCTATCAGAAAGAATGACATTGCCCCATTTGCAAGGAAATGGAAGGACTTGGAAAACATTATAAGTGAAGCGAGCCAGACCCAAAGAAACATGGACTCTATGGTCTCCCTCATAGGGAATAATTAGCACAGGTTTAGGCTAGTCACAGCAGAGGATCACAAGAGCCCAATAGCTATACTCTTATGAACACAAAAGATGATGCTAAGTGAAATGAACTCCATGTTATGGAAACGACGGTTTTATCACTGTTGTAATTACTTACAGCATGCCATGTGAAACCCCAGCTTCTATTATTAATGTTTCTCTTTTATCCCCTTCCTGTGGTTGCACCTACACTATCTCTGTATCTTATCTGAGTACATTGGAAACCGTGTATACAGGTATTAGAACTAGGAAACTGAAAGTGAATACCAAAATCGTGAGATACAGAGTAAAAAAGACAAATGATTACAAAAGTAATACTTTCAAAACTGTTTAGTGTATATCTACTAAACAACTCATGGGGGGAAAGGGATAAGGGGGAAGAAGGAGGAGGGAATGAGGGAGGAGGTAACAAACAGTATAGCAAATGTATCCAGTACCTAAAGTATCAAACTGTAACTGCTCTGTATATCAGTTTGACAATAAAAATTTTTTAAAAAATGTATGCAGTGACTATCATGTACTTATACATTTATTTACATATTTGCATGCATATTTAAATGTATATGCCCATGTATATATGTGTATGCCTACATTTAAGTGCGTGTATATAATTGTATATCATATATAATCGACATATATGGATAAATGACTATGTATATACTTATGCATATGTGCATATATGTGTACATATATGTGCATATACATATATACATATATGCCATGAATGTACATATGTATACACACCCACCGCCCACCCCCCCCACATATATATCAAATTATACTATGGATATGAAGCTTAACATTGCTCATGAAAGTTCAAAAATTGCTATAATGCTGTAATCATCACATGAGAACCCCTGTTAGGAAAACTTGAATTTGTTAAGTGATGACTTCTGAGAAACAATAGCAACCAGAATAATACTAAATAGATCAATGACTGGCAGTGAGATGATAGGTTTTAATTAACGTTTGTACAGGAACATTGTATTACTAAGTCTGGAAAAGCCTAGTGGGGTTAGAAAATGTAATATTTCCCGCATTTTATTTGAAAACTCCTTCAGGATAGCTGTGGGGAAAAATATCGTAGAGAATGGTGATACAATCTAGACAAGATAGTCAGGTATGATCTTAAAGGAGTCCCAAGAGTTGAAACAGAAAATACTTAATATCATCCATGAGGTAGGAAGCTACTTTCTATGCTTAAAACCATCATAGCTTTTCTTCATTTGTGGTTTCAAACAATTGACCTAGAGGTACCTAGCAAAATTAATAGGCAAGCCAATACGTATTAATAAACAAATCAGTTAGGGACTCTTTGTACTTTATTTTTTGTTGGGAAGATGATGTGCATACAGGTTACAGTTACATAAGTCAGGTGTTGAGTACATTTCTTTTGAACAGCGTCATTCCTTTTCTCCTTTTCTACCAGTTTTCACTCCATGCCCCCAAAGTTGTACAGTTTATTTCCAACATTGTGTCTAGTGAGTTTTACTGCTGGATTTAGTTCACCTTTTCCCCCACAATTTCTGCACTTACTTTTCCCCTTCCCAAATTGAGTAAAATTGTATACAAGATGAAAGAAAAAAGATGCATAAAAATAAAACACAAAGTAAAAGAAAACAAAACCTTGATTTTCCTTCTTGTAAAGGAAATGATGGTCTTATATACTATGAGAGAAGGTTGCTAGCATTTAGTCATTTAATTTAGAGTTACTAACTTTATTTGTATTCAAGTATCATAATTGTCCCAAGTATGTTTCATATTTCTTAAACCTTGATAAATACATATTGTCAGATAGTTGAGACCATCCAATTCTCCTCTGCTCCTGTGATATTTTAAATTAATTATATCAGATAGAAGGTATTGATATTATCTTCTTTGCAATCTGGTTGATATATAAGTGATCATACCCAAGAATTCATCTTATTGTCATCTACCAGGCAAGATCAGTAGCAAATATAATCATTGGAGTTCCTGGAAAATAGAGCTGACACAGGAGTTAATTTGCAGTACAATTATTAGGAAATACACTTTTGATCAATCTCTGTGGAAGAAAAAGTGTAGTTGTGACATAAAATCTATCAGTCTACAGAAACCTACAGTTTACTCTAGAACTAAAATCTTTCTTGAAGTTTGTTCTTTTTTGGCCCCAAATGAGTATGTATTCATCAATAGGAAACACTCCAGAAATCGTAACATTGGGGGTAAATAGAAAAACCTTTCATGTAGCTGACCAGTTTCTACAGGGACCAGAGCTGAAGACAATCTCCTAACAGTTGTCACAGAAATAAAGAAAATAAATTTTTCTTTAATTAACTATGAGCAATATATAGTCGTAACAATGCAGGAAATATCTAATAAAGGCAATGGCTGAAAGTAGATGTGAGTGTTTCAAGAAAAAAAGAAATCATCTCTAAGTCAAGAAACACATGAGGTTCTTTACTAGTTTATGTAGATAGTCAAGAAGTATGGACTACAGAAACCAAGAATGGAAAAATCAGAAAGAGAAGATTCTGGAAAGGAAAGAGAAAGCTTATGCTCACAGCTGAAAGTCTCATGAAACATTATCTCTTTTAAAATGGGAGATACATGCATTGAGTACCATGCTTTTGTAAATCCAAGAATTCTGAAATGATGACTCCTTGCTTTGAATCTAGGAAGTAGGATTATCATCAGAAAGGTAAGTTGTGGGAAGCATGGAAGATATTTTGGATTAGATCTTAATTGACTTGGAAAACACCAATGACAACACATTTTCCATTGAGTATGGCAGAAATAAACCTACAGTGGTATGACTTATCTGTCTGTGTGATGATTTAGTGTTTGCAGGCTAGGGATCAGCACTGTAAATTTGTATGAAATTTAGAGCACAGTAGAGTAAGAATGCTGAGATTTGTGAAAAGAACGATTAATTCATGTAATAGAGAAATAATGTCTGTGCTAATTATATGAATGATTGGGATTTTAATTATCAGGCCTACTTTACAGATTTGTACAAAGGATCCAAGATCACCATCAGAAAGGAAAATCATCATTATTCTAAAATGTATTCTTTTTAATGTAATTCAGGATAAAATAAATACTATATAAGTACCAAAAGGTGGCTGACCTCTTGTTTATATCTGTTCTTCTGCCAATAACCTGATTGTTGTTTGTCCTTGAAGGTAGCAATTTGAATATTGAAATGGGACTCTATAAACATCTAGTGGAGGTCATGAATCCATCTGTGTATATCACTTTTCTTTCATCTTATGTAGTGTGCAAATGTTAGGTTCTTCTGTTCATCTTTTATGTCTTTGATAAAGTGTAGTGCTCTTTAGTATTGGATATAGAATGGAAATAAAAAATACTTTGTCCATTCAATAGTATAGGTAGATGCTTTTTAAATATAACTATATACCTATGTAAAAGAAATAAAACATATATCTTACTCCTGTCTAACTTGGTATTTTGGCTGCTCGCCAATTTGCTGATGAGGATGAAACAACTCTATAATTTTGTTAATGGTGACCTAAAGCTTGAAATTATGTGTCACTTCAAAGCATATTTTTTCCTTACAATAAACACAATAGAAGTATATTTAGGATGCAAGTTTTGTGTCGAGATCAAATGAACTGGAGGCAGGGATACTAATCTTGTGCTTTAATGAATTCTGGTGTTCAAGTAAATGGGCAGAGTTTCTCAATGAGGACAGCTTTTAGCCACCTCTTATAGTATGAGCTATTTATGGCTTTCTACAGGAGAAAAGAGCTTTACTTTAATACTACTATACAGTGAAGAAAAGGAATGAACACCAATATTCTCATTACTGAATTTTCCTCTAACAATTGCCATTGGTGCTTTGAATAATATCAACATGTACCTTCCTTTCTTTAAAAATTATAAGCTCTATGAAGGCAGAACAAGCATTTGCTTATGCTAAGGTATCTCTATGTCAATTAAAGAACATGCTGTATTAGGTTCCCAATAAATTACTTTCGAAAGAAGTAATAAGATGAAAGTCACACTGTAGCTTATAAAAGGGTAGGTATTCATTCTAGGCAAGATTTATAACAAAAAGGCTTACTTCTAAGTAGGGTGCCTGAAATGTGTAGTAAGATGATAAAGAAACCTTCTTGACAAGAATCAAATTCTATTAAAGAAAACAAATTATGCAATTACCTTCATTCATTCATATACTCCAGAAAGAATTTAGAGACTTGAGGAATTAAACAGTGAGTTCAAGGTGACTGGGTGAATAAGAAGGAACATAAGGATTCCCAGATTTGTTAGACAAAAGATGCTGAGTTCTTAACTAAATGGGCCAGTGGAGAGATCAGAGAGATAATGAGGGAACTTGTTTGTTCTGCTTAATTCTCTAACTAATTATCTGTGGCCTCGGGCAAGTTAGTCATTACCTCTTGCCTCTAAATCTTTCCCTCACACACTTCATTTTAAAAGCACTAGCCTACCTCCTGCCCTGGATTGAGCAGACGCAAGAGTCACAAATAAAAATTAGGACTGTGTTGCACATGTTGATATGATTGTTATTACTGCTAATCTCAATGGGTAAATTACTCCCAGATCATAGATAAGTAAGATTTTTAGTATGTTAAAGGTATTATGACTCTGTAAGACCTGCTTAATTCCAACTAGAGAACAGATAAAAGCACATTAAAAATCTATATAGATTTCAAATAGGCCATCAATCCACTTTCCACATTTGCAAAATTCCTCAAATGTCTCTCCAGCTCCAGACAGCCCTCCCTTATTACTGACCAGTGAGTCCCAACCATCATGACTTTCTCAACCTTTGTTTTAAATTCTAATATATAGCAAATTACCTATTTTAGAACAAATTACCACCTTATTTTTTGAGTTGGGTTATTTTAATCCACAAGTGCATTTTAAAACAGGAAAACTTTCAAATGAATGATCAGATAATACTATCTTCTCCTCCCAGAAGGCTCTTCGTCCTGTATGTGGATTGCTTCTTCATTCCCCAGGAAAATACTCTTTTACTCCAGGTACTGTAAAAGAATCATACTCACTCTTTAGGAACAACACTCACTTCATACCATTAACTTAAACTATTGGTGGCTTGCTAGTTGGTCTAAATGTTTTCTTGTCATTTCTTTCACTGGTTTACTTTTTAATATGTGCTTCAGTCATTCCAATAGGTCTTTCTGATTCACCTTCTCAGAAACTGCTGACAAACATAAATGTGAGATTTTCTTACTAATAAAAGAGAATCACAATTTCCCTCCTGTGGAGAGAAAACAATTGCCTATCATTTAGATCTCTGGGAAAGAAAATGAAAACACAAGGGGTATGCTGCAGAAATATATTTATATTGTATACTGGAAAGTAAGAGATTCTAAATGTTATGCCCAAGTTGCAAGACGACCACCAAGAAGACCACCGAGAGCCAGACGTTCTGAAATGCAAAAGCAAGGCTTTATTCAGGTGAGCTGCCACTCGGGCAGCTCCGACGCAATGCAGGTTAGGAGGAAGCCCTGAGCTGAGATTTCACAGAGCTTATAAAGGCAAAAATCCAAGTTACAGCAATCAGGTGTTCAAGCCACTTAATAATCTGAAAAGTTTCCATTTAAAAAATCATGAAATGAATCAAATTATGGAGGGATAAAAACCAATTTCATTTTGGCCTGTAACTTTTCTTCTCAAAATAAGTGGAATTATAAATAAGTTTGGCAAATAAATAAAATAACAAAAGTTGCAAATAGATAGTAATTCTTTAGCTCAGAAATATTAAGGATTCAATTACATTAGAAAATAAATTGGGTCAGATTCTTTATAGGTACTTAATAAATGCTGAAAATAGTAGATGTAATATGGAGGTTAGATCTGGCCAGCGCTACCAGTGGCTGTTGAGGGGAGTCAGATTGTCTCCATCTCAGATTAATTAAAGAGAGAAGAAGCTGACTCCATCTTTGCTAAGATCTCCCCCACCATCTCCAGGGAATTTCCCCTTTGCTGTGATAAGATTGCGTAAACTGCTTGACCACCTGAGTAGTGAAATGTTCAAAGTTAAACCTGTGCCCTCCCAGGAGTAGGCATATCTGTCTGCATCATGTGAGCCTCACCAAATCCAAGCAACAAGTCTAACTAAACTGATAGGTTGGTTCAAACAGTTGCTATGAGGCAGATCGTAACTCCATTGGCTACCTTTGTGTGACCTGGTATGCTCTGTAAGTGTTGTAACCTCATTGGCCACTTGCGTGTGGCAGGCTTCACCATGTGGTGTTTGCCTTTATAACCCAACCCCAAGTGTGGCCCAGGGCCAGTGGTCCCAGCTCCTGAGTCTGAGCTGGGACCCTGGCTGGTCAATGTACTTTTTACTTCCCCAATAAATCTATCTTTTTACTTGCAACTGTCTCTGAGTGGTGGACTATTGGAGAGATGAGGGATCATCCCCCTCAGACTCCATTACATTGTGGTCCCCTCCCTTGGGGAGGGACCCCATTACAGTAGCTATGTATCAAAATAATACAATTACCATTAGTTACTAATCCAGAATTTATGAAAAATGTTTCAGGTCAGGGAGAAATACATTCCATTCAATGATATAAGTTACTAATTCCAAAAGATATAATAATTAATTTTAAATATACAAAGAAATGTAAGTAGTATTCAATTGATAGAATAATTGTGGTGTGTTTTTTTCCTGTTCAGAAAGTAATTGCAAGTTATCCTTAAAATTTTTAGCATCTTCCTTTGTGGATTTGTACAAACATTACATTAGGGACAAATGAAAATACTTTTCTTCATTGTACATAGAAAAGGGGATTTGTGCCACCTCTGCATAACTCCTGGAGTGCTGATTAGAATATTGAGAATATGCAGATGAGGAAATAGATGACCTGTCTGTGCTAAATTCTGCAATTAGGAAATCTGTTGAGATCAATTAAAGCTGAGTTATAAATGGAAATACTTATTCATGTGTCTATTTTTGCTGCCCAGAACTGAATTTCAGAGAGATTACTTTAGGTAGGAACCAATGACCTGCAAAAATGTACTTGAGGCTAAAAGTTCCTTGACAGGTCATAATAATATTCTAAGTTATAACCACTGTGATTTAACTCCTCCCACCGAGAATCATATAGGTTCACATACTGCAGAATTTTCTGGGGGACATGATCTAATAAATTAAAAATTAATACCTTCAGCTTAAAAAGATGAAAGATGTATATAGGTCACATAAAAAAAAAAACATTTGACATGAGATTGTTTTAACTTTGATAATGTACAAGAAAAATGTTAGGTAATGCTAAACTGACATAATGATTTCTCAGCACTAAGGGATGACTGTTACACTTTTTCCCTTTTATTTCAGAAAATAAAATCCATAAAATGTAGACTACTTGATAACATTTGTAGAACCTATTCACATATATCCTTGTGACATTATAGCTCTGAAATGGCTACTGAGTGATTGATAGTTCATATCTGTAAAGTTATTTATAGAGGGAACATCTCAGATTTTGGAAAACTTAATTTATGATATGAAGTCTTTGATTGAATAGATTATTTGATTAATTAAATCACATATGTAATATATATAATATACCTTACATGTAATTTTACTGTAAAATACAACCATTGTAACTTTATGTATTTGTTATTTATTCATTTGTGTGTTACAGGGTCTTGAACTCAGGGCCTTGTTTTAGGTAATTACATACCTACTGAGCTATAATCCAGATCCTGGACAATCTATATGAGCTACAATTTATTGAAATTTCCATATATATATATTTTTTGATACTACAGAAAATATTACCCATGTTTACTCGCAGCTCATCTTCTGTCTTCATATAGGTGAGCAATAAATATTGTTCAAAACCCCTGTGTTCTTAGGCTTTTTATGATCAGGTATAGACAGTATAATAAATAGCAATGTGTACTACAGTCCTAGAAATTCATCCTGGTTTTAATACTGAGAAACACCAGCCTCAAGGGTCTTGAATAAGACACTCCATTCATTTATATCAGTCAATTCAGTCTTGCTTTGAGTATCTCAGCAGTAATATGAAACATTCAAAAGATGCTTGGTTAAGTCTATTTATAACTGAGTGTTTGTATAAAAAGGTCATGTAAGAAACAGTGTACAAGATAACTGTAGATGGTTTCATTATGTAAAACAATTTTAAAATAATATTCTTTCCCACTTTTTCTTCCCAGAATTTGCCCTTTTATTTCTTTTCTACCTACTCATTTCCTGGGTAACTTAAATAGGATGATAAGAGAGAAATAAGTCTGATTATCCATAATCAGAAATTGTAATTTTGGTACTAAGCTGATCTTCATTTTAAGATATAAACACATGCTATTTTCTTTTTCCCTTTCTTTTATAAGTTTTTTGTCAAATTATCTAGCATCCAGTCTTGTATATGTGTATCTGTATGTTAAAATTGCATTATTGCTATTATTATTTTTTAGTTTATTTGTTGCTTGACTTGATGAGAGAATACTAGCATTTAGAATTGGGAATCCTGTTTATGGCTTAAGGATAAAATCAATTTCCATTCTAGATTTCTCATACTTATTTCAATTGGAGTAGTTAGCATGGGTATAACAAAACCAAAAGTTATTCAGGGGGATGAGAATATTGCTTAATCGTAGAGTGCTTACTTAGCATGCATGAAGTACCACATAAACAGAAAATGCCAGAAGTGGTGCTGTCTCTCAAGTGGTAGAGGACTGGCCTTGAGCAAAGAGGCTTGGGGACAGAGCCCAGGTCCAGAGTTCAAGCCCTAGACCTGGCCAAAAAAAAAAAAAATCCTAATAATGTTAGTCATTTCCCAGTCATAGACTATTGCAAAGTAGACGCTTTTACTAGGTATTATCCAGACTTAAGCATACAAACCTAATATCACTGTTGCTGTCTTCACTGGAACAGGCTACAAAGGTAGCACAATTCTTGGGGAGGACTTAGCTTCAGTCAAATCAAGTATTTAAATGTGCAGTTCAGAAAATAAACAGGTGGTATATAGTATCATGTTTATGATAGATAATTGGCTCCTAAGGGCTTAGATGTGAGACTTCATTGGTAACTTGATAACAAGGAAACAAATGACTTGAGATAACATTTTGCTTGAATGATTTCCAGTACAAGTAAACAAGAGGGCTAAAATATAAAAGCTAGCATTATTGATGACCCATAAACATATACACATGTCATAATGCAGTTGAAATGGTAACTCAATATTTTAGCATGAGTAGTAAAAAATGAATTTGCATTTTACATTCATTTATTTTTAACATTTTGAGATCATTTTGTTTTTGTATAATCCTTTAGAGCTAGTTCTGTCTTGCAGCGTTCATCAGCATTCCCTAATATTGCTCATTAGTAGCACAATTAAGTCTTTCTCTATCCTGTGATGGTCATTTAATGAATAAATTCAAGCTCATTTACAGGACCTAGTTCTTCTTATAATCTTTTGGCTTATCTTTGTCTTCATTTGTATCCTAGATAGGGTTATAGTAATCTCTCTTTTACTAACCAGTCTTTTAATAGATGGGAAACAAAGTAAGTATTGATTATTTGTTTTTTTGACTCATTTGCCTTATGTATCAAGCAAATGCTTCTTTTTTCAGGTCTTGGGATAGAAGTTAGTTTATGCAAATAGGGTAAAAAAATCACTCAAAGCTGAGCATGGCAGTCATATGTAATCACAGCACTTTGGAAGCTGAGGCTGAAGAACTCCCAATTTGAGGCCAAGTGATGTCTAATCTCAACAAAACAAAAATAATTAGTATTAAAAATTCAGGCAATTTATTTATGCCTCTTTAAATATCTATTAAAAAATACTCCAAAATCTGTCTTTGTGATGATTGTACATGCCTTTGGTAAAATCAGCTTACTGTGGCATTTTAAAAATGAAGGCAGGAGGACTGTCATTTTTTACAAGTGAAATTTTAAATTTGAACAAACACCTCAAATGATTTCCTTGCTCATACTATTGGCATAGTATTTGACAAACGTTTTACTGGGTTCCTTGGAAAACTTCATGAAATAGTGACATAAAAAATCAACCACAATGTCTAATTATGGTTAATTAATATTAGAATTTAATATTGGCAACAAATGCATTGCTATAAGTTTATGTGTATTGTTTTCTCTGCATGTGTGTTGGCCTGGGTTTTGTTCCTGACATTTGACTTTTTGCTCCAGACTAGTTCTTGACCACCTTAGCCACAGCTCCACTTGTAGCTTTTCTCAAGTGGATAAATGGAGATAAGTGTCTCACTGACTTTCTTATCCAGGCTGGCTTTGAACTGTGATCCTCAGATCTCAGCCTCCTGAGTAGCTAGGATAAAATGACATGAGCCACTGGTACCCAACATTCATGTAAAATAACTTTTTATCCCAAGTAAAATATTTCAATTCAGAAGTTTGTATTATTTGATCTCTTACAACTATAAAAATAAAGTCTGGGAAAACTGTTTCCTTCTTTGCACAAATATGTTTACAAGGGTTTGTTTGCTTCCTTTCTGCGTACTAATGACTCAGTTTGGGTACAAATAAGTAACATTTTAGTAAATTTTACATAAACCACATTAAAAACATACTCAGAACATACAGAATATTCTACATTTGTCTTATTTTATACTAATAGACATTTCTGAAAATCTATCAGCCTTGAATGCCGAGGCCTGCTATGACTGTAGGGTCTTTCTCCTTCTTGCAATTCTTGCATCTTCTGTGTTTGCTTATGAGGAGGATCATATTCCAGCTGGTAAATGTTTTTGCTCTTAGGCTTTTGGCCAAAAGCCGTCAAATGGCTCACTCAACCTAAATACAGGAGGTTAGAGTATGTTTGTTCTGGGCAGCGAGGGGAACGTACAAAATAACTGATGACTAGCGAAAGAGCTCAGCCACAATAATCTCCTTCAGAGTTGTTTGAAATTAACTCCTACTTTTGTTTGCTAAGGATTTTTCAAGGTATGTAAGTGTTCAATTGCATTCCCGGCTCTTTCCAAATCTATTGAAAATTTCCTATCATATTTTCTTTTTTTCCCCCTGCTAATATTGGAATGAAACAAATTGATTTAGAAATGAAAAATATTTCTTTGACATACCATTTTTATGTATCACTAGATTTGATTTGCAAATATTTTAATTAAGATTTTTGCCTCCTTGTTCGCAAAATGGTTTTAGTGTGTATTCTTATCTACATGTAATATTCTATGATATATTTGAATATTAAAATTATCTTGGCCCAGTATAAGATTTTTTTCTGTGTATTGAATTGCTTATGTAAGTTGATATTATAGTTTCCTTATATAGGAACTATTACCATGTTAAATCATTTGGGAATACTTTTTTATTTAGAATAAAATTGAATTTTTAAAATATATACTGTAATCTTCATATTCTTATTTTTCCCTTTAAGGTGTGTTTTAAAAATACCCTCTCATTAACTCTAGTTGTGTTTATTTTCACAGATTCTTTCTACAATGCCATCATATTTGAAATGTAAGAAGACTTGAAGTACTATTTCCAATTTTAGTTTTGGTTACAGAAGCAGATGTTTTTCACTTGATTAATCTAGCTGTATGTATTTCTCAGAGTTAGTCTTTTTTGATAAAATAACATTAATTTTGCTAATAATACTTGCTGTATATTTATTTTACATATGTCTAATATTAATATTGACTTTTATCTACATTTTTTATTTTGATTTTGTTCTTAATTCCTTTTCTATTTCATTTGTTGTCCATCAATGGTATTTTCTTATATGTGCTTTAAATGCTATAAATTTCCCATGCCACAGAATTCATAAAATATTTTCCATATTATGTGTTCATTTCCAGTTTATATATTATTCTGTAAGTGCTCTTTTCCTGTTTTGTTTTTAATTATTATCCTATGGAATTAATAGAAATTATGACCATTTAAAACTAATAATAGTATTTTAGCAATTATGAAAACAGAGAGTAGATAATACCTGATTACGTTTTTCTAACAATTAAAAAATTGTATTTCTATTTTATGCATATCAATATCTGTCATCTGACTTGCTTGTGTAATTTCACATAAAATAATATTTCCTTGGTTGTTAAGTTGTATTATTCAAATTCCATGAAAGTTGAGGCATTGGTTTAATTTTAGAGTGAATGTAAATTATTTTTCTACTGAATTGTGTTAAAATGTAATTATGTGAAGCTTTAAAAGGTGAGACAAGCCAAACACTGGTGGCTTATGTCTGTGCAATTCTAGCTACTCAAGACATTTAGATCATAGTTCAATGATAGTCTGAACAAAAATGTCCATGAGACTCATGCTAAGGCACCATAAAAAGATGGAAGTGCAAATATGCTAATTTTGCTTTCAAGTATGTAAGAAAAACCCGATCTCAAATAATAGTCTATATGTGGTTGTGCATACCTATTGTTGAAGCTGCTCGTGACACAAACATGATATCCTATCTGAAAAATAACTAAAGCAAAAAGGGCTGGGGTTGGGGCTGGGGATATGGACTAGTGGCAAGAGTGCTTGCCTCGTATACATAAAGCCCTGGGTTCAATTCCCGAGCACCACATATACAGAAAATGGCCAGAAGTGGCGCTGTGGCTCTCGTGGCATATACATATGTATTGCCTTGAGCAAAAAGAAGCCAGGAACAGTGCTCAGGCCCTGAGTCCAAGACAAGGACTGGCCAAAAAAAAAAAAAAAAAAAAAAAAAAAAAGGCTGGGGTTGGGGATCCTATGCATTTAGGAAGCACAAGGCAGTACATGCAAAAGACTGCTAGAATCACAAAGAAAAATCACAACAAAGCAAAAGCTAATTATCATGTTATTCAAAATTCACATTGAAGTATAAATTACTAGTTATGTATTTCCTAAAATTTTAGACAATCTGCTTTTGTGCTTTCTAACAACACATTTTAGCAAAGACTTCATTAGTGAAAGAATATAGCATTGTCTTTTGACACTATCTTCTCAATAGCATATAATTGTAGATTTGGTTTTGGATCCCAGGATGTATTTTGGAACTGAAAATTTTCAATTTTTTAAGTTGATTAACAATTATAACTAAGAAGATTCCATTGTTAAATGCTTTACATTTTAAATTCCTATATGACCATATTCTTGTGAATGCATATCTACTGTGCCTACTTAGTTGAATTTAGGAAATAATGTTATTGTATAATTTACATAGTTTACTGAATATTTGGTGTATGTGTCTTCTGTGTTGGTTCTTAAAGAAGAAAAGCTATATGATAAAGTTTCTCTCTGAAATCTAAACTTTATTATTAGAATGTTGCATATAGCTTTTCCATGTTTCAATAGAATTCTTTCTTTTCCTAAATAAAGACATCTGGAAGAGAATATCATAAACATTGAATTCTACCATTCCAATATATCTGTGCTTAAGAATAAACAGTCACAAAGCACAGTAGACATTGATGGATGATAAGCATTGTCTAGTTAGATCTGTGTAATGAAGCTAAGTAAAAGACAACTTCATTGAAATTGTTGGGTGATATCAAATACTTTCTTTTTCAGCTCTTTCTCAATGTAACTCAACTTTTTTTTTTATTGCTTGCCTGGGCTTTTAATAGTCAATTGATCACCCTACATTTTTCTAATTTTCCAGTTGAATAAAATGAAACACTTTGAATTTATTGTCCACTGAAATCTGTCACACATTAAAGACTGATGAACTGATAATACTTGAATATGTGCTTTCTCAAATCGACCTGTTTTTGTCACTAAACTATTAATAAATTCTGACAATACATTTGTTATTATGTTGTTTGCTGTAATCTACTGTTTTTCCATAAATTCCACACTTGCAATTTTATGTACAATGTAAAACTTATTAATTATTAATTATTTGTAAAACTTTCTTTTAAAAAGATTTCTAAATATGTGAAAGAGCATTATTCAATGAAGTCAGTTTTTTAAGAGTTTCTTTCATAAATTTGCACAGAAGTTAAATTTGTAGATACGAAATGTTATATCAGAAGTTTCAAAAGTGGCATCATTCACATATTGTATTTTTAATTTTTTCTACTATATCTTTGTAATACTTGCACAAATTTACCTCCTCAGAATATAACTTGATTTAACTCTTTACTATTTGAATTTAAAGCATTTTATTTTTAACATACACATTTCCTACAATCAACAATCACTTTCTTTCCTAGTTTATTTCTCTATTATTTTTAGAATTGCAAATAAATTAAACTGAAATAAAAATCCAAGATAAAAAATACCCAGGAGTAGCTAGTGAAATGCCATATTGATGGATTGCTTTACTGACAGCTCAAATATTTCTGAAAGGGTATTTGGCAGAAGACATGAAGAACTATAGAAAAACTTAGAAACCCTTCGAACTGATAAACTTACATGGAGAAAATGTTTCAGGATTGTCACTAGAGACATTCAGAAAGCTACATATATAAGCATCTATAACTAATATCATTTATATCACCGAGTTAAGTGATTGTATTTCAATATATAGAAAAAAGACTTCTTTACACCTAAGTTACAGATTACAAAATCATACTGAGAGAAATCCTTTGATTATCATAAAAATATAAGTAGAACTAGGAGATGACTTTCACCAAGCTGAGTTCAAACATCAATAGGGTATGTGACACATGAAATTCCATCACTTCAACTCTCCAGATAAAACTTCTAACTCATGCACATCTGAAGAAGTCATAACATCTTCACTGGACCCGACTGCCCAAATATGTATGAATATCTGTACACATTGAAAACTAACTTCTCTTTCCTTTCTCCCTTCAGCTTTAGCAACAACATTCAAAAGGCATTCTATAGCATTTCTTTCCTTACTAGTCTGTTTCACTTAGCATAATGGTCATCTAGGTATCATGGTTTCCTTCTGTTTAACACTTAACATTAAGACTATGGCTATACCACACTTAGTTTATACATGTACAGCTGGACTTGAATTATTTCCACATTGGCTTTTTGTGAATAGCACACTAGAAATATGAGTATGTATATATCTCCATGAAGATGCTGAAAGCAGATATTTAAACAAGTATTGGATAAAATAAAATGATCTTATAGCTAAATGAGGAAAATTCTATTATCTACACAAAAATGCAACAATTACAACAAACAAAAAAGATTCAAATAATTTAAAAAATTAATTATGTGCACACATTAACAGGATGTGAGTCCTATGATGCTTTTTAAAAATTTTTTTTCTTTTTTTTTTTGTGGTCAGTCTTGGGGCTTGAACTCAGAGCCTGAGCACTGTCCCTCAAGGCTGACACTTTACCACTTGAGCCACAGCACCACTTCTGGCTTTTTCTGTATATGTGGTGCTAAGGAATTGAACCCAGGGCTTCATGCATGCTAGGCAAACACTCTACCACTAGGCCAGATTCCCAGGCCTGCTTTTTTTCCATTTTAAAATTATTATTCCTATTATTATTATTAAGATAAACTGTATGTCAATGTTATTCACATAAGTTTATATTTAGAATATTTTTTAAAATTAAGACTTCTAAAACTTTGTTGTAGAAGTACCATAGAAGTAGCTTGGGCATGTTTCCATTACTTTACAACTAAACAGTTGCAGGGAAATAAGTGTTAGAAAATTATCATTTACTGTCAACTCATTTTATTATGTAGGTCATATTTGTTTTTATTTTTCCAAATCTCAAGGTACCAAATAGTACATATGCTCTCTAAATATCTTCATTGACATGCTGAGGAATTGGAAATTCTTCGTACTTGTGGACAGTAAAGTATCACCTGTTTCTTGTTAGTTAATTGAAGTAGTAATTATTCTTGCACATGTGGACTGGTTGTTTTCTGCCTGAAATAATTACCCAAAGAAGCTTATGGTAAGTCTATCAGCAGGAAGCTAACAATTGGGGTGTGGGTGAAAAGAATGTACATAACACTTTTGTGTCCGCTGCCAGATGGAGAGGCAGATGGGTATGTAATACATGCAGAAATTACTGCATGGTCTTAAATCTTCTCAGTATCCATCATCAACAAGGTCAAGGTTTTGAAAACTCATATTTTTCCAGCACCCATATTACTAAACTCTACTTAAAAACATATTTCTGTTTATGAGTTTGATTTTTTTACATCAAATCATTTTGTATTAAAATAGTTCATGTGTTTCCTGTGACTGCATTATGCAGTAATGTTATCTGGTTATCATACAATGGATGGTTTACTACAACTAACTACATTTTTGTGTCATATATAAATAATTTATATACAAATGAAAAAATTCAGTTCTGCTTATAATACTTTATATGAGTATATTGAAAACTATTTTTTCCACAGAAATTAGTGAAAAATATACAGAGAATGGAAAAGATTTCTTTTTTCAGTTGGACCTGGGTCTGGGCTCTGTTCGTGAGTTAATTATTCAACTCAAGGCTAGCAGTCTACAACTTGAGCTACACCACCACTTCCAGTATCCTGGAGGTTAATTGGAGACAAATAGTCTCTCCGACTTTTCCTGTCCGAGCTGGATTTGAGCTGAGATCCTCAGATCTCAGCCTCCTCAGTAGCTAGGATTTCAGATGTGAGTCACTGTTGCCCAGCATGGAAAAAGATTTTTTTATCTAATTAAAACTAAAGGGCCGTAATTAAAGCATTTGAGGTATTCTACTCTTACTATCTGTAAAAATACTCTTCATTTATAAGATATGACCTTAAATGGGTCATATTTCCATGAAGAAAATGTGTAATAATTCATGTGATTGTGTGCAAATAATAATTCACACAACCAACAGTCATAAAATGGAATCATATTTATAATATTGAAAAGCGTGTCAAGTGTCATGAGATCATAGCCATGATATTTTCTATTTATGTCTCAGAATATACGATCAGAACAACTGAAGTGTATCCTGCTTTTGCCTTTTCCAGTCACATTCTATCTTCTGATCTACAACAGAATCTAGATAAAAAAAGCCTAGAACCATTATTAGTTCTACTGTGACATGAACAGGCAGTTGAACTAATGATTTTAGTAAAAGGACTGTTGCTCTGTCTGTAGGATCCAGTGGTTCCAAACTCTTATAGTCTCTGTAACTTTTGTAATCACTGAAATCCCTGTTCTTCCAAATATGACTGACAGAATGCATCACTCTGCAAGAGAAGCCACAATAACCGCACTCTACTCTAAGTATTGGAGTCAAATGTGATGGAAATAAAATGAACAAGTAGATATGTGTGATATATTGTTGGTATCTCTAAAAATAAACAACATTAATTAATTAGTAAATAGTAACTAGCATTCAAATTAGTAGACAACTCATTTTGTAAATTAGTGATTTCAGAATCATTCTAACTTTGGCTTAGAACATCCACTATTTTTGTTTCCCATTGTTAGTGTCTCTTAGATCTTTAGGGTTCTATGGGATGGAGGATGGCACCTTCACTTCAGACCCCATAAGGCCACCATGATAGGATTGTCTAGGCTTTGGAAAAAACATAATCTTATGCTTTATAGATAGATTTCAGTAATGTAAGTACTTACAATATAACTCAGGGCTGGGAGTGTGGCTTAGTGGTAGAGTGCTTTCCTACCATGTGCAAATCTAAGGGTTGTATCCCCACAGTACCACATAAACAGAAAAGGCTAGAAATGGCATTGTGGCTCAATTGGTAGAATGCTAACCTTGAGCAAAGGAAGCTCAGGCCCTGAGTTCAAGCCCCTCAGGACTGGGAAAAATTATATTTCTATCTATCTATTTATCTATCTATCTTATTCTCTACTAGTGTAAATGCAAACATGGTAATTTGTTGGACCCGGGTAACTGCAACTGTAATCAGGACATGGGGGATATGAGGGATGCAGTGGCGAGTGGACCAATGCACACTTTATTTTAGGAGGGGTAGGGTTTATATAGCATTAGAAATCAAGTCACAACTTCAAGGGTAAAAATCAATACAGCAGGATATCCATTTCAACACAAAAAGTTGCAGATGTTGCTATTACAAAAGTTTTCGCTATTACAAAGATTGTTAATATCAAAACAAAGGATTAAACCAGTCAAGGCACCTAGCTACTATTTCCTCCTCTATTTACTGTGAAGAGACTTCCCTATTTACAGTGGAAAGCTTTCCCTAAAGGCAGCTGGTCAAGCAAGTCTCCCCAGGGAGGCTTGGGGGGGTGGGGCGAGTCTCATGACAACGGTGGCTTCCTTTGGCCAACAAACACAAGGGAACTCTTTAAAGGAGATTTTTCCCCGAGGGCCTATTAGCGTGCTAATGAGGCATCAGAGTAACTGTGCCAAGGCTAACTTTTCCACCGGTCAGAGAAGTTATTCTCCCACAGTAATTAATCAAATTTCAAATATTTGGAGAGCCCATTGAACCAGTCTGAGTTCACACAGTTCCTGAATGTCATAGTTGGAATTTGACATGTTTTTTAGTGCTCTGAATTTATTTTGGCAGAGTCCTTTCCAACAATCAGGATCAAGAGTGTGTTTTTATCATTTTACAAATTTCAGAAAGCATCTTATAGATAAGTAGGAAGGTTCATTACTTACAAATAGGAGTGCTGGAGAAGAAGGAGGAGGAGGAGGAGGAGGAGGAGGAGGAGGAGGAGGAGGAGGAGGAGGAGGAGGAAGGGGGAGGAGGAGGAGGAGGAGGAGGAGGAGGAGGAGGAGGAGGAGGAGGAGCAGGAGGAGGAGGAGGAGGAGGAAGGGGGAGGAGGAGGAGGAGGAGGAGGAGGAGGAGGAGGAGGAGCAGGAGGAGGAGGAGCAGGAGGAGGAGGAGGGCAGGAAGAAATAAAGAACAGAGCCAAGACAGTAGTAATGCAATAGAGATGAGGAAAAAGAATTTCCTGAGAACTTACTATAAGCAATAAGTCTATAATTTCTTCTTTTATGGAGAAAAAACAATCCCTTTACCTCCATTTGTTTCAAATTGTTTCTAGCCTCTAAATATGGTATTTCAGGACATTTCTAAATTTGCCAATATGTTAATATATCAGTGCGAAATAACCAACCTGACAAATTTGAAATTCAGAAAAAAGAAATGGGAAATCTCTAATGTATTATGATTCTTGAAACACACACACACACCCACACACACACACACTTTGTTTTCAAAGACACCCTCTACTATAGATCATTTTTAACCCCTGGTCGAGGAACTTGGTCTGTGAATGTGCCCTTAGGGATCTGTGCCACTTATGATTGCAGGCAAAATTCTGCCTGTCTTTGCATCTGTGCAATTCCTGGGAGAGTGAGGTTCAGTATCTTGAGAGTCTCAAAGGAGTTTGTGACAAAATGCAGCCTAAAAACAACAGTCCAAAACCTCGCATGTAAGAAAGTAAGGAAAGATGCTTTCTCTAAAATGCTGTGTGGTGAATACCAAAGACCACAGTCTTCAAACCAACTACCTCAGCTTAAAGCAGAGCTCAGCCACCTGATTTAACTTTGACCCTGACTGTGTTTCTTACCTATGTATCAGTTTTCTTACCTAAAAACTAGCAAGTCTCATAGGGTCAAGGACTAATTATTTTACCTTGAACCCAAATACTTTCTTTTCCACAAGAAATCATTATCTTTCAAAATCCTTGCCATAAAGTTGATTATATAAGAATAGCATTAAGAAATTTTAAGAGTTCAATAACTTGTTTGAAACTCAGAAAACACTTCTCAGAAAGGAGCAATACTCTTTACAATTGATACATGAAGAAAAAAAGTGCAGTTATCACCAAGAATGCTTGCGTACATAATGCATTCCAAAACAGAAATGTCTTGTCTATCTGGATTGTGTACAAGTGCCGCTGGCCAGCCACAGCAGTCGACAGAGTACCAAGGAGTGTGGAGTAGGCACAGGAGTGAGAGACACAGAGTCAAAAGTAATGCGTTAGTCTCTGGCCCAAATAGCTCAGAGGTCTTTATTTATATGATTTTTAAGCAGCAAAATGGTTACATAAAAACATCTATTTTTTAAAGTAAGTATCTTACACACATGACTCCAAGGTTTTATTTTTTTTTTTCTTTTCCAGTAAACTAACCAATCGTTTGCATATTGCTCAGCTGTCTATAGTTATTTTAACATATCCTGTCTGACTAGACATTGGGTTTCTAACCACAATAAAGCTTTGGTCAGAAGTGTGAAATATGTCTTTGTCTTAATGCTTGCAATTTCTGCATTATTGTTTATTTATCCTACCAAATGCCAAGTAAACTAACCAAATATTTAACATGGTTAGTAATTGTAAAATCTCAGAGGGCTTCTCTCTTTTTGTAATTGTGTGTTAAAATCCATTATTCTTTCACTTTACGGTCAGGTTCAAGATAGTCTTAAGTATACCTTTTTTGTAGATATTCTCCTGCACACATTTCCTTCTTTAAACACTTTTGTAACTGTTTACCCATTATTCCTTCTTATGTTAAGTCATTTGTGCACCATGGCTTTCCAAACCCCCTTATTTTCTCCCAAATACAAAGATTTGTGCATCTCACTGTTTTGCCACGAATCCTAACTATTCTTTTTCCTTCATGGTCATAATATCCTGTCCAAAATCTTTCCAGGCTTAGTGTGGTCAACAACCTTTTCCCATTAACTGCTGCTTCTGTGGGGGCCTTCCAAATCCTAAAGGTCCCCATATGGTGGGAATTACGGTTTCTCTTTTGTGGACGGGGCTGTAAGGCCCCAAATACCAAGTCCAAATTTTGGGATTTAAGATGGGTTTTCTAGCTCTTAAACCTAGGGGCATGGGAGGCTTATTGGACTCTGGGTCTTTCTCTTCATTACTAATAGATTTCTTTCTAAGTTGTTCATACAGCTTTCTTGCAGGTTTTTCCCCTTGCAGCCATCTTGGGCTTTAACAGCTGCCATTTCCCCCATTGATGAGGAAGTAGTTATTTTTGTGTCAGTCACATAGTCTTGCACTTTATATGCCCTTATCTCCCGGAAAATATGTTAGAAATACAAATATATTAACTATAAAGAATGTCTTTAGCAATGCGCGAAGTAGAAGAAGCAAATGCAGTCTGGGCCCTGAGCCTTGCCTACAAGGCTTTTCCTCTCTCGGTCCATGTCAAACGGGTAGAAGGTGACACTAGGCTTCTCCACACAAGATTTTTCTAAGGGAATGAATGATCCCTTGACCTCTATGAGGAACAGTACCTTCAATTTCTGCATTTGTTTCATTTTTTATACCTACAGCCTTCTAAACTAACCCAGTCAGATGTGATGATATCTTTAAAACCAACAGAATACTCAAAAGTTTACTGGTATGCTACAGAAAAATAGAATGTATAATCTTAATTCCCTATTTTTGAGAAAAATAGTCCTTCTGTTGGGAAACATATAATATTTCTCCCCATAATATATTAAAATATATATCTTGTACTAATTATTCAATCTAGGATAATCCTAGAAGAAGATTATAATAGCACAAAAGCTATGTACATATGAAGACATAAGATGATGCTAAGCAAAATGAACTCCAAGTTATGGAAACAAGTAGTTTATTATTGTTATTATTTTCAACAAACCTTGTGAAATTAAATATATATATATATCTTGTTATAATAGTTTCTGCTATTTAAAAAATATTTCTGCTACTTCTGCTAATTTGAAGCCCCTATTTTCCATTTGGCTATCTAGTTCAATTCACAGTCATTGCAAAATATCAACTATAGGGACATGGTAATCGTGTATCATCACATTGTGTGTCTTTTAAGGGCACATCTAACAAGAAAAATAGCGGCACAGACACATACACACAAATATACACAGAAAACAAAATTTATCATGTGATTTTGTATGAAGAACCTGAGAAAGTACAATGATGCTAAAACTATAATCATCTTATAACAAGCCATTGAAAATGTTCTGATTTGTTCAGATAAATCAGATTCTGGAAAAAAATAATGTTGTATATTTCATGCAATTAAATACTTTGAAACTGATTTTTTCATCTTAGGAAAAAAAAATAGAAACATTTTTCTTGACATATTATTCCAATGGGAATTTCATGCAAAAGTAATATTCTAGCAGCAGGCTGGAAGGAAGACTCATTGCCTTGTCAAGTGCCAGTTACAAAATTAGACACAGCCTTAAAGGGAATAAATGGGGAATTAAAATGTTTTTGAAGCTGCTCATTTGTCTAAACTTTATTAAAATTTCCATGAAAGGGTAATGATATTGATCGATATATTGTCTTATATACAGAACAAAAACAGTGTGAACAGAAGAATGATAAATTATTTCATCTTACAAATTAACATTACTGATGACTAGTACTATCTGAACAGTATTTAAATTAATTAAGCAAATGTTACACCTCTTTCCAAAGAGAGATATTTACTTCAACCCCAAACAGAAAGATAAATCTGGTAGAAATATATGAAAATTACAACTATCAAACTTGCCAAGGAGACATTATCAATAACAAAATATTATTTTATATGAAGCAACTTTTAAAACACTCTCATACTTATTATTATCTCCAACTCCTGTGTTTACTAGTAGTTACCTCAATAGTTTATTTAATGCATACTATTAATACTTTATTATATAATTTTATTTATTTTACCTTTGAAATCTACTTGAATTCCCAACAAATACAATCCTCCATACATCTATAGTCCTTTAGGCTAGTACCTTTATAGAACCAGGCTACTTTTATCTTGATGAAATCTACTTTGTTAGTAGATTTGTAGCTACCTTGGTTTCTGTTTATTTGATGTACTTTTAGTATGATTATTTTGAGTGAAAATAATGTTAATTAATGACTGGCATACACCGGTTATGAGAGAGCAATATTTATGTGATTTTTAATGTATGGAAAAATGCAACTGCTATATGCTTTTCCTTAATTCCGTGGCCTTTGAGGTCCCAAAACATTACCTGTAGGGGTTTAAAGAAACAGAAATTTTTCTCCATGATTACCAAGACTTGAAGATAATCAGATGTCATGGTGAAAGTAAGTAAAGGAATAAAACACTGTTAACATTTAGAAAATGGTACATTATTAAATAATAATATGAATGAGTAATGAAAGTATGGGAACAAATGGAGGAGATTTTAACACATGCCAATGCTAAGTAAAATAATCTCATCTGACCGAGCTACACACTCTGTCTCAAGTATATAGTAATTTTAAAACAGGAAAATTTATGAAAAAAGTAGAAAGTTCAATGGCTAGGAAAGGATGGGAAATATATGACATGTTTAGGGCAGTAAAATTACTCTGTATGAAATTATAGTAGCAGATATATGTCGTTGTAAATACTATATGTATTAAAATATACTATATAATATATGTCATTATAACATATAAAGGTCATAATTATAAACATCATCATAGTATATATCCATGTCAATACACACACATACACACACATATATACATATATATGTACTTATATGTTTATATATACATATATATGCATATACAAAGAGAGAGAGAGAGGAGAGGCAGAGAAGGAGAAAGATGCAGAGAGCACAAAAACAGTACCCTCAGTGATGTCAGAGGAGAGATGACAGACAATGGAAATCATAGCTCATAGAAACTAGAGTAGGAAAGTTGTTTTTTTTGTGTTTTTTTTGGCCAGTCCTGGGCCTTGGACTCAGGGCCTGAGCACTGTCCCTGGCTTCCTTTTGCTCAAGGCTAGGACTCTACCACTTGAGCCACAGCGCCACTTTTCTGGCCGTTTTCTGTATATGTGGTGCTGGGGAATTGAACCCAGGGCATCATGTATAGGAGGCAAGCACTCTTGCCACTAGGCCATATCCCCAGCCCTAGAGTAGGAAAGTTTTAAGAAAGAGATTAATACACAGTGTCAAGCAGAGAACAAAAGTACAAGTGAGACAGTGGTGATTCGATATGTCAATTAAACGATTGATGACCTTAGCAAAGGAACAATCCCCCCCGCCCCCCCCCCCCCCCCCCACCTGCCAAGAAACACCTCACCTTTAAATTGCATTAGTCCAAAACATAGTCCACACTTCACGGAAAGACATGAAGAAATCTTTTTAGTTGGTCGAATTTTGCTCAAGCAAACATTCTCCCATTGTAGCAAGAGACATACCATTGTTATTAGCTGTCTCTACCAAAGTTTACTCTTTAAAAAAAACAAAACCTACTCTTATAAAATTTGTTTCTATTCACACAACAGATTCAAAATCCCAGCTCATAGTATTCCCCCATCTTGTGTTTTGGTTGCTACATACTTTTCCCTCTGTTCTGACCAATGTTTAATTACACTTAAAAAAAAAAAAAGAAAAGAAAAAAAGGGAAAGGAAAGAAAACAGTTATATATTGGTTGTTTACACACAGTTCCTCCATAGGAAGTATAGATATTTGGGTTGAAATAGCTAATCACAAAAAATATCATTTATAGAAAACATAAAACAATATAAGCTGCAAATATACATTTAGGGGTGTGTGTGTGTGTGTGTGTGTGTGTGTGTGTGTGTGTGTGTGTGTATGTGTTTCGGGGCCAGGGTTAGGAGGAATTTTGGCACAAGAAAGAAAGTAAATTTGTAGTAAACCTATTTTTTTAACTCCTTTTCTGCTCCCCAGGTAGAGTTTCCCTGTTGCTTGTCTGTTGACCTTGGCTTGCTTGCTTGTGTCCTTCTTTGCTATTATACTCTATCCTTTCTGAAATATGCTGATCATTGTGGCTGTTTGCTGATACAGATTAAAGTAGGATACCCAGAAACCTGTGAATCTCTTTAAAAATGCAATATTTTTGCAAAACAAAGTGGGTTTCCAAACTATTTTTATTTGTCACTTTTTTGTGCAAACCCCAGATAGTCCATCTGTACACGCTTACTAAACAGCAGCACCTGTCCCTTCCATGTAGGGTTAGGTTTTTTGTTTTGTCCTTCAAGATCTTTTTGTGTGACAGTAAATAGTAACAGTGTTTAGGGCAGTCAACACTGAGTTCAGCAAACTATATTGCCTGCAATGTTTGATGGGCCTTTCATTCTAATCCTATAGTACATAACCTATTTTCAACATAAATCTTTAGATTTATATATATTTTACTGGAGTGTGAAAAACTGATCAGAGAAAGCAATGAGTCTTTCAATGAATAAGCACATTCCTTTTTCAAATATATTAATTGCTGTACATAGGTCATGTGTAATAGATGGAAGAGAATGGTTTATTTGATAAGTATTTAATTAATTGTCGATGTTTTCTGTCAACTGGTTTGGAAAGTATGCCTACTTTGCCACAATCAGTAATTAGAAATAAGTATACATATGTATATATGTATATATATAATTTTTATGAGAATGAGTAGGGGAAATTAAATTTTTAAATGTGTTCTTATAAATTATGGTGACATATACCTATTATTGTAGCTACTCAGGAGACTGAAATCTAGATGACGGTAATTCAAAGCTGAGTCAGGATAAAAGTCTCCCCAAAATATTTTTCTAAACCAGCAAAAATCTTGGCTGAGTGGTTCAAATTCTAGTAACCAAAATAAATAAACAAATACATAAGTAAATTAAAGGCAATCTTTACTACACTAATTAAAATCTCAAAAATATGCAGAGATGAAGTCAGATCATTGTAAATAATAAGATATACCAGGATTATGCCTAATCCTCAACCAATTTAGGAAGGCATAATTATTTATTTCCTAAATTTACATAGGTTTATTTTTTATATAACATATAGATTAAAATAATCACTAGATTTCCGTGGTAATGACAGATGGCTTCTATTTTTAACAACAGCACAAAGTTAAAAGAACTGATATATATGATATATGATAAATACACACTGTAGTGTAAAAATCCTTATAAATTATATTATACAATATGAAATATAACTCATATACATGTGTGTATATAAACACATACATACATATAATGCATTATACATTATAAACCATATTTAATAATATGTAATATAATCCCCCACACATAAACAGATATACAGATATGCATATATATACATACACATATACACATACACATATATATACACCCAAAATATATATGTATATACATATATACCACATATATTTATGTATATATATGTGTGTGTATATGTATACACACACATATATATATAAATCTACTCTGTGAAAGTGCCAATATCTAAAACCTAAAACAAAATTAATGTCATTAGTAAATAAATGCTGTTTTGATTTATGATTATGATTCCAGATTGATACTGATATCTTCTGATTGATGGCTTTATGTCAATAAACCTTGACTTTGGGAAACCTGCACTGGAGGAAGGCATAAAGTGGTTTAGCATCAGGGCACTGGAGAGTGGTGCTGAACCAAAGAGGATCCTACATCTATGCAGTTAATGAGATGAAGAATTGGGTTTGAAATATTATTTTTTTTAACATTCTTAATGAACTGAATTCATTTGAAGCTTTATTGACAAATAATTGGAGGTATCTTTTTATAGCCTCTATATTCACATATATATATATTTACCTACCTATCTTTGTATATAATTTAGATGAAAAATTCAGATTACTTTGCATATTTTGATGACTTTCTGTCTTCCTGAAAGACTCTGAAGAACAGAGTACAGCAAGTAAGCAAGTAATTATTCATATACTCATCTTTGTTTTGATATTTGACATAAATCAAATAATTTAGTTCCCAATAGCCCTAGACATGTATGATGAATGAGACAATTTATTGCAATGTTAAAGTTTCTTTATGCATATTACTCCCTTAGATTGTGAAATTACTTATTGTCTAATTATTCGTTAAGAAGTTTTCAATATCATATAATATTCATGTCATTGGTACATTTTATACCAGAAAGGTATATTCTTTAGCCTATGAATGGAAGCAATTGTCAATTTTGAGGCATTTTAAGAGTAATGAAGAGAGAAAACATTTTGCAAAGGAAATGGAAGCAATGTGGGTACTAGTAGTTTGGAAGCAATACTACCAAGAAAGTTTTTGATGCAGCAATTTATTTAATTCTGATTCTTATACAAAAAGGAGTGATGTGTATCTGTGTACTTCTGGGAAGGAAAGTGAAAATTAAAAAAATCACTAATATAAGTCTGTTAATGTGGCTCATATAGTAGAATACCTGGTTAGCAAATAACTTGCGCTCTGTTCATGCCCCCACAATGCCCAAAAACCTAGAAAATTGATACTGAATAATTAAACAATTTCCCAGAAATGAGATCTGGTAAATAGAGGAATATTTTCTTGACACAGAAACTTGACAATCTGTTGACTAATCAATTGGAAAAGCAAAGCATAGTGCATACAGGCCCCTAGCTGGCTCCAAGTGGAAGAGTGAGTCTGGAGAACAAGGCTCCAAACGTTTCACATTCATCCGCTAAGGTATGGGACAAAGAGATTTTGTGAAATGAAGGATGGAGTTTGAAATTTGAGATTTATGAAAAATAAGAGCACCAGCAGAGATGATTCAAGTCTGGCTGAAGTCAAAGTACTAGGTCAGTTGGGAACTCTATAGATGGCTTGCAAATTATGATGATCCTACTTAAACAGTGTTATAATATTATGATTGTTTCAAACTAATACACATTCAATCAAAATCATATTTTGAATTTTAAAAACGGATCCATCCTCTCTTGGTCAGCATTACACAGTATATAGACCATAAAATAGGAAGGAGTAGAAAATTCTGACTCCCCCACTCAGCCAGGCCATCATCAGGACAGACAAATAACACCTAAAATTATATAGTGTACTCTGCTGGTATGATAAAATTTGTAGTAGGTCAAGTGCCTAAAATGCACTTTCAACTTAGTATAGTTTTATTTTATGATAAATTTATGAGGAAATAAAACCAGTGTTCATTGAGAAGCAACTACCCACACATAGAGAAATTACAAAAAAATGAAAAAAAAAGTCTTTATAAAGACATCGGCATTTGATTTTGGTACCCTGGAAAATGTATATAAATTTTTCTGAATCAGGGAAGGGAAGGTGAACATCAAAATGGTGAGACAAAGGGTAAAAGGCAAAACAATGCAACAGCAATACTTACTAGACAATATGTAATAAACCAACTGTACAACTGGAGGCGGGGACTGGGGAAGAAGGAAGGTGAGAGAAAAATGAGGGAAGAGGTAACAAGTTTGATAAGAAATGTACTCACTTCCTTATGTATGTAACTGTAACCCCTCTGTACATCACCTTGACAGTAAAAAGTAAAATAAAATACATAAAATATGATGAGGTAAAAAAGAGATTGGCAATGAATTACCAACTGACATGAATCTAAAAGGAAAGGAAAGTGATATAGTTAAAAGGAATCCACAACCCTGAAGTTGCATAATTGGCAATATAAATGAAGGGTAAAAACTTTAAAGCCAACCATTGTAGAAAAGAGGGAAATTTTTCTCAATGTCTAAAGAGGAGAAAAGATATTTATGCTATATCCATAACCAATGACTTCAGAACTTTTAGGCTCATGTGGAAGAAAGTCACCCCTTGAAACCATGCAAAAATATTTCTCTCTATTTGAAATCCCTGGACATCTATAAACCAAGGATGATCCAAGAAAACAACATATTGAGGCAATTTGTAGAGTTATGAACAACACGAACAAGTAAGTGGGTGCTGAAGAGAATGGCATATATTTCAGGAGGCATGGTGGTAGGATTTTAGGAAGGATAACAATGTGGTGAGAATATTAGAGAATGAGATCATTTCACTCAGTAGCATATGGAGAACAGTTAACCAATAGAGAAGCCAGGTCTTCCTGTGAGGATCTCAGTCTTCCTGCGAGGGCCTAGTTATATGCAATAAGAAGGACGACAAAACAGAAACAAGTTCAGAGTGAGGCAGAGAAGTGGGAAAGTTGTGCATGTTGGAAGAGGGAGAATATATGCTTTGGGTTTGCATATAAGTCTGTCCATGGAAGCTGTAAAAGAGATAAGTCAATTTTGAATGGAAAGCACCCAGACCCCAAACAAGCAAAAGAATTTTGTTACACTTAAGGAACAACAGAAAAGTCAGATTGAGGTCATGAGATTAAGTAAGAAAGGTAGTCAAAGGCTGAATTATATGGAAACACACAAACACACCACATACACACACACACCACACACACACACACCACACACACACCACACACACACACACCACACACACACACACACCACCTTGACAGATAAATTTTGCTTGAGGTTATTTTCAGTTAGGGCCTAGCATTTTGCCATTTTGCCTAGAGGTGTCCTCCAAATTTTTTTTTTTTTAAATCCTCTCACATATTGCTTCTTATAGTAGCTGGGATCATAGCTAGGTGGCACCACTTGTAGCCTATTTGTTGAGATGGGGTCTTGTTTGCTTTTTGCCATGATTAGCCTCTAATCTTTATTCTTTTGATCACCACCTCCTGAGTACCTGTTGTGATAGATGTGAGTCACCATAACTAGCATGGAGCTTTTTGGCCTTAGCTACTGGTAGTATTTATTCCTGATGCTGATAGGGAGATGTGACCACTGACGAAAATAGTAAGAAAAAAAAAACAACAATGATCTATTTTTGATGTACTGAATTTAGAGATGCTTTCAAAATGTAAATTTAGGTATTGGATAAAATGCAAATTGTGAGTTCATAGATAAAGGTAGAGTTGATGACTTAAATTAGGTACTCATGTTTTTTTTTTCTACTTCCATTTTCAATTAACATACCATTGTTAGATTACCAGTTTGAATTTTCAATTAACATACCGTTGTTAGATTACCAGTTTGATTTCATAAACACATTAATTTTCTCTCTATGTAGGAAAGGTAGTTTCCTCCTTTAAAACCAGTCTTTTATTAGTGCATTCAAAAGTCATATTTTTTGTCCTACAGTTCTCAAAGTTTGCTTCCCACTTTATTTTTCATTATCTACATTGTGATTTTCACTGAGATAATCATCTTATATCATTCCATTTCATTATTTCTTATCTCTAGTAAGTTTTTTTTTCTATAACTTTGGCCAATTTCTCAGTCTATGTGAAATTTTCCATTGAACTCTTTATAAGTATAATATAAGATTTATACAGCCTGAGTATGTGCATATGTATTATGTATACAGGTATATGTATGTGTACACATATGCATAAATGTGTGAATATATGCATATATATACATATATTATATTATATATGTGTATACATACTACAAAATGCATACAGCTCCTGTTATATGAAACTATATATACATATTTTTTTCAATTGGATGATTTACTTAAGAAATCTGATGTTGGAAATTAAGTTTTAAAAAAGGGAGCAGTGGAAATACTGAAACATTAAATTGCACATCTTGCAAAATGTAGAAATACAACAAAGGAATAGTTCTCATTTCCTCATAAAAGATAGCATTGTTTACAACCTACAATAAAGTACACAAAATAGCTCTAATGGTAGTAAAAAAAAAATCATTCTAAATCAAGCTATAACTAATGAAGCACTGGGAAAGGTTTAGTTTATACTGAGGCTAGGTGTCTTACAAATGAAAAGCTATTTAAGTGCTAAAAATCAATTGACTATATAATACCATGGTTTCTGATGGGAATAGTGCAGAAAAGTTGCCTGGAAATTGTTTCTTACAATGGCTAAATAAGATTCTACCTCTGGTTATTATCAACCCATACATTCATCATTATAAACCACTTCATTTTTATTTTATTATATTGATTCATCTTAGCACCCAAGACAGTTTGCACTCCTACAAAATTCAGAAAACATTGATTTACTTAAATTATTCAATACTTTACAGTATGGCTATTATGTCATTTAACATTTTAGACAAATCAATACAACTTTTTTTAATTGCATGTCACCTACCAAAGGTATTGCAAATGTGTTTTGCTGGAATCATTAATTGTCACTAGGCTGATAACACTTTTTATAAATCAACTAGTTTAAAACAATAATGTAGCATGTGTGGTGGGAAAAGGACTAGGATATGAAATGAATAATTTAAATTACTTGGGGTAGATTTACTACATAATATTTTATTAAGTTTAAAATAATCCTATCACTTTAGCAGCTGAAAGGTAAGCTTCTGTCTTCTGTGGGGATATTTTGCTACAAGTGTGTGTGTATGTGTGTGTACAAATTCTTTTTCAAAGTGTATGTAATAAATGAGATGCAAGTTCAATTTCATATTTTCTGCTTTGACAAATACTCTGCAAGTGAATTTTTACTATAAGACAGAGGAACAACTGCAGTTATGAGAAAATCAGTTAGGGAGAAATTTATTAAGTTTATAACATATAAGAGACTGAGGAAGTTATTAATTAAATGGGAAAAAGGAAGTTGTACCCCAACACCATTTTCTAAAATTGGTGCTTCAACCTGCCCAATATTATTATTAGTCTGAAAAGAATTAATGTAGGCATAAGGATTATTCTCCCATGAAGAGAATATACATTCTAGAACCAGGGATTTATGACTATTTCATGTACTTTACTACTCTCATATATGTTTAACTTTATTGACAAACAGCAGATGCTCGGTAAATATTCATTGGATGAGCAATAGATAAGAATAATAATTTGTTGTGTTGTTTATTTTGTCAGAACACTGGTAGAATCTACTTGAAAAACTTTTATATCCTACTACTCTCTCAATACAGAACAAAATTAACTCTGCATACTTATACCTGATCTTTGGATGTCCATCATAAAAATTCACAATTACCACCATACATCGAGCTGAATTTAAATCTTTAATAATTACTGCTAAAGCATCACATACCTTTTATAGGATAAAGGAAATAAGCAGAGTTCTATGAAGAACATAACTGAGTAGGTATTACACTGCTAGAAGATATCTCTATTAATAACGTTGCTATTTTGTGAAGTCAATCTGCATATGTATATGATTTACTCCATTTTGGTTACTTTCCTAGCAACTCTGACCCTTGTAGCAAGAACTTTTAATATTTCCTAGTTAAGACTAGAAATATTTTATCTTTGAGAGCTTTAGACTGCATGAATTATTACTAGATTTATTCAAACATTGATACTTTATAAAACTTAATGTTTGGGACATATATTATGATCTAAAAATAGATATATTGTCTTGAAATTAAGAATCTTAGTTTAGTTCCGTGGTGCTTGATGGTAATCTCAGCATAGAAGAGACTAAGGCAGGACAATCATATGTTCAAAGCCACTTAGGCTATGAAGAATGACTTTGAAAATAAAACAATTATTAAATTCTTCATTGAGGGATAAAATAAGTATGTCATGAACTACAGGAAAATAAAATAAGTGATAGAAAAAAAGTGATAGGATAAAGGAAAAGAAGAGTGTTGGGATAGAACTTCATCCTTTCTTTTAAAATTATATGTGCATATAACCATTTGTCAACAGCCAATAATTTAGAAAATTATAAAAATATATAATTCTACCAAAATGAAGTTAAGAACATAAAGCAGAAGTTTCAATTAACTGCATGAGTAGGAGCATCAAACTGTTAACTGTTTAGAAAATAGCAGATAAACAAATTTACCCAATTAATATGCGTACCTATTATTGTTATTTTAATTTAATTTTATTCTCAAGGTGACAGAGGGGATACAGTTACATAGTTAAGGTAGTCAGTACATTTCTTGTCAAACCTATTACTTTCTCCCTTGTTTTTCTCACACCTTCCCTCCCCCCTCCCTGAGTTGTTCTGTTAATTTCTAACATTTTGTCTTTTGAGTACCACTGTTTCATTGTTTCACCTTTTATCCTTTTCTCATCATTTTGATGTTTCCCATCTCTTCCCTAATTCAGATAAACATATATACAAATACCCAGGCTACCAAAATCAGATACAATGACAATAGGAGGTGTCAATAGGACACTTTGAAAAAGAATTTGTACACACACATACACACACACTTATAGCAAAACATCCCCACAGAAGACAGAAGCTTACCTTTCAGCTACTAGAGTGATAGGATTATTTTAAATTTAATAAAATATCATGTAGTAAATCTATCCCAAGTAATTTAAGTTATTCATTTTATATCCTAGTCCTTTTCCCACCACGCATGCTACATTATTGCTTTAATCTAGTTGATTTATAAAAAGTGTTATCAGCATAGTGAAAATTAATGATTCCAGCAAAACACATTTGTAATACCTTTGGTAGGTGACAGGCAAAAAAAAATAATTTGACATAGTGCATTAAAAATATCTCTTGTTTCTCTATCTTGGGGTTCATTTTGCTTAGCAGAATCTTATGTGATCATATCTATGTAGCTAATAAGCTATTATGATCCTCTGCTAGGATTATCCTAGACATACACTAATTATTAGCAATTTAAAAGTTAGGACCAGGTGCCAGTGGCTCATGCCAGTAATCCTAACTACTCAGGAGGCTGAGATCTGAGGACTGCGGCTCAAAGCCAGCCCAGGCAGGAAAGTCCCTGAGGTTCTTATCTCTAATAAATAGAAAATCAGAAGTGGTGCTGTGGCTCAAGTGGTAGAGTGCTAGACTTGAACTGAAGAGTTCTGAGACAGTGCCCAGGCCCAGAGTTCAAGCCACAGGACTGACAAACAAACAGACAAACCAAACAAACAAAAAACAGACCACACTGTTTTTGTTTTGTTTTGTTTTTTCCTCTTGCATAATTTACTCTGTGGTTCCAAAATTCCCAAGTGCATTTGTAGGTTTAAAGGATCACCTTAGGCATTAAATGCCATTCAATTATAATAAATTATATAATGGCTGAGAAGAATACATAATTTTGTAGTTTTTGTTCTTTGTTTTGTTTGTTTAAAAGCAGATACATAAATTTGGCTTACTATGTAGCACACACAGGAGGGCCTGCACCTTACTTATCCTGGCCAAGCCTCAAATTTACATCCTGTCACCTCAGGTTTCAACATGCTGGCATTACAGGAAAGCACCAGCAGGTCTGATACATACAATTTCATTCTAACATTTGAGCCTTTATATATCCATGAGATCATTTATTTCACTGTGTTAATGCAATATTAGCATGGGAATTTATATGTTGGTTTAAACCCCTTAATTTAAGGCAAGCTGAACTACAATTCACATTATACTTCCCATAGGTCTTTATTGCTCATAGATATTTGTGTGTGTTCACAATTGATCTTTGTTCACAAAGACAAAATTTCATATTACCAGTGATACATTTCTCAAGACTAAGCAAAGAAAACTTTATTTAATGTGACTTGGTTTTCTATATGTTTTGCCAACTCTCGACTTTGCCAAAATAGAGGGGCTTGGAAAAGTAGACTGTAAACTTGCTTTTATGAGTAGACTCCCCTAACATTTCCAATAATGATGTGGATGCACTATTTTTTCCAAAGTCATGGCAAATTTGAGTGTGACTTTATCAGATTTTTTTTTTTTAATTTTTGCCCGTTTTGGGGCTTGAGACTGAGCCTGAGCACTGTCACTAGCTTCTCTTTGCTCAAGGCTACCACTCTTTATCTTGACCCACAGTGACACTTCTGGCTTTCCTGTTTATATGGTGCTGATGATTTGAAACCAGTGCTTCATGCATGCTAGGCAAGCACTCCCAGCCCAATTTTATCAGATTTTAGCTCTGGAGACAAAGTGATATTTTATAAGTGGTTTTACAGTATAAGGGGTTTTATAAGGGGTTTTACAGTAAATATACCCTGCAAAAATATTACATAATTTTTGTGAGGTATGCATTTTGACTACCAATAGCATAGTTTTTAGTGATAAATAAATTTAATTGCTTCTTTAAGTGCACAGTTATACATAGATATGGATGCACAGATATACATATATATTCAGTAGGAAAAAAATGAAATTCAGGCTAAAATAGCATGTATAAGATATGACATTGAAAGATTTTTGTAGGAGACAGTAATTAAAAATAAAATATGTACTTGAGGAAAACAACTAGCACAGACAATTGCAAGGTGTGGGAATGATTGGCCTAACAGAGTTACATGATTTAAAAAAACTCAATAATTGATGGATTGAAAATTTTCAGTCCACATTCCAATTCACAGCTTATTTGCGTGATCGGCTGCCCAGTTCACAACTTTTAGACTATGATTTTAAAAGATTTTATTACTACTGTTTCTGTATCTTTCTAATTAACATTGTTATTTTTTTTTTATTTAGGAAGAGCATATCCAACATTAATTAATTAAATTACTGTTAACATTATCTCTAAATAACTGGATTTGGTATGATCCCATTACCAGATTCCCTCACATAAGACAATCTTATTAACATGACCATAGATGTCACTTTAGATCCATTTGCTAACACAGACACGAACATAAATTCATTATGTGATGCCTTTTTCATTCTTAAGTTGATGAGGTTCATTGTGTGTTGCTTGAAAGCTTTATACATATAAAGAGGCATTTCTATAAGAAACTAAAAAAAAAATCTTCAAAAAATTAAGACAGAAAAATAGCTAGAAGGAAAGAGCATATCAAACATTAATAGAAAAGTGAAAATGTATAAATTTATTCCTTAATAACATTCATAGTGTGGCATGTTTCAGTAGACTTTTAAAAACATTTTTAAATGCATTGTTTAACTTCATAGAACTATATCTTGTCACTCTAAGCTATTTATTTCACAATAAGAAAATATAATTATATTTGTCTTTTCTATGAAGAGACTACTATAATACTTTCAAGAAGCACAATACAAAAATGTGACTCATTGATTTTCTTTTCTTTTTTTTTGGTGGTACTAGGGTTTAACTCATGTATTCCATCATTGAGCCACACCACTAGCCCCAAAGTGTGAACATGTTCTGGCAATGTAAGATCCTTCCTCATATTTATACATATTTCCTATTGAGAATCTGGGGTAAAATTAATGATAGAATAAGTGGGCAGAGCTTCATGCCATTCTACCAGACAAACTTGGGTTGAAAATAATTCATAACTGACAGAACAGGAAAATTTGCTGGCTCACTCTTCTAGTTATAAAAGCAAAACAACAAAAAAGTCACCTGATTTTCTTTACTTTGGGAGCGTTGCTAGGGTTAGAAAGAAGAACTACAATCAGATGGTTCATTTTATTTTGTGATTGATACATCATTTTGTTTACAAACACAGTGATATTAGCAAATATATAACAAAAACAGCAATATTTTCTTCGTCTCTCCTAAGATCTGATTTGAATTTCCCAAAAAGAATCTTATGAAGCTCTTGCAACAATTTCACTTAGTGTATTTCACAATATTTCTAAATGGTATTATAACATAATAGCAATTCTAGATTTTTTTCCATTTTAGAAGACAATCAGTTGCTTAATGTAAATGATGAACATGGGTCTTTCAACTTCTGGTTTCCTTCACTACACATTTATTCCAAAGTTCTTCTATTTCTGTTGATAGCTCATTATTTAGCCATTGTATTTTTATGATTATAAACATTATTTACAGCTTATTTCCAAAGTTTTTCATCGTTAATTTTATGCTCATAATCATTCATTTTCTTAACATACAAATAAAATTTATGTTGCTCTGTGTGTGTGTGTGTGTGTGCGTGTGTGTGTGTGTGTTTGTGTTCCCAATTGATTGATTAACCCAGAATTATTCAACCCAATTTACTCAATATGCTCACTGACTTCATCTGGAAGGTATGCTATTGATTTCCTTTTCTTTCAGAATCATTGTTTATAAGACTGTATTCTTTTCCAAAATTGAATGTTATGTGCTGGACAAAAACAGCTGCTTTCATGGAACATGTTTATTATAGCCATGACAAATCTTTCTGTCTTCTTTCTACTTAGAATGGTTACTTCTTTCTTATAGTTCTGTTTTTTGTTTTACCTTTATCATATTTATATGTATTAGCTGCATGAGAAGCAACGTATAAAAATAGACATTAGTTCCGAGTGCTGGTGGATCATGTCTGTGATCCTGACTGCTTAAAAGGCTAAACTCTAAAGATCATGGTTCTAAGACAGCCAGTCAGAAAAGGCTGTAAAATTCCTTTTTTAATATTAAGTATAGATTTAAATAGATTTCTCTTATTTAATGTATTTTATTGTTATTGTAAAGGTGATATACAGAGGGATTACAGTTAATTAAGTCAGGTGGAGGGATGACATTGTTCAAAAATAAATAGGAGACTTCTCCACTAATCTAGCAAAACAAAGTTAGAAGTATTGCTGTGACTCAAGTAATAGAGAACTAAGCCTTGAAGAAAAAAATAAACTCAGGAACAGCACCTAAACAATGAGTTTTTGCCCGAGAACCACCACCAATAAACAAACAAACAAACAAATAAATAATTGGAATCTTACTATTTTAAAAGTGTTTTTTTATTTTCAACAATTACCAATATTTGAGTTGAGTATAAAAATTCTAAGTTTTCATTTATTCTCTTCATGTTATACTCATGTTATCAGTTTAGTAGCAGTATTTATATAATGCAAATTCTCTATCATTTTCTATATAATTCTTTTCACAATTATCAATGCACTTTTCAAAAAGTCACTAGTTTCATACTAGGAGAACATTTGGTTGGTTTATAAAAACGGAATGACAATAACTTAAATAGAAAAGTAATAGTTCCTCTTGGGAAACTAGCTGTGTGAACAAATTAGAAAATTTACAAAATCTACAGTCCTAGGAATCCAGATCAACCTAACTACTGCTCTATTATTTGTAACATAGGGCTCCTGTTTTGTTTGTTTGTTTGATTATAGTTTGTGAAGCTACTGTCACTGATGCCCCCCAGCAGAAAGATAAGAGAAACTGGAGAATTCTTTCCTGTTAGCAAAAATACCAAGGAGGTACACATCTCAAATTTTCATCTTAAGGGACAGAATGCATCGTATGGCTTAAATATTTTCTACCTACAGTTGTTGTATAATTATTCCATAGTAAATTTTTTGTAACAATGCATTTATTTTTGTTATTTATGTAGACCAATTGGGTTGACTTACTTTCACTTATTTATTATAGTTGGCCATTTCTTGTACATTGTTCTTTTGCTGTTAATTTGAACTGATAACTAAATGTTAGGAAATACAATTGAAATAATCAGATTGATAGCACTAACGGACAATTTTCTTGGTATACGTAATGAGAGAGCCTATATTTCTGGTAGGGAGATCCTGAAATACTGATCTCAAGATTTTACCATTGTTCTTTCAGTCTGCAGGACAGACTCCTGGAAAATGTGATGAGTAAAAGTACAAAGCAGTGTCAGCAAGACTCGAATTAACATATACCAGACTTGCATTAGTTACACATCAGTGTGCAGATTTTTACTGTCCTCAAATGTGTTCATTTATATTAGTGGAGAGTCTGGCCCATACAGTTTTCTTGGATTTACTATTCTATCTTTGTGTGGTAGGAACAGGCAAGATATATTTTGACTTAAGAAGCTAAGGAAGTGTTGTCAGTCTCACCCTCCTTGTCCTAGCCTTCAGTGTTGAGCCTTTAGGTTTCCTGGGGGGATAAATTATATTGTTTATTGTTGGTCCCCTGTTCTTGAGGCTTACCTTTCTCTTTTTGCTAAGTCAGTAATAATGTTACCCACTACCATCAATCTCAACTTTTTGACAATGCTAAACTATCATTTTAATTCTTCTATCATTTCTTTCACGGTTGAGTTATAGTTTTATTGTAGAAAAAGTTTGCTCTTATATTAAAATATCAGGAGACAACAGAGGGAAAATATGTGATGGATGCTTAATTTAGGAATGGAAGACCTTAATTTACTAGTCAAATACTCTTGAAGACTCAAAATATTCTTATCTAGGTTATTCTAAACTTTTAATGACTGGACAGCTCTTATGATTACATTCATATATGGTATATTGGGCAGCTTGATCACAGGTACCTGGAAATGTTACCCCCCAGAGACCCACAATCAGTATATGAAGCAAAGAGCATGATAAAAAATTCAATAATATGGACATGAATAGTAGTCATGATGGTATGGTCATGGAGGCATTCTTCCATTTGTAGGATACCCAAGGAAAAAGAGGTTCCTGAGCCATTGTCGTAACTTATATTCTATGCTTCAGTTCAAATAAGATGTGATCCAACATCTTGTATCAAAATTTTATCCAAGATGCTATTGAGAAACAGAAATGTTTAAGGAATAGCGCCACTGAATTTCCTGTTTTATGTTTTCCTTTTCGTTACTCCCTTTATGGTCTTATTTCTCTTCCATTAGAAACAGAAGTGAAGTATCCTGAAGTGATTATTTAATAATGTCAGTGTGTACACAAATTTGACATGCTTTCTAATAATATTCTAGACATCATGGAATTAAACTTTACTTTCATTTGCATTATGAAACATACATTTGATTCCTTTATACTATACCGATGTAAACACCATTCAATAGAACATACTCCCTTAAGCTTGTCTTATTATAGTAGATGATACTATAATTTAATATTTTGTCTAAAATTATAATTTACAAAGTTTATGGATGTTGTGTATTCATAATAAAATAATTCTCAGGGAAGTCATGAACTCTCTTTAATAATATGTTATTCCTCAAGTCTTAAAATACATTATATGCCAATAATTAATTCCAATACTAAATTTGAATTTTGTACTAAAAAGTATGTTTAAATTTTCTCAGCTAATTTTCTGAGGCTAGTGCCATTCCATCATGAGTAAATGAAGCATCATTCATTCACTAAACTAACTATTGAAAATTAGGTATCTGCTTTTGGCTACTAAGATAACAGAATATGTGTGTCACATATTTCAAAGGAATCAATTATTAATTTTTGTAACTTGGAGAATTTGAGTTCTAAACTCAATAAGGTTTCTTAATTAATCAAGCATGCCAATCACATTTCTAGCTTTTTGGATGGTTGTAATTACAAATATTTGGTCACCTATTCAGACCAATTTGTTTGGGGAATTATACTTAGAGTGTAATTCAAACACAACGGAGTTTGAGGAACTGCAAGATGCATGCCAGGAGAAATGTTAACACACAGAGAAAATGCCAAAGCCACTTCTGCTCATATAGTTAAATAAGCAAGAAATTACTTTGCCTAAGAAAAAGAAAATCCTCATTATTCTAATATGAACTGTTTGCTCAAGATAGTTTGTTAGTTTGTAAGCTTTCAGATATGCAACTTTAATTTCCTTTTCTTTTAATTAAAGCATTATTATCTTCAGTTCTTTCTCTTCTTGGATCTCCTTAAAACAAAAACACATGGATGTCTCATAATACCCTCAGCATTCTCACCTCTCTCAAACTTCTTGACTGAATAATCTGTTCTTAAGAGCTAATCAAACTTCACTCTAGTAACATTTTATAATCAATTACGCTTTTCTGAAAATTCATTCCCATGTAAATTCTTCACATTAAATGGATGTTCTAAGTCCCCAATTTGATCACAAGTTATTTTGCAAAATTATATATTTGTGCTAAGCTCAACTTTCCTCTCCTATTTCTATTATGGCTTCTCTTTTTATTGGCTCTTTACCTTAGGATCCACTGCATAATAAGCTCCCATAACTCTGCTCTTCCAAAACTGTGAGTGCGAATAGATGTTGCTTCTGAGACAGGGAAATTACCACAGGGCTTAGGTGGATACAAATTAAACACATTAACCTTTTTTTTTTTTTTTTTTTTTTTTTTTTTTTTTTTTTTGCCAGTCCTGGGCCTTGGACCCAGGGACTGCGCACTGTCCCTGGCTTCTTTTTGCTCAAGGTTAGCACTCTGCCACTTGAGCCATAGCACCACTTCTGGCTGTTTCCCGTACATGTGGTGCTGGGGAATTGAACCCAGGGCTTCATGTATATTAGGCAAGCACTCTTCCCACTAGGCCATATCCCCAGCCACACACATTAACCTTTCAAAGGTAGAATTATTTTTCTTGGTTTTCATACAGGGAAAGGTTTGAGGTAGGATAAAAATTTAGTGATCTCTGGGTAGCTTCATATTGGGAGAGAATATGAATAGCTTCTCAAGTTGAGAGCAGTTCCCAGTTTATAGAGCAATAGACAAAGAAGCCTCTATCTATTTATCCATGTATTCTATCTGTCTATCCATCCATCCATCTATCTATCCATCTATCTATCTAATAACACACACTTAGATTATGCATATTGCTATACATACATTATATATAACATGTGAAGTATATTAAATATATGTAAATGCAGACTATTGACCTATTGATCTAGAAGCCTATAAGGAAGTCTGTTTTTAAACCATTTCTTCACCAGCAATTAATTACATAACCTTTCCATGTTAGATGTTCCTTTGAGATATTACATTTTTATTTTTAAAAGAATATCAAGAAAAATCTCATTCTTTCTCTTGGTATTAACATTATCCAAGTTTTTTTTGTTGTTGTTTTGTTTTGTTTTTGCCAGTCCTGAGCCTTGAACTCAGGGCCTAGGCACTGTCCCTGTCTTCTTTTTGCTCAAGGCTAGCATTCTGCCACTTGAGCCACAGTGCCACTTCTGGCCATTTTCTGTATATGTGGTGTTGGGGAATAGAACCCAGGGCTTCATGTATACAAATCAAGCACTCTTGCCACTAGGCCATATTCCCAGCCCCAGTATTAACATTATCTCAATATTCATAACTACCAAGTGTGTATTGACAGCTTTGCACTATATACAATTTAATAGTTTCATATATCTAATTGTTGTTATTAAAAATAACACTAAGACTCAACTGTTCACAGTAAAGAATAAACTCACCATCTTTAACAATTAGTTCCTGTTCTTCCAGGCTAAACAAGTGTTCAGCCAACAAGCTACAAATAGTGGAAGCTTTATGTGGGGATTCATTGCTAGGAAATTCTAGTGAATCTAATCATAGTGAAGAGAAAACTCCAGTCCATTCACTTTCATTTTCATAACTGTATAGCCTACTTCCCTGGAAGATTGCTACAACTGTATGGGTAGAAACTAGAATAATTAAATCCCACAATAATAATTTTTCAAAAAATCTCTGAATAACCCAAAGGTTATGGTCTGAATTCACTGATATTTCCTTCTGTAACACGATTAAAATATGCAATAGCAGTAAATAAATATGAAAATAAGAAAAGAAAAAAGTGAAAGATTGCAAGCCATAAGTAACCACCTAAAATTCCTTAGATTTAATAATTATAATTCTTTACATATTCAGAGCTATTTACTTCCTTCAGAATGTAAGAAGCACGTTTCTTTGCTACTTTACATTATTGAAATGTACATAGGTTAAGGACACATGCAAACCCACTTCATTGCTGCACCTTTTACAATAGACAAGATATAGAAACAACTCAAATGCACCACAATAGATGAGTGAATCAAAAAAATGTGATGCCTATATGCAATGGAATTTTATACAGCCATGAGAAAAAATAAAATATCATTTGCACAAAAATGGTTGGAACAACAACAAATGAGAGTAAGTGAGGCAAGCCAGGATAAGAGACATATTGGATCTAAAATACACTGGGATATATATGACAAATTACACATGATCTAAATACTCATAACACACAGTGAGGCCAAAAGAAGATAATCTTAGGAGAGACACACAAAAGCCCAATGCCTAAGCCACTCTTCGTATTTATATAAAATACATGTTGAAAAGAATTTCAAGGTATGGAAACAAAAGACATGTTTTTAAGTTTTTAAGTTTTGATGACTCTGTCTTCTTTACTTTATGTATGGGGTATTCATATGTATATCTTTGAGAGAGTGAGGGAAATGACACACAACCTGATGGAAATGAATGAAAGAGTGTGGCAGTGGAACTCACTAGACATTGATAGAAGTGAACTACACAACCTGTTGGTGAAGATAGGAGGGACTGGGAGAGAAGGGGATAGAAGACTACTCATTAGCTACTCCACATTTACTTCAAAGAAAGACAGGAAGATAAAAGGTAATATTTGATTTAATACTTATTTATACCTCATTATGTCTACCAGAAAAATACTAAATTAGACTGAAATGAAAGTGCATTTGGGAGACATAAGGTAGCATCAAAGTTTGTTTTCCATGTTGAATAAATTCATGCTATGTTTCAAATCAAAAGTGCAATAAGGGATCATTTGCAGTTCAAATCTAAAACCTCAGTTTGAAGCTAAAAAGTGAATTATGCAACTTTCTGGATTAATAGGAGACAATAGCCCTAGAAATAAGAGAAATAGTACTTTTAACTTGGAAATTTTCCAAATTAATTATTACTTATTGAGATTTCTTGAGGAACATAGAGAGAAGGCACTGAGAACCATGCAGGAGTTCAGTGGCACAATGCAAACTGAACTTGATCTTTATCTATGTCAAAGTCAAGAAAAAAGAAAAAAAAAGGTTGCAAGCTCAAGGTTATGAGTGCTCTAATTCTATAGGGTGACTACCTTAACCTAAACTCATCCTTGTTCCCATTTAATTGCAAAACCACTTGTGAAGAATGAAATAAAGAAGGTCTTGCTACTCAGGAATCAATAAGTCATGAACTCAATATCTATTACTTGCATTACATAAAGCTCAAGTCTAGAATTCTTTACCCTTCAAATCCTCTTTCTTCTTTATTGTTCTTCTTTTATTTTTAGTTATTTCCTCTTCTTTTCTTTTTGGCTCAATGACCTTAGTGTATGTGAAGAAGAAAGAGATCATAGATGCATAATTGTGATTGAGCACTCTGTAAACTATTATTCATATTTTTGCTATCACATCGTATGTAGAATACAGAGCATAAACCTTACTTATCAATGTTGATATGGACTTTGATCATCTGATAGAGTTGTGTTTGCCAGCTTTCTCCATTGTGAAGTTACTATGCATTACCCATTTCTATACTATCTTCTTTGGAAGAAAGTCATGATAAGCAGGATATTGTGTTTCATAATGTATTAAAGGGTCATGAGGCAAAATAGGACATATTCAAATCAATTGTGACATAAAAAAATAACCAATTGACTAAGTAGAGGAAAAAGAAAAATTGTGCATGCAGAAAAGAATTGCAAATAATATGTAAAGCTACTGCTTGCTTAAAGAGATTGATTGTAATTGATGTACCGAGTGGTTACAGTTACATAAGTAAGATAAAGAGTACGTTTTGTCAAAAATTGTTATCCCCTCTCTCTTTTTCTCCCTCCCCACTGACTCTTCCTCTCCCACAAATTGTAAAGTTAAATTCTAACATAGGGTCTTATTAGCATCACTATTGCATTATTTCACCCTTTGTTCCTGTAAGAGATATTCTTCTAAAATATTCTCAATGATTTTTAACATATTTTTATACTATGTGAGGGAATGGTTGCAAAATGTTTTAGTCATATGCATTACAGATATTTTCTACATTAAAAAGTCATTAGCTGTTTCTTTAATTTTATATTTGAAAGTGATCCTGTAGAAAATTTTTGACAAAATTAATTGTAAAAGTGTTTGAAAAAAATTTTTGATTTTATGTAAATGTATGTGCTTTAATGATTGTGAAATTGTTTATGAAAAATTGTTTAGGATAGAAATGAGAAAAGTAGAAAGCATACAAAATAACAGTTCAATGACAAAATACTCAAATATATCTGCAGTGACAGGAATGAAGTTTTGAAGCCTAGAAAACCTCACTGATAGAAGTTTACATATTTATACTTTCTTTAAAGTATTCTTACTCTGGTATATTAGCTTTAATAAATACTCAAATGCATATATATTACCCATACTTGAATTTGTTTATGTTTCTGTAGGCATTAGCATGTATGTATACAAGTGTATGTGTATGTTGTTTACTTTTACTTTATTCTAAATATCTATGCCCTACATAAACTACTTCTTGGAAATGTTTAAATGTGGGAATACTACAGCTTAATCAGACAATTATAACACTTGTGATTCCCTAAGAGAGAACATTACTCCTCATGCACATTGGTATATTTTCTGTGATGGGAGCTCTTTAAATGATGTTCACTCAGGTTTAAGTAAAATATCTAAGAATCATCTTATTATTTAATTATAAATTACGTTACATCTTGAACAAATATCTCAGTTCCAATCTATGTTTGAGTGGATTATTCTTACATATTTAGCTGAGGACATACATTTAAATTCCTGTACTGTTGATTTATCATTTTGGAAAATTTCAGGCATTTTGTTTATTGTTGCTTTAGAAATATATATGAAGACAACAAATGCATCTGTCATCTATATGTTTCAAAGTTTATTTAAGAAATGACAAAGCTATCCTGTCAAATACTAAGCATAAATCTTGACACTAGCAGCAGTGTGGTACCCTTTAAGAAAATGAAAGCATTCCGGGTTAGGTGAACGTTACCTTCAATTCTCTTCACCTGGCAGGGTACAAAGGGATAAGAAAAAATAGTGGTCTCTTAGGCTTCTAATGTTTATAAGTTCAGGATTTTGTGTACTCAGATTTTTTCCCCCCAAATGACATAAACTTGCCCAAAACATCACCCAGGAACACATTTTCTCTCACAAGAGACTTTTTAATTAACAGTCACATCTGTGCTCTTTCACTATATTTTTGCAAAGCTAGCAACAACTTAAATCACATTATTAAATTATGAAAAAATTGTCTAAATCTCAGTGGACTTGTTTAGTATTTTCAGAGTCAGAGGTACTGATCCCATGCCCCTAGGGTATGAGCTTGAATTACTTAAATTTTTTTGTACTGATGTTATTAAATATTTAATAGTATAATGTTTTGAACATCTTTCAAATATAAATGGCATTAAAAATTAACCTGTTTAAACTATTAAAGGTTACCTGAGTAAATTTGATTAGAAATCTGTTTGAAATCTCTT